>NC_064626.1:1128758476-1129450976 GCF_023864275.1 Schistocerca cancellata | reverse complement strand
AGTCTGTCATATTTCCTTTTGGCCTCAGTATAGGTCAGCCGGTCCAGGGTCTTATATTCCATAATTTTTCGCTCTTTCTGAAAGACTTTGCAGTCAGGCGAGCAAGGTGAATGGTGCTCCCCGCAGTTGACACAGATGGGAGGCGGGGCACATGGAGTATCGGGATGAGACGGGCGTCCGCAATCTCGACATGTGAGGCTGGAAGTGCAGTGGGAAGACATATGGCCGAACTTCCAGCACTTGAAGCACCGCATCGGGGGAGGAATATAGGGCCTGACGTCACATCGGTAGACCATCACCTTGACCTTTTCCGGTAACGTATCACCCTCGAAGGCCAAGATGAAGGCACCGGCAGCTATCTGATTTTCCTTCGGACCCCGATGAACGCGCCGGACGAAATGTACACCCCTGCGCTCTAAGTTGGCGCGCAGCTCGTCATCAGACTGCAAAAGAAGGTCCTTATGGTAAATAACTCCCTGAACGATATTTAAACTCTTATGCGGCGTGATCGTAACAGCAACATCCCCCAACTTGTCACAAGCAAGCAACCGTCGTGACTGGGCAGAGGATGCCGTTTGGATCAGGACCGATCCAGAGCGCATTTTTGACAAGCCCTCCACCTCCCCAAACTTGTCCTCTAAATGCTCGACGAAGAACTGAGGCTTTGTGGAGAGAAAAGACTCCCCATCAGCTCTCGTACAAACTAAGAATCGGGGCGAATAACTATTACCTCCATCCTGAGACTTACGCTCCTCCCACGGCGTGGCCAGAGAGGGGAACGTTTTCGGATTGTACTTTTCAGCATTAAATTGAGCCCGAGAACGCTTAGAGACTGCTGGCGGCTGGCCGCCAGCGAGAGATGATGTACCACGCTTCATTGCGGGTCATCCGCCCTGATGCCACCTACTCCGACCAAGGGCCCTCCCCACGGGCGCCACCCAGCCGCAGCAATAGCCACCTGGAAGGATGTCCATTGCCGGGAGTCCTGATGCCCCAGGGAGACGGGCATCTACTCCTTGGCATACGTGGGGACTTAACGGCGCAGGCGTCAGTAGAGCGATCCCTGTGTTGTCAGGGGGCTACAACCAAGAGGGTACATGGCGGCCCCACCACAACGGACTGGCTACCGTGCTGGATATTAGGTGCAAAACTGTCCAAGGTCGTCGTCGCAGTTAAAAGGAACACTGCAGAGGGCAGCGTGGTAATCGCACCCAGGGACGTATCCTCGCCCAAGATATGGAAAACGAGCGGGACACCATTGCAACGACGAAAAAGCCGGCTAAAGGTCTCAATGCACGACGGATACAGTGCACCACGTAAGGCGCCCTTCCCCAATTGGCTCGCTCTTCGGAATAATTTAGGAAGATGGAGGTCAAACCCGAGAGGGGACCATCATATAAGGCCGAAACATGTGAGACTCCTTTTAGTAGCCTCTTACGACAGGCAGGAATACCGCGGGCCTATTCTAACCCCCGAACCCGCAGGTGGTTCTGTGATTTTAGCAGCATTCTTACTCGGAGTTGTTTTCATGTGACAAGGCTTAAAAGTTTAATACTTTACTAACTCACGGCGTTTGGGAAATTAGTTTGCCTACCTTATTATTATCATTCCTTATTGATTTACTTACCTTATTAACCCTCCTATCCCTATCAATTGAGATATGGAAAAATACAAAGTAAAAGAATAACATCCAGTAGGTTTCTTCTAGATTCGAACCCAGGTTTACTGATTCCCAGCCAGTTAGCTTGGCCGTTGCGCTGTCGGCGCAAAGCGTTTACCATGTGGGTACAGAAGCGGCAATTGTAAAAGTTTCTTTCCTCGATTTCTGGAAAAGTTTGCGTTTGCGGACCTCATACTTGATGATGAAAAATGCTCTATTTCCAATTATCTGTCGATCCCTCCAATTTTAAGTCGATTACTCGTCATAAACTTTACGGGTGATTTTCTCAAAAACGCAGGGGTGTTGACCCAAAATATCTTAGAGTCCTTCGTTTTAGGTTGTACACAAACGACCTGCCAAATGTGAACCGAATCGGTTGGCCGTGTCCAAGACCTTCCCCTCGTGAGTCGCGAGCACGGCGTGCGCGACACGTCACGTGCCGTGACGTCATGAGAGCCGGCGACACTGCGGCCGCGCTGACCTTCTGGCCGCTGCTCTGGCTGTAGCTGACGGTGCGTAATTAGCGTAACGACCCAGTCGCGTGCGGGCGCGTTCCCATCGCACGCCACGCACAAAAACGCTTGTGCGCTTCGTCCGCAAAACCGGGCACTGTGCGCGCGAATGAAACGGGCAGAGATCTTGGGACAGATTTGCGGAATTTATCTCGGCGCCCACCACTGACATCCAGGCGTACAGACCGTAGCAGTGCTAACGCGGCGAGATGTCGAGCGCGATATTTGCAGGACAGCACTTTGACGCCGCCCCACCTTGCTAATTACACTGCAATGTCGCTGTTCGCTTGGGTGACCAAAAGTAAGCTCACCAGATGATTTTAATGAAATGTGGGGCATGGAGGTGTAAGCAGCAGGGCATTAAAGCGAAGTGTAGGACATGAAGGTCCACAATACAATGAGGTGACAACAGACATTGGATACCTTCTAATATCGTGTCGGACCTCCTTTTGCATGGCGTAGTGCAGCAACTCGACCTGGCATGGACTCAAAAGTTCTCGGCAGTCCCTTACAGAAATACTGACCAGGGAACATCCCCATCGCACCCCCCTCAGATTTAGTTATAAGTTGGCACAATGGATAGGCCTTGAAAAACTGAACACAGATCAATCGAGAAAACAGGAAGAAGTTGTGTGGAACTATGAAAAAATAAGCAAAATATACAAACTGGGTCGTCCATGCGTAACATAGGCAATATTTAGAGAAGTGTGAGGCGAGGAGCTCCGTGGTACCGTGGTTAGCGTGATCAGCTGCAGAACGAGAGGTCCGTGATTCAAATCTTCCCTCCACTGAAAATTTTGCTTTCTTTATTTTCGCAAAGTTATGATCTGTCCGTTCGTTCATTGACGTCTCTGTTCACTGTAATAAGTTTAGTGTGTGTTTTGCGACCGCACCGCAAAACCGTGTGATTAGTTGACGAAAGGACGTGCCTCTCCAATGGGAACCGAAAACATTTGATCGCAAGGTCATAGGTCAACCTCCACAGGAAAACACGTCTGATATTTTGTATACGACACTGGTGACAGCATGTGCGTCACATGACAGGAATATGTTGTCGACCCACCTAACTAGTACACTTGGCGAATGGGTGAAAAGTTTCTTCTACCTTGCCCGATTTAGGTTTTCTTGTGGATGTAATAATCACTCCAAAAAAACTGATGAAAACATAAGAGTTTTTCACATAAACTGAAAATAAAAAGTTAAAATTTTCGATCGAGGGAAGATTTGAACCAAGGACCTCTCGTTCCGCAGCTGTTCACGCTAACCACGGGACCACGGAGCTCCTCGCCTTACATTGCCCTTAATATTGCCTATCTTACGCATGGACGACCCAGTTTGTATATTTTGCTTATTTTTTCATAGTTCCACACAACTTCTTCCTGTTTTCTCGATCGATCTGTGTTTAGTTTTTCAAGGCCTATCCACTGTGCCAACTTATAACTAAATCTGAGGGGGGTGCGATGGGGATGTTCCCTTGTGAGCCATGCTGCCTCTAGAGACGCACGTAAATGCGAAAGTTTTGCCAGTGCAGGATTTTATACACGAACTAACATCTCTATTACGTACCATAAATATTCCATGGGATTCATGTCGGCCGATCTGGGTGGTGAAACCATTCTCTGCAACTATCCAGAATGTTCTTCAAAGCAATCGCGATCAGCTGTGCTCGATGACATGGAACGTTGTCAACCATAAAAATTCCATCGGTGTCTGGGAACACGAAGTCGACGAATGCCTGCTAATGGGTTCTAAGTAGCCGAAAATAGCCATTTCCAGTCAATGATCGGTTCAGTGGGACCAGAGGACCCAATCCATTCTATGTAAACACAGCCCACAACATTATGCAGCCATTACCAGCTTACACAGTGCGTTGTTGACAACGTGCGGTCTGCGCCATACTCTAAGGCCTACCAACGCCTTATCGGGACTTATCTGACCATGCCAAGGTTTTCCAATCATCTAGGGTCCAACCGATATGGTCAGAATTTCGCCGCACTGTCCTGACGGATACGATCGTCCCATATCGATTTCTGCGGTTATTTCATGCAGTGTTGCTTGTCTGTTAGCACTGACACCTCTACGCAAACGCCGCTGCTCTCAACCGTTAAGTGAAAGCCGTCGGCCATTGCGTTGTCCACGGTGAAAGGTAATGTCTCAAATTTGGTATTCTCGGCAGACATTCCCGAAATGGAATGTGCTATGACGGTGGTAGCAATCGAGATTTATATCATTTATTCGAGGGCATGTTACATCGGGTGCCCCAGTTATTAGTGGCACGAGTCAATTAGCTCCAACTACCATTCCAGTCTGGTAATTCCCGTCGTGCGGCCGTAATCACGTCTGAAATCTTTTCACATGTATCACCCCGAGAGACAGCTCTACGAATGCACTGCTAGATTTTGAGGTTTCATTATTTTAAGCCTTTTCTTATATCTAGATGCCTGCGGGAATGCTGCTGTCTATGGATAGATACGCATTTATAACTACTAAGCGGATAAAAGACTGCGCCGATGCGTATGTGCATGGGTATACCATATGTGTGAATGTCCGCAATAATAATTACTTTGTAGCTACAAGTTAAAGAATAGCGTCATTTTTACGATTCTCTTCTGCTTATTACATGCGATCTACATCAATAATTATTCTTCTATGTTATTATTGTTAGCCATTCGTAACGTAGTCCACTTTGGCTTGAATCCGAGTGCCCTGGAGAGCGTAAATGTGCTGCTGACATCCCCCAAGGACTAAAGATGGTGGGAAGTCCTTCTTCCTAATGTTCCATCCTTGTCCGGTTTTCGTCATATCCGTGTCGACGTCCACTTGCAGGGAGGAGGACGGGGTCAGGGGAAGTCAGGAGTTTGTATCCCCCCCCCCCTTCCCTCGGTTGTTTGGGCTTTTACTAGATGCAATGGAAATTGTCTAGAACCAAAATGTTTTCTTAATATTATTCATTCTTGATTATGACTGAATGTGAAGTGAAAGATGTTTCAGGTGTAAAGAAGTTGATGAAAAACAGCAGAGAAAGATTCACGAAACTATATGAGGCTTCGACTTGTAAATCAGAGTAGATGTTATACAGTTTCATAACATTACTAAATATGTATCTGCGCAAAGATTTCTATGTAGTTGAAAATAGATCACCCAAGAGCAGATTTGAGGTAATTATCTTCCTTTGTCTCGAGTCTCAGAGCCACAGTTTGGCATACAAGGAAAAAATGTAGGAACAGCGTGGCTTCGTCTGGGCTATTGCGGAACAGAATAGATCAAGAATGAGATTTTCACTCGGCAGCGGAGTGTGCGCTGATATGAAACTTCCTGGCAGTTAGCTACAGAAAGTCAATTTTCAATTTATTTTGTATAACGTGTGTGTGTGTGTGTGTGTGTGTGTGTGTGTGTGTGTGTGTGTGTGTTATTAATGAAGGCAGTTTGGTAAGCTAGCGCATTCAGTATTTTGCATAATGATCGGTACAAAAACAGTGAATCTGTTAACAAGTATGTAGCACAACACTTACTGTATTGAGAGCTGTAGCACCTTAACATGATTTAACATTTTTGTGAATTAACGTAAATTTGACAGATGAACTACCTAACTAGCGTGTAACAGTATTTAATATGTAACGACTACTTGTCGCTCGACTTCACCTGACTTCCCCATTTTGCGTAAGTATTCAACAGAAAATTTAATTAAAATCCGTTTAAGTAACTGTTATAAAGTTTTAAATTGCAAGATTTATCAAGAATATGACAGGATAAGTTGTATTAACATGCGACCATCGTTGGTCTCTGCCTTCTTAATCAGTTGATTGAAAGTTTTGCGGTCAAGCTTCAGCAGATTCAGGCAGAGTGACACAACCTAGCGTCAGAACTTTGGTGTACCGAATGGGTTAAAGTGGTCTACAATATTATAATATACGCGGATGCGAATAAAGGACTTGCACATGTGGATCTCATTTCTGTTATTCCCGCAGACCTCTCTGCTCATATCTTGATACTCTCGTTTGCTGCCAATCAACTCCAAATCATACACTATAGCGAGCTCGGCCTAAACTGAATATTGTAACAGAACAGCGCATTTTTGAAATTTTACACGCAAACCCTGCCCGCTTGTGGTCATCAAGATCAGGACAAGGCAACTAAACAGGTCAGTCAATTTACTTTCTCTGGATGCGCACTCTCACCTTTTGAAGAAAAATTGGAAAAAAATTTAACACATTCAAAAGAACGTGTGGTACGGAAAAAAAGTAATGAAGGAAATAATGCGGCGGTACGAGCCGGTTTATACATGGCTGAAGCGTGGATCATCCCGAAAAAGAACAACAATGCTGTCCAAGATCCCGAAACGAGATTTCTTCCATCAGTTGTGGGTGGGTAACAACTAGGACACGAAGAGAGATGACGACATAAGAGAGTCAATCATAAATTACAGCTTAAATGACAAAATAGAATAATACCGTTGTAACTGCAGCTCTTGTATATGAGGTGAGTCCAGAAAGGAGGTTCTGTTTGGTAATAAAAACAAAACGGGTACAAATACAGGAAAACTACGAATCTTAAACTATCTTTCTAGATAGCTCCCACCATTTTGTAGACGCTTGTCATATCGCGGCTTAAGTTGCTGTATACCTCCCTCGTGGAATATTATCATCTGTGTTTTCAACCACGTGGTAATTTTTTTTTTTTTGAGATCGTCATCGTCGCTGATTTTTTTTACCAGCAAGCGATGTTTCCAGGTGCAAACAGAAATCGAAGTCGCTAACGGCGAGTCCGCCGGCCGTGGTGGCTAAGCGGTTCTAGGCGCGTCAGTCCTAGCGGTCGCAGGTTCGAATCCTGCTTCGGGCATGGATGTGTGTGATGTCCTTAGGTTAGTTAGGTTTAAGTAGTTCTTAGTTCTAGGGGACTGATGACCTCAGATGTTAAGTCCCACAGTGCTCAGAGCCATTTGAACCATTTTTTGAACGGCGAGTCCAGGGCTGCACGGAAGGTGGTCAAAATCGGCTCTAGTCGAAATCCTCCAAGATCTGACGTAGTCTGTCCGCAGTGCGAGGTCGGCCATATTTCATAAAAGTCTAACAGTAAAAATTTGTATTAACAGTTTCATATCGCGGTAAAAAAGAGCGCGCTAGTAGAATGTCCTGTCTATCCCGAAACACTGTGCACATGACTTTTCTAGATGTCATTTGTTTGGCTTTAGTCTTTATTGCTGATGCAACGCGCCTTCATTTCATCGCTTGTCCGTTCGGTTGAGAGGTTTCATACGCGTGCAAAGTCTCGTCTTCGGCCTTGCTGAGGGAATCACCATCTTTGTTGTAAAATGTCAAAGTAAAATACATTGTTCAGAACTGTTTGTGTTGCTCTATAAGAGCTTTTGGCACCAAACGTGAACATTTTTTTCCGAAAACTCAATTTTTTTTCCCAAACGATTTCATGAAGAACTGATTTTGAAATTCGTGGAAAGTTCTTAGAACCACAGTATATTGCAAACTTGCAGTTTTACTTCACGAGTTCCTCCAATGCAAACAAATACAACATTAACCAAACATAGACAACATTTCGTTTATCATCGTACACTTCATCACATCCTTCACTGAACCGTCTGATCCCCCTCTTCACCACTGAATCGTCCATCACATTTTCTACGTAAACGTCGTAAAAGTATCGATGAACACAGAATGGTTTAGTCTTCTTCTAATTCAGAAGAATGTATTACATATTTAATCTCACAAGCAGCGGGATTTTCAATCAACTTCGCCGCTCTAAGGAAGCGCTAACAGCATACGCAACACGCTGTAAACTCAAAATGGTGCCACTCCCTCTTGACTCAAAGCAACAACCGCGCATGCCTCGAACTACGATTCTAGCACAGCCGCACGGTCTAGAGGTATGATCCTTGACTCCTAGGGTGTTCTGTTCTGCCGAGTGGGAAGACCAAAGAGAAGATGGATACATCACCAAGGTCAAAGGCCCTGAAGCATGAAGAAGAATATGAAAGTGATGTATTTTATATAACAGGGGTAGCCACTATGCAGCTCGCGAACCGTATTTGGCTCTTGCCTCGTTCTAGTGCGAGGTTCTTGTAAATTTTGAAATGCTACACGTACGCAAGATTCTTCGCTTTGATTATGCCACAAACGGCAGTTAGCAATCATTTACTCACTTGCGTAGCAAGTAACATATTTGTAGTTTTAGAACCGTGTGAAACTGTCACGTGAGTCCTTTGGGATTCTGTTCAATTCGTGCGTCACATTGGTTGGGATGTCTGTTACGTCGTCAAAGCGTCGACCCTACATGTGAATTTCTGCACTTTGTCGTTTTGTGGCAGGTTTGTCTTGATAACCTTAAGTCTCGACTTTTGTGGAGAAGACGTGTCCGCGGTTTGTATTTCAATCAAGACGCGGCAGGCGTCCACGGGTCATTTTTGTTCGGGAGTCAAGGTGTGTCGGACAAACTTCTTCTAGGGGATGCCTTAAACACATACTCCATTGTGATCTGTGACAACGACGTTGACACACTACGGTCGTATGTCCACTAATTAACACTGTTCAGTCGATTGGATATGCGCGGATTAGCCGAGCGGTCTAGGGCGCAGCAGTCATGGACTGTGCGGCTGGTCCCGGCGGAGGTTCGAGTCCTCCCTCGGGCATGTGTGTGTGTGTGTGTGTGTGTGTGTGTGTGTGTGTGTGTGTGTTTGTCCGTAGGATAATTTAGGCTAAGTAGTGTGTAAGCTTAGGGACTGATGACCTCAGCAGTTAGGTCTCATAAGATTCCACACACATCCGAACATTTTTTTCGATTGGATATCCGCTCTTTACAGGTGTTAATTAAAGCTGCCTCCGTAGTTCCCGCGTCGACGTCGCTGACGTCTCCGATCTTTTTGGACAGACGATGTGTGTCCATGTTAACGCAGAAAACATTTTATAATTTAGGCTGACTTCGTCCGGACTTTAAATGTTACACTACGAAAGAAAGTTACACGGAGGATGATTTTATAAAGAAGGATATTGCAGAAGATGTGTTTAGATTCTGGAAGAAAACCGCTGGCCAAATGTCCGTTGCTAGACCTGTTACTACTGTTCAACTATTAGTCTCCAAACAATGCGTCTCTCTCAGAATCACTTCCGTGAGTTTGCGGTTCCCGAAGTTTAGAGGTCAACTGTTTTCATTAAATGTAAAGGCAAATATCACTAATTTTCTCAGAATTTTGGTCATACTTATGTGACGAATTAACCTCATTCGATACCTCTGCACTTGCTTTTGAACATGATAATAAATTTCTGAGCAAGTTACATTCTTAAAATTGAATTCAAGTAGCAAATGGTTCAAATGGTTCTAAGCACTATGGGACTTAACATCTGAGGTCATCAGTCCCCTAGAACTTAGAACTACTTAACCCAACTAACCTAAGGACATCACAAACGTCCATGCCCGAGGCAGGATTCGAACCTGCGACCGTAGCGGTCGCGCGGTTCCAGACTGTAGCGCCTACAACCGCTCGGTCACTCCGGCCGGCGAATTCAAGTAACATAATGCCCATCACTAAGCCAATATTTAATATGTTACATTTCGTTTGACCGTTGGGTTAAAGTTAGTAAAAGGCACGTCTAAGACATACACCGACAGTCGGTCAAGGAAAACGCGGTTCTGAATTGAAAACTTTCATGCTTGTTGTAAATGAAATATTTAACCCACTTATCATTACAATTTAAATTTCGAAACAATGATACTTTCTCTTCAAAAACTGATTGAAATTAAGTATTTGGTCTCACTACTCCTCCTCCTCCTCCTCCTCCTCCTCCGTCTCCGTCACCCCCACCATCAGTTTACAACCAAAAACTCAGAAGAGCTTTATACATCAATCATTTCGTACAAATTTGAAAGGTATTTACCTGTCATCAACTAGGAGGATGGTCTCACCACAACACTGCTTTACTATGCACGGCGTAATTTTTGAAGGTGATATGTAGTTTATAGCCAATTATGGGGGAGGGGGCGAAACAAACACTGTAACGTGGACTCCGAAACTGGGTACAACTATTTGTTTTTCACATTAACTGAGGTGAAATGACATGTGTGGCGAGGGCCTCCCGGCGGGTAGACCTGATCGCCTGGTGCAAGTCTTTTGAGGTGACACCACTTCGGCGACTTGCGCGTCGATGAGGATGAAATGACGATGATGAAGACGACACAAACACCCAGTCCTTGAGCACAGAAAATCTCCAACCCTGCCGGGAATCGAACTCGGGGCCCCTCGGCATGACAAGCCGGCGCGCTGTGGTGGTGGAAAACAGAGGTGAAAGAAAACCTAGGACTGCCTGGGGATCGAACCCGAGACCTTTGGATCTGTAATCTGGCACTTCAAAATCGAGCTACAGAGCCACTTTCCGAGTAAAAATTTACTCATCCACAACACTATAAATCTAAAACCAGAACACTCTAAATAGTTCAGACACATGTATCACATGCTGTTTAACAAAATGAGGCGGCGCAGATCGTCGCTAGCGCGATAGTTGTGTAGGAAACAGTTGCAAACAAGCGTAACCGCAGCATGAAACAGATATTGTAGCGACCCGAGGCAGCTGTCGTTGCTAGAAGCGAGATGGTAAGAGCGTGACGGCGGGGTGTTCTTTCTCCACGGTACCATTTAGTATTTGCCACATAGGTCGTATGTTAGTTTCCTATTCATCACCAATTTCTCCACTGCAACACTTATACTGACTGTTCCGGTTTTTCGAAAGCCGCGCACGGTGTATTTGTGGTTCGTGGATCGATCCAGATCACGTTCTTGCAATGATATACAGTAGCGCCACTTCCACAGAGCCTGATTTTGATCATCTTAACTGAGAATAAAGCACACAAGGCAGAGTCTGACGTGTCCCAGATAAATTCTAAGTCAAGATTTGTACGCATTAACGTAATGGAGACATGCACTGAGAAAGTTTGCAATGCTACATCGTGCACAAAGTGATGGAAATGCACGCAGAAGTAACTAAGGAATATCTCACCAGTGGCCAAATCTAAGCACAGGAAGAACTACCAACACAATGGTCACATATGTACTGCAGTTAGATATTGCTTGTATTTGCTTCATACACTCATCTTCCATGTCTTTTTTACAAGGCACTATCATGCTTAGTCTGATTTTAATATG
Organism: Schistocerca cancellata; assembly: GCF_023864275.1. Taxonomy (NCBI): domain Eukaryota; kingdom Metazoa; phylum Arthropoda; class Insecta; order Orthoptera; family Acrididae; genus Schistocerca; species Schistocerca cancellata. The sequence goes on along the minus strand of NC_064626.1, from coordinate 1,129,439,659 downwards.
GACAATTGACTATCTTTCTCAGCTGAAATGTTAAAAAAATGTTCAAAGAGTTAGCTTATTTACTTTCACTGCCTTCATTTCTTAAGTACATAAGTTTTTGACCACGTGACTTTTCCTTTTGTAACACACAGAGTAAGTGTACTTTCATGAGACCGTTTCAAAATTCTTTGGAGGCTCCGCCATTACAATTTTTCCCACTTCGTGTAACATAATTTGAGTAGCAAATGAATTCTACATATACATTACACTGCACAAGCCACGGTATGGTGTACCGCGGAAAGTACTACTAATCATTACGTCTTGTAATCCACTCGCAAATGGCGTCTGCAAGGGCTCTAATTTTTCTTCGGGGTCCTTACGGAAAATGTACGTTTGGCAGTCAACTGCAAATACCCGTTCTCTAAATTTTCTCAACAGTGGTTCCAACTCGATAACTGTTGTCATTTATAATCATCTTGATATCCAATTTAACCTCATACTTTCCCAGTTCGATGTTGACAGTTCCTCAGAAGAACAACATAATTAACCTGAACAGGAGACACTTTAGTTACTTCTGGGTCCCTCACAGAATTCTGATACAGCATGTGTCACTGATGGAATTTCGTGACTCTCAATGCCTCTAATTATGACTACTCAGCGACCACTTCAGGATAATATTTAACGAAATTATATACACTTTAAAAGTATACGTTTAACAAAATAAAAACAAAATTAGAAAAACATCATTCTTTTCACACAGTTCTCGTAATTCCACTACATGTTCTTTACTTTATTATTCAACGTATATTTCAGTAATCGATTATTTCATTAGTTCCTTTTTCTACCTAGGACGTATATAAATTATATTTCATTAGTTTCTTTCGCTATCTCGTACGTATATACAGTAGCAGAACGACAGTGTTGTATGTTTCAGTAGGCAGCATAACAAAAGGAAAGTTCCGCATTCAATAATGATAAAAAGAAACAGTGATGTTCTGGTATAGCTGAACAATGTTCTGGTATAGAGCTGAACAAATAAATGATATTACGCATTCAATAGTTATTATCACATTTCGTCATTCTTTGTCGTGATACAGGGCGCAAAATTTGAGAACTCGGTTCATTCTAGAGGTAAGTGGGAATATATAGGGATGAAAGTTCCAGGGGAAGATCTGAAAAATCTTTGTCGGAACCTGGCAGATTAGTGCTATTTTTAATTTATTTTTGGCACAATCCGTCCCAGTCAGTGTAGGCCTTACAAGTGTGCAAGTATCTGAAAGTGTACCTATACTCCGACAAGGTGAAGCCTTACAGCGACTGCGCGAAATTATGGAAAATACGTTTACATGCATGTCCAAAATAGTTTGAGTATGTCCATTATTTTTACTCATATGAGTTTTTAATTACTTATTTATTTTACAAATTAATTATTTTGAAAACTATGCAGATTCTAGAGACTTTACAATATTTTCTCGAAGTCGTTAATTGTCGCTCACTCACGTACGCGGATAACTCAGTAAGTTATTTTTTTTCTTTAATCATGTTACTGGTGAATTGATGAAGGAGTATTGCAGCCACTCACACATGGGCGCAGCATCGCTGCTGTCAAAAGAAACCGGGGAGAGCGCACACGTTCGGTCCAGGGACGCTTACCTGAAAACAAAGAAAGAAAAACATTTCTTCAGTTCAGTACAGGCTAATACTAGTGTTACATATAACATGACTACCGCTATCGCCAGCACTTACAGAACTCACAGGCACGCCAACACTAGTCAACTAAGCGAAACCCAATTTCCGATCTTGACATGTACTAACAGCTATGGAAATTAGGAGGCAGGGTGGACTTCTCGCTTCTAGACTCTTGTACAGCGTTATCCAATACCGCATCAATAACTGCTGCAGAAAATGCCTTCGCGGGGGATATCTAGACAGGGAGAAACTCCGTAACACATTTATCTGTAGTTAATTTAGTTAATCTATTGCATTTCGTATGTGAACTATACAGGCAACTTCAAGTCGGTTGTTAGTTTATACAGAAGTTTGGGTATGTACTTTCAACATTTAAAGACTGCGCTAGAGGGCATTGTCAGTCATTTGGTTGTGTATCCAGTGGCGGATTATATCCGCTTCAAAATTTATGACCTGTAATATTCTTGTAATAATACAATTTCTCTCTGTAATGTTCAGGCACTGCAGTGCAAAATTTCGTTAGTACAAGTTTCAGAGTCTGTAGTTAGAACAGTATTTCAACTTTTACAATAACGTCTGGCAACATTTCAGTTTGGGTTACCCATCGCTTTCTTTATCTAATCAGACACTCGCCCCTCTTATTTCATACATTTCAATTTTCTGTAGTACCTTATCGTTATTCGTTCTTGTATTGTTCTTTATACACCTTCGGCTGTTTTCCTGAACTTCACTTTTTAGGCATAGTTATTACAAATCCTTTTTGATACGAACGTCTTCCTTACCTTCTGTACCCTCTGACTGTTCGAGACTGTAGAGCTGTAGATGCTGTCCTCGTGTTACTTTCCTCAAATAACTGAGAACTGATTGACGCGAGCATTGCTTCGTCCAAGTTAGGGGTCCAGCACCTCAATTGTTGAACTGTGCTACAACTTGCCCTGTTTCCCTTAATTTCTGAAGAAATCTCGGAAATACGGCGTGTGTGGAACCTCTTCTATATGGGTACGGGCCGATACAACCTCTCAGCAACAAAGGTTCACATTCTTAGTGCTGTGTTAATGAAATTTCAAATGACAGAAGGCAGAAGAACAGCTCAAACTAAAATACATGTAAAGCAGCATCTAAACAGTTTGCCACTGATGACGCGTTTCAAAAAAATAAAGGCGATTAGGTTACGCATATGTCATCATAAAATTTGTTTGTACACAGACTGACCTGACAAGAAACATCAACGAATCATCATGCGCAACTGAAGACGGAACGGCAACAAAACTTTATGTTGATATTCTTTCGAAGAAATACCCAGCGGGAGAACATCTGGGTGCAGAACTCTAAAATCGTAGGTAAAAGATGACAATGAAAAGTTTAAGTAGGCCTGGAGGCATTCTCCGACTGATTGCTGCGACGGTTCGTGATAAACAGGAACCCTCCACCGCTGGCTTCAGCCATTGTATTGAAGTGAGTGTATATGCCGATTGGTTGTACAGAATCATCACAGTACAACGGGTCGACGTGGACACATAACATAATGGCAGGAAAGAGCTTGTGTTTGAACGTGTCCATGACTACAATTACACCGTGCTGGTGTATCAACCCGGGCTGTCCAACGCACACTCTAAGAAAAAAAATAAAAATAAACGAGGGACTACGAAAATTATCTGAATGGGACGGAAATCGGTATATCTGATGTTGATGTACAGAAAAACAAATTATTATAATTTCAGAAAAGCTGGTCAATTTATTCAAGAGAAAGAGCTTCACAAACTGAGCACGTGAGCAGCGCGTTTGTCCACCTCTGGCCCTTATGCAAGCAGTTATTCGGCTTGGCACTGACTGACAGAGTTGTTAGATGGCCTCCTGAGGGATATTGTGCCAAATTCTGTTCAATTAGTGCGTTAGATTGTCACAAGCCAGAGCTGGTTGGATGCCAAGTGAGAAAAACATTATCTTGCTGAAGTGTATGCCCAGGCTGGCTTGCTACGAAGGGCAACATCATCGACGTGTCGCTGTGCTGTAATGGTGCCGCAGGTAACGAACAGAGAGATTCTGCTATGAAATGAAATGGCACCCCAGACCACCACACTGGTTGTCGGGCCGTATGGAGGGCGACAGACAGGTCCGCAGCGTCTCCAGACGATCCATTTTTTCTGAAATTGTAATCATCTGTTTATCTGTACATGACATCACATCTACCGATTTCCGTACCATTCCGATAATGCCTTCGTGTTGTGTTTCTTTACTGTTCCTTATAGTGTATTTACGAGAAATGGTGTACTACGCGCAGCAATGAAAGACGGTTATGACTTTATGAGCAATGGCGGTAAAAAGATCCGAACAGACGGGGACTGTAGTCTAGTGCCACGCCTTATCAACGATATTCAACTTGACAGTAATAGCTGCTGCCAGCGACTGCAGGTTCATCTCAACCAGTTTCCGAGAGAATACTGTATGTAATTTTGGATCGGGTATCACGCAAAAGGTTACGACTCGCAGCGGCACATAAAGCTGCTCGTCTTCAATAGACCGGACAAAACAGCAGTTGGGCAATAGCTGCTACAGTCTTACACTGTGGTCCAATGAATCGCAAATTCGACTCTTTTCAGATAATGCAAGGCACGGAGTGCGCCGACGGTCCAGCCAGTCGTTTAATCCGCAGTGTGTAGGATACAGTTCAAGCCCGAGGTGTATCCGCGACGTTTCGCGAGGAAAAACACTTGTTTGGTAGCAGGGGTCAGAGGACGGTCGCGGGTCGTCCTAACCCGCCGGCGGCCTGTGTGCGGTCGCCTCCGCCCCGCGGAGCGTTAAGCGCGCTTCACGGCCGCGAGAGCCGCCAGACAAGGATTTTACGCGCCCTCGCTCCGGCGCACATCCCGATAAACTCGGCCGCCATGGCTGCGGATTAATTAATTGAGATGCACTTGACGTCAGTGCCGGCTCGTCAGTCCACCTCAGCTGTAGTAGTCCGAGTTCCGAAATCACTGGCGGCCTGCGAACGACAAATTCTCTCTCTCTCTCTCTCTCTCTCTCTCTCTCTCTCTCTCTCTCTCTCTCACTCACTGAAAAATGTGTCGCAGTAAGAAACGGCGACGGGAGTTAAATAACTCCTGTTGAGATAAAGTGCCACTGTATCCGCACTGACAGCACAGTCAACGCCAGACAGACAATGTTTTGTCAGAATGATCAGTGTGAGAAACCTGCCGCTCGTGTGTTGACACTACGGAGAAATGACTCGCACTTCGAAATGTGATGGGACATCCGCACCGACCGAGGTGGCGCGGTGGTTAGCACAATGGACTCGCATTCGGGTGGACGATGGTTCAATCCCGCGTCCGGCCATCCTGATTTAGGTTTTGTGTGTGTGTGTGTGTGTGTGTGTGTGTGTGTGTGTGTGTGTGTTCTGAGGCAAACACGTGACTTTCTCTGTCCTGGAAGTCACCAAATTCACATCGCAACTCATGTCAGACAATGTGAAAAAATGGTTCAAATGGCTCTGAGCACTATGGGACTTAACATCTATGGTCATCAGTCCCCTAGAACTTAGAACTACTTAAACCTAACTAACCTAAGGACATCACACACATCCATGCCCGAGGCAGGATTCGAACCTGCGACCGTAGCAGTCGCGCGGCTCTGGACTGAGCGCCTAGAACCGCTAGACCACCGCGGCCGGCAGACAATGTGAAAGCACGCTCCAATACTTACTGCTACCCAGTATGACAGTTGCTACTGGTATTTGAACTGCATTTACACACTGAATCTCGCACGTAATTCACACTCACAAAGTTTTGTACCTGTCAACTTCGTCCTCTGGAATCCTCAAGGGTTATTCAACCATGTTGCTGCGTTTACATGTCATCCAACTCTGCAAAATGGAAATGAGCATACGGCATTGTGGGCCGGGAGTCCCCCATTTGGGGAAGTTCGGCCGCCTAGGGATCCAACTCCGCAAAAAGCGCCAACAAACCAGTACGTGGCAAGTAGCTATTGTCTTCCTCCAATTACTGCCAATAAAAGCGATCCACCAGAAATGATCCATAGACAAATTAATTACTCAGTATCTATCGTAAATTTCCTGTCGATATTGGCGGGTATGGTAAATGTATGGACCATCGAAGTACACATACAGTACACATGAAAAGCGTCATATATTGATTTTCGGACAAGTTATGTTGTCTGCAGATAATTTCAATGCAGTTTTCACAATAAATTCTTGTACTGCTAATGTAAATCCATATTTACACAGTGTAATTAATTACAGCTTGAATTGATAATCTAGATTTAGGCTCTGCAAACTGAGCGAGGTAACGCAGTGGTTACCACACTGGACCCGCATTTCGGAGGACGACGGATCAAATCCCCGTTCCGCCTTTCAGATTTAAGTTTTCTGTGCTTTCCCTAAATCGTTTACGGCAAATGCCGAATAGTTGCTTTGAAAGGGCACTGCAGATTTCCTTCCCCATCCTTCCTTAATCTGAACGTGTGCTCTGTCTCTAGTGACAGTCGACGGGACGTTAAACATTACATTTCCTTTTTTTATTTCATGCTATGCAATCTCTAGAATACGTGTAGTAAAAGAAAAAAAGAAAATAAGACGGTCTTGAGATTAAGATAAACTGTACCGTAGTTTCAGCTCGCGTGGGTACCGTCACAACATTCTTGCTTGCGAATGGACGACAATTCGAAAAGCCCGGAAGTAGCAAATAAAGATGAAAAGATCTATGGCCTGTGACGGACAACAGTCACAGTGGAACTAGCTACACCAAATGACAGCCAATGTCTCTGTATCTCAATATAGTTTGCTTCCGTAACAAAGCTAGTGATTTCACCAGTAACAGATATACCCTACGGGACAAACTCCTAAGTGGAGACCAAGAAACAGACTGCTCTACATTGGGAGTTGTTTTGATGCAGTTCTACGTTCCACGCGCTTGCCAGTTATCCTCTTCATTTCAATGTAACTGCCGCATCCAGCATAACGATCCGTCTTAAATGCCGCCCTTGTGATTCTTTCCTTCTATCATCTCTTCAACTAGTTGTCCGTCTCCTTTGATTATGTTATTTTTGAAACTCCTTGCGCGTCGTCTTTCGTCTTTACTCCATCAACTCATCTGCGATTTAATAGCATACTTGAAGACCACATATCAAAGGTTTCTTATCTTTTCATTTCTGCATGCCCCGTTGTCAGTGTTTCACACCCACAGAGCTTTCCACGGACATATTTCTGACCTCAAGGCGACCCTGACGCCACCTGCTGGCTCGCTCGGAACGACTTAAACGGCTGCAGTGCTTCCTGATTTGCGCACGGCCGCCCCGCCGCCAGCGCCCAGTGCTAACGCCGCTGATTGCTTCGCGGAATCTTATCCCCGCTGCGAGCCGGGGCCGGCCCCTTAATAAGCAGTGCTATCGACCGCGAGTTTACACGAGCAGCCCCGCCGAGATGAAATGCACCCCACCCTCCACCCTTGTCAGCGGAGCGAGAAAAATGGCCGGAGGCGCTGCCAGTCGCGGCGATTTTTCTGCGAGTAAAGTGGAATAAAGAACCGCGCGAGGTGGCCCATTAATCTCGGTTTGCTGGCGCGCCCAGAGAAGAGATGCTTCACCGTTACTGCACCAACAATGGAAACGCAGGTAGCTGCGGTAGCGCCTGCTCCACGTAACCTAGATCAACTGGCTTGACTACACATCTAGTCACATTAGTTTGTTTACTGCTTCCTGAAAATCTGAGCTCTTCTGCATCTAAAGTATGTGTATTGAATATCCTCTATATCAGCGGTCCTCAAACTTTGTAGCTCAGGAGCCAATACTGACACTGTAAGGCGACACCTTAAGCTGCATAGGTAGGGAAGGACGGTTGTAAAATGACCGCTCAACGAGAAACTAGATTTGCACCAAACCATGACTATTGATTGAAGTTTAGAACTTCGAATCTACACACCTTATAATAAGGTATTACACCAAATATTAAGTGAAAAAGAAAGTAATGAATAGGAACTACATGCGTTTTGCTGCAGTCTTAAACAGTGACCAATTTTCCGGACCTAAGCGTGTACTGTGGCTAGCGCCATCGTAACAGGATCGTATTTTCTTTTCTGATTTCAGACGCATTTTTGTGCGTCTCCATGCCCTTGTATCTGAGAGAACGCCAAGTAGCACTTGCAGACCGCTTTCAATCGGACTTTTACATTAGCCTATACATAATAGGACAGAGACGATTTTAACCGATATAACTTCATTAATCCAAAATTCTCACAAAGGGCTAGAAAGGCGGACGACGACTTTCTTTACAAAAGGGTTTAGAAGTCAGTTTTACCTGTTGTATTATGCGTACTTTTTGGAAGTAACTAAATCTTATCGTCTTTAACACTTCTGCCACTTTTCCCGACCGAATGCCATTTTCGGCATTAGTGACGCACAGAAGCAACTTTCAGTCTGTAAGAACTAACAAGGTACTCTATTTTTGGCTGAGAGAAGTTGTTTAAACATTGATACAATTAAGATAACAAGAAATCCTGCTGGGGGAACATCCGCAACTGAGCATTATACCAGAGGCTGAAAATACCGGTTCAGTTGTAAAGTTCTTTCATTATCATACGACCATACGACGTGTTTCGGGCTCTTTTAGGCCCATCTTCAGCTGTCGTAACTTGGTGCTGTGGTCCCCGAGAGTCGCGGTGGGTGTGTACTAGGCGCGGTGTGCTACCTATAGGTACCGTCAAGTTACGACACTTGAAGATGGGCTTGTATGGGCCCGAAACCGGTCATGTGATAATAAAAGAACTTTACAACTGAAGCGGTATTTTCATCCTCTGGGCTAAGATAACCAGAATAATAAGGATAATTTACCTTACAGCAGATGACTCAAAATCAAAAAACCTTTTACTAAAAAATAACAGAACGCGTTTCCTCTGTCAAACTCACTGACAACAATGACGCATTGTACCATCTGATATTATTAAAGGGCAACGTACATAAACCAGTACATTGTATTAAATAATAACAGAAACTGCATAAGACACCACCACAGATTTCACTGTACGTTGTTAATGTCATTTTTCCTCTAGTCAGTGTGTTGTATCCCAGCAGCCTTCCTTTGATTTCTTAATAATTGTTACAAACAGGTACCAAATTTCAAGATACCCATCCCTATATCGCGCATTCACCAATCTATGTTTCTTCCGTTCCAAATTTATGCCATAAAGCTGATCGGTAAAGTTGACCACGATCGCGAGGTGTCGGTACTGAGAGACAAACATCCCGCCCGCCCCCCACCCCCTTCCCTTCTCAACCCTGCAGTGGCCACGCTACTTACCACTCCGCCCCTGAGCTAAGCGGCGAACTGTATCTAGTACACGAGGCAACTCGCCAACGTCAGTTAGAAGTAAAACTTAAAATTTTACTTTAACTGTATTTTTATTTCTTGCTGGGTGAGAAAAATACACTCTTAAGAAGCTCTTGGCAACGTCCTTGCCGCAGTGGATACACCGGTTCCCGTCAGATCACCGAAGTTACGCGCTGTCGGGCCTGGCCGGCAGCTGGATGGGTGACCATCCAGGCCGCCATGCACTGTTGCCATTTTTCGGGGTGCACTCAGCCTCGTGATGCCAATTGAGGAGCTACTCGACCGAACAGTAGCGGCTCCGGTCAAAGAAAACCATCGTAACGACCGGGAGAGCTGTGTGCTGACCACACGCCTCTCCTATCCGCATCCTCATCTGAGGATGACACGGCGTTCGGATGGTCCCGATGTGCCACTTATGGCCTGAAGACGGAGTGTTTAAGAAGCTCTTAACATTAGTTGACTGTTTCGGTTTCTGCTGTTAGCTGCTAAAAGCATATTATTGTAGAATACAGCTCAGAACCGCGGGCCGCGCTAATATTGATTCGGGCCGCATTTTGACGACCACTGGTCTATACAATTTTTTTAAAATTCATACCTCTATTAATGCGACACTAAAGATAGTAATGTATACAATTTAGAGTAACGAAAAATAAATAAAAATAATATATAATAAATATTATATATAAATATAAAAAAATCATAGTCAATTTGGGACAAATTGAAAATGAAAATACGGAAGGTGTAATGTAGTATCCTATCCCCCCTCCAATTACGTAAATTGCAGCTGCAGACAGTCAACACGGGTACGGACAAGGTGAGATGAGCCTTAGTCGTAAAGCTGTTTTACGATAACGGCAGCAATAGTGCTGCTGCCTTTCGCGAGCATCGACGCATTAAACGAATACGAAGAGCTCCTCTTTCCGCACCTGGGTTGAAGAACACGATTCTGAGGTCCGAATTAACTGAAGAGGCGGGCGGCTGATTGCGCCACAGACTGGTCAAGTCACAGGTGCGAATGCTGGACGCCATGAGCGATCTCGAAACAGCGCTAGAGCTGTGCCACAGCAGCTGAACATTCCACGGTCCACCGTTCGATAAGTACTGCCAACAACTGTGAAGCGGTATCTGTAGTGCGGTTCCAGGCTGTCATGAGTGTAGATAGTCGTCACGTTGAGCAACGTTTTTAACATCTAACGTAAACGTGATACGCCATCCACAAATGTTACCTTCTCATGCGGAAATTTAAAATGTGTGTCTTTCAATTGTTTATTCGTTATTTCCCTTCCGCGCGCCCTTACAAATGTTTTCCCAAAGTTTCACTGCCCCACGATTCCTCGTTTTTCATGACGGCCCTCCCATCACCCTGTACACATACGAGAATGAGTCACCTCCTTTCTTTCAGGGAGGTTGGATCACAAATAGCATTTCAGTATCACTACGCAGTATTCATGTGAGTTTTCACAATAAGCAGTTGATTTCTGTAAGCGTTGGAGGCAACGTCAACGTGTACAAAGAAATAAAATGATTCAAGGTAACAATTATTTTTACCAGGCAGTAGCGGTCTGTATTTCACAGCAAACTGTAAGTCATCCTTCTGTACATACTCTCCGAATCGATAAAAATTTTCTTTTTAAATTTATGATTATAGCAATTTTCGAAAATGGCAGGGGCAATTGTGCTCTAATTTATGGAAAACGTTTCGCAAATTCCCAGTAGGCATTAGTGCGACCAATGTCACTAAGAGCAGACAGTGAAGTCTCATGCAAAATCAGCTTCCCAATTTTCATAGCTACTCTTGTGACACTCCGTGCTGTTCGTGTAAGATGGCAAATGTCCCTGAAAAAAGTTTCAATTCATCAGTAGGACACCGCAGTTCATATACTAAAGACTGGACTAAAAAACAAAAAGGAAATGCGCAGTAGTTACAACACTGGACTCGTGTTCGTGATAACACTAATCAGATTTTGCTTTCCGTGGCTTAAATCGGTTAAGGATAACGTCGAAATAGTTTATTTTCAAATAACATGACCCACTTCGTACCCAACCTTCCAAAGCTGGAGTTTGTACCCAATGTCCAATGACCTCATCGTCGACGGTATGGCGAATCTGGAAACACACACACACACACACACACACACACACACACACACACACACACACACACACACACACAAGCATGCGCTCGCTCGACACTGTCGCTGTACGAATGGTGTAGACAGAATTACAATTTGCTCGGAGCCATATAAGCAGCCTGGGTGATCTCCAAAGCACTCATAAAGAGCGCAGCAAAGAGGGGAGCAGCTACTGGGGAGAGAGGGTTCTCGCTATTGTGTCGCCGTGGCTTCTCTCCGCATCTCCGTCGCCGCTGTCCCGCCATAAAGGCTGCGCTAATCCGTGCTGGCTGCTGCCTGCGCCGCCGGACTTCCGCTGCCGGCATTTGCTTTCGCCAGCAATACATCCCCCTCCACATCCCGCCGTCCATAACCGTTGTCCGGAGCAAGAGCTTCCTGGCTGCCGCTGCCAACTGTTCATCCTCTCCTGCCGTGTAAGACAGAGCGCACAAAGGTACAGCAGTGTTACGTACGACGTCTACCGTGGTCATATTCTACCGCAACCAGATGTGAAACTGACGAAGATGTCACCAGCATTCAGTACAATGATTCGGAAGGAAACATACGGAGCTACTTCAGTGCAGACATTAAGTATAAAAGTAAGACAATGATTTAACGTAAACAATGAGATCGTTAGATACGGTCAGAAACTGGGATTGGAGAAAAAAAAATAGCACAGGTCCTCCTCACATGACCAATCCCGTTATTTGCCTTTAGTGAAGTAGAGAAAACATGGAAAATCCAAATCTGGAAGTCCGTCGCGAGAAACGAACTCTGGTACTCCTGAATACTAGTCTCAATCGTCGGAAGACATCGCACGGCATCAAATGGGAAACGGAAGCAAATTTTTAGAGCATATATCATTCTTTTCTCGTCTTCTAAAAAATCATCTCGGCTTACAGTTTCTGAAGAGTTTTCAAAATTCAACATTGCCGTTCCAGGCAAAAAATTCGCTTCGTATAATGTGCAGCAGATGAACTGTAATGAAAGCATCCTTTTAGTTTCAAAGTTGTTTACCATTGCACACCTTTCAAGAGAGGTTTCATTCTACATCTACCGCCATTAACTCTTCATTCTGGCCGGACGGTGTGGCCGTGCGGTTCTAGGCGCTTCAGTCTGGAACCGCGTGACCGCTACGGTCGCAGGTTCGAATCCTGCCTCGGGCATGGATCTGTGTGATGTCCTTAGGTTAGTTAGGTTTAAGTAGTTCTAAGTTCTACAGGACTGATGACCTCAGATGTTAAGTCCCATAGTGCTCAGAGCCATTTGAACCATTATTTCTTCATTCTGACTCTGTAGCGAGAACGTGTCCGTTTCATTTCGATTGAACACCAGCAACTTCCTGGAATTAGCCTGTTTTGAGGGATTCCGTGTATGGGTGCCTGGACGGGTTTCTGAAATGCGGAAGCAATACCGCTGTTGCACCACCACGGAGACGTAAAACACCTGCACAGATTGGAAACTCCACTCGCTGGGTATGTTTTGTATATTTCCCGCCCGTTTTAGCGAGACATGAACAATCACGATGCAGCTGCTCTCTTCATTCCAAAGGTTTCCGAAATTCACCAAAACAATGCCTCGTTTAGTTAAAAACTTGAACATCACTATCTCGGTAGATGAAACGATAACAAAAACTATTTCCTCTTTTGGGTATCACTTGTAGAGAAAAACTTTGGTCCATATACTAAACTGTTCATGAAATATTAAGGCTGCTTTCAACTAGAACCTCATGTACATCATTTGACATCTTGACCTAACGAACAGCTGTTAACCACTTCACAAGTTCAGTACTGTTATACGGCACCACTGTCAGTGAGCCATCTCAGAACACTACTAGCCCTTCTCGATGAACAGCTTGCATACACAGAGGACAGTTTCACGATGGTGTTGTCTTCAGTCCGAAGACACCTTTGCTGTAGCCCTTCATGCAAGTACATCCTGTGCAAGACTCTTCGCCTCTGCAAAACTACTGTAATCTGTATTCATTTGAACTTGCATTCTGTAGTCAGGCCTTTAATCTCCCTCTACAATCTCACCTCCCCACCACCACCACCTCCCCCAAGAAGCACGCGCGCGCGCGCCCACACACACACACACACACACACACACACACACACACACACAGAGAGAGAGAGAGAGAGAGAGAGAGAGAGAGAGAGAGAGTCACTTCCTTTCCCCACGTTGTGCGATAAACCTCCGCAATTCGAGCCAGTACCTCCACATTATTTATCTGATCTGAAGCATTCTTTTGTAGTGTCTGCCCCGATAGCTAAGTGGTCAGCGCAGTGGACCCGGGTTCGATTCCTAGCTCGGTCGGAGATTTTCTCCGCTCAGGCACTAGGTGTTGTGTTGTCCTAATCATCATCATCATCATCATCATCATCATCAACAACATCATCATCATCAACATCATCATCATCGCATCCCCGTCGACACACAAGTCGCCGAAGTGGCATCAACTCAAACGACTTGCACCAGGCGACCGGCCTACCCAACGGGAGGCTGTAGCCACACGACATTTCATTTCATTCTTCTGTGGTACCACGTTTCAAAAGCATCTATTCTCTTCTTATCTGAACTATTTATCGTCCAAGTTTCACTTCCGTACGAGGCTACACTCGAGGCAAATACCTTCGGAAAAGGCTTTCTAACAAATCTAAATCAGATGTTAACAAAGTTCTCTTCTTCACAAGTATTTTTCTTGTTACAAGAAGTCTGCATTTTACACTGAGGTAACGAAAGCCATGGGATAGCATTATTCACATTCACAGGACACCGTGGAACCGTGTACACCAGGTATAAAAGGTCAGTGCATAGACGAAGCCGTCATCTGTACTCAGGTCATTCATGTGAAAAGCTTTCCGACGTGTTCATGGTAGCACGTCGGGTTTAACAGACTGAACGCGGCATGGTAGGTGGCGCTAGGCGCATGGGACACTACTTTTAGGACATCGTTAGAGAATTCAATATTTCGAGATACACATTGTCAAGAGTGTGCCGAGAATACCAAATTTCAGGCATTACGTCCCACCACGGGTAATGCAGTGGGCGACGCCTTCACTTAACGAACAAGAGCAGCGGCGTTTGCGTAGAGGTATCAGTACTAGCACATACGCAACACTGCGTGAAATAACCGCACAAATCAATGAGCGGCGTACGATAAACATATCCATTAGGACGGTGCGGCGAAATTTGGTGTTAATGGCCTTCGGCAACAGTGACCGTGACCTTGGTCAGATGAGCCCCGATTTCAGTTGGTAAGAGCTGATGGTAGGGTTTCGAATATGACACAGACCTCACGAAGCCATGGACCCAAATTGTCAACAAGGCACTGTTCAAGCTGGTGGTGGCTCCAGAATGGTGCGGGCTGTGTTTACATGGAGTGGCCTTCTTCCTCTGCTCCAACTAAACCGATCACTGACCGGAAATTGTTATGTTCTGCTACTTGGAAACCATTTGCAGCCATTCATGGACTTCATGTTCCCAAATAACGGTGGAATTTTATGGATGACAATGCGCCATATCACCGGGGCAAAATTGTTCCCACTGGTTTGAAACACATCCTGGACAATTCGAGCGAATGATTTAGCCACCCAGATCGTCCGCCGTGAATCCCTTTGAATATTTGTGGAACATAATCGAGAGGTCAGTTCGTTCACGAACTCAAGCACCGGCAACACTTTCGCAATTAAGGACCGCTACAGAGATAGCGTGGCTCAGTATTTCTGCAGGGCTCTTCCAACGACTTGTTGAGTCCATGCCAGGTCGAGTTGCTGCACTACGCCGGGCAAAACGAGGTCCGACACGTTAGGAAGTACCCCTTGACTTTTGTCACCCCAATGTGTATCCTCTCTACTTCGGCAATAGTCCGTTATTTTTCTGCTCAAATAACAAAACTCATCTACTAGTTTTAGTGTATCATTCCCTAATGCAGTTCCCTTATAAGCGTCTAACTGAAATCGATTACACTCCGTTACCCTCGTTTTACCTGATTCGTGCTTTACAACCACTTTTCGAGACACTATCCATTCTGTTCGACTTCTCTTGAAAGTCCTTTGTGGTCTGACCTTTGCCGATACCATAATTCTGTCTAAGATCTTATTTCTTTTCCCTGAACTTAAAGCAGCTTCCCAAATTTTTCCTCGGTTCCTCCACAACTAGCTCAATGTACATCTTGAATAACATCGGCGAGAGACTACAACCGTGTCTCGCTCCCTTCTGAGTGCTCCCCTTTTATGACCTTACCTTGGCTACGCCTTTGTTAGCTTCTGATTAACAGTGCCGTACAGTTTCCTACATCGCTACGGATTTCCAGTATCGATACAAACGGATATATTTCGTATTGTGTCGTCTTTGTAGATCGTCAACACCGTTGGAGGACAGACCACACCCTTCGCAAACCTAACCCAGGAGGACGCGGTACTAATTGCAGTATTTAGTGGCACATTTCACACAAATGATGATTTCTTTCAGAAAGCGGTCCCGCTGACCACATCCACTGATCGTGTCGTCTCTTGACAGTGACGAGCCGCAGCTGCGGTGTTTGGCAACCGCGCGGGCGGCAGTTTGTGCCGGATTTCGCGGTCGGCGCGGTACACAGACCGCGTGTTTGCCCGCCACTCAGCCAATGAGCGCTCGCCGACGACCGCCGGCCGCAGCGGTCTCCTGTGCCACACCGAGTTCTGGGCAGTCCCACACTCGGCTGGAGGGCACGCGTGTTCACTTTCTACAAGAGGCTACTCCATACTGCTAGGTGTGCTCCATCTTTAGGCTTACATATTAAGGAGAAAAACCGCTCCGACCTCCTTACCGAGGCAAGCTTCAAACCAAAAGTGGGAGGATGAGCAATAGGTCGCTGCAAAAGTGGGACGCAGACGCCTGGATTCCTCAAGTATATAAGCCCGTTACGCTGTAGGCATCTTTAAAGGCTGCATCTTACCATCAGATCAAGTATAAACTGTGAGCTAGCACAGATCGGTGCAAAAATGTGGTATCTGAACCACAGCTCAGCTAATTCACCGAGATGAATTTCCGGAAAATTGTTGTGACTGGATAAGAATCAGGCTGAAGGCCTTCAAAATCGAAACAGTCTGTAGCGCCACTGACAGTTTTCCGCTGGTGAAATACTGAAATGTAGCTTGCTACTGAACATCTGCAGTTTTCTGGTTCCTGAAACGCACAGAACGTAACGTTACGTTTCCCACTTCCACCAGACCTCCATGCCAGAGAGATGCTATAAGGGGACAGTAAAATGAAAACGAGCCAGGTGGGAAAAAAGTAAAGTATTATGATTTCAAAAGCGATCGCCAGAACTGCAAATACATTGATCGCACTGTGAGACCAGACAATCCGTACCCTCACTGAACAATGTTCACGGTCGCTTATGGAACCATGAGTCTACCAAGCCGTGAATCTCTTTGTCCAAAGCAAATCGACAGCCACGAATGTCTTTATTCGGGGCTCCAAAACATTGGAAGTTGCATGGGGAGAGATTGCTACTGTATAGAGGACGTGTGCGCGCTTCCCAGCCAAACATCTGCAGCGTAGTCGATACAACCTTGCTAACATGTGAGTGGGAGGAGCCCTGAAGAAAGAAAAGACATTCGTGGTCGTCAATTTGCTTCGGAACAAGAGGTGCACATCCTGCATCCATACGCAACCGAAATTTTTTTTATGAAGGCACTAACAATCTAGCCTCACAATGGGATAAATGTATCAACAGTTATGGCGATTGCTTTTGATGTAGTGAACAGGTTACTTACTTTTTTTCAAACTGTTTCGGTTTCATTTGACTGCCCGTTATTCTTTACGCTCGTCAAGTATCTCCACCGGAAACTGGTAGCTCTTAGGAATTGCGCTAAATATTGTGGAGAATTTTCTCTGATGAGTAGAATAGATTTATCATATTCAATCAAGACAGTCTTAAAAGAGGATTTAAAGAGAATAGTTTAATTTTACAATGCCGGAGTGTCCGAAAATGGTAAACTTGTTCAATACGGTAACTACTTTCTGTATTGTTGGACAGACGTAAGCAGTGCAGGTTTGGGGAGGGGGGGACTAGATACATGATACTGGTTATGGTCTTTCAGTTCGGTGCAGTGAGCAACATTAAAAAATATGAACGCAGTAACTTTGCACTCCCAAATCTGTACACTACATCATCTCCCAGACAACACGAATTTAAGGCAAGGAAACGCGAAATTTTTATTCATGTGGCGCTTGCATAGAAGAAGGCGTTATTGTAAGCAATTGAACGATAGCAATATATGGATAACGTTTTACAAGATATTTCATAGACAAGTTATGGCTTTACGCTAATTGCAATTTATTATATCTGGCGTAACTGAAGTGCCGACGTATGGATTAAATATCTTCTATAAAAATGTGGTTCCTACGTAAAAGCACACAACCTCTCCTCTCTGCTCTCCTCTCCCCTCCCCCGCTCACCACCTTCTCCCCGATTCGTTCACATCTGATACGAGATGGAAGCTATTACACCAAACATTCACCGTCAAAACTGCGCAAATCCAAGACCTCCCTTTCGGTAACTTATTTCGCAGCCTTTTGTCCAATTAAACGACCGATAACTACTAGAAAATGACTGGAGTTTCTTGGACTAATGACAAACCTTAAGACAATCATTGCATAGGTTAAGCAGACAACGTAGATACTTCCTCTCGTTTCGTTTTACAGAGGTAATATGTCTCACTTATTTGGCCACGCAGCAACACGATACGAAGCTACGGAATGAGCCTGTACGGACCGGAATGACGTGATAACTTGCAGTTAGTCGACCGCCCACAAGAACACGGGGCCACTCCACTGCCAGCTGTCTCCGCGGCAGGAGAAGGCGCCACGCCCTCCACTCGACACCTGCGGCAGCCACCTGCAAGAGCAGCAATGGGCGCAACGCCCAGCAGAGATCGCGTTACGGCGGCGTCACAGCTGCTGCGTTGCGCCAACACACTGCGCGAGAGCGTCGCCAGTTGGCGCTGCGCTAGTCACGACGTGAGGCAGCGCGACCAATCGCCTCCAGTAGCTCCCCAGCGTCGTGCTGAACAAACACACCGTGCCCGCTTCGGTGGGAACTGCGACTGTGTGACACGAGGAACATTTAGTGGCATTGTGACACGTTGACTGACTCAGCACGTGACCTGGCAAGCACGCGGGGGCAAAACATTAATCGCCCATTATGCTAATCCGCGATAGGACCGCAAACGGCCTCGACAACAAAGATGAGAATACACAAGTTTCTCTTCTTTATTCCCTGTCCATCCGAAGCCACTCGGCGATGGCTACCTCTCGTAGGGCTACCGAACTGCGGGGACGTTGACTGCTACGTTCCACCTGCTGTGCTAGACATTTTCTTAGAGATTACGATCGGACGATTCCGCGAGCCCCGACATGCGATAGAGCGTTCGTCAGACGAGGAAAGAAGCCTTGCAGCCCTGTGAACACAGCTGTTATAATCCTTGAATCCGAGAGTGCGTAGCATGACACTTCTCGCGTGTTTTTCTTTTGCCTTCGGTTGTGGTGGGCTACAGTGTTATTTAAAAACCCCGCTGCTTGTAAATCTTGCGTGTTGGGCAAGCGGGGGTAATGAACGCCCCCTAGCGTTCGCCTGGGGAGCGTCGGCGGCGGCCCGGCGAGCGGCCACTGCTGTGTGCGCTGGGCCTTCGACGAGTTGTCGTCTCTCAGAGGTGCTGCGAAGGTGTTTGTTGGTGTGTTTTTGGTCGATGTGCTAAGAAGAACTGCGAAGATAGAGATAGCTGATTACCTCGATTAGCTTGCTGCCGTCGATGTTTGCAAGTTAAATGATGTTTCACAGCTCTTCTCTGAGAGGAATTCTTTTGACGTTATGCTCTGGTTAGCATAGCTCTAGTTTTTCTTTAAATATTTATGTGGTTCTAAGTGCTGCGCCGATTATCCTGGTACCTATTACATCTGCTGTGCTCGTGATAGATCTCATCTTACTGTGAGCAAGGCTGTCGGTGTTAGTAATAGTCATGAGGAGCGGGTTCGATTCCCTCATAAGCACAGCCGTGCCCTTGGTTGCAAGTATTTCCTTCAATTGCGTATTAGTAAACTGTTATAGGATTACGTTGCTCGTGGTTATATGGCAGCGCATCCGCAGTAGAGTGGGCTTATTTCCCTAAATTTTTCCAATGCGTCGCTAGGTGTTGATGCTCACAGTAGTTGTTTTACTGCTTGTGCTTCAGTGGGTTCCGAGATTGGGTTTACCAAAGGGTCACTGGTTTTTGAAGTTTGGCAGTCACTGCGGTGTCCGCTGGAGATCAAGTCTGTCTTAACATTAATGTTATTGTGATTGTTTTTCCCTTTTTTAACCTGTCAGGTTTTTTTTGCAGTTCATGTTTATGGACCTTAAGACAATTCTACATTATAGTCGAGCTAATGACCGATATTATCTTACATTGGTTAAAGCGGCTCACTTGCTGTATTTAGTAGTTGGTGTCCATGTAAGGTTATACGCCAGCATATGAGGCAGACCGGAGTCACATTTCTAAATACACTGTAAAACATGTATACTGCCATGTCTTTCAGAGCGATAACTGTCATTTAGTTTAACTGCCCCAGTTGGTTGATGGTTCTGGTCCCTGACTTGTCGCTAGATATTGTTTAAAAATCGCATAAGGAATCAATCATACCCCTTCACTGAAGAATTGCTCGCGGGTCCGTGTAGGGATTTCTATGTACTTAGCAGTTGAGTCACGCTCTAAATACCGTGACCGCTAGATGCGCAAGGGAAAGTGATGTTCTAAACGAAGCTCGTATTTTTCGTAAACATTATGTGGAGCCCTTTCACATCCACACCTGAATGGTGACCACTCAAAAAGAACCGTCACCTCTGCTATGGTTAGTATCTAAAAAAGAATTCCGCTGAAAATGCAGCGATTTATTTTCGCTTGGCTTGTTAATCATTTACAGCTTTCAAAGGCGCATTTTAAGCGACAAATTTAGAATAAAAATTAAATATTTCTCCTGTTGCCGTGTTAAAATTTGCTTCTTTTGCCAAAACAGAGCGGAGTTTACACAGTCTCATCTCACTAACATGTTGCGCCGACACACTTGCTGGAGAATTCTGAAATAGTGTTTAAGTGAGGAACTGAGGGAAAGGAAAATCAGTAGATTATGAAAAAGCACACCGTTCGTTCAAAATAAACGTGTAATGACTTCTTCAGTTATGTTGCTCCCAAACCCATAGCATTTCTCGTTTCACCAACTATCGATGGCCCTTAAAAATTAAATTCTTTCATTTACAAAGTCTGTAGTTACTGGAGTAACACGGTAGAGTTCTGCGTAATAAACATATGACAAAATACTATCCTCTTTGCACGCTATCATTTGCCAAAATGTCTTTTAGATATCACACATCACTTATGAAGGAGGAGGAATCTTGTATTTCACTCTGGTTTTATCGCTGGCTCGGCGCGCGATCGCAAATGTGTGTGCTACAGCACTTCAGTTTTCTCTAGATTGGCGACTTAGATTGTGATCTCCACCCAAGTCTAAAGAAAAATTCGATGTGTTAGCTAAATTTCATACGCAGCAACATATTACGTAATATGCGCGAAAAGTAAAATCATAGCTCCCCTATTTTTCACTGCAATCTTTTTCGAATTTTGCGAATGCCTTTCTTTCTCGCAAATACCACAATAACTATGACCATTAACGAAATTGTGGGCACATGTAAAGCTACAAGTAAAACGAAATTTTTTTACCGTAAAATTTGCATAAAATCATTTGAGAAAGATTGCAAGATGTGCGACTCGACTCTGTCATCGCCGACCGGCAGAAAGGTGGCAAATACTCCCGGCCTCCCCTTCTAAACAAACAAATGATCTCGCCCAACGCTCTGGACGAAAACTGGTCTCTGGGCATCAGCCACCATATCCTGCGCGGACTCTACGACGTAGAAAAAACACTTGGTCACACTTCTGATTAGATGTCTGATTCAGCCACCGGCGTACTCGACATCATTTGGAAAAAGAAAAAGATTCCGACTCGTCGGACCACACACTGCTACAGTCCAGTTTTTGTGTTGTTTGGCCATTTAAAGACACGCAGCTGTACGTGACGCTCGGTTCAGGAGCCTTGTACCAGATACTCGACGCCAAATGCTCATTGCATGTCGTTCCCTCTTCAAAGTTCGCTCAGAAACTCGTTCAGATGGACGTGACAACAGCAATTTCTGTCGTATTTGAAACCTATTCTCACTGACAAGTCATTACACTCCTCTCTGGCACCTGTTGGCCAGGATATTTTACGACCACTGTTCTTATGCCGTGTTACGTGACTGCGAGTAGTGTTCATTCGTTCGGCAGTCCAGTAAATCGAGAGACTGATCATGGACACGTCCAGACACGAAAGCTCATTCTGCCATTCAGTCAAGTCTCGACGTCGACTCACCTACCAATGGCACATACACAATACTTCAATGCTATGATGCCCATCAGCAACTGTATCCCCTAGTACCAGTTCAACACCATCTACAGTGCTCCAACGCGACCAGTGTCCTGTTTTACGGGGTGACTAATATTTTATCCCACGGAAAACATAGTGAAAGAACTGGAAGCGAGGTGTAGTAAAGCTAATGCAGCAGTTTTTTTTTTTTTTTTTTTTTTTTTGAGCACTATGGGACTCAACATCTTAGGTCATAAGTCCCCTAGAACTTAGAACTACTTAAACCTAACTAATCTAAGGACATCACACACACCCATGCCCGAGGCAGGATTCGAACCTGCGACCGTAGCAGTCCCGCGGTTCCGGACTGCAGCGCCTAAACCGCTAGACCACCACGGCCGGCAAGTTAATGCAGTGAGCGCTCAGCTACGATCTACTCTCTTCTGCAAGAAGGAAGTCAGCACCAAGACTAAGTTATCTGTGCACCGTTCAATCTTTCGACCAACTTTGTTGTATGGGAGCGAAAGCTGGGTGGATTCAGGTTACCTTATCAACAAGGTTGAGGTTACGGAATATGAAAGTAGCTAGGATGATTGCAGGTACTAGTAGATGGGAACAATGGCAGGAGGGTGTCCACAATGAGGAAATCAAAGAAAAACTGGAAATGAACTCTATAGATGTAGCAGTCAGGGAGAACAGGCTTAGACGGTGGGGTCATGTTACACGCATGGGAGAAGCAAGGTTACCCAAGAGATTCATGGATTCAGCAGTAGAGGGTAGGAAGAGTCGGGGCAGACCGAGGAGAAGGTACCTGGATTCAGTTAAGAATGATTTTGAAGTAATAGGTTTAACATCAGAAGAGGCACCAATGTTAGCACTGAATAGGGGATCATGGAGGAAATGTATAAGGGGGGCTATGATCCAGACTGAACGCTGAAAGGCATAATCAGTCTTAAATGATGATAATGATGATGATGATGACGGAAAACTCTGGACGCGTTTATCGATGTGCAACAACTATGGATCGTATCCATGGAATACTTCTCACCCGTAGAGGTCGTCGTAGCAAGAATTATTGATCACTGATATCTGCTGCGTCAAACACGCTCTGTTGTCCATCAAGGTTGTGCGTATCTTATACCATAGCGGTGGAGCGGGGACTGAATTCTCGTTTGCCCAGTCCGCTTAAACTATCACAGTTAAAAGTGTCATTAGGCAGCGGTTCGGTGACAGAACAACCGACTTTAGTTTTACGTATCCAGCTAATAACTTGTGCACAAGGCTCCTTCGGCCATGACGCAATACCCACTCTACTTCCCCAATGAGAATGCCTCCTTATGGAGTGTATCTGATGTGCAGATCTATCATAATGCACGATCTGGTTGTCCAATGTGGTTCAAGTGTGCCAAGTGGGAAAGCGTAAAATCTGTTGATGTGAAGAGAACAATTATTACTGCAGTCTATTTCAAAACATTTGTTACTCTGCGTCCCACATCTTATTCAGCTGTTCTCATATCACTTGGGTTAGAACTTTTTACAAAACTTTAAACATCAGATGCCATAATGTCATGAGTATTAAGATAATTATCTGTACGAGTAACTCTAAATAGCAAAATCTCAACCAAAAGTATGACACAGATACATATGTTTGACATAGAATGCGGAATGAATATCAAGACGAGCATTGAAATACGCTTTAACTCTATCATTTGTCTTACTGATAATAGGGTCGCGACATAGATTTTGGGTTACTTGAAAGGGCAGCAAAGCTTAATTCATTGTACGTAATATATGACCTTCAGTTAGAGTACTGATGAAGTTTTTATTACTATTATTGAAAATATTATTCAACACAAGGTGGTTACGGCATTCATTGAGTTCACAGTTCTAATTGTAGATTCGAACACGCATTCTTTAATCTTTATATTGTATTTTATCAGCCATATCACTAAGTCGTAATTTACAAACTGACTATTTAAAATCCAATGTTACTCTGACGACACTAACTATGTTTAACCATTCTCTGACTGTAGTTTAGTCCCGTAGCGAAATGCCCTACTTCTGTTCACGTGCATAGCTTTAGAAACCTATTGTTCTGAAGCTGAAAGCATCATTTTATTGATTACTTCACTAAACCGGCGGTCCACGCATCTCCTCGCGCCCGCACACTCGATACACGACAGCCAACAACACGCGACACCCTGCACTGACTAAACAACAGGTCGATCCCCTATTCAGAAACAAAGTATAACCCACACAAGTACTTTCCAGATGAACACCGATAACGAGCAAGCCAAGCTGGCTCTGAGCACTATGAGACTCAACATCTTAAGTCATAAGTCCCCTAGAACTTAGAACTACTTAAACCTTACTAACCTAAGGACATCACACACACCCATGCCCGAGGCAGGATTCGAACCTGCGACCCTAGCAGTCTCGCGGTTCCGGACTGCAGCGCCAGAACCGCTAGACCACCGCTGCAAGCCAAGCTAACCCGGACAAAGTCGAAATTCTCCACATAGTGTACGCTTGCAGTAGCCTTCGCTTCGACCCTTCTCAACAGCAAATGAGACGCTGTCTCAACGTTTACAGGCACTGTCGGATTGACACAGTTCTCGCAGGGGATTAAGGTCTTCACTGTCGTTTCCTTCTCTCCTCATTGTCCAGCTGAGCTACTGTTGTATAGCAAGCGACTTCGCTGACTATGAAACACCAGTTACGATGGACAGGATCGACCCTAATATCTGGATTTTCCCCCAGATTCAAGAAGAAAGTCATTCCGAACATCTCAGGTCACCTGCTAATCCATTATTACTACAGCAGAGTTGGCATTCTGCCTTCACCACTTCACAGCCAGTGAAGTGTCACATTCAAATTAAAGTAACAGAGATGGCTTATATGGAATACTACAGTTCTAAACATTCGAGTGTGTTCTTACATTATTACAAGAAGACATAAGGAGCAGGTTTTTCCAAGCATCGTGTAGTTTCACACAGCGAACATTTTCGGAAAAAGAAAATGTTTCGAAAAATCCCTTCAAGGTAGTCGCAAGGAAGATGGCAACTTCCACGTTTGGAATCCGTTTGTCTATCACGCTACTGAAGCCGTATCTTATTATGCTCTTCGTGTTAGATATACAGTCTCATTCGGTGACTGTCAGAAGAAATAACTTTATGTTCTCCGGCAGTATCTTCGACGAACAGCAAAATCGCTTACCGCAGACCCCCGGGAAAATAAAATTCTCTTTTATTGTGTTGTTGTTGTGGTCTTCAGTCCTGAGACTGGTTTGATGCAGATCTCCATGCTACTTTATCCTGTGCAAGCTTCTTCATCTCCCAGTACCTACTGCAACCTACATCCTTCTGAATCTGCTTAGTGTATTCATCTCTTGGTCTCCCTCTACGATTTTTACTCTCCGCGCTGCCCTCCAATACTAAATTGGTGGTCCAGTGATGCCTCAGAACATGACCTACCAACCGATCCCTTCTTCTAGTCAAGTTGTGCCACAAATTTCTCTTCTCCTCAATTCTATTCAATACTTCCTCATTAGTTATGTGATCTACCCATCTAATCTTCAGCATTCTTCTGTAGCACCACATTTCGAAAGCTTCTATTCTCTTCTTGTCCAAACTATTTACCGTCCATGCTCCACTTCCATACATGGCTACACTCCATACAAATACTTTCAGAAATGGCTTCCTGACACTTAAATCTATACTCGATGTTAACAAATTTCTCTTCTTCAGAAACGCTTTTCTTGCCATTGCCAGTCTACATTTTATATCCTCTCTACTTCGACCATCATCAGTAATTATGCTCCCCAAATAGCAAAACTCCTTTACTACTTTAAGTGTCTCATTATCCTCGTTTTGCTTTTGTTGATGTTCATCTTATATCCTCCTTTCAAGACACTGTCCATTCTATTCAACTGACCTTCCAAGTCCTTTGCTGTCTCTGACAGAATTACAATGTCATCGGCGAACCACCAAAGTTTTTATTTCTTCTCCATGGATTTTAATACCTACTCCGAATTTTTCTTTTGTTTCCTTTACTGCTTGCTCAATATACAGATTGAATAACATCGTGGAGAGGCTACAACCCTGTCTTACTCCCTTCCCAACCACTGCTTCCCTTTCATGCCCCTCGACTCTTATAACTGCCATCTGGTTTCTGTACAAACTGTAAATAGCCTTTCGCTCCCTGTATTTTACCCCTGCCACGTTTCGAATTTGAAAGAGAGTATTCCAGTCAACATTGTCAAAAGCTTTCTCTAAGTCTACAAATGCTAGAAACGTAGGTTTGCCTTTCCTTAATCTTTCTTCTAAGATAAGTCGTAAGGTCAGTATTGCCTCACGTGTTCCAGTATTTCTACGGAATCCAAACTGATCTTCCCCGAGGTCGGCTTCTACTAGTTTTTCCATTCGTCTGTAAAGAATTCGTGTTAGTATTTTGCAGCTGTGGCTTATTAAACTGATTGTTCAGTAATTTTCACATCTGTCAGCACCTGCTTTCTTTGGGATTGGAATTATTATATTGTTCTTCGCCTGTTTCATACATCTTGCTCACCAGATGGTAGAGTTTTGTCAGGACTGGCTCTCCCAAGGCCGTCAGTAGTTCCAATGGAATGTTGTCTACTCTGGGGGCCTTGTTTCGACTCAGGTCTTTCAGTGCTCTGTCAAACTCTTCACGCAGTATCGTATCTCCCATTTCATCTTCATCTACATCTACATCCTCTTCCATTTCGATAATATTGTCCTCAACTACATCGCCCTTGTATAGACCCTCTATATACCCCTTCCACCTTTCTGCTTTCCCTTCTTTGCTTAGAACTGGGTTTCCATCTGAGCTCTTGATGTTCATACAAGTGGTTCTCTTATCTCCAAAGGTCTCTTTAATTTTCCTGTAGGCAGTATCTACCTTACCCCTAGTGAGATAAACCTCTATTGTGTAGAGAGAAAAAAAAAGATACTAAAATATACGATGTCATCTTACGATTTTATACGGGCTAGTAAGTGGGTTTATGAAATTACACACACGTTTTTGTTCCCCCAACTCTGCTCAGTTTTTGTAATCTACTTTGTCATTAGTTTGGTGTAATGTTAAGATTCTTTAGCTATATTTGTTGTTCCTATTTGGGTACTGTACAATAATCACTAATCACTAATTTTATATTGTGCGATTTCGCACTTTTAGGAGGGTCGTATTCTGATTAGTCTAATGCGACCCACTACTATTTCCTTGATTTGACTGGTTCGGGCGGCAGGAGAGAAGATAAATTCATTAAATGAATATTCGCCGCCAAGCTCCGGGCAGAAAATTCGAGGCTCGGACGGAGGACAGGTGTCTGCAGCGCTACAGACAGAGGCCTTGCCAAGTGTTCGGCTGAGTGGACGGCGGAGACGGCCCTCGGGTAATGAGTGCCATCAGCACAAATCCCTCGTCAGAAAAAAAGTGCAGGCCGCGCGGCAGGTGGCCCTATCGACCAGTTAGCCCGCGGGCCCACTAATTCCTGCTGCCCAACTAATTAGTTTCCAATAATAACTTTCGGCCGCCGAAAAGGTTCCGCAGCGGCCCTCGGGGCTTCTGATGGGTTCCGCGGTGAGCGATACCACGCCTCACTGTTCCTGGCTCGCCTACCTATCGTTAATATTGGCAAACTTCACGTTAACAAGGAATCGGCATTAAGCCCAGCTTCCTTTTTCTTCCCAATGCTGCCAAAGGTGTCGTTGTAGTATAGGAAAAAATGGCGGAGAACATAATGCAGCACTAATTCCCTTGGCTAAAATAAACTACTGGCCATTAAAATTGCTACACCACGAAGATGACGTTCTACAGACGCGAAAATTAACCGACAGGAAGAAGATGCTATGATACGCAAATGATTAGCTTTTCAGAGCATTCACACAAGGTTGGCGCCGGTGGCGACACTTACAACGTGCTGACATGAGGAAAGTTTCCAATCGATTTCTCATACACGATCAGCAGTTGACCGACGTTGCCTGGTGAAACGTTGTTGTGATGCCTCGTCTAAGGAGGAAAAATGCGTACCATCACGTTTCCGACTTTGATAAAGGCCGGATTGTAGCCTATCACGATTGCGGTTTATCGTATCGCGACATTGCTGCTCGCGTTGGTCGAGACCCAATGACTGTTAGCAGAATATGGAATCGGTGGGTTCAGGAAGGTAATACGGAAACCCGTGCTGGATCCCAACGGCCTCGTATCACTAGCAGTCGAGATGACAGGCATCTTATCCGCATGGCTGTAGCGGATCATGCAGCCACGTCTCGATCCCTGAGTCAACAGATGGGGATGTTTGCAAGACTACAACCATCTGCACGAACAGTTCGACGACGTTTGCAGCAGCATGGAATATCATCTCGGAGACCATGGCTGCGGTTACCCCTGACGCTCAGGATCTATGCACCCAAATTGCGTGAAAATGTAATCACATGTCAATTCTAGTGTAATATATTTGTCCAATGAATAACCGTTTATCATCTGTATTTCTTCGTGGTGTAGCAATTTTAATGGCCAGCAGTGTATGTATGCTGACGTGTACTCTTTCGCCTAAAGAGATAAGTCAATCTGATTACTAGATACTGGAATAATGCACTCTGTCGTTCAGATACGCGTTATCTGACCAACAAACCGACCCTGACGTTTCGTTAAGGAGATGCGAAAATCTTCGGCCGTATCTTAGTTTACAAGACATCGAATGGTCTTGTCCTCCACTCTCACTAAAATAATGGAGGTAGAGCTGGAAAACGACTCTCCGTACGCTTCCGTGTCTGCCTCTGCTCTCTCTATCTGAGCATTCAGTGCACTTTACATGTGTAGAGAAATTAACAACTTCCACATTCGTCTGGATCTGCTCGCCTAAACTTCCAGCTCTTCACGGTTAGTTTGTCGCAGTTCTCGATTTGTCTCCCACTGAAGACAACGATGTAGAGTGGGAAGCAACTGCGATTTTCATCAGCACAATGCATCATAAATACTGCTTCACTTTCAGTATGATTAAATCATCTGTTAAGTTATGGCTGTAAATTCTGCGGAGTTAATTTAGTAAATTATCAACACAGCAGATTAACACATAACCTTTTGGCCACTTTCCATTCTGGTGCACAAAATCATTACTGCTTTCCGCTAACAAACATCATGCACAACTTTTTACGTCGCACTGATTGCAATAATACTTATATTTACAATTTTCTGATTCTAATTTCAGTTACTGCACGACCATCTTCACATCAAACTCAGTAAAGACTCAGTGTCCATGTACATGTAGGCTAAAACACCATTGACTGTACTTATTTTTGAACAAGCAAAGAGCCAGCCTCTAAATACACTGTGCGTCATAACAACAAGATCATTAAGTGCCATTCCGAACCAAGAACTTTGTACTTGAATACAGTGTTGCCAATATCCTCGTTACTAACGAGAACACGTCAAGTGCCATAACCCGATTTCCCAGTGGAAGAGGAACCAAAAATAAGCGAACACGTGTCTCGGCTTATTCATATATACTCGACCGGTCCGAGAAAACAACCGTCAACATTTTCGAGATAATCTATATGCCTTTTAGCACGCAATAAGATCAGCACATCTGGCGGCCTTTCACTTTCGCGTCCCGTGTTCGAAATCCGATCACTGTTTTTATTTATTTTGTTTTCATTTATTACCCATGTCCGTTGAAGGTTACTACACGAATTTTCTTACGAAGAAAAGGAATACACGGGCGTTATATAAATTGTAAAATTTTAACTCAGTTTCGCAATAAATGTGATACACTGATTACATATTATACGTGTTAAAATCTTTTTAAATTTTCATATTCTTATGTTTCATTCTTAATTGTTATATTTATTCTTCAGGATGATCTGGTGCATTCCGTTGGATGATACCGATCGTAGAAACATCGGACACACAGAAATTCCGTGTAGTACGAGTATAGCGCCAAGGCAGGGTAGCCACAGCGACATTTCTTCGTATGAATCTCACACGGGAAAGAAATGTTAATACTGCTGAAGATTTCTCGCACTGGTAATAATTTCGCGGCGAACCACGCACAACGGACTACTCTTCCGAAATTTTCAGCTTGCAATTGATTATGAATCAAGATACACTACAGTAATTTCACCAAAACCAATTTCCCTATTCATTTACTGTTCTATTTTTTTAAATACATTCAGCGGACATACAATTAGTAGACGAATAAAGCCAACGTTTTTCAATAGATATTGGAATACATTCGTTTAGTTACCTTCTACGAACATGGGTAGATAAAGGAAAAACAAAAATAAAAGAAAATACTGTGTTTCGAACGCGGCGGACGAAACTGTGACGCCAGAACGCTAGCCACTGCGCTACCACATCGGCTGAACTATTTGCTCCCTAAAAGGCACAGATTGCAACTGGGAAACTTTAACCGTCTTTTCTCACAAAGCTCGAATATTTACCGATAAGCCGAGACACGGGTTCGCTTATTCTGGCCCCTCTTCCACTGAGTGAAGTTTCTGGAAAATCGGCACTTGCCGTTTTCTCCTCGTAACTGGCGAAACGACACTGGGGATTATTGGAGTCTCCACTGAATGCTGCGTCCTTGTGGAGTGCAGATCATTGCCATTACAAGGCAGATTTCTCAGTCGTCCACTGAGACAAACAGAAGAATGGGCGCCGTCACTCGGCGCATTAAACAAGTGGTAGCGTGGCGTGGCCGCTTGGCAGAGCTTTCCGCTGGCTCCATTGAGACAGGAGGGCTCGCGTGCTGGTCACTAATTAACGGCGGCCCTCGATGCGACGGGCCGCGAGCGCACTGCTCAGTTAATGACGCCAGCGGGCGCGGGATAAGCCGCACAGCACCCCAGTAGCAGCGCGCTGACCCGCCTTACCGCCTTCTATGAGTACAACTAACTGTGCACCATAATGGAAAGAGTGGTTATAATTAAACTGACCGTGTCAGGAGTGCTGCAGTGCGGACTGTATACATTTGCAAGACGTTAAAACATCGGAGGCATGTTCATTAATCGGTGCGCCTGCGGAGTATGCAGAAAAAATAATACTTCCACTTTCAGCCGCTAGACGAAAATATGGCGCTATAAGTAACAGAATGTGAAATGTTTCCTATTTTGACGTCAGTATACTGCTTGTCGCTTTGCGATGTATGTTTATTACTGTTTGAAGTGACTGTTGGTGTAAGCGGTTAAGTTTTCCGTACGAAACGCAATGGCTATTGAGAAATAAGAGCGTGCAGTGCTGATAAAGTTGTTTTATCAGAAAGGCAGCAATAGCAGCGCAACATTGCGCGTATGTCGCCGACACAAACAGCCCCATGTCAATAAATGGGCTACAGAATATGATAAAAAAAATCTTAAACAGGTGAATTAGATGGTGCAGCGGGAGAAAATGGTGAATTAGATGGTGCAGCAGGGAGAGGAAGGCGGCACATCCCCATGGCAGTTGTTAATGAAGTTCCTGTAGCTTTAGCCGAGTCTCCCTCCCCCCCCCCCCCCCCCGGTCAACAGATTTTACGGTGCAGTTTAGATTGGTGTCTCTACAAGATCCAGAATGTGCGCCTAATGAAGCCCCATAATACGTTACAACGCCGTGACTTTGGTCTTCGTTTTTTGGCACGAATGGAAATGGGTGACACGTGGCTGGGGAATGTTCTTTGGACGGACGAGGCACATTTTACTTCACACAGTGCCATGAATGACACAACTGTCGCATATGAGTTCCACCCCACCACATGTTGAACACGATATCCACTGCACTCAGCTGACGTGAATGAGGTGAGGTTTCACAAACTCCTTCGTTCTTGGTCCGCCTTGCTTCGAGATGACGCCTCGCGTGCTTGTTAGGTGTACGGTGGCACCTGCACGTTATCCGGGCTCTTACTCATCTGAAGGATAGTGTAAGACAACCCATATTGCTCTGAGGACATTGCGAGCAACCGTTGACCATGCCGTGCTAAGGATGCATCATGTTGCGAGTCGTGAGTCCTTATTAAACCGATGTTGTAACTTGTGACAAAATCCTAATAAATGTGCCAGAACCACTATTATCATGCATTTCATCTTTCCTCCCCTCTGCCTGTTTACATCAAGGGGTCCCGGGTTCGATTCCCGGCCGAGTTGGGAATTTTCTCTGCCCGAGGCTGGGTGTTTGTGTTGTTATCATCATCATCATTCGTGACAGTGGCTACATTGGATTGTGTAAAAATTGGGACTTTGCACGGACGCTGATGACCACGCAGTTGAGAGCCCCCAGAAACTAACCACCACCATCACCATCATCCCTGTCTTGCCTGCAACCAAACCACATTCTGGGTATTGGAACTTTTTTTTTTCAGCGCACTCTGCAAGCGCACTGATTAACGAACATACCTGCAATGTATACAGACTAAGGCAGTTGATAAAATATCGACATATCGGTATCCTTTCATGAAATATCGACGATATTTTTTCACAGATAACAGATATCGAAAGCCGATATTTTTTACCTTATATTTTTTTGCAATTTTCGGTAAATATTTGAAACTGTTCTTTTCAAACAGTAGTAGATCATAACCTTAGTTTCAATGTATAAAGGAGTCTTACTACTTTCTGAGCTTTCGTCATGTCCAGTCTCTTTGACTGTGTGAAGATATAGAGTACATATGGCACAAAGTAGTAGTCCGACTGCATGGTGGGGTGGGGGGTTCGCAGTATGAATGGAATAACAAGACATGCGATGTGAAGAAATAGCGAACCAGATGTATCAGAAAATAATTTTTAACGCAGCTTATGTGCTATTTATTCATATCGGCATTCTGCATAAACGTTTGCTGCAACTGGTGAACAAGATTTAAATGACAAGATTGGTCTTTGCGGCGGGCAGAGACGTGTGAGGGGAAATGCTGACCTAATCGACGCTACCAATAGAAACTGCACCGTTTAACTTCACCGCGCAATTCTGACACCACGACTGCTAGTTCCCTGGCGTTTGCAAAAAAAGGAAGTCGGCATGTTGCGAAACCGAACGACGAACCCATTGGACACCCTTCATTTTGCCACTTATATGCAGTTACCATTGTTACTAAAGTGGTCATTGCCAAGCATGAACGTGCATCGTTTTCCTTTCAGTTCTTGCTCCCACAGAGATTTATAAGCAGGCTGCCAGATTGTTGATGTACACAATATCTAATAATAAACCAATACTTAAACGTACAGCTCTCGAACTGGCTGTACATTTATAATTTGCAGCCGATTTATTTTTCGGCCGGGCGACATTTCTCTGACGATATAAGGATAGTTTTTTTTCCATACCTCGTGGGATGACAATGGTATCTTTTTAAATATCGATAAATAGGATTCCTGATATTTTTAAAAATGTCAATAGTCCTAATACAGACCGCAATGCAGCAACTGGGACACCGTCAGCTTAATTATAACTACCCGGTATAGCAGGTCAGTTAATAAATTTCGGAACTTTGTCCATACATTTTTTCTACGCTTATTTTTTACTTATTTGCATTGTCTCCTACGAAATACTCTCCTCCACAACTGATACAACGCGCCCCACGCCGTTTCACTTCCGGAAGCAATTTTGGTACGCCTCTTGCTGGATCGCACAAAGCGCGGTCTGCAAATTTTCGTTTATCTCTTCTATTCTTTCAAATTCAAGCAATGAAAAGTTCAGGATGGAACGAAACAATATTATGAAAAGGATAGTTGCTACTCACCATATAGCGGAGATGCTGAGTCGCAGATAGGCACAACAAAAAGACTGTCACAAAATGAACTATCGGCCACCAGGGCATTTGTCGAAGACACACACACACACACACACACACACACACACACACACACACACAAGAGCAACTCAACACACATGACCACAGTGTCTGGCAACTGAAGGCAGAATAGCTTCAGCTGCCACAAACTATGGTCACGCGTAGTATTAGTTGTGTGTGTGTGTGTGTGTGTGTGTGTGTGTGTGTTCTATTTTCGAAATTGGAAATTTGTGGTAAGGTGTTATGGGACCAAACTAATGAGATCATCGGTCCCTATGCTTACGCACTACTTAATCTAACTTAAACTAACTTACGCTAAGGACAACACACACACCCATGCCCAAGGGAGGACTCGAACCTCCGATGAGGGGAGCAGCGCGGACTGTGACAAGACGTCCAAGACCGCGTGGTTACCCCGCGCGGCCTCCATTTTCCACAAAGGCCTTGTTGGTCGAAAGCTCATTTTGTAAGTCTTTTTGTTGTGCCTATCTGCGACTCAGCATCTCCGCTATACGGTGACTAGCAACTATCCTTTTTATAATGTTGTTACTATCGCTGCAAATCTTCGTCTTTTCAACGGAGTTTTCAGCTTTGGAAATAAATTTAAAAAAAAAAAAACCACAGCGACCAGGTCTGGAAAGTGCGGACAATGAGGCAGCACACAGATTTTGTTTCTTGCAATAGTCGCGCACCAACAGGGAAGAATGTGCGGATTCGTTATCTTGATGCAAGAGCAATGAAATATTTCGCCTAATTTCAGGCCATTTCCTTCTCACATTTTCTCGCAGGCGTCGCGAAACGTCCCGATAGTACCATCGATTAACACGTTGTCCCTGCGGCAGGAATTCATGATGAACTAATCCTTCAAAGTCAACGAAAACTATCTGCATGGCTTTGACATTTGATCTAACTTGACGAGCTTTTTTCGCCTTGGAGAACCTTTCCCGTCCCATTGTGAAGATTGAACCTTGGTCAGTCTCGACATCGTAACCGGTGACCCACGTCTCATCACCAGTTATGATTCTCTTAAGGAACATCTCGTTCTCATTCGCGCGATCCAAAAGCTCTTCACAGATTACGATGCGAAGGTCTTTCTGGCGGAAGCAAGACGCATTCAAAAATCCTGTGTCAGGATTTCATGACCTCATCCAAGTGAAATGGCTGCAATCTCTCAGACAATCAGTCTTCGATTGGCACGCACAGTTTCGTTCACGGTCCTGACATGAGCGTCATCGGTAAATGTCGACGGGCGTCCTGAACAAGGGTCATAACTTCCGTCCGGCCATTTTCAAACCGAGTGAATCATTG
Source organism: Schistocerca cancellata (assembly GCF_023864275.1). Lineage (NCBI taxonomy): Eukaryota > Metazoa > Arthropoda > Insecta > Orthoptera > Acrididae > Schistocerca > Schistocerca cancellata. Next base: position 1,129,405,041 of record NC_064626.1, on the reverse strand, counting down.
GTAACACCGAGTACGGATTAAGCATTCATCACCGTAGGCTTCCTGCATCATTTGGTGCGTCTCTGAACAGATTTTCTTCAGTTTCACGCAAAATTTAATACAGATGCGTTGCTCCTTCAACTCTGCCATCTCGAAATTCGCAAACTGCGCGACACAACGTTCTACTCAATACAGCGCTGAACGATAACTACTAACATACATACAACAATGAAACATCCGTCAATTACTCATTAAACGCAGGCGTGCGCGGGATTCAACCGCATTTCGCTCCAACATACCACTGGCGCGAAATTACGAATGTTTCGGAATTTTTTGAACAGACTTGGTATTCCCATCTATCGTTGGCAAGACACTTCGCGGTGCTTGGTGAAGGGTAACACTCATCACTTTCCTCTTTCCTTCAATCTTTAGAGAAAGGAGAATGGAACGACTGTGGGCACGTGCCCGTATGAAAAATAATTTCACTTTCTCCTGGTCACTTTGCAAGATGTACGTAGAGGGGAACTGAAGGTGACCTGGGAGATCTGATACTGCGAGAATGTGACAAGGTACTGGAAAACCTAAGTCGAAGAAAGCCCCCTAGAGAAGACAGAATTATTATAGTTGGGAGAGTTAGCTACGACCGAACTGTTCCAACAGGTATTAAAGATATATAACACAGGCTGACTACCCTCATCAAACTTCAAGAACAATGCAATAATCCACATCCAAAGAAGGCACATGCTCACAGGGGTAATTACTACCGACCCATCATGACACGAATTATTTGCAGAAGAATGGAAAACCAACGGGGAAGTTCAGATTGGGTTCCGCGAAAAATACAGAAAAACGTGAGGTAATACTGACACTTCGACTTATCTTGTAAGATATGTTGAAAAACAGCTTTGGTAGATTTAGAAAACGTTTCTGACAATGCTGACAGCAATGTTCTGTCAATTTTGAAAGTAGCAGGGATGAAATACAAGCAGCGAAAGGTTATTTACAAACTAGAAGCTTATTTACAGAACAGAAGCCCGACAGCAGCTAATCGAGAAAAAGAAATCTTTAAATGGAAACACTACTTGAGATGGCAATGAGACAGGGTTGCAGCCTCTACAACCCCCTCCCCTTCCCCCATTCACACACACACAAATGTTATTGAATCTGTACATGAGCAAGATATTTGGAAATGGAGTTAAAGTTCAAGGAGAAGAAACAAAAAATTGAGATTTGCCGATAACACTTTAACTCTCTGACAGAGGCAGCTAAGGACTTGGAAGTGAACAGAATCGGAAGTGTCCAGAAAAGAATGAATATCGATAAAATTAAAGCAATGGTAACGGAATATGCACTAAATCAGACAATGACGAGGGTATCAGAATCTGTTTCCAGCGACGTATCGCCAGTACGAGCATCTAATAGTTAATGAATGTTTTCGCCTATGCCTGAAATCACTGAATATTATTATTTTCTTTGTGAGATAATTGCAGACAAGGATTATTTTTAACACCTTATTACCGGCACTGAATGCGAATTGGTATCGAATCCGCAACCAGAGGCTAAACATAACGACAGGGTGGGATCCGAGTGTCTTCCCTGGACCTACTTCAGAGGAATCCCACCGGTATCCAACGATGCACACCAGATGTTCTAGGATGTGTGTATCCCGGCGGTCTTCTTTCTTGTCAGTACTTCTTTGGTTAAAAGCACGTGCTAAACTTCTCGCGGGGTGGGGGTGACGGTGCGGTAGGTGTCCGCGACTCCTGCTAGTTAGTGTGTGCACAAGACGGCATGTGACTTGTCCGACATAACTGTTGTTCAGTCTCTAACGGCACTGATGTTGGAGGGAAATTAAACCCCTGCGTTCTTGATCAGTCCGTATCGTCTCGTCTGTCACAGACGGCTTTAACTACACACCTGGAAATGGAAAAAAGAACACATTGACACCGGTGTGTCAGACCCACCATACTTGCTCCGGACACTGCGAGAGGGCTGTACAAGCAATGATCACACGCACGGCACAGCGGACACACCAGGAACCGCGGTGTTGGCCGTCGAATGGCGCTAGCTGCGCAGCATTTGTGCACCGCCGCCGTCAGTGTCAGCCAGTTTGCCGTGGCATACGGAGCTCCATCGCAGTCTTTAACACTGGTAGCATGCCGCGACAGCGTGGACGTGAACCGTATGTGCAGTTGACGGACTTTGAGCGAGGGCGTATAGTGGGCATGCGGGAGGCCGGGTGGACGTACCGCCGAATTGCTCAACACGTGGGCGTGAGGTCTCCACAGTACATCGATGTTGTCGCCAGTGGTCGGCGGAAGGTGCACGTGCCCGTCGACCTGGGACCGGACCGCAGCGACGCATTGATGCACGCCAAGACCGTAGGATCCTACGCAGTGCCGTAGGGGACCGCACCGCCACTTCCCAGCAAATTAGGGACACTGTTGCTCTTGGGGTATCGGCGAGGACCATTCGCAACCGTCTCCATGAAGCTGGGCTACGGTCCCGCACACCGTTAGGCCGTCTTCCGCTCACGCCCCAACATCGTGCAGCCCGCCTCCAGTGGTGTCGCGACAGGCGTGAATGGAGGGACGAATGGAGACGTGTCGTCTTCAGCGATGAGAGTCGCTTCTGCCTTGGTGCCAATGATGGTCGTATGAGTGTTTGGCGCCGTGCAGGTGAGCGCCACAATCAGGACTGCATACGACCGAGGCACACAGGGCCAACACCCGGCATCATGGTGTGGGGAGCTATCTCCTACAGTGGCCGTACACCACTGGTGATCGTCGAGGGGACACTGAATAGTGCACGGTACATCCAAACCGTCATCGAACCCATCGTTTTACCATTCCTAGACCGGCAAGGGAACTTGCTGTTCCAACAGGACAATGCACGTCCGCATGTATCCCGTGCCACCCAACGTGCTCTAGAAGGTGTAAGTCAACTACCCTGGCCAGCAAGATCTCCGGATCTGTCCCCCATTGAGCATGTTTGGGACTGGATGAAGCGTCGTCTCACGCGGTCTGCACGTCCAGCACGAACGCTGGTCCAACTGAGGCGCCAGGTGGAAATGGCATGGCAAGCCGTTCCACAGGACTACATCCAGCATCTCTACGATCGTCTCCATGGGCGAATAGCAGCCTGCATTGCTGCGAAAGGTGGATATACACTGTACTAGTGCCGACATTGTGCATGCTCTGTTGCCTGTGTCTATGTGCCTGTGGTTCTGTCAGTGTGATCATGTGATGTATCTGACCCCAGGAATGTGTCAATAAAGTTTCCCCTTCCTGGGACAATGAATTCACGGTGTTCTTATTTCAATTTCCAGGAGTGTATATTTAAGTGCTGTACTCAGCGTGCACTTCGACGATCGCTAGTTCTCAGAAGTGGCAATTATTATGTGCTCTCTGTCACGGGACATACTCCTCTAACATTACTTTTCCTCAACAATAGTTGTCGATAGGATATTATTTTTCGAACTTTGGACAGGTCAGAATTATCGCAATCGCTTTTCTGGAAATTTTCGTATGATTTTATACACAGTATGTTATATTTCACGCTGAAATGTATGAAAAAGAATTACTCTATACAATTCTGTAGTCTCGATGTTATAATTGATAAGTACTAGTTCTGAATGTACAGTTAAAATTACTTCTTTTTAGAAAAATTTGAAATTACGGTTTATTGGCACACTTAAAATTTCTATTATTAACTATGCAATAATGTACTGTTTACTATGTTTATTTCTGTATTCATTTATGAAATAATAATAGAAATTAATGATGCAACAGAAATTATTAGAAATGCATTTGTCAAGAAAAATTGTAGACCCTTTAGAATTTCCTCAGAATGTGACCGTTGTAAACATGCATCTGATGTGATCGGACGTATTTTTGTACAAACACTGTAATTTCGGCTTTGTTAATGTGAAAAATCAAAGTACTGCGTGATATACTAAAATGTGATAAAATATATATTTACGTAAATAATTCTGTAACAACAATCTTCAGATTTCTTTAGTTCAAACCAACCGTGAGGAACTGTTGTGACAAACCACTAGACAAGAAGAACTGAAGCCAATTCAACATGACACGCTAAGTAAACTACAAAATTTATTGTAACCTTAGCTTCTCTCAAATGTTAATAAAAGACATTATGTAATGTGGACTATAGGTGGAAGTAGGAAGGAGGGGGTAGATTACATCTCTCACTGGCAATATTATAAAGTTAATCTGGAAATGTTATGCAGCACCATTTTACAGTTAGGTGCAGTGAAGGTAAACGATTCGTGGAGGAAACGTCACCTTTCGAAATACACACCGTTTTTCCCCCAAAAGGCGCATTGGCTTTTGTAGTGCTCATGAATGGTGGATCTGAATGATGCTTTGTGCGGATAAACTGCAGAGACCTTCATCATTCGATATTTCTGTGTTTGATATATAACGTTGATGGCCCGGTACCGTTAGTCACTATTTTAGTATGCGGTGCGAAAAATAGGCTTATGTCAAGAAGTAGAAGTGGAAAGGTCGATGCCCTTAGAGACAGATAACTTCATGTGCATTTCTACGTAATGGTGACAAAAAAAAAGAAAATACCACGTCGAAACAGACACGTGGGAACGAGAGCAGCGAGTTCTTGAGCTTTGGTTGTGCCACAGACCGCTAACAGCCGCAGTCCGTAGCAAATCCTGACATCGCGACCTGGCCGGCAGCCAAGTAAACCCATTAGCAGCCCACCGCTGTAAACACGCTCACCCAAACACTCTCAATGTTTCATTAAGAACCGACGAGTTCTACAGACCACATGAAATTCCAGGCTCTCTCTCTCTCTCTCTCTCTCTCTCTCTCTCTCTCTCTCTCTCTTCCACTCAACCGACGATCAGTAATGAAATTTTTCCTCGAGTGTGCTTCTGCAAACGAAAAAGAACTGGAACTCCACAACTAACACAGATCTAAGTACAGATTTTTATTTTCCACAGGCCTCTCTACCTGAGATGGGTGGAAAGGGAAGAAGGGAGAATAGCGGCCGCGTTAGGGAGAATTCTCTATTTTCGGAATTAGTACGAAGGCTATGCTGTTGCAACACAGTTAATTACAAGGTAGGGTTGTATGTTCGCACACAGATGTATTCTTTTAAGTTGTTTAATGGTTGCTGGATATCAATACATTACGGTATTCATCAACTGAAAAGAATAAATAAATAAAAACAGTGAGGGAAGGGGGGGGGCACCATAATGATAGTGTACGTTTGCTGAATCCTTAATTCTTGTTGGTGGAAAACGTATTATTGTATTTTTAAGTTAGCTATATCCAAGCAGTTCTTTGAATTCTGCAGTATTCACCAACACAGCTGTTACCTAGCTGGAGGATTGGCAGTATTTACTCGTGCACTACGGAAAATCAAAATTTTGTTAAGTGTAATGATTGGCTGTTCCCTTTTTGCTGTCTCGTGATAAACGACCAAGTGTGTATTGTGCTATCCACTTCACGGCGTTCTGTAAGAGGTGACATGTCAATTACTGTTAGGACGGTATTCTCTTGTGTCCTCGGGTGCGATTTCGAGACTTATGGCAGAGTTTTCTAATCGGAGGGCTTCTATACGTTGCGTTTGTGTAAGACTAGGTAGACTGAGTCATGGCGTTTTTCCGAAAACCTGGTCTGGCGAAGGTTTTATGCACGGGCTAAGTGACTTTTCCTTGAAATTTCGATTGGCTGTCTACCATGAGGTTCCACCACTTTCTTGATTTGGCTATGACGTTTGAGGTGCGAAGATGACCTGAACGCGTTCAATCGAGTTTGGCTGTTTATAGTTAAGTTGGTTGTATGGAAGCCTATAGTTAGTGTGGTTTTTGGATAAGATCATGTGGTTCTTCGAGGGATTAGGCCCAACCAGTGATCCTCTCGTCCAGCTTCCTAACAGCCTCAAGTAGTCTACTGTGGTTATTTAGCTTACATGTTCTCCCGTAGAACAGTAGGCGCTCACGTCTGTATAGCGGGGCAATGCTGTCATGTGCAGATTGTATGGCGCTGACGAAAGGACTACTTAACGCACGATGTTTGCTATAGGGTAGAAGCCGTCCCTTGATTCATTATTTCTACATTTAAATAAGTAATGCAACACATTCTTCATCTACATGGATACTCTGCAAATCACATTTAAGTGCCTGGCAGAGGATTCATCGAGCCACCTTCACAGTTCTCTGTTATTCCAGTCTCGTATAGCGCGCGGAAAGAATTAACACCTATATATTTCCGTGCGAGCTCTGACTGCCCTTATTTTATCATGGTGATCGTTAATCCCTATGTGTGTCGGCGTCAACAAAATATTTTCGCATTCGAAGGAGAAAGTTGGTGATTGGAATTGCGTGAGAAGATTCCTCCGCAGCGAAAAACGGCTTTGTTGATATCCAGCCCAAATCCTGTATCATTACAGATGATGATGATGTTTGTTTGCGGGGCGCTCAACTGCGTGGTTATCAGCGCCCGTACAATTTCCCAACCTTTGCTCAGTCCAATTTCGACACTTTCCTGGATGATGATGAAATGATGAGGACAACACAAACACCCAGTCATCTCGAGGCAGGTGAAAATCCCTGACCCCGCCGGGAATCGAACCCGGGACCCCGTGCTCGGGAAGCGAGAACGCTACCGCGAGACCACGAGCGGCGGACTGTATCATTACAGTGACACTCTCTCCCCTATTTCGCAATAATACAAAACGTGCTGCCCTCCTTTGAACTTTTCCGATGTACTCCGTCAAGCCTATCTGGTAAGGATCCCACACCGTACAGCAGTGTTCTACAAGAAGACGGCCAAGCGTAGTGTAGTAAGCAGTGTCTTTAGCAGGTTTGTTACATCTTCCGAGTGCCCCGCCAGTAAAAAATAGGTCTTTTGTTTGCCTTCCCCACAACATTTTGTGTGTGTTCCTTCCAATTTAAGTTGTTCATAACTGTAATTCTTAGATATTTAGTTGAATTTACGGCCTTTAGATTTGACTGATTTACCGTGTAACCGAGGTTTAACGGATTCCTTTTAGCAATCATGTGGATGAACTCACACTTTTCGTTATTTAGGGTCATTTGCCAATTTTCGAACCATATAGATATCTTTTCTCAATAGTTTTGCCATTTGTTTTCATCTTCTGATGACTTCACTAGTCGATAACGACAGTCATCTGCAAACAACCCAAGACGGTTGCTCAGATTGTCTCCCATATAGTTTATATAAAAAAGGAACAGCAAAGGGCCTATAACAATACCTTGGCGGAACTCCAGAAATCACTTCTGTTTTACTCGATTACTTCCCGTCAATTACTACAAGCTGTGACCTCTCTGATAGGAAATCACATAACTGACACGGAATTTCACTAGAAGCCGCTTGAGTGGTACAGTATCGAAAGCCTTCCGGAAATCCAGAGATACGGAACCCATTTGAAATACCGTGTCAATAGCACTCAACACTTCGTGCGAGTGAAGAACTAGTTGTGTTTCACAAGAACGATGTTTTCTATATCCGTGTTGAATGTGTGTCAATAGACCGTTTTCTTCGACGTAAAATAATAATGTTTGAACACAATATATGTTCTAAAATCCTGAGGCATATCGACGTTAATGTTATGGGCCTGTAATTTAGTGGATTACTCCTACTGCTTTCCTTTAATATTGGGTTGACCTGTGCAACTTTCCAGTCTTTGGGTACGGAACTTTAGACGAGCGAACGTTGTACATGATTGTTAAGTATGGAGCTAATGCATCAGCTTACTCTGAACGGAACCTAACTGGTATAGTCTGGACCAGAAGACCTCTTTTATTAAGTGATTTAAGTTGCTTCACTACTCCGAGGACATATACTTCATTGTTATTCATGTTGGTAGCTGTTCTTGATTCGAATTTCTGGAATATTGGAAGTAAATATTCGTCGTCTTTGGTGGAGGAATTTCGGAAGTCTCAAAGAAGGCATTAATTGTGTCTTGCCGCTAACATACTTCACATACGACCAGAATCTCTTTGGATATTCTGCAAGGTTTCGAGACAAAGTTTCGTTGTGGAATCTAATATACACATCTCACATTGAAGTCCGCGCTAAATTTCGAGCTTCCGTAAAAGATCGCCAATCTTTGAGATTTTGTAACTATTTAAATTCGGCATGTTTTTTTCGTTGTTTCTGCAACAGTGTTTTGATCCGTTTTGTGTACCATTGGGGATCAGCTCCGTCGTTTGGTAATTTACTTGGTGAAAATCTCTCAATTGCTGCCGATACTATTTATTTGAATTCAAGACACATTTGGTCTACATTTACGTTGTTAATTTGAAAGGAGTGAAGATTGTCTCTCACGAAGGCGTCAAGTTAATTTTTATCTGCTCTTTTGAATAGGTATATTTTTCGTTTGTTTTTCGATGATTTGGGGGTTACAAAATTCAATCTCGCTACGACAACCCTGTGTTCACTAATCCTTGTATCCGTTTCGATGCTCGTTATTAACTAAGGATTATTTGTTACTAAGAGGTCAAATGCTCGAAATAATTTTCAAAGCCTGCGTTTAGCAGAATTTCGGATGTTTTATGGGTACCTCCGGAATTAAAAATGTATTTTCGGCAACATATCGAGGGTAAATTGAAGTCACCACTTTCTCTGAAAGCCGGATGGTTTCATTTAGGATTCAAATACACCATATTATTGCCCAGTCTTTTGTGATAAAACCCTATTTTTCAACATAATTTACGTTCAATGCGACGGTCCTTCGCCACATTACTAGGACGGCCTGTATGACCGCGTGGTACCACTCTACAGGTAGACGTCGGAGCCATAGTCCTGCTGCATCAATAATTTCCCCATCCTCGACATAGGCCTACTGCTTCCCACAGAATGCACCCTTCACAGGGCCAAACAGATGGAAGTCGGAAGTGGGAGATCTGGACTATAGGGTGGATGAGGAAGAACAGTACAATAAAGTTTTGTGAGCTCCTCTCGTGTGCGCAGACTAGCGTGAGACCTTGCGTTGCCATTGAGAAGTAGAAAATCGTTTGCGTTTTGTCGCGATGAAAACGCTGAAGTCGTTTCTTCAGTTTCTTGAGGGTACTACAACACAGTTCACAGCCGACCATTGCAGCATTAGGGAGAACATCAAACAGAACAACCCTTTCAGAGTCTCAGAAACCGTCGTCATAATTTTACCGGCTGAGGAAGCGGCTTCGAACTTTCTGCTCGGAAGAAAGTTGATGTGGCACGACTCCATGGATTGCCGTTTGGTTTCCGGCTTCGAAGTGATGAACCCATGTTTCATCGCCTGTGACGATTTTAGACAAAAAAATTTCAAGATAATCCTTGTAACGCGCAAGCAGTTCTGCACAGATGGTCCTTCGCCGCACTTTATCATCTTCCATTAGACGGCGAGAAACTCTACGGCCACACACACCTTTGAGAACCCCGACAGATGGACCAGCTTTTCACCACTTCTGTCCAATTGAGCAGCGAGATGTTTGTTTGTGAACCGTCGATCACTTCGGATGAGAATGACCAAACGTTCCGTCATTGCTGGAGTCAGAGCTGTGTGCGGGGGGATGTACAGGTTTGCGCCACCTTGTTGCGATGATGGCAGACGCCTCGCCCAACGACACACCGTGCTATTGTTCACTGCCACGTTTTCGTGGACATCCTGCAAGCGCCTATGAATATCTACGATGCTTTGGTTTTCCGCCAGAAGAAACTCGATGACAACTCTTAGCTTAGAACGCACCTTCATTACAGGCACAGTTTTGAAGGCTACGCAAGAGCGCCGCCACCTACCAGAACGCTATGAAACAGTAAAGGCTGAAGCGACAATATTGCACGGAGTCCCACAACAAATCTGCATTTTTTTTTCAACCTAAATTGCCCGAGAAAAAAAGTCTTGTGTTATATATTGAAGGTCCGTCATATACTCCGCGGATCATTGTGAAATGCGTGGCAGAGTGTGTTTTTTATTGTTATTGTTATTGTAGCATACAGTAAGTTTTCTTCCCATTCAGTTCAAGAACGGATGGTATTAAGAACGTCTCCTAGTGTGCTTTTCTGGCGGCTGTCTTCTGCCTAACTTTATCTGTACAAAATCTGGAACACAGGTACGTAGCCACGCACCTGTCCTACTTCCTAAGCAGGTGCTCGATAGAATGCACTGCCTCTTTCACCAAGTGTCTATCAGTTGAGATTTCTCAACGTGTTTGTATTCTCTGTTACAAGTTATATAAGCATATCACCATCACCATTCAAGAAAAAAAAAAATTCATTTTTTACTCTCTATTCATTAGAGGCGGACGGGGAGGGGGGGTGTATTGTGTATTGTAGAACTTTGGTCTTTCTACACAAATATCCCAGGGAGATGGTAATGGGGCACGGGGGATTCCAACTGGGAGGAAGTGAGAGGGGATATCTAGTTCCGAAATTCGCCTGGCGCAAAATGGCCAGATTAGAAAACGGCAGGAACGTGATACATACAGCTGAAGACCGTTTTGCAGTGGATGTTATATGGTGGTGGCTGATAGTGGCGACGCGGTATGTGACGCCTGGCGTTACACGCCAGACATCGGCAGTGTGGCGGCGGTGCCGCGAATGACGGCGGAAGTCACGCGGCTGAGTCACCGGCCGGCGCATTGTGTACACACCTGTGGCGGCCGCACACGGCCGGATGTCGCGCCACTGGCGGCGCTCTGTACGATCTGCGCCAACTACCAACCACTGTCCTCCCTACAGTGATAAATAAATAAATCTCTTTCCGCGTAGGCGGAGGGCTGCAACTGCACAAGGCGCAGTTGATGATGACTTCAACGTTCAAAAACAAAACGCGAGAAGAGGCGGAACACATTTGTGACGGCGACGTAAGGGCGCCAGAAGAGGAAAGAACTTAGTACCGAAATAGCTAACGAGGTATGAAGCAGACGACAGAATGCACGGCGACAATTAAGAGTGGGAGGCACTCGTAGCATTAATAACTTGGGGCGGCGACGGCGTGATTTGCGAGACCTCTACCTCTGTACTCTACTGTGCTTTGCTTCTATGCTTCGTCATGGGTTTACAGAAAAAAATTATTCTGTCGCCATTTCTGTGTTTCGAGTAATTTTCAGACGGTATTCTTGCTGTATAATAAATTAGTGTAAACGATGTAGCATGTTCGCAATTATATTTGTACCTACTTACTACACAGAACTTAAGCAACGAGACTGAACAACTTTTAGTCATTAGACAGCATCCAACGTAAAACAAAAAGTCGTCGCCTAAATGTGAAATAATTGTGGAATAAAGCAAGGCAAAAATGAGCTTATCGTGACACTGCAAGTAAACATTCCTGTACGCAAGAGGGGCTTCTCCTCTTCTATACAACGAGCAAGAAAATTTATATGTACGAGCGTAGGCTTTCACTGTTGGAGTGCTTTCCAATAAAATCTTTCTAAGACTGTGACCACATCACACGTGATATAACTACCAATATTCCGTCAGCTCTGATGCATGTTCCCATCAATAGCTGGCGAAACTTCGGTAGTTTTGACGTATGTGAAGCGGAAACTTATCAAGAGGGATTGCCCGCATCTCGTGGTCGTGCGGTAGCGTTCTCGCTTCCCACGCTCGGGTTCCCGGGTTCTATTCCCGGCGGGGTCAGGGATTTTCTCTGCCTCGTGATGGCTGGGTGTTGTGTGCTGTCCTTAGGTTAGTTAGGTTTAAGTAGTTCTAAGTTCTAGGGGACTGATGACCATAGATGTTAAGTCCCATAGTGCTCAGAGCCATTTGAACCAGAGGTCAAACGTAAACATGGAGCCCATCATTCAAAATACGGAAACTAGTTACCCTACGAGAACCAAACTTGGTAGCATTAATGTCCAAAGTATGGGGTGTACGAAGCTCTATTACCAAAGCAACAGTAATGATGCAGCTGCACTTTGAGAATATCGCCGGCAGAAAGGATTACGGAAGTGTCCTCTTTCTCCACCTGCTGTGCGGAGCATGAAGAAGTTCGAATCAACTGGAGAATGGAGCGTCGCTCCGGGAAGAGACCGACGACCGGTTACATCACAGGTGGTTGATGAAATCTGCTAGCCAACATCCCAAAGATAATCGGGCACACATGCGGTTCCTCTTCGTCGAAGTGTTTAGGCTAATAATATCGGGAACTAAATTAACGACCAATAAATGGTGTGGGCCACAAAGTTGCGATTTTGTTAGAATAATGTTTATTCAGAAAGCAAACTAATAGAAAGTGATAGTATTTAGAGCTACTGTTACACTCGAGCGCATATCCGTTTGACACAGTTCGATTATTCACAATCTCATCGCGAATTACAAGTTCGATATTCCACCTCGGTAACTATGCTAAAAGTTAGAGTTCACACTAGGCGTGCGGTTGCTCACCGCTCAGACCAAGTCCCGCGATACCACATAACGCGACATTTTCTAAGTCGTTTCGCTTCGTAGCTGGCTAAAGACCGACAGTCCGCTTTCGCGTCTCAATCCAAACTGGTGTCTCCAGCCGAACTGTCCGCTTTGACGTCTGCACCAGCACTGCACCCTTTGGTATCTAGACAAGAACTGCCCTCCGCCCGTCTCCGACTGCGTATCCCGCGTGCCGAACATCTTCGCTCAACTGACTAGCGCAGTTCCCTTTCCTGAAGCCGTCCATCTGATTGGTTACAGCTTATTCTACATTATTTTAAATTTCAACATATTTAAATAACCAAAGCTTGACCACTTTCAAGTTCTAAATAAAGTAACAGTAATATCCACTGTTAAATTCTTTTACATAAAACCAATACAATTTCCTTCTTAACTTTGAATGTCACGGCCAGTAGCCTTGCACTAATGTGTTTTCTGGTAAATAAATAAAGTACAAAGTAAGTATTATGCACTGAACTTTACAACAAATATTCTATTACCTAATGATTGAATAAGGTGTCATGCTGTCATCGATCACTGTGTTTTGTGTGGAGGAAATGATGATCTGATGCTTAACTGAAAATACTGATAGTTTAAATTTACGATATCTTTTAAACAAATTAAGTTACAGAGTTGATATTTAGAACGTTTGTCATTTTAATGATGCACTTATATATGAAATGTCGATCGTTAAGATCGACTAAAGCTTTCAGATTTTAGCATTCAAGCCTTTGGTACAAAACTTGTTAATTTCACTTTAACAGTAAGTCCTAAACTATTATAGATATGATCAATATTCCAGTTTTATTGGAATCATCACGAAAATTTATGGAGGATGGCAGATTAAAATTACTGTGGCTTCATTCCTTGATTACTACAGAATTAAATAATTTCCATAAATGTTTCCCTTTATGACCGATCTTAGGTCCGCCATATTTAACACTGCTAAGTCTCCTCGGCCACAAGAGCCTTCTACTGGGTTTCCTTGTGATGTAGGTTCTCGTCTGTCTCACTCGCACACTACAGCGCTTAGGTCTCAATAGACAATAGTCGCCTGTGAGTTTCCCCATCTCGTGGTGAATGTGCGCCCTTTGTGTGCATCCGGTCCTGGACAACAGGGTTCGTTTCACATTTCCTGAAGGCTGACTCTTTCGGCCATATGTTTAAATTAGAGTGCAGTGCTCGTTAACTCGCAAATCGCTGTTGCTATGGCAGACAACGCTCCGCGAAATTCCCGACCGTCAGGCAGCGTGCGTATTGTGTCACGACAGTTTAACATCCCGTGATCCACTGTACGGAAAGTGCTTCAAACCAGTCTCAAATGGTATCCGTACAAGATCCATATCGTACAGCAGCTTGCATAACATGACGCACAACGAAGTGGGGACTTTTCTCTCCACCTTCTCACAAAGATTGAAGTTAAAGAGGGCTGGCTCTGGACCATCCTATGGACAGATAAAGCGCATTATTCTCTGACGGGTAAGGTGAACACACAGAACTGCCGAGTGTGGGAATCTTCACCTCCAGTCACTTCGCATGAGGTTCCTCTGTATACGTGTCATCGTACGGCTACGTTCTTCATTGGCCCACTCTTTTTTGAACAGTTTGGCGCTTAAGGACAAAATAAGTGCAGTGTGACTGGCCAGCGTTACTGTGATATGTTTCGCCAGCGTGTCATATCCGCCCTACAGGAGAGAGACGCATAGAACTCAACAGTTTTCACGCACGATGGGGCCCCACTGCACATCGCTCTTAAAGTTCACCCGCTTCTCCGAAACACATTTGGAAAAGATCGAATTATCAGCCGGTCGTTTCCAAATACTTGGCCGGCACGATCACCTGATCTCACTCCCACTGATTTCTGGTTGTGGGGCTACGTGAAGGATAGAGTTTACCAGGGGAACATTCACACACGTGCTGATCTGAAGCGCATCATATGAAGAGAAGTAGCCATCATATCTACGGACATGTTTCCTCCCGCTGTGCAGAATGCAATCCTGCCCTTTCTCACTTTACTGGGCATTGAGGGGCGCCATATTGAGCCCCTTTTGTAGCAGTAATGGTACCGGTATGTAGTGGTATGATGTATCGTAACAGCACATTAAAACTATTTCAATTGGACTGGTTCTACATTACCCTTGGCATTAATACTACGAAGTTTCGCACTCGTACGATAATTAGTTTCCCTATTACAACATGTTAAACAGGTATAAAACAATTGTGTTCTCTAACTGTCACAACTAACATAAAAAATTGCCGAACGTGGACTGGTGTTAAACTGTGAACGATCATGTACTGTTATAATGGAATTTGCAAACATATGTATTGTTTCCAACAAAAAGCCAATAAAATTTTATAATGGACTGATTAGGGACGTGAAACTGGGAGAAGCCTTATTTATCCAGCGATGCTACTGAACTTTCGTTTTCCAGGCACAGAGGAAGAAAACAAGATTGCTGATAAGAAGCCGCATGTTTTGGCAGCGCGAAACGCACACTTAACCGTAGCATGTTAGCGGCTGGACACCCCTGTAGTGTATTTTTTTTTATTTATTTGGCCTTTGAGTGAGTACTCAATGTAGCCATCGGCAACACACAGTTACAATGTACACATAATTGAATAAACAAATACAGAAATGCATATTTACAAGAATAAAAAGCTTAGC
Source organism: Schistocerca cancellata (assembly GCF_023864275.1). Taxonomy (NCBI): domain Eukaryota; kingdom Metazoa; phylum Arthropoda; class Insecta; order Orthoptera; family Acrididae; genus Schistocerca; species Schistocerca cancellata. The sequence goes on along the minus strand of NC_064626.1, from coordinate 1,129,389,999 downwards.
TGTTACAGTTTTGTACATAATGTTTTAAAAATTTGAATTGAATTGAATTGGAAAATAATTGAAAGTGTCTTGGATTACAATTCACACCAATTCTGAAATATCTTCATCAGCAAGACATATTTATAATTTACGTACACCATTAAAACCTGCAGATTGTGACCAGTACTCTTGATGAAGTTAACTATCACTTTATATAGACGAACGTCTTTAGTACACAAAAGAGAAGAAGCTGATTGAGGAAGATGGTAGCCCATACTCAGCAATGTCTTCAGAAAGAACAACCGTTCACAGTCAAATTTGGGGCACATAAATAAGATGTGGTTGACATCAGCTTCCGACTCAGGATCACACTCACATGCTGGTGAACTGTAAACGTTGATCCGATGTAGACGTTGTGGGAAAGAGGCATGATTGAAGCGGAGTCTTATCATGGTAGAAATCGTGGATCGGTCCAGATGTGTCCTCATGAACTACGGCTGTGAAGGAATCCGAGGTTGTAGCACTGCCTTTTGTCTGTTGAGAAACGTTCCACATTTCCTGCCATTGTTGTCTTGCGTGATTCTTGACTTCACGTAAGTAGTCTGTATAAGGAAGGTGCAGATCCAGGACGGTGCCTAAGGTTGCCGCTTGTTTGGCTAATGCATCAACTTCATCATTATAGAGGATACCAGAGTGGGAAGGTACCTACAACAAATGGATCGTCCGGCCCGTGCGAATATATTCAGATATCACATCCAAGATATAACAGTTGGTTGTTTTGTTCCATCGACTGTACTGAATGTTTTTAAGAACGCTTTGAGAGTCAGATACTATCAATATCTTGGGGAAGGAAGTGCTAGAGCCAAACTTAAGTGCTTCCAAAACTGCCACTGTCTCCGGCGTAAAAATAGAAGTGCTCGTAGGCAGTTTGAAGGTTTTGCAGATCTGGATCTGAGGGCGGAAAAAAGCGCATCATGTACACTCTTCTTGCGGAATTTTGGAGCCATCGGTATATACACAGAGCAAACCCGGCCATTGTGCTTGCACGAGACGATTGAAGCCAACGTTGACATTAGTACTGTCCAGCCATGTCGTACTTGAATAATGGACTGGGATCTGGGAGCAGAGCGTTTGAAGATCATATTCAAAAACAGGCAGATGCGCTGAACGCCGTATAGAATGTATGACAGGTGACCAAGTGTCAAAGCTGGCACAAACGGCTGGCACTTTTTTCCTCCTGTGGGATGCAATCCACAGTCGATAAATGCAGTCTCTACTTTGATAGACGGAACTGTCCATAATGGCCATGCCTTGAATGTAGAATTTGTCCGTTAACATTTGGCGCCTAATGCTCAAGGGCATATCCCCTGCTTCTACTAAAAGGGCGTTGGTGGGCGTCGATCGCATGGCTCCAAGACAGGTACGAATGGCTCTATATTGAAGAGTATCTAATTTGGAGAGATGAATCTTTGACGCAGTGTGGTAGAATTAGTGCTTGGGAGTGAGAGAGCGGACAAGGCGGGGCAGGCGGGCACCTGCTCCACGCAGTCGCAGCCCCTTCTATTTTCGTCGCGTCGCCAGACAGGCAGATGTTTTCTCAGCCGGCACATGACGTGCGGCTCGGCGCCTACATTACATGCAGACGTCAGCTGGAGATCTCGTCTCTGGTGAAGGATACTGACGTAGGATCCGGGATGGACCAGCTACAGTACCTGTGCTGGCGACATTCGCGGCCAGAGAGGTATTTTTCGCTAAAAAATACTACAGTCTGTTAGGACACTACAGTTAATACGGAAAAATTTCATAAATGTCAACAGAGAGAATACAGAAATTAGTTTAGTATTCCCATTTTTCTGCATTGTAAATCTTCTTCGCGTTTCAATTCGAGAGTTTTTAAATCGAAATTATGTTTTAATTGGAATGATGTACGTCCACTAATCTCTGCAGGAATGTGTGGGTGTACAACGTCTCTCCACCGTACTACTTTAAGTACCTATTCCATATCAATACAGCCGGGTCTTCGCTGCGTTTAACCCCACATTTCTTTTAAACTAGTGGAAACACGTTTATCAACTGCTTCAGAACACAGTTCGCAGTTCAAACAGACAAATCCGTACGCTGCAAATAATGACAGCGTAAAAATCTCCACCCGTGAAAACATTATGATTACTAGACGCACAAAACGTTTCCCATGCAGTCATTAAAAAATCTGAATTCGCTTTCAACAATGTCGACGTAATATTAGAAAGGAAGGAAGAAAGAAAGAAAGAAAGAAAGATTACTAACGGTCCTTCAAAGACAAGGTCATTACAGCACACCACTGCGTTTGACAAGGTTGAAGAAGGAAATCGATGGTGTCATTTTCAACAGAATCATCTCGCCATTCAGCTTAATCGATCTTGGGGAAACACACAAAATTCTAAATCTGGATGGCCGGGCGGGAATTTGAATCGCTGTCCTCCTGAATCGAGTGCGGTGTCTTCTAACTGTGTCAGCTCTATCAGTTACGTCAGACACTGCATGTATACTCCTTTTAGGGACAAACGTAACTATTCATTTACTAGCAGACTTCTTTAAAAACATTCCAGAAAATAGCAGTGCAGCAATTAAGTGATTTACGAACAATAAGTATAGTGCACACATTTTAACTTGGTTGTCTTTAAATGGAGTTGCATAGTACAGGACAAGCAAGTGCCTTAATGGAGAGGAGTAATGCAGGGGAAGTATGTTTCGTAAGAAGTGTCAGCCCTCCCTGTGGATAGATAGCGTTCTTATCGGAGAAGGAGTTGTGGGTAGCACTTGCGATGGACCCAGAATTCCTTCGTCATTCACACACACACACACACACACACACACACACACACACACACACACACACACACACACGAAAGGTTGAGAACCACTGCTCTATGGGCTTTTCAGGAAGTAAGTACAATGTACAGTGCACCCATAAGTGTAAACTACGTAAGCACAAAATCTTTGTTAAATTTTAGGACGCAACTGTAAAATCTTCTGTAAACTAAACATCACAAAAAATTTTATATTTTAATACACAAATGCAAATCTTGCAAGAAGTCAACGCTACCATCTGACAATGAGTTCAGACCGGAAATTCGGAATAGTAAATAAAATCATTTCAACAATACTTGTGGCTGATCGCAGTATTTCCAATAGCGTAATTTACGAAAACAGCTGCGGTGTTTTCCTACCAAAATAGATCAAATGACGCATATATTCTTTGTTGTGTCCACGCACGACACGCTCCTAAAACATTTATTGCTGCCATAAACGCTTCCCTGTCTTTTTATGGACCATCAATTTTTTTCTTTTTTTCTGTTTAATACCGCTTCTACAGCAGCCACACCACCTCCAGTTATTACATCGTCTCCACACAGACACAATGGATATGTCAAGCAAGAATATTAAGAACCGTAAAAGAAGCATAGTACTACAGTGCAATGCAAGAAGCATACAAGACAGGCATGTAAAAACATATACCAAATGAAGAAAGGTAAGAAGGAAGATTAGAGTTTAATGCCCCGTCAACAAAGAGGTAATCAGAGATTGAGCATGAGCTCGGATTGAGGAGGGAAATCGGGCGTGCCCTATCAAATGAACCAACCCGGCATCTGCCTGAAGCGATTTAGGAAAATAACGGAAACTTAATTCGGGATGGAGGAGTCCCGTGTGCTAGCAGATAAGACGGTGGAGGGAGCGACGGAGAGAGGGGGGAGGGGAAGGGGGCAACTCACCACCTCGCTGTATGGATACACAAGCCGCATACACTACTCGATCACTATTATCTCGACACCTTTAATATGTGGCGTGTTCACCCTTCGTGTTTATGACGGCTTAAACATTGTTGGGCACATTTTCAATGAGGTGTCTTAATGCTGGTGGAGGAATGGCGGCCCATTCTTCCTCAAGAGCCGAAACGAGAGAAGAAAATAATGTTGGATGCTGGAACCTGGAGCGGACTCTACGTTCTAACTTATCCCACAGGTGTTCCTTTTTGTTCAGGTCAGGCCAGTCCATTTCAAGACCGTTACTGTCCACAAACCACTGCCTCACAGAGCCTGCTAAAAATGAGAGGAAGCCTTGTTATTATAATACAGACAATTATCGTCTCCGAACTATGCCTCTACTGTAAGCAGTACTCAAAGCTTCCTTTACATAAGGCAACATACGAATATTTCAACCGCTCTTGGTGGTCATCTTTAGGCCTAATAACACACGAAGAGATATAATCTGAAAAGACCGGTGGTTTAAAATACCATAATAGGCTAAAAATCACACAGCGTACCATACAATCGCCAATTCGCTAAATCACAACTTGCCAAACTAAAAGCCTTGCAAACCTCGCGCACTAAAATAGGATCAGGCACCTGCTTGTTGGCGTGCAGGTTTGAGTAGCTTCCACCACTATTACATACATATCCGAGGACTTCCGAATGATAAAAGCAAAAACAATAATTAATCTAGCAGCTGATTGATTCGCAATGGGAGGCTCGTTATATTCAACAATAAAAATATGAACAGTTTAATCTCTTGGTGTTGATTTCAGTGAAATCATAAAATAGCGCAAGGATCATCAACCACAAACGGTACTGCTACTAAAATAGCAGAGTTCATGAAGAGATGCAGAAGATGAGTTAAATAAAACCATAAAGAACAGAAGCCGCACAAAAGTAGTTTTTACAATGGCAGCACTCGACTGCAACCGGCAGATGCCGCCCGTGCTGGTCGATTATGTCCTCGACGACCCTCCGTTGCCAAGATACGGACACTTGCCTCTGACTATCCTTTAGATTTGTACTCGTATAACAGAATTTGAACGTAGGATTTCGCCGTTATTCACTTTCAGTTTCCAGCCAGCTTTCTGTTCCTATTGCTATGTGGGCACTGATACCTTTATTGATCAAGACTATTTTTATGACCTTGCCGGTGGCGGTGGCCGAGCGGTTCTAGGCGCTTCAGTCCGGAACCGCGCGACTGCTACGGTCGCAGGTTCGAATCCTGCCTCCGGCATGGATATGTGTGATGTCCTTAGGTTAGTTAGGTTTAAGTAGTTCTAAGTTCTAGGGGACTGATGACCTCAGATGTTAAGTCCCATAGTGCTTAGAGCCATTTGAACCATTTTTCTATGACCTTACAGTTCACTACTACCCGCAATTTAAAACACTCAGTAATATTTTCTTTCTGATAGCCAAGACTTAAGTTCTTCTTAGAGAGGAGCGTGGATGATCTTTTCTGATTATGGTAGGTAACTCAATACTCACTCTACGGAGGGGTTTCAAAGATTCAAATGGCTCTGAGCACTATGCGACTTAGCTTCTGAGGTCATCAGTCGCCTAGAACGTAGGACTAATTAAACCTAACTAACCGAAGGACATCACACACATCCATGCCCGAGGCAGGATTCGAACCTGCGACCGTAGCGGTCACGCGGTTTCCGACTGAAGCGTATACAACCGCAAGGCCACAATGGCCGGCGGAGGGGTTTCACAAAAAGAAAACCCGATGTGTGCGCCACACGCACTCTGCCACCCGTTTAGCTGCCTCCTTTTGTGCTTCCGATTATGCACATACTCTGGTGTCCTAAATTAAAACAACAAATGGACATGTTGCATGGTTGCTTTTCTTTTGCCACAAAAGTGTATAAACAGGTGATATTAAAGTAGAAACAATGTGAAGAATACAGAACGTGAACAACTGCAACATCCATAACGATAGACAAAAATATTCTTTCTTTTTTCAGCGTAACGGATTTAGACACACATTCCAACAGCCGGTTAATATGCTCACAAGGGATCCTCCCCATCGCACCCCCCTCAGATTTAGTTATAAGTTGGCACAGTGGACAGGCCTTGAAAAACTGAACACAGGTCAATCGAAAAAACAGGAAGAAGTTGTGTGGAACTATGAAAAAAAAAGCAATATATACAAACTGAGTAGCACATGTGCAAGATATGTAACAACAAGAACAAAGAGAGTTCAGCAGCGCCGTGGTCCCGTGGTTCGCGTGAGCGACTGCGGAACAGGAGGTCCATGGTTCAAGTCTCCCCTCTAGTGAAAAATTTACTTCCTTTTTTTTTCAGAAAGTTATGATCTGTCCGTTCGTTCATTGAAGTCTCTGTTCACTGTAATAAGTTTAGTGTCTGTGTTTTGCGACCGCACCGCAAAACCGTGCGATTAGTAGACGAAAGGACGTGCCTCTCCAATGGGAACCGAAAACATTTGATAGCAAGGTCATAGGTCAACCGATTCCTCCACAGGAAAACACGTCTGATATACTCTATACGACACTGGTGACGGCATGTGCGTCACATGACAGGAATATGTTGTCGACCCACCTACTTGGCGAATGGGTAAAAAGATTCTTCTACCTTGCCCGATTTAGGTTTTCTTGTGGATGTGATAATCACTCCCAAAAAAGTGATGAAAACATAAGAGTTTGTCACATAAACTGCAACAAATGAATGCAACAGTTTCACAGTCGCACAGTTTTCCACGTGCACTGTAAAACATATGTTTTTAACGTTTTCAAATTTTTCCATGTGTAGACCGTCAAATCCTGCATATGTCCAAGCAAATCTGAACATGTGCTGGAATTTTGGAGAGCGAAGTTAATTATGTGTGAGTGCCTGAACTTTGATAACTGACACACGATCACGTAAGCAATACTGCTCTGTGTACCTGTGCAGCTCCGCAAAATCATAGAAGCTTTTCACAATGTATTTCACTTGCCGAAAGCCAAACACATCTACCGGTTGCACAAGAGGTGTACAACCTGGAGGAATGGTAATCACGTCTACTCACACACTAAAATTAAACTTTTCACTCGAGGGAAGACTTGATCCAAGGACCTCTCGTTCCGCAGGTGCTCACGCTAGCCACGGGACCACGGCGCTCCTGAGCTCACGTTGTTCTTAATGTTGCCTATCTTGCTCATGGAATACTCAGTTTGTTTATTTTGCTTATTTTTTTCATAGTTCCACACAACTTCTTCCTGTTTTCTCGATTGATCTGTGTTCAGTTTTTCAAGGCCCATCCACTGTGCCAACTTATAATTAAATCTGAGGGGGGTGCGATGGGGAGGTTCCCTTGTCAGTATGGGATGTGACCACTTCTAGCAGTAATAATACAGGCCTGACAATGACGGGGCATGCTACGAATGATGTCATCAGTCTCATGCTGATGCAATAACTCCCATTCTTCCTGCCGAGCAGCGCGCAGTCTTGGAAAGTGGTTGGTGGATGCTGACGTGATGCAAGCCGTCTACCTAGAGCATCCCAGGCATGGTATATGGAACCTAAATCGAGAGAGCGAGCAGGCCACGTCATGCGCGCAATATCACCCGTTCCCAAGAAAACATTAACCACCCTGTTCTCTATGAGGTGGAGCTATCGCTGGTGGTTATCGTACATCAATACGAAGTCTGGGTCCACACCACCTCACAACAATCGCAGAACGTGGTCTCAAGATCTCGTCACGATACCTGACGCAAGTAAAACCTTGCCGATTCACCCGTACAATTTCATAAAGAGGGGTTCGAAAGGTAAACATAATCCCTGCCCTCCCCATTAGAAATCCTCCTCGATATCGGTCTCTTTCCGCAATGTTTGCGCCCCTAAATCGTGTTCCACGTTCACTCCAGAAGCGAATCCATCGAGAACCACTCTCCAGACTAAATTTGGACTCATCTGTGAAAAGAAAATTGGCCCACTGTTTGAGCATCCAGGTGGCATGTTGACGACTCCACTCTAGACGTTCCCTTCTGGAAGAAGCGTCAGAGGTGCACATACAGTAGGTCTCCCACAATGAAGGCCACTCTGTCGAAGCCTTCCATGCACCGTTACCTCGATACAACACGTCCAGTGGGTGCTACGACCTCACACGTCAGTTGCCGAGCAGTACTAAGGCGGTATTGTCGGGCCCTTACAGCTAAATAAAGGTCTCCTGTTCTGAAATCATATTTGATCGGCCTTGCATTCGTCTTCGAGATACGGTTCCGGTCTCTATAAACTGTCGACATACCTGGGAAACAACAAAACGCCGGGCGCGGTGGCCGATCGGTTCTAGGCGCTTCCGTCCGTAACCACGCGGCTGCTACGGTCGCAGGTTCGAATCCTGCCTCGGACATGCATGTGTGTGATGTCCTTAAGTTAGTTAGGTTTACGTAGTTCTAATTCTACGGGACTGATGACCTCAGATGTTAAGTCCCATAGTCCTTAGAGCCATTTGAACCATTTGAACAACAGAACGATTCACATTATGTCGTCGGGCCATATCAGTCTGTCCTGCTTCCTTTCTTTCTTTGGCTTTCCACCTCAGAGAGTCTTGTAGGTATCTCCTCTGTGCCGTAATGCACCATCTGTGACTAAGTGCACAAAGATTGTGGATGTGGGGCTACCCGGCAAACACTACCTAGTTTCACAGGTGCCCTGACGTCAACGTTGGCATGATTGTTCGTTGACAGGAATGCCATCTTCCGTGCAGAACACGATCGTACGGACATCTGGTTGACAGTCGGTCTGATTATACCGTAATTAGACACTGGACGGGGAAATGGTTTGTTGCTTTAATTTTCCACACCGGTGTATTTAATGGTTTCGGGTATTTAGCGGAGCTGTTGTTTCCATTTCTACGCACAATACACTGAAGACCGACCCAATCATCGGCTTCAGATGCTGCAACCTCTTATGCGTATTCTTATCTGGATTGCAAGCAAACTGTCATATATATATATATATATATATATACAAATGAAACCCGGTCACTAGTGTAAAGTAAAGGTTACGATTTTATAAACTCAAAAATGTAATTATATACAGCACATATACTCAAAAATAGTCGCCAAAACTGTTGGCAGACTTATCCCACTGCGACACTAGCCGGTCGATCCCATCCCTGAAGACGCTAGTATGTTTCTGTCGGACCCAGGCCTGGACCCAGTCACATACTTCGTCGTCCGTTGTGAATCGATGTCCGCGAATAGCTTGTTTTAGAGATCCAAACACATGAAAGTCACACGGTGAAAGGTCGGAACTGTACGGTGGATGTTCCAGCGTTTTCCACCGAAACTGCTGCAATATCGTCTTCACCGTATTCGCCGTGTGTGGGCGGGCATAATCATGCAGGAGGATAACGCCTTTCGACAATATGCCTCTGCGTTTCGACTTGATGTATCGTTTAATGTTCTCTAAAGTGGCTTGATAGCGCTGGATGTTGATGGCATTCCCCGTTCCAGGAACTAGACAAGCAGTGGTCCCTTGTGGTAAAAAAAGGACATCACCACCTGCACTAGTGTGCAGGGCCTTTAATTTCTTTGGAGTTGAAGTCACATCTTTCCACTGCTTGCTCTGACGCTTGTTTTCCGGTTCAAAACGGTGACACCACGTTTCGTCACCTGTGACAATACGCGACAGAAAGTCGTATTCCTCCTCATGATAACGTTGCAGAAGACTCAAAGACAGCGCCATTCGAGTATTGCGTTGTTCGGCGGTCAGTTGGTGTGAACCCACTGCGCACAATTTTTCGAAAGTTCAAGTGTTGATGCATTATGGTGTGGGCGTTGCCCATGTTAATACCCAGTAACCCACGGATCTCGTCCACGGTGATTCTGCTGCTGTCCAAGACTGAAGCATTCACTTCGTCAACCATTTCCGGTGTGATAACACGATGAGCCTATCCAGGACGAGCAGCGTCTTCCAGTAACTTTCGCCCCTCAAGGAATCGTTTGCGCCATTCCACAACACTTTAACGACTCACACTGCATTCACCGTACACAGCCATCACCCATCGATACATTTCACGACCTCCAACTCCCTCAGAGGCCAAAAATCGAATCGCTCCCCGTTGTTTCTGCTTACTCGCCGGCGTGTTCGGTAGTGGACGATAACTTGTGTGACCACTTTCTACTCGGCGTGAAACCAAACTGGCGCTATTCCATATCAAACGGCGTGCGTGTACACGCGTCAGTCTCTCTACCAATAGATGGCGCCACCATAGTGCAGTTACGTGGTGCCACCTTACGCGTACGGCAAAGGTAGACGCATTGACCAGGCTTAATTTGAATTTATGTTTTTATTCTTATGGCTACGGCCCCCGTCGGGCAGACCGTTCGCCGTGTGCCGGTCTTTCAATTTGACGCCACTTCGGCGACATGTAGTCAATGAGGATGGAAGAAGAATGATGATGATGATGATGATGATGATGACAACACAACACCCAGTCTCTGGGCGGAGAAAATTCTCCGATCCAGCCGGGAATCGAACCTGGGCACAGAGGATTGACATTCACCTACCGGTGGCGGACTTCATTTGAATGAATCTCATACTTTTCATTTTCTAGGTAAAGCGGGCTGTTAAAGCAACGAGAATCAGTGACTTTTCAGCCAATTACCAAAGAGGCCTGAGGGAGTCCCAATTGGGAGTTCTTGGGAGGGTTTTCTGGTCCCAGGCAAAACCAGCGAAGCCTAGTACACAGAACAACGTCGATGAATTGCTCGGCACACATACAGTGTTCCCCGTTCGCAGCCGGTGGCGTGAAGCATTTTTGGTGTAGTGTTCGACATCCAGCGCCCAGTACTCCCTTTGATATTCATTTGTTGTTCAGAGCCTGCAGTGTTACTCCATGAAACGCACATTCTCTTAGTGTTTTCCAGTATCGCTGTACGAGATGGCCGGAGAGGTCTGAACAAACTGAATTCCGAACAGAAAATCTCGTTAAACTGAAACCTTGTTTTGATAGACTCCTACGATGTCCCAGAAACTTGGGCGTTTGTATCACAATACTGGTCCCATACTGTTTAATGTTATGATTATATTCGAGACAGTACTCGGCGGTTTGCTGCATTGATTTAGTAGTATCCGGCACCAGAAACACTTGAAAGTTGGTTGCGGTTCAGGCAGCGAGTACGCAAAACGGCCCCTAAAGAAGACGACTGGGTTAGTCCTCTAACTACTGTTCATAAAAGAGGAACCAATAACTGAGTTGAGCTTCCGGAAGTACACCATTCACCTTTACAAATGATCAACCACGACAAAAGAACATGAAATCTCACTTGAACTTTTACCAACACCATGTGCCACCTCCATCACCGGAACGGTGTCAGAATGGTTTGAAAATCATTCTGCGAACATCAGTTTGCTGCCCCTGCGTCTAGTCTCCCTCCATCCCTCCCTCCCTCCCTCCCTCCCTCCCCCCCCTCTCTCTCTCTCCCCAACAGTTCAAGTGGCCACAATCCATAGTCATCTAGCGACACACGCTTTCCTTGTACCAAGCTTTCAGCACTCTCCCTGCACAGCGGTCATGCCATCATGGATGAATGTGGCTAGCAGGAGCTTCCCGATGTCACATTAGGTTCCATCCCCTCTGTCACACGCTACCCGGCGGCAGCTGCTTGTAATTCAGCTGCTCCAATTGTTTATTCTTCAGCGCCTTCGCCCGGGATTCCCCTGTAAGATGCTTTACAACAGGGCGTGTGTTTCGGCGCGGCCTGGAGTCTTCAGGGGTGGCGCCGGCGGCGGCGAGCTGCCGGGCCGCCTTGACAAACGCCCTCTGCGATAAGACGGCTCTGAAATACTGCGAACTTCCGCAGAAAACCTCCACAACAGAGGAACGTGACCGGACTGCCTTGTATTCGCGCTGGAGTACCAAAGCGGCCAGATTCGGTTTCAACAGCACTACGCAGTAGCAGACGTACGAGTTTTGGCGCGGAACAACATTGATCTGTACAACTAGTGGCGGAGTGAGAGAGAAAACGAAAACACGGACGGAGGGGATAACATGCAGCGATAAGTGAGCTCTTAGATTAGTCATTCCAAACAGCACCCGTACAGGAAGGCTCGCTTACAAGCTTATCTGAGCTGAAACGTTGCACTATGGTAGCTATTTCGTTTCCCAAACAAGTCACCTAACAATCAACGATCTTATATCACAAGAGAACAATTCGAACCCAAATAAATTTGGTGCCTCTCTGATACGAAACTGGAAAGACGTCCGGTAAAAATGCATTGGTAACATAATGCGTCCAATTAAATTAGTGAACTTTCCGCCAAGCATTTCAGCGCACAGTGCGGTAGGGAGGCGAGCCAGACCCAGATCGAATCACCGCACCGGGTCAGCACTACTGGGTCTGCTACATTCGGCAAGCCCGACATTTTTTGCTCTTTCTCAAGCTCATTTGACATCTAAATTTCAACGAAAATAGTGGTTTATCCCCGCAGAAAACGCTTTCTAGGTTAACGTCACATGATAACAAACACAAACACACAAACAAACAAACAAACAAACACACACACACTCACACACACTCACACACACACACACACACACACACACACACACACACACACACACACACACACAGAGAGAGAGAGAGAGAGAGAGAGAGAGAGAGAGAGAGAGAGACGGGACGACGGCACGGGCGCCGGTATCTAATCAGCCAGAGCGGGCCGGTATGCACTGGCTCTCATCGAATGTAGGCGGAACTGGCGTTTTTCGCATTGTACGCCTACTGCGGCAGTGTCGGGGATACTATAAATAGAGTCACATTACTCACTGTCTGCTTCCAACACTTCGTATAAGCAAAGCAATCTACAAGGAAATATTTCTTTTCGAAAATGTATAGAAACGGAGAAATGAGCAGGCAGTAGCATCCTGTGAAGTCAGAAGACGTGACGCTTTTTAATAATTCGAGTGCGGAATGAAGAGCAAAGAGGAAATTTCTGAAGGCGTTGCGACGGCTTCAACGTTCGTTCCATGGAGTCCGCTCGCATGGAATTTCGTTTGACTTCGACTGCCCTCAGTATCAAGTCGTCTCAGAAGAACTAGACTAGCAGAGCCTACTGCTACGACAATGTTCACAAAATGCACCAAGTTATGTCATGTGATAGCAAGGACAATCTGTGCCAGACAGGACTACGTGTCTCGACATTAACATACCTTTTTACACTGACGCCCGATTGGTGTGGCCGAGCGGTTCGAGGCGCTTCAGTATGTAACCGCGCGACCGCTACGGTCGCAGGTTCGAATCCTGCCTCGGGCATGGATGTGTGTGGTGTCCTTAGGTTAGTTAGGTTTAAGTAGTTCTAAGTTCTAGGGGACTGATGACCTCAGAAGTTAAGTCCCATAGTGCTCAGAGCCATTTGAGCCATTTTACACTGACATATTTTAACTTAAATATGTCGTAACAATGTCAGTTTCGCAGGCGGCCGTCTGTATCTCGACATCAAAATACCAGCCGGTAAACTCTTGTTTACCCATATGCGTGTAAAATTGGCTTGTACAATTTGTCTTCAATGTGTGTGCACTTTAATTTGCCCGCTGAATTCCAGTATCGACTGAATGGACAGTCATACAGATGTGTTAAGACTTGAGTGAACTCTGAAATCGCTAACAAACTTTGAACAGCAAGAATGACATCTGACTGAATCATATGGAACGAATCTTATTAATAAATATAGCTGAATTAAAAAGTTCTATTTGGCGAAATAGGAAGCAAAAAACTATTCGTTATTTTAGTAACACTGAATGTCTAAGAATTTTCTTAGCAAATGCTACCTCTAATTTAAACAAAGAACATAGTAACCATTTTGGAAGACGACGTCTGACTAAAGTTGCATAAAGGCATCACAGATTCGCGCCGTCCATCAAGGTGAGTCCACACCAAAAGCGCATCTTGTGGTTCGATGTGGACTGGCCTTGAGGACTCTGCCCACAGCCCTAGCACTGGAAGTAACACATGTCGCCCGGAATGGAGGGGACCGTGGGGCGGGGGAGACTATTAACACACTGCCGTCCGGCGACACCACAGTGGCGTCGTCCGTGAAATAGCGGTCAACAGCCGGCGACACCACAGTGGTGTCGTGAGCATCGTATCGCTCAGTAGCCGGCGACACCACGATAATGTCGTGAGCATAGTGCACAGTGGCCGGTGACAGCACTTTAGTATCTTTCGCATTCTGTTGTTTTGTTTAGGTAACAATAAGTTACAAACGTCAACAAGTTTTTTGTTTTTGTAAGTAATCGTGCCCTTTCATCGTGGCAGACGAAAGAGACGATACGATTATTTACGATGAATGCGCGGAGCAAACCTTGGAGGTTGCTACTACATCACGTACGTCTCATCATGATCCGGTTGACAGACTTTCCGGTCACATAAAGCAACACCAACTAATAGGCCAACGAATTTCTGAAACTAATAAACGAAAAGGAAGGAACTGCCATGTATGTTCCAAAAACAAAAAAGAACAACAAAATGTGCAAGTTTTGTGGAACCGCGTTACATCTTGGAGACTGTTTTGCTCCATATCGTATGAAAGAGGAATACTAAGTACCAAAGACAATGCAAATAAACGAATATATGAAACAAACCAATTTTGTATTTATTTACGTATATATATATCTTCGAAATTTCATGAAAGTAGGGGAATAGGGTTGAGAACTTATGGGAACTAACGATGAGATTAGTAAAACGCACCAATTTATAATCTCCCGATAATGTCAAGAGCGCCCGGTGACAATCCAAGCGAATAAATTTGTACGAGACGTACGGACGGCAAAGTGTTAAGCATTCAAATCACTCCGCCCAGGAGCTGTGCCATCTGATGATGAAACGCTAGGCGATTAAAAAGCGGCGATGGTTATTACAAATAGAATTACAAAAGGAGAATTATAGCAGTAATTTCTGGAACCCACTATAGTTCCTGTCTAGGCTCGTGTGCTATAACATTCGTAATGCATCAATGGTAACAGAGATAAGCAGGAAATCGGAAATATGTTAATCTTCCGTTGGTTCTTGGTAGAACAACATGCTTTTCATTTATTATAAAACCGGTAATAAATACAATGTAAAAGAAAGGAAAGCCAGTGCGAAAAGGAAGTGGTTTTATACTGCTTCTCTCAAACTTGATTGAAACCTGAAGTATACTTTGTGATTTAATGAGCATCGCATCAGAAGATTCTATTACTCGCCCATTTCGCTGCGTATTTCATAGAAAATTGCACTTTTGAACCAAACCTGGCGTTTCCGGCACATGACGCCGTAAGGAAGTACGTAAGCAGAGTAGAGAGACACAAATGGGAATCACAGACGGCACGTGCCACAAATGGGTCAAACCACAGACGTACGCGACTCTGAAAAAGCGCACGTTGTTACGGCCAGGCGCCAGGGATCGAACATCTTGGAAATGGCAAACATGGTCGGCTGTTGGCATGCTACTGTTTTGAGTATCGATGGAAAGTGGTTGAAGTACGGTGAAACCACGAGTAGGCGACGTCGCGTTGGAAGCCTATGCCTCAACACAGAATGTGGAGGTCGTACGCTTGCCGCTCCGTAAAGAGCGGGAGAGGCAGCGATCTGTGCAGATATGACGACTTATCGCAATGCTGGTGACCACACTCTCACTTGAAGCCGAAGAAGTCGTGTTCGGCAGTAAAATCTTTGCCCTGCTGCTAATGATGCGGCCACGTAGTCCCATTACTTTGTTACAGTGTTTTCGTGGCATGCCTTCGGGCTCTCGCTCGCTGCTAAATTTCCGGACAGGACGGTATTTACACCAATCGGTCGACAAACTCTTGACCTTCTACAGTGTACGAGAGCAGGGCTAGGGCGTGAAAAATGGCCACTCAGCTGATTTAAACGCGTAATTCCTCTTGGAGTCCATGAAATCGTCAATAACTTCCTAAATGTTTCTTCTGACATTCTAAAAAACTACAATGCTTTGCGTTGGTTAGTTTTACATCTTTCTGTTTTAACACTTTTAAAGCGTTTCATATGCTTCGGGAAAGTTGCAAAATTAATATTAAGCTATTGCCAGTTCATCATTATAAGCAGTTGTTTGTGTACCTGTATAATAGGCGTATGCATGGAATACGTGAACTTCAAATGAACAGATTGATCTTTAAGAATCAAAATACAACAAGAGCCTTTTTTACCGTTTACAGGTACATAAAGAACATAAAATAAATCGTTAGTGATTCATTGCATATGATGACAATGGCTCGCCACAGCCAATATGACTCAGCTAAGTTCGACCAGATGATAATGATAATGCTACAGAAAACAGTCGTTGTATAAAATAATCTCACTGCAACTTCTAAGTGGTCGTGCCATTTCTATTTCAAGTTCTTACGGTATGTAGTCATATTTGTGTATTACTTGCACAATGCAAACGAAGGTTATTCTTAATCACCGACAACCCCCGCCCTCTAGCTTAACACGTGCAGCACAGCACTATATATCTGGACGACTTCTCTGACGTAGCGGTAATAAATTGTCTACACTACGGTTTCTCGTGAATCAAAATCCCCATAGTAGTTCCAGAGATTTGCCCGAAAACACAGACAGTAAGAGCATTGGGCGACTTTAATTTATACATATATAGAAGAAGACACAAGACAGACAGGTTGACACTCGATACATGGTTCACATGGCTCTGAGCACTATGGGACTTGACATCTTAGGTCATCAGTCACCTAGAACTTAGAACTACTTAAACCTAACTAACCTAAGGACATCACACACATCCATGTCCGAGGCAGGATTCTAACCTGCGACCGTAGCAGTCCCGCGGTTCCGGACTGCAGCGCCTAGAACCGCACGGCCACCGCGGCCGGCTTCTCGATACATGGAGACGTATCGTGCGTATCATGACGTATTTTACTGATAAATGACAGTACTGGAATTTGTTCTGACCGACACGTTACGTACTACGTCTGTTCCAGTAATTGTACATTTTATATTTTTGATATTAATTAATGTTTTGCAGTATGATGTGTGTGTGAACTCGCTTTGAATTTTAATGTTAATGTTTTACTATTGAATTTGAGGAACGCAATAACGGAAGAGTGTAATGTTTATATTCTGTACTTAGACTGTTGTCTTACTTTGATACACACGATACAGCCGATAAATATTTTCACACATGTACTCTTACCTATTAAAACCGAATGTGCTTGAAAATTGGCGTAACGCCCGAAATATGTAGCGCCTCACGGAATATTAGAAGAGCATTAAACGGCGGAGATGGAGTCGTTTACTTCATATGGGAATATAATATTTAAATAAAAAAGCAAATAGTCGCACAAAACACCACACTCAAATAACCACTGAAACATACGGAACTTATTTGCTTCAGTTACAGTGGTTGTGCTCGTACAAAGATATGGAAAAACCGAAAACTCATTACCTTGCCTAATACGCTGTAGCGGTGGCCGTGCGGTTCTAGGCGCTGCAGTCCGGAACCGCGGGACTGCTACGGTCGCAGGTTCGAATCCTGCCTCGGGCATGGATGTGTGTGATGTCCTTAGGTTAGTTAGGTTTAAGTAGTTCTAAGTTCTAGGGGACTGATGACCTAAGATGTTAAGTTCCATAGTGCTCAGAGCCATTTTTTAATACGCTGTAGGAAACTCTTAAGCATTCAAAACAGCTTCCTGTCGTCTCGGAATGGATAAATTCAGGTTCTGGATGGTTTCAGGAAATCTTACTACACTCTTGTTGCGAAGTAGTGACAAGGCCAGGTAACGGTTATGGAGCTGGCTAGCGATCACACACTGTTCTCTCTGAAGTAGAGCATAAAAGCTCCATAATACTGAGGACTGGTAACTGGGGTGGCCTGGAGAGACGCGACAGTTCATCCTCGTGGTCGCAAAACTAGTCCTGGATGACGTGAGCTGTGTGAACAGGGGCCATGCGGTCTTGGAAGGCAGCGTAACCATTGGGGAACGAACATTACATTATACCATCAGCCAAAATTGACACATAATGCTTGATAGAGATGCGACCTTGCAAATTATACACATGACCTATGGAATACCACGATATGCCCAAATCATTCCGAACCTCCGTCTTGTTTCATTCTTGGGACGTAAAATCGGCTGTTAGTTGGAAACAATGTGAAACATGATATATACGACCTAATGACATTCTTCCATTGCTACACAGTCCAAGGTTTATGCCTTCGGCACCAAGTTTTCCGTACGCATCACTTATGACATGTTTTAGAATTCAAGAACGCCCTGAAATTCCCATCATATGCAGCTCCCATTGCGTTGTCTGAGTGCTGACAGGGCTCGCTTCTGCGACATTCATTTCTGCTCTGACTTTTGCAGCTGCCGCCCTCTTTATTTTTCGTCACAATTCTCTTCAGTGACCATCTGTCACGACAGTGCAACCACACTTTAGTCCGCGTTGTAAATTAGAGGATGATGTTTTTCCGCTCTCCCTGTACGCCATATAAACCTTTACGGTGCCTCTTGAAACACGAAACACTTCAGCTACCTTGGTTACGGAAGCACCCACCATGCGAGCATCAACCATTTACCCACGTTCTAATTCACGTATGCACTCACAACTACCCAGAACACTGTGTTGACCACGACTGACACTTGCAACGTATTGAGGACATTGCACTGATTCCGCTTTTCGGTCAAATACAACAGCGTAGCCTGCAAGCTTGGATACCATCTGCGTTCATGTTCAAGCATGCGTTTCTCGAAGTGATCTCGTAAAGTGTGTGACCTATTCAATCACCAATCTCATTTAGTTATAACTTCAGCGATCCGATGTAACGGCTCTGGCCTGCCGAGCATGTGCGCGCTTACAAAGCTGCAGTACTCGCCTTTAAGTTCTTTACAGGAATTTAGCGCCAGCGGGAGACAATTTTTCCTCATACTTACAGGATTTCCGTACTGCACAAGTAACCTCGTTGACCGCGAAGGTATACTAAGTTCCGACTTACGAAATGATGAACACAACTTACGACCCAGAGGAGCCATGTCTTCGTCTCTTAAACTCGCTGGGGGCCGTCGACCGAGACCCGGAATTCGCGAGTTCCAAAGCACTCCACGAAACGGTCATGGCATTCAGGCCTTTCACCTAACCAAACTCCAAAGCAGAATGTGGAACTCTGACTAGCCTGTTCCCGTTCACACAACTGGCGGCTCTAGAAAGCACTGTTTCCTGCCGCGATCTTTTGAAATTTATTTCCATTCGGTGTGGAAAACACCAGCCATCATGGGGAAATTACTCGCGCCTGAAATCAGTCAAGTATGCCCACTTAGGATGATTAGATAAAGACCGACCTATCACCTCCAGACTGAACACAACCTCCTTCCCGCGGCCAACGGAAACTGACCCTGCCTTCCACAATGATGAACATGAAAAGTACACAGGAAATGGTACGTTTAAAATCCGCAAGGGTTTGCCTACAAACTGTTGCAGCCACAGAGATGTGGAGACGGCGACAGCACGAGGTAGCAGCATTGCCGCTGGCGCCACAAACATTTGCGCGAAACTTCTGGCGCGGGCGCCCGGCAGACAGACTGAGTCACACGCCCTGCAGAGCAGAGCGGGACTGCTTTATGAGGTCTGGCTGCAACAGAGCAAACAAACAGCTGACCAGGCCACAGCTCTCAGTCTGCTGCTAGCCCGCTTCTCCCATTTTCTGAATCGCCGGTCTACTAGCACGCTCAGTCGCACTTAACAGCTAAAATTACCTGATGAAATCCATCGTTGGCATTAGCGCCGTAATGTTAGGCTTAGCAGGGAAAAGAGGAAGCGAAAAGGTGAGAGTAATCACTGTAAAATACAGTCACAGTTGGCTCACAAACAAGAGTTGCATAATCTGTATAAAAATGGTGAAGATACTCCATGTTATCAATAAACACATACTTCAGTGATGACGAAAGTCAATGCTTTAGGCCCCCAATGTCTAATTCCGCTTTGTATTATCGTTGTGAGTAGTGTAGTCTGTTCGTGGAGAAAAAAAAATGAGAGGGGGAGAGAGAACCGTAACGCCACAAAAACGCCATTAGGATCCTGTTCCGCATATGACACACAACTTCGACCGCTGTCTGTGTGGAATGTTCCCTACCCAAAAAAACCCTCACTTACGTTTACAGAATGATTTGAGTCGCATATTTATCTGGAGAGAAAGTGTCAGTTGTGTGGTGTCATAGGCACGGCGCGCACCACCCGGCAGCATCACAGACATCGACAGGTCGACAACCCACCTCAGAGACGACGTAGCCCAGCGGTTTCCGCATAAGTCCCAGCGGTTGCCGCCAGGGAAGTGATATGCGCCGGTGTCACAGCAGAGCGGGCAGTTCGAAGTCATTCAGCGAGAAGATCGCCTTCTACTTGTGTATTTCGCGCCGAATCGTCTGCATCTAGAGAGTCCACATCAGTCCGTCTTCAGTGAACATTTTAGTGGGACAAGAACGGCTTA
Source organism: Schistocerca cancellata (assembly GCF_023864275.1). Lineage (NCBI taxonomy): Eukaryota > Metazoa > Arthropoda > Insecta > Orthoptera > Acrididae > Schistocerca > Schistocerca cancellata. The sequence goes on along the minus strand of NC_064626.1, from coordinate 1,129,369,786 downwards.
ATATAAAGACTTAGCCTCTGGAATAGCAGTTCAACTTCAGGATCTGCTGCCTGAGCCGATCTGTACAAAGCTGAGTATTCGTCAACAAACGTGTGTGTTCCTGTGCTTCAGTGTTCTCTTCGTTCTCCTCTAACAGCGTTTCCCACAGCTTATTATAAATAGTTGAGGGTGCCGATGAGCAAAATCTCCTCTTGTGGTTATATCAAAAGTACGACAGAACAAGTTGGTACACAGGACTAAAACGATTGACTGATGCGATACTGGGAAACTGCTACTTGTCAACAAAAGATATTTCATACAGACCACTTCCATGGCCCAAACCTCAATCCCCCGGAAGTGTATGGGATTCATATCAAGTGGAACCAAGAGGGAGCATCGAGCGTATGTAAAGAAGGTGGACTGAATGGAAACTAGCCCCTTACGTTGGCAACAGATTGATGCAACACCTGAACTGGCCAACGCTCGTATAGGACGCCGGTCATCTCACGAAAATCTGCTTACAGGACTTCAAGAATCGCCTTTAGGTCAGACACTACTAATATTCTTCAGCCTCTACGCACCTACGCACAGAGAAAATCGGGCAAATAATATCACTAACAAACGTCCGAAAGAAGAGACACCATATACATACATATATAATTAAGGCGAAGACGGCCAATGATTCCCTCAGTGCAGATGCACACCAGGCTCGAACTAACAGTAATCGGGGAAATGTTGCGAGCAATGAGGATAATGGGTAAGGGGCTTTACGTCAGTAGTGTGTGGATAAGTTGAGAATTTGGGTGCGATGGGAGGTGTGCTAGGATAGTCCAAGCAGTTGCAATGACCACTACGTCCATATGGGTCAATGGTTAGAGCATCTGCCTTGTAAGCAGGAGACCTGCGTTCGAATCCTGTTCGGCAGAAATTTTCGACTTCCCTCACTGATTTCAATCAATGCTAGCTCGCAGCCAATGTACGTGGTTTTTTGTGTCTAACAAATGTGTACAAGCGATCATTCTTCCCACGCTCCACCACTGAATCCAACGGAAACAAATCTTAATATATGGTACGATAGTAAATTACCCTCTTCTCAGTAGCTGACAGTGACCCGCAGAGTTTAGATATACACGGTGTTAGGGGTATAAGTGTAGATATTTCTGATGATGACCGAGGACAGTGTACTGAGCAACATTACATCAAGATTACTTCCTTTGCAGACTAATAACTACAGCTATTTCGGGTAGTATGTTTTTAGGTTGGTTGGAGTACCTCTACGTACGCGTGGCATAACTAAGTGATAATGTGTTTTCCCTCCTGACAGAAGATCATATTTTGAAGATTGGACACAAAGCGGGTACTCTATACCGGCAGCAGTAGTCCACTTCACGGCGCAGTTACAGCTGCGCAGGAAACATCAAGTAAAAAACTATGTTTTGTTTTAGGGTGCAAAAACAACTAGGGTCATACGCGCCCATGTCAAAACTATAGAACACGAAGACAAAGGGAGGAGTTAAAAACGACTACACGTCAATCCCAAACGACGTAAGACAGCTAAAAACAGGAACGTGGGAAAAGGTCTATAAAATACGCCATAGAGAAACGGAGGTTCAGAACTAAAAATTAAATGGCCTTGGACATATTGCTACGACGGATAAAAAGTAAAACGTGGTTGACAGCCCGCACGTCGTTCGCTAAAGCGGCCGATAACTAAAATGGAAAACACAAACGAGAACGTTAACGGTAAAAAAAAAAGTGGTGCGGGAGCACCACTTAATAAATGGCGATGGCTAAAAAGACAGTGCCCAATAGGCAACCCAGTTAAAATGATCTCGCGGCGAGAGGGCCGAGGACTGTAACCTTGGCAGCAGAGACAGCGGCCTCCTTTTCTGCCACACCGACGAGACCAGGAACCCACATAAAGATCACAATGGCTCCATCAACAGTGAGCAAGTGACAGCTTTCCTCGACCCACTGCACTAAGAGCTGGACAGTGTACAGCACACAAAGGCTTTGAAGGGCACTGAGAGATTCTGAGCAGAGATGCAATTGAAAAGCCTGTGTCGCCAGATGTACTGCGTGGCCTGATACAGCGCGAAGAGCTCTGCTGTAATAAACTATGTGACTGTAAGCGCCAAGACTGTCACAGAGAAAAAAAATTAACGCACTGCAGTGGGTAGATATTACGATAGCAATTATCACTATGTCTGTACCTATACCCCGACCACCTTGTATATGTATAACATCGTAGAAAGTGGTCAGTGCGATGGTGGTGGTCGTGTCCTGGTGCGGCGAGGCATTGTCACAGCTAGGTCGGTAGCTGGAGGGGACACTTGACGCAGATACAGAGACGAAGTACAGGGCCACCTGTGCTGTACCTTCCCATGAACAACATCCGCAGTCTTTCATGGTCCGCCTATCGAGATCTCTGGATCTGAGCCCTACAGTGCATGACTAGGATGAACAGGAAGAAGAAAAGTAGTCCGTGGGACTCTCCGTGGCCACTAGACAGCTCCAAATTTGCCTTATTTCGCACGTGATTTTAAAACACAGTAGCCCCAATGAATGATCGAGTGGAGAACTCATCGGGTAGATAAGAGAGAACAGCATACAATCAATACATCAAGCACGTCCATGTCTTAAGCACTACGATGATCAGTTCAACGTTAGGATTGCTGGCACCTTCCGCTTATGCGGCAAACCATAGCGTTCACTTCACGGCAACCTCGCATTGCACGAACTGTGTTAGTCAGCCCATCATCAATCAAACCGTATCTGTTCCATATCAACGCATTCAGCTCACATAATCAATAGGCGGGGCAGAGCACTAAATAACGGGAATTCGGCAGAGGTCTGGTCAGGCAAACTGTCTGATAATGCCTGCACAAGAAATAAAGGGAGAACGAAGCGGGGACCAGCGCCACACACACACACACATACGACGAAAAAAATATTTGAGGAGTCTCATTAAGAACAATGACAGTGCTAGTCCTTCTACGAGCTTTAGAATACAGAAAACAAGGACATCTTCCATTAAGCCATGCTTCTATGTCTCCACTGATGAAACGCTCCAGCTATTAATCAAGCAACACTTTCTGAGTGGTATCACTTGCAGAAAACACTCATGATATCTTCGATCGCTCGTGAAACATTGGTTACTGGCATGTTATTCGGTAATAAAACCGAAGGCAGGAGGCATAACTCCAGCATTAGAGACAGGAAAACAAACGGAAAACCTATATTCAGATGAACGAACGGGGATTTGAACCCTGCACACCCCAAACGTCAGCTCAGTGTCGTAAACACTGCGCCACGTAGATCGGGGTACCTTTCAAAGCGCAGTAGGCACGTCTTTCCAATTCCTGCTTACTGCCATTTAACTCCCAGCGGGTTAATCAAAATTTTACGGTACGTGGATTGTATACGCACCAAGTTTAATAACTCCAGAGAGAATACAGTGCTCCCTTTATCACCCACGCAATGGTATTTTTAACCCTTGCAGTTGTACTTCCCTATTGCAGCCCAGGTCTCGCAAAGCGTTACATTTCAGCGTCCTGGACTCCATGGCAGATTCTATTAACGTCGTCTGTAGCGTACGCTATTTGCAGCAGTATCCATTAATAAGAGTTTCATCGTAACGATCGTCTGGGCAGCTCTGCAGTACACACACACACACACACTGATGCAATCATTTATCGAGATTACCAGCTCAGCGTTGTTGTCATTTACCCATGTTCAATAGTTGATTGTGTGCCCCGTTCTTAACTCTATATTATGCGAAATGGGATGGTTGATGTCCAAAGCCGCAGATTCAGACACCGTTCGCGTTGCCAAGAGCTGGCCATTAACATCTCCATTCTAGAAGCACGTATATATTACACTAGTTCAATAATACATATATTCAACCATAAAAATACATTGTGATAGCATCAATTTACAAATACTTCTATGTAACACCACGCCTCTGCGACAATTTACTCTTCAAATTATTTATTTGAGAAGTCTCTCTGACTTGGTGCGTTGTTCGACGATTATCACCGTTGTGTTCTAGACTCCATGTTGCGCCCAGAAAGCTTAAGAAGTGAATGATGAAGTCATAACTAACCCGAAGTGCCGTGTTTACAGTAGCTACTATTTATCGAACTGTTTAGGGTGTAAATACATGGTAATATGGCTTTCAATATGAGTAATTAAAGGTTGTTTCTAAATTTCTGTGTGCATGTACCAAGTTACTCCTATAACATACATTTTTGCAAAGTAGTTTCGTGAGACAACTGCCTAAAAATTTTCCGTAAAAGATTATGGAATAAATATGTGCGAAGCAGGATAATCCCATTTCTCACCATCGGTAAAGTACAGTTGCGCTTCAATTTGGTCTCAAAGTCCAACACTGTGACGTTTGTTTGTTAACAGCCAAAGCACAGCAGCACCGTTACATATACAGCGTGCGCAAAACATCATCAAAAAATTCGAGGGGCTGTAGAGAGCATCTTGAACAAATTGAGGACCACAAACCTTCCACGGAAATGCTGTCCGAAGACGCAACAGAAACAGATTTGTACCTTTTATTGGTTGTTGGTAAGCAAAGTAACTACACACAAAACTGAATGTAATATTTCTATACTTCACTTCAGTACATAATAGTTTGCATGATAAGTGAGTACAGTAGTTGCAGTCAAGAACGAACAACACACTCAGAACTGTAGCGCGTCACGGCCTCCGCAGTACGACTCCGCACCTGGCAGCTAGCCACGTAACAGTTAAGCCGTCGGCACACGGACCTTGCTGTCGAACGTCAACGTTCAACGCTTTGCTGAACGCTCAGAAATGACGTGACTTGCGTATACGGTACGTGGTCCTTAACGTGGTATACGCGATTGCAACGCGCTCCAGCGATAATTGTCGGCTATATGTTGCTCGTAAATCACAATGTTTACTAAATGGACGGGCGTAAAATTCCTATATTAGCTCTATTAAAATGTAATTTTCTCCCTTGTCCATATACTAGTCAGGCAGTTCTATCTGTGGTATTCATAAATAAAAACTTCGACATCCGTGAAAATTTTATATGGCAAAAAGGGAAGTACCATCTGCAGTCAATAAGGACATCGGCTTATAAAAGTTCCATTACAAATAGTGCGATACAAATTTACAATATTTCTGCACATAAGACAAAAATTACTTCACCATTCTCACTTTTTTGTAAAACCGTAAGGTCACTCTTACTGTCCCTACTTAGTAGCAGAATCTCTAGAACATTTGAATTACAAAGCTTAAAAAGAGAAAAAAGGGCAAAATATCTTACTGCATGTAGTGCAGGTAAATTAAGCCAATGGAACATACTCACTCCTCAAAAGGAGTTCACTTATACTTACACAACATCGCATATTATACTATATACTTCTATTAAACTAATAAAAAAAGCATCAGAACCTATTAAAAACGCGAAGGTTAGAAAAAAAAAAAACTGTATGCAGAGGGACGCGAACCACAAACACACACAAAGTTATCTAATTACGAATCCTTGATGCTATTCATTGCGCTAAACTAACCACTCATTTTGAGTCCTCGCACCTACGTTGTTACTATCTCCTGAAAGCTTCAATCGTGGCTATATTACTAACTGAATTTTAATTATAACAAATTGTACCAAGAACAATGCGTTTTTAATGGATCGTTAACACGCCGTTGCCCTCAAACGGCATACTCTCATAATACGCAGGTTACTGTAGTTCTTTTACTATGAATACGACGTTTCTCGTCATTTCATTACAACGAATCATACAATTAACGGCTGTTTTTCGAGAGCTCCTTGGACTGCTGGTGCGCACAAACGGCATTACACATACGAGCTTCAACTGAAAGCCACTATGTCGCCTCACAACTCTGCACCGAAGGGAGATGGCGTTCATGTGGCATCTCATTGGTCAACGTTCAAACGTACGTTCAGAATATCGGACATTCTAGATATTGCTCTGCACGTTCGGAAAGTCTCCCCAACGAGCTATTCCACGCGCTGACGTCAGAAACTCGGCACACTCAACGCTCGGATGCACGGTCCGTGTGCCGACGGCTTTACCGAAGAAACGAACATGTTCCCGCCGTGAATAACACCCTGGCCCCGTGGAACTATTAGTGAATGACGGCTGCAGCGCGGACCGGCTGTGATGAAAAGTTCTGAAAGAACGAATACAATAAAGGAACGCAAAACATCTCGATCGCACGTCGCTATCTGCGAGCACCTGCATATTACAGTGACATGGTGCGAATAGTATTGACTCATTTAAAATTACTGAACTGTTAGCAGCAAGAGGAAAACCACTGTGACACGAACTGAATAGGTTTATCATTGCTACCGGAAAACAATATGAATGGGGAAAACTAGCTTCTCTCTGTTGAATTCTGTCCAATTAAAAATTTAACAGGATCCAGCACAAAGTATTATTTTTATAGTTCGTGAACTATGTTGAGCTACTTCATGTCACTGCTGCACGTTTTCTTAATGACATCTGCAACCCACTTGCACTAGGTTATCATCTCAATCTTTTTCGGGTGGAGAGAGGCGGAGGGGGAGGGGGAGGGGGAGCTCTTTTCGATTGAGGTGACTGAAGTGTTGTTGCAGGACTCTGACTACAATACCAATATCTTTTTCCTGAAAGACGAGCATGCTGCTAGGAAGTCCCAGCACAATGGTTGGATCTGGGGTGCTGTTAAGTGTCAGCAGACATCGAATGGGCCGAAAATTGGCGACGTAGGAGCGGTGTGTGTGTGTGTGTGTGTGTGTGTGTGTGTGTGTGTGTGTGTGTCCTATTTGGGACTGGAGGAAGTTGTGTGGGTCGTTAAATAAAATTTTTCACTCACTTCACTGTTAGCGCGGTATAGCTAAGTCGCTTGGTGAAGTGGACGGTAGTCAGTCTTGTGTTCCATGAGTAATTTGTACGATCAACGGTAATACTGTGGAAAGAGTCACTTTGCAATTATATATAAATATGGCTACATGCTGACCATTTACAAGTATTTTTTAATACGGATGTGAACTAGTAAATCCTACCAGCACATTTTACGTATAATAAAAGAAATTCTTCAACGGAATAGGAGAATTGTGAAGGAACAACTTTCTTTCAGTTGATTTTCAAATTTATGTTACCGTGAGACAGACTGTATCATTGGGTAAGACATACTGAGTATTATTTTTTCTTCTTATGTATATCATTGTTTTGAACTGTAGACGGCTATTTACAACAAATATCACGAAGGAATAAATATACCGTGTAGCAGTAGTCAAAATGCCCAACTTTCGAAACAGACGGTGATCGCTGCTGATCACCAAATAATGTTCTCACTGCACGTGTTCGAACAATGAAAATTTTCTTTTCTAAAGATGAGTCATCTTTAGAATATTATCCTATATGACATTAACAAATGAAAATATGCAAAATAAGTTAGCATAATTGATTTTTCTCTCCTCAACATCTGCAATTATTAGAACTGCAAATGCAGGTGAACGGTGTTGTTTTAGGTGCTCAAAAATGTGCTTTTTAAATTTAAAACACATTAATATAGACATCTAAAATTTTTGAAATTTCCACCCTACTTATTATTTCATCCCAATATGTTACATATGACGTTAATGAAATACCTCTAGATGTGCAGAACTGAATATATCGAATGTTTTCGAAACTGAGAGTGAGACCATACCATTTGTTGAAAGCAGCTCAATAATACTTTTAAAAACATTATTTGCCATTTCTTCTGTTGACGTATGCGTGTTCGGATTGATTGCAATACTAGTGTCATCTCCAAAAAGAATTAATTCTGCTTGTATACTAGACGGAAGTTCGTTTACATGTAGGAAACAGAAGTTCACCTAAGGTCGAGCCTTGTGGAACCCCATAGGTGATTTCTCCGCAATCAGAATAATCTCCTTTTTGCACGGGCTGAATTTTTATATACAGTTTCTGTGTTTTTTGATTAGGTATAGCATGATGCACTTTTGGCTACACCATCAATTACACAACTGGTCAATAAAATTGCTACACCACGAAGATGACGTACTACAGATGCGAAATTTAACCGACAGGAAGAAGACGCTGTGAAATGCAAATTATTAGCTTTTCAGAGCATTCACACAAGGTTGGCGCCGGTGGCGACACCTACAACGTGATGACAGGAGGAAAGCTTCCAACCGATTTCTCATACACAAACTGCAGTTGACCGGCGTTCCCTGGTGAAACGTTGCTGTGATGCATCGTGTATGGAGGAGAAATGCGGTACCATCACGTTTCCGACTTTGATAAAGGTAGGTTTGTAGCCTACCGCGATTGCAGTTTATCGTATAGCAACATTGCTGCTCGCGTTGGTCGAGATCCAATGACTGTTAGCAGAAAATGGAGTCGATGGGTTCAGGAGGGTAATACGGAAAGCCGTGCTGGATTCCGACGTCTCTGTCACATCTCGTTCGCATTGACGGCACTTTGAACAGTGGACGTTACATTTCAGAGGTGTCACGACCCGTGGCTCTACCCTTCATTCGATCCTTGCTAAACCCTACATTTCAGCAGGATAATGCACGACCGCATGTTGCAGGTCCTGTACGGGGCTTTCTGGATACAGAAAATGTTCGACTGCTGGCCTGGCCAGCACGTTCTCCAGATCTCTCACCAATTGAAAACGTCTGCTCAATGGTGGCCGAGCAACTGGCTCGTCACAATACGCCAGTCACTACTCTTGATGAACTGTGGTATCGTGTTGAAGCTGCATGGGCAGCTGTACCTGTACACGCCATCCAAGTTCTGTTTGACTCAATGCCCAGGCGTATCAAGGCCGTTATTACGGCCCGAGGTGGTTGTTCTGGGTACTGATTTCTCAGGATCTATGCACCCAAATTGCGTGAAAATGTAATCACATTTTAGTTCTAGTATAATATATTTGTCCAATGAATACACGTTTATCATCTGCATTGCTTCTTGGTGTAGCAATTTTAATGGCCAGTTGTGTATAAAACGTCAATTTATCTAGGAGGGTAATTATTGTAATTCACACAGTCAAATGCCTTAGATCCGACACGGAAAATAACTGGTGCTGTTTAGTTATTAGTGGATTTGCTTCGCAGCTTAGCGGAGCCGGGAGAAAGAACACCACGAGCACTGTCTCCAGCAACTGCAGTTATAGAGGTGACAGAGGGAGCACGCCGCCGCCCACCAGGCCTCTGGAGCTGGGATGCTATCGAGTTTCCTCTCCGGGCTTCATCCAAGTACGGCTGGCGCAACTTTTGACCGCGGCGCCGGGCGGTCGTATTTACACGACCGACAGCGTTATTCACGTCATTAGCTTGCCATTTTATGGTTTCTCTGCTGTGTGTGTGTGTGTGTGTGTGTGTGTGTGTGTGTGTGTGTGTGTGTGCGCTCTCATGTATGTGTGTACGGGACATCAGATTTCCCGAGGGCGCAGTCACGCGGAAAGAGAACGCCAAGTTTACCGATATGTGGAACAGTCTACGATGTAGATAAACTTATCTGGATCGATAGCAGAAAATTTGTTGTGCAGCATTATTCTGAACTACCTAAACTGAAAATTTCAAGCTTTCTTTTATTTTCATTTCTTGTTTCTTAAGGTTTTATTTACTTAATGGAAATCACAAGCGAAAGAAATGATACTAATGAAAAGCCATTGTACAAGCGGTTGCTATGGAGTAACAATACTAGATTTTCTACTCAAGAGACAGTATTTCGATAGCCTCTCTGTTAACATTGCGTAGGTGCGCTGTGCAGTGAGGTTTCCACAGTCTACGCGAAATGCTGCAAAAACATCCTTCTTTAATCGTCAACGCAACAGAGTGGTATTCAAGTATGGACGGACAAGTGTTTTGTATGCCATCTATTTTTTTAGGCAAACTGCAATTTCTTAGCATCCGGTCAATGACTCACGGCCTGACAGTTGGTTTACTTACAACTACGTCTACGTGATCGTTGCATGTCATGTCGCTTTTTACTTTTACTGATAAATGTTTGTGTGGCACGACTAACTACTGGGCTAATGAGTCACAACTGGAATCAAAGGACAGCAGCTTTTACATGTCATGGAGTGCATAACACAACAAACAACCAGTTGCCAGTCTTTGCTGCAGGCGAATGGAACTGCATTTTACAGCATGCAAATAATACTACTGTAACCAATCCAAAATTTTGGACGAACCGTAATATTTACAAGTATGTATATGATAGCTTTCTGACAACAGCAATAAAGATTTCCAACTATTTGAACGCCTTTCTCTCTCCCCCTTTCCCTACCTACCTCCCCCCCCCCCTCCCAAGTCACTCAGAGTTCAGAGATTCTGCTCAGAGTGTTTATTGGGGGCCTGAGTACCTGCGACAGAAACTACATACTCGCATTATTCAGGGCGGTGTCGGTAACTGGCCCTAATAATTTTTTTAAAGTAAGTTGTGGAAGATGCTTTCTGCCAACCAACACAACGTCGCTAGGGTGAAGTCTGACAGGACATTTAATGAGCCGAATAATTAACAAATATGACGCCTTGGTCACATTTATTGGGCATTTTACTCTGCTTTCCTCTCTGGTTAGTAGCAAATCATCATCCCTAGCAGATATACAGCCTGTCAAGGTAAGCATTTAATACAGACATGACTAAACCTCATGTTGGTAACCAATGAACTAGTAATGCAACCGCTCCAGTAAAAGGTTCAACAAGTAGTTCCGGGCTCACTCCCTCCTCTCCCCCCCTACCACCGCGCGTGCGCGCGCGCAGACACACACACACACAATTCGTTGTCAGTAGTCCTGAGGACAAACAGCTTCTTGAGTGCAAGTGTCATGTTAAGAGTTATTTTATTTCTGAATCTGAAAGATTGTTCCACACTAGATGATAAGATTGTGACGAAAAGGCAATGTTGAGATCTTGCGTGCGCTCCTGCTTCAGCTCAGGTCCTGGGATATCGACGAGTACCGCTTCCAAAGTACTGCTGCTACTGCGGCCCAACAAACAGCCTAAACACAAAATTCTGGCACCGTGGATGAATTTTAGTGATGGGGTAAAGGACTAGCTTTAACAACAAACTGGTCAGTCGATTGTTATTTTTTGAGTCGCTTTTTCCAATCGAATGAATGAAACTAGCCTGCTAGTGACGTCAACAACAGAATGAAAACAACTGACTCATTAGGTTTTAGCTTTACACACGGTTGAGTTATTGATTAATGCTTTTGAATGATAAAAGTCCACGGGGGCACCCGAATGGAAACAATCGAATCACTCGGTTGTAGATTTACGCATCGGTTGGATTTATTATTCATTCATTCGTTTCGTATGAATCAAGTCTGTCGGAGCAGCTGAATGATAACAGTCGACACAATCTGGTGGTGGTGTTTTGCATACTGAGTTATTCATTATTTCTTTTCAATTGGAGAGAGTCTTAGGTCGTTCTGTCGGGTGAAGAAGGTATTTCATTCAGTCATTCAACAGAAACCACTGTTTAGTAGTTTTGTTGAGCGAGTTATCTACTTATTCTTCTGAGTGAAACCAAATTGAAGTACTTTCATTAGTTGTACTAAAGCAGTGGTATACAATACAAACAGGCGTCCTCTCCCACTGCCCACTGTACGTGGATACATCTCAACGGGTACACCAAAGTTAAAATAAGCATTATGCATATTCGTTTAATTTTTCACTGAATAGACTAATGCTTCTTTTCATTATTTAAATCTCATGTATACTGCTACGCCTTATTAAGCTATTTCAGGTGCAATTAACACGTAACTAATAAAGCTTAGTATCCGCTCGTTGGGAGTCCAAAGTTGAGCAAGCATAAAAGTTAGCTTTAGGTATAAATGAAGACGAAAAAAACACCACTAAATTTTAGCGACTGGATTGGATCGATTGATTCCGCCGCGTCCCGCACGCTCCACATCAGTTTCCTGCTGCTGCCGCGAGAGCCAGGGCGACAGCCGACGGGAGGAAGTGGCCAGCCACCGCTAGCGTAGCTCCCGGCAATACTGCGACTGCGCCACCTCCTCGCGCGGGCTGTGACCCTGGCAGCAGCAGGAGGCGGCTACGGCGGCAGCGCCACACGCTTCTTACGTAGACGACCCCGTTATCGCCCCCCGTCGGACAAAGCTGGAAAAAGAAGTGAAATCACTCAAACCCAGAGACTCAATGAAAACATTCATTTAACACACGTTACCGACATACGTTTCTGTCACTCGGTTGTCTCACAAATTAAATGAAACAACTCAAACGCGGAACGTGAGTGGAAAACGGGGCTATCAACTAGCCAATAGGCTGTTAAAAACAGTTGGTTGTCCCATCACTAGAGTGCAGCGGTTCCCTACTTTTCTTAGACCATTCACTACCCCAGAGTGCAATCGGACATTAGCTAGTACCCTCCCCCACATTATAACCAGCTTCAGCACCTAACAAAACTGTACAATGAAAGACTTTTCTCAGAACACTTTTATGTTTAAAATACTGAAACATGAATGATATTTAGTGTATTTAGTGTGTGTGTGTGTGTGTGTGTGTGTGTGTGTGTGTGTGTGTGCGTGTGAGAGAGAGAGAGAGAGAGAGAGAGAGAGAGAATGAATGACTATAGAATTCGGGGTTGCTACCCACAACTGCTTCCCAGATAAGAAAGCTAACTATCCACAATGTGGGTTGTCACTTTTTATGAAACAGTAGTTCCCCTGCATTACTCCTCTCCATTGCGGCACTTGCTTGTGACTGCAAATTGTTCAAATGGCTCGAAGCACTATGGGACTTAACATCTGAGGTCATCCACACAATGCCATGCCCGATGCAGGATTCGAACCTGCGACCTTAGCAGCAGCGCGGTTCCGTACTGAAGCGCCTAGAACCGCTCGGACACAACGGCCGGCCCTGCACGCTGAACCCCATTTAAAGTCAACCACGGTTCAAATGTAAGCACTACACTTACTGTTCGTAAATCACTTGACTCATGCACTTCTTACTTCTGAAGAAGCAGAAATTGTAAGACTACAGACTGTTAATACTTTGTGTCAGACCACAGCCACTAATAATAATAATAATAATAATAATAATAATAATTTGTACAGCACTATCCTAGTCCTTATGTAGTTACTGCTGTGTCGTGCTGTCATTTCATTTATCTGTTTCGAAGCGAGTAATGAAGTAATTTCTGGACTATACATACTGTTTACCAATTGGAGAAGGCATTTTCTCGAGATATTCTGCATTTGTTAACTATATGTTTCACTTTTGTCATCAGCGACGTACAGTACAAAGCATAACTTATGTATGTTGTGGGTGGACTATGTGAGGAACCTGTGACCTTCACCACATTAATGCTACTGAGAAAAAGACATTATTGGTAACTTGTATAATCAGTATTAGAGTCTTACAAAATTGTGATAATAGTAATGATCTCTTGAAAATAATTTAGCTTCGTGACTGAAACAGAATCGAATCGTTTGCTTTTTACCGCTCAGAAAATTTTATTATACCACTCAGGGTGTAATTACCCCCACGTTGAAAACACTGCTATGGTGCGTTTAAAATTAGTTGCAACTTTTGACAGATCAGTGCGGAGTGGCTGGAATGAAGCGTACGTAGTGAGCTGAGCGTGTCAGCAGTGACGATAATGCCAGACCAATCTAGCACGCTAACTTGACTGCATGAAATGCAAGTCGCGCAAGCTGGCCGATTTGCGATCTTCCTCAAACGATTTTAAAGACACGACTCAGTAATAAACTCTGATTCTCACATATTTTACATCTTAATTCGTCAGCTTCATGATGAATTGCTTATCATTTTGTTAACGATCACAGATATTGTGATATTTCGATATTCGGTAAACTACAGCAGGAAATTCTTAAATTTTGCAGTGATAGATAGGAGTCGTTATGAATTTGCGCTTGGTGCATGATAGGTCACATGTTTCTCTAAACTTGGAATGTTATCGCTTTGCGTCTCCGATCTCGAGAAAATGGACTGTATGTAAACTGCTCCATCGCAAACGCAAGCGCCAGCGAATTAAATATTCATAAATTCCTCGTATCTCATAAATGGTTTGAGATATCGCATCAAAATTCTGGCAAATGATAGCACACAAAGAGGAGAGAAATTTGTCATACGGTTAATATGGAAACTTCCATATCAACCACGATATTCAAGCAACTACAGATTTTTTGCAACTAAATAACGTGATTTTTGAGGACCGTCGCTAGCTGGTGATACGAGAAATGCTATGGTTTTTGCAACAATGTAACCGAAGTTACACGCCTATTTTTTTCTGAGAACGGGCTTTTTCATGAACTACTGACCTTTCTTGCCCTCAGTTGCCAGCTTAATCAACATGTTTCAGGATTTTGTCGCAATTTCAACTGCATTAGAATATTAGTGAGATGAATTTGTACTCTGCTGTATTTTGGCAAAAGAAGCAGTTTTTAACACGCCACTAAGAGAAGTTACTTATTACTCAAAATTCATCATAGTCCTCCATGATTTCATGTCTCTTTAACTACCTTCTTGGTATGGCTTACAAGTCTAGGCGTTCCCTGTGATGTAACTTTGCAATGGCTTCTATTGTCAGCATTGCAACGTCACTGTGCGTAAATTTCTCAGTCGAATTTAAGTGAGCGAGATACGGAGGAATCCTGGTTTAAACTATGTCCTTTTAGCGCCAGCCAGTTTGTCGACCCGGCAGCGTTAAGTTTTTGGCTTCTACAGCACTACAAGTTCCGTTAGCTTCGACTATTTATTCATGCTAGGTTCAACCTTATCCCTTTGTATCCATACCAAAAATCCGCTCTCCTGCACTGCACTGTTGTAGCTTTATGCGTCACAACGGAGCATTGTCGATTATTATTATCGAGTTCGGAAGAATGTTTTGCAGCAGAACATTATCTTCACAGCCGATGAACGTGTTCTCGGACGACCACTTTTATTGAGAATTTTTTGTTCAGACGTGCTGCACTGTTATTGTTAATGCATCGCCAACACAAAACGCTTGTTCCCAATACCTGATGAATACATATCACTTCCCGCCAGAAAATACAACTTTACAGAGCTGACCAACGTGGACTTACCAGATGCACGACACCACATGGTAGTGTTACCTCGGCAACAGTGTCGCGTCCCCTTCCGGTGAGTCAAATGTCAAAAGTCGCAGCTAATTATAAACGCACTATTGTCTATTGAGTGGATTCACTTAATGTGAGACAATCGTCTGTATCTCATTCCAACGAGAGGTGAATGAAAAGTATATTTCAAATTTATCCACTCATTTAATTAAAAACGAATTATTCGTATTTTTGGCATCAAATATGGATTTTTGGTTGATTTTAAAAGATTAATAACTGGCAATTCACCATATATTTATGTTTACATAAATAAATAACTACTTTTTATTTAACTTCATTGAAGCTCTGTGTCTTTTTCCATCTATCATCAATAATTCTGTTTCGGTAATGCTGAGACGACATGAACAGAAATCATCTAAGATACACTTTAATTTTCTGGTAACTTAATTACTTTTTCAGCATATACTGTCATTTGCTTGAATCATTTTTTCCGAAAAAAATCATTCCTTAATTTTATTTGAATTCTTTTAACTAATATCCCATAGCACGAACCACCCATGCAAATACCGTATGTCGTATTGAATTTATCTTCAGGATCACTTTTTATCCAGTCATATGATTTCCTTCTTTCGCACGCCGCCGAGCGTTTCGGCATTCCGATCCAGACTCAAAGACATTGAACGCTATTTATTCACCGGCGCTCAATAAAAGTAAATATCGAAACGGCAACGACAGGCAACAACAGAATGTAACCAACAGAATCAAAAATGGTTCAAATGGCTCTGAGCACTATGGGACTCAACTGCTGTGATCATAAGTCCCCTAGAACTTAGAACTACTTAACTCTAACTAACCTAAGGACATCACACACATCCATGCCCGAGGCAGGATTCGAACCTGCGACCGTAGCGGTCGTGCGGTTCCAGACTGTAGCGCCTTTAACCGCTCGGCCACTCCGGCCGGCCCAACAGAATCAACAGGGAAGATTAACAATGGCAAAACGATCGAATGTTTCCGCTCTGAACTGAAACCGCCGGACTGGCCGACTGTTTTCACTTGGCTTCACTCGAAAGAAGTGGAGGAATAATAACAGTACGGATACTTATAACCTACAACCGACTCTAGTCAACTGTTATCATTCGGTTGTCCCCACAGACTGGTTTCGCTAAAAGAACGAATGAACAGTCCAAAAAAAAAAAAATGGTTCAAATGGCTCTGAGCACTATGGGACTTAACATCTATGGTCATGAGTCCCCTAGAACTTAGAACTACTTAAACCTAACTAACCTAAGGACAGCACACAACACCCAGCCATCACGAGGCAGAGAAAATCCCTGACCCCGCCGGGAATCGAACCCGGGAACCCGGGCGGAATGAACAGTCCAAGAGATACGTAAAACTATAGCCGAATGAATAGAATGTTTTCCGACAACCGCCAATTTTTCGTATCACCATAGTTCAATTCTTTTATCTTGGCGTCTCGCGCATGCCCGCCCAGACGCGGGAGATTGCTGCGTTGCCAGTTGCACACGACGCACGCGCCAAGAGAAGCAGCGCCACAGTATAGTATAGTTCGTAAGCTTACGTTTAGGGGGGAGCGCGCAGTTCATGAAGTAAAGCCCCCACGGCCGCATTAACCCATTCGCTGCTACAGAGACGTGCTCCCCGCATTCCGCGCTGTGCGCGATTTTGTCATTGCACTGCTCGCCTGTGCTGACACATGGTGTTCCGACTGCTTTGACACTCTTATCATTCGATTCCACAAAAACTATTTGGCCCAAAAATTAGATTTTTTACACATCTTCTTGACTGATACCTTCCCCCCCCCACCCCCATAAATGACAATTTTGTTTCGATGTTCAACGCAGTTATTATGCAGCATTAAATATAGTAAATCATTGCACGAAATTTTGAAGAGTTTGCAGAGGTAAAAGTCCATAGAGTATACTTTCCGTATGGTCGATTTTAGTTGCCATAATGTTGAGAATGAAATGTGGACAAGATACCTAAATTTCATATAAAATTTACTGTATAACAATATCTCATTTAATTTAAGTACCACATAGGTGTCGTATGTAATATTGAGAAATATTCCGTCTTTCGCGACTGTAACAAAAGTTTTATTTACACCGGGCACGTTTGGCTTTATTTTAAAGCACTTCACTCAATCAAAAGGAAGTAGACAAAACACATTAAACAAAACTGTCGACTTACAAAAACATTAGGACTTGAATATACCGTCTATCAGTGAAGTGCTCTGAGCTATGTCAAATATAATTTTTGTGTGTGGCACACACAAACAGCATTTATTTGCTAAAACACTGATCAGCCGACACAAACGTTGAATATTGTGTTACCGCAGCACAAAACTACGAAAGGTGACTTGGCAATGGAGGAGACAAAACACTGTCCACTGCAGAAAGAGAGAAACGCGTCTGGTCTAAATAAGTCGCTTATTACAGTTGCAGAATAGGAATATATTTCAATACCAATGGTAAAACTGCGACTGTGGAACAAAAACAAGAAAGAGAACATGAGTACCATTGTGTATGTGCCATACCTTTCATTGATGGAAGTGCTTTAAAATAAAGCCAAACGCTCCCGGTGTAAATAAAACTTTTGTTACAGTCGCGAAAGATGGAATATTTCTTATTATTACATACGACACCTATGTGGTACTTAAATTAAATGAGATATTGTTATACAGTAAATTTTATATGAAATTTAGGTATCTTGTCCACATTTCATTCTCAACATTGTGGCAACTAAAATCGACCATAAGGAAAGTATACGCTATGGACTTTTACCTCTGCAAACTCTTCAAAATTTCGTGCAATGGTTTACTACACTTAATGCTGCACAATAACTGCGTTGAACATCGAAACAAAATTAAGTCATTTATGGGGGGAAGGTATCAGTCAAGAAGATGTGTAAAAATCTAATTTTTGGGCCAAATAGTTTTTGTGAAATCGAACGATAAGTGTGTCAAAGCAGTGTGAACACCACGTGTCTGCACAGGCGAGCAGTGCAGTGATGACAAAATCGCGCACAGCGCGGAATGCGGGGAGCACGTGTCTGCAGTAGCGAAAGGGTTAATGAAGAGACAAAGCACTAGAAATTTCAAAAAATTGCATTCAAACGAATAAAATCCGTGAAGTAAGACACTTCGATATTGTTTTTAAATAAAGAAAATATTAAGCACCACACAAGGTTTGAACTCTTCACCGTTCGCTTACTAACCCAACGCCTTAACCGTTGCGCCAACGCAGCCCGTCATACAATGTTTCTCCATGAGAACTCTAACAGGTCACGCAAAATACTGACAAACACTGTTGGTATGACTATGAATTACTCACACTTCGTCGAAGTACAATTGGAAATAAACAATTACCGCTGTTCTTTATTGCGAAAAAGCGGTTCGTGAGATTGATACAAACACCTTTCCTTGCTATCGCCTGAATTTGGAGTCTTATTGTTTGTTTGGTTTAATTAATTAATAGAATATGAAGCAATTGGGCTAAAACTGAAGACACTCGTCCGTGCTCTGCTCTGCAGTCGAGATCTGGCAACGTCGTTCTCTGTTCATTGGCTGACTGTGTTTTGTGACGTCAGATGCGCAGAACGAACCTAAACTCGGCCGCCAACATAAATGACGTGCACTTTAGTGATGCGATGCTGAGTGCAGTTCTGAAGCGGAGGCACAGCGTTCACCGGGTTGCAGCACTAGCAGGCGCCACAGCATCGTCAGACACTGAGCCACAACAGCTGCACCTTAAGACGAACTACAGCACTTTCAGTGTCCTCGAGTATGTCTGCTACAACGCCGTACATAAGGGTGGCGCAATTATTGGGTACAAACAATTTCACACTATGACTAAATTTTTCTTTATATTAGCAATTTCACAAACATTTCATGTTACGTGTGCCCCCCTATGTTCTACGCGAGAGCAAAAGCAACGATTATGAGTGTTACCTGTTGTGCTATATGTAGGCCAGTCCTCTTACTGAGAGGGTACGAAGATGAGAGTTCAACGTCTCGTCAACAACATGGTAATCAGAGACGGAGCAAAAGCTCGGATTAAGCAAGTATGGAAAAGGAAATCGGACATGCCTTGTCAAATGAGCAATCCCGGTACTTGCCTGGAGTGATTTAGATATATCACTCAAAACCTAAATCTGGATGACCGGACGCGGATTTGAACCGTCGTCGTCCTGAATGCCACTCCAGTGTACGAATAGCTGCGCCGCCTACCGAAATATTTAGAAACATCAACTGATGGTTGTTAGAAAACTATATTCAAAACTACTTCACAAGAGTATCTGTCTGTACAACCTTCAATGAATCCACAGACGTTCCAGTCTTTACCCAGTACTCCAACTACTACTGGATGCTCTAATCCGCGCTACTGAGTGCACACTTTCTTTGAATGATTCTAAAACTGTCACAGCGGAATCGGGTGGCCTTTAAAAACATCCAGTAATTAAGAGTTCACCTACGTCAGTTACTCGTGTCCAGATAACTTCAAAAACTCAATTCAGATCTCGATACACACAATAT
The DNA here is from genome assembly GCF_023864275.1 of Schistocerca cancellata. NCBI lineage: Eukaryota > Metazoa > Arthropoda > Insecta > Orthoptera > Acrididae > Schistocerca > Schistocerca cancellata. The sequence goes on along the minus strand of NC_064626.1, from coordinate 1,129,350,180 downwards.
TTTGGCGACTGCAGTGAGCACTCCCTCTACTACGGCGTCTACACTGTCTTTTCGATATACATTCTGCGCGTCGCTAAATATTTCTGAGCTGCCTACTTCGAATTTCAGCCAGCTTTGGTTCCGAGAATAATTCGAGTGCAACAACTTTCCTGGACAACAATTCAGGAACTTTGCTACGAACTGTTTGACAATTTAATATTAAAATTTTCACAGCCTCCACCTAATATTACGAAAGGAAAACAATAAAATATAACTAATAATAATAATAGCGTAATAGAGACAATTGAAAGAAAGCAGATCGTAAAAGATAAGAAAGGGATTCCTCCCCCCCCCCCCCCCCCCCCCATGAACCATGGACCTTGCCGTCGGTGAGGAGGCTTGCGTGCCTCAGCGATGCAGGACCAGACGGATGGGTAGCAGTTGAGAGGCCAGACAAACGCATGGTTTCAAGAGGGGCAGCAGGCATTTCAGTAGTTTCAGGGGCAACAGTCTGAATGATTGACAGAACTGACCTTATAACATCAACCAAAACAGCATTGCCGTGCTGGTACTGCGAACAGCTGAAAGCAAGGGGAGACTACAGCCATAATTTTTCCCGAGGGCATGCAACTTTACGATGGCGTCCTCATGGGTAAAAATATTCCGGGGGTAAAACAAGTCTCCCATTCAGATCTTCGGGCGGGGACTACTCAGGAGGACATCGTTATCAGGAGAAACAAAACTGGCGTTCTACGGATCGGAATGTGGAACGTCAGATCCCTTAATCGGGCAGGTAGGTTAGAAAATTTAAAAAGGGAAATGGACTGGTTAAAGTTAGATATAGTGGATATTAGTGAAGTTCGGTGGCAGGAGGAACAAGAGTTCTGGTCAGGTGAACAGGTTATAACTACAAAATCAAACAGGGGTTGTGCAGGAGAAGGTTTAATAATGAATAAAAAAATAGCAGCGCGAGGGAACAGCATACTGAACGCATTATTGCAGCCACGTCCATGCCTACCACAGTTGTACAAGTTTATATGCCAACTAGCTCCGCAAATGATGAAGAGATTGAAGAAATGTATGATGAGACAAAAGGAATAATTAAAATAGTTAAAGGAAGCGAAAATTTAATAGTCATGGGGGACTGGAATTCGCTAGTAGGAAAGGAAGAGAGGCAAAGTAGTAGGTGAATAGGGACTGGGGGAAAGGAATGAAAGAGGAAGCAGCCTGGTAGAATTTGGCACAGAGCCTAACTTAATCATCGCTAATACTTGGTTTAAGAATCATGAATGGAGGATGTATACGTGGAAGAGACCTGGAGACAACGGAAGGTTTCAGATCGCTTAGATAATGGTCAGTCGGAGATTTAGGAACCAGGTTTTAAATTGAACATTTCCAGGGGCAGATGCGGACTCCGTCCACAATTTATTGGTTATCAGCTGTAGATTAGCACTGAAGGAACTGCAGAAAGGTAGGAATTTAAAGAGTTGAGACGTGGATAAATTGGAAGAACAAAAGGTTGTAGAGAGTTTCAGATGGAACATTAGGGAACGTTGACAAGAACAGGGGAAAGGAATACTGTAGAAAAAGAATGGGTAACTTTGAGTGATGGAATAGGGAAGGCAGCAGAGGATCAAGTAGGTAAAAAGACGAGGGCTAGTAGAAATTCTTGGGTAACAGTAAAGATATTGAATGTAAATGATGAAAGGAGAAAATATATAAATGCAGTAAATGAAGCAGGCAAAATGGAATACAAACGTCTCAAAAATGATATCGACAGGAAGTGCGAAACGGCTAAGCGGGAATGGCTAGAGGACAAATGAAAGGTTATAGAAGCATACATCACTAGGGGGTAAGATAGATGCCGCCAACAAAAAAATCAAAGAGACGTTTAGAGAAACGAGAGCCACCTGTATGAATATCAAGAGCTCAGATGGAAACCTAGTTCCAAGCAAAGAAGGGAAAGCAGAAATGTCGAAGTAGTATACAGAGGGTGATGTACTTGAGGGCATCATTATGGAAACGGAAGAGGACGTAGAGGAACATGAGATGGGAGATATGGTACTGCGTGCAGAATCGGACAGAGCACTGGAAGACCTAAGTCGAAACAACGACCCGGGAGTAAACAACATTCCATTAGCAATACTGATAGCTTTGGGAGAGCCAGCCATGAGCAAACTCTTCCATCTGGTGAGCAATATGTACGAGGCACGCGAAATATCCTCAGACTTGAAGAATATGATAATTCCAATCCCAAAAAAAGCAGGTGTTGACAGGTGTGAAACTTACCGAAGTATCAGTTTAATAAGTCACGGCTGCAAAATACTAACACGAACTCTTTACAGACGAATGGAAAAACAGGTAGAAGCCGACCTCGCGGAAGATCAGTTTGGATTCCGTAGGAACACGCGAGGCAACACTGACGCTACGACTTACCTTAGACGCTAGGTTAAGGAAAAATAAACCTACGTTTATAGCATTTGTACACTTAGAGAGAGCTTCCGACAACATTGACTGGAATACTCTCTTTCAAATTCTGAAGGCGGCAGGGTAAAACATGGAGCGAAAGGCTATTTACAATTTGTACAGAAACCAGATGGCAGCTGAAAGAGTCGAGGGGCTCGAAAGGGAAGGAATGGTTGAGAAGGGAGTGACATGGGATTGTAATCCATCATCACCAATGTTATTCAATCTGTATATTCAGTAAACAGTAATGGAAACAAAAGAAAAATTCGAATTAGGTATTAAAATCCATGGAGAAGAAATAAAAGCTTTGAGGTTCGCCGATGACACTGTAATTCTGTCAGAGACAGCAAAGGACTTGGAAGGGCAGTTGAACGGAATGGACAGTGTCTTGAAAGGAAGATATAAGATGAACATCAACAAAAGCAAAATGAGGATAATGGAATGTAGTCTAATTAAATCCGGTGATGCTGAGGGAATTAGATTAGGAAATGAGACACTTAAAGTAGTAAAGGAGTTTTGCTATTTGGGGAGCAAAATAACTGATGATGGTCGAAGTAGAGAGGATATAAAATGTAGACTGGTGATGGCAAGGAAAGCGTTTCTGAGGAAGAGTGTAGCCATGTATGGAAGTGAAACACGGACGATAAATAGTTTAGACAAGAAGAGAATAGAAGACTTCGAAATGTGGTGCTACAGAAGAATGCTGAAGATTAGATGGGTAGATCACGTAACTAACGAGGAGGTACTGAATAAAACTGGGGAGAGGAGGAATTTATGGCACAACTTGAGTACAACAAGGGATCGGTTGGTAGGACACGTTCTGAGGCATCAAGGAATTACCAATTTAGTACTAGAGGGAAGCGTGGAGCGTACGAATCGCAGAGGAAGACCAAGTGACGAACATACTAAGCAGATTCAGAAGGATATAGGCTGCAGTACTTACTCTGAGGGTTGCGAAGGGTAGAGTAGCATGGAGAGCTGCATCAAATCAGTCTTTGGACTGAAGACAACAACAACAACAACAACAACAACAACAAGTAAATGATTTATTGTTATTACAAAAATCCGGTGAAAAATACTATGATAGTTTTGTAGCGACGTTATGCAGTTTCAGTAGGATGGGTTTTCTATGTTCAGTTTCCTTTTTACATTAGTTTCAGTAGCCTCGGGAATCAGGAAGCACTTGTCGGTATAATGGTGTATTTGCTGTTTCACCGCCTATCTGGTTGGTGAGATGTCGCAGATCGGGTCTTCCATTCAAGTTCGTCTTCGGATACGAAGGCAACTAGCCTCAGAAACGAAGACAAGCTGACTATTTGCTGGACTTATTATCTACATTATATTTGTTCTTCTGCTGATGTCGATACGGTAAATTCTTCTACCCTAGGAATACATTAGTTCTCCAGCACCCTCTCTTCTGGCTGTTGCACTCAAGAAGCCAAATTTCGCCTCATGCTTATTAGACAGGAGTGCACCGATACTGCTGCCTACTTTCTGCATTGGAGGATTCACAGGCTGAAAATACAAGGACATGGTCAGGTGTACTACTGGCTCGAAATCACTGCTGGTTTGGTTTCTTCTTTCGATTGTATTTAAATACTTCGGGTACTGGCCATGTTCTGTGAAATAGTGCACACGATAGCCGCTTCGTTCCGCGTGCACCATCTAGAGACTCTTATATATGGGAAGAATCTTCCATTGCCTGAAGCGTCCCATCCAACTAGCCACAAATCCACAGTATGCTCTCTGATAGAGACTTGACTACCTTATCGACTGTACGCTGTGACGGTTCCCACGAAGTGCTATTCCTCTCCACCTGAACAGAGGAACAGGCGATGAGGTGACTGCGAGGCGTGGCGCCGTGGAACGCTGCGCAATACGGCAGCGTCGGGTCGCGCTGAGTTTGTGGTGCAATTGAAAGCCGTGGCCGGCGACAGTGTAGATTTAGCGGCCCTCGCTGTAGGACTATTCCTCTGACCAGTAACGCGCACACCCAGTGCACAGGGCACGTTTGAAGAAAGTCACTCAATGAACCCATATCCAACAACGACGCGTCTTCAAAACGAGACAAACACTTCGAGGAGTGACACAAAAAGCGCTCAACCTGAAATAGAATCGGTAATTACTTCAACAAGAGTTGCTGCACCAGTTACATTTTTCCATGAGTAGCACATCACGTGTCGAGAATTTATTCACATTTTCGAATTCATTTTTTGGAATATGATGTCTGCGTGTGCATTGTTCTGCACCTCTCTGCAGTAGACGTCATAGTCTCGAAATATTCTCAGTATGACACATCCGTATCGCATTTTTCACGGTGATGATGATGATGTTTGGTTTGTGGGGCGCTCAACTGCGTGGTTATCAGCGCCCGTACAATTACCCAATCTTTGCTCAGTCCAATTTCGCCACTTTCCTGGATGATGATGAAATGATGAGGACAACACAAACACCCAGTCATCTCGAGGCAGGTGAAAATCCCTGACCCCGCCGGGAATCGAACCCGGGACCCCGTGCTCGGGAAGCGAGAACGCTACCGCGAGACCACGAGCGGCGGACACATTTTTCACGGTCTTTGTTTCCCTTAAACGTTAACACTATGAATGATGCGCAGATATCTGCATGGAAACAAACACACACACACACACACACACACACACACACACACACACACACACACACACACATACTTGCCGCTCGAGCACTAGAAGGGAGCCAAAATGCACACTAAAAATTGAAAAGAAATGTGCACGAAAAAAACAGAGAGAGAGAGAGAGAGAGAGAGAGAGAGAGATAGAGAGAGAGAGAGAGAGAGAGAGTGAGAGTTACATCTGAAGGTTAATTTGGAACAATGAAGACTGTCAGCCACCGCAAACCGGGGCTTCGTAGGTGCTTCACAATGTTCGAAATTTTGACTGTGATAAACTGAGACTAAAGTATTCATTTTTCCAAAGCCAGTGTAGAAAGTGCCACAAAAATAAAAAAACCGGCCTAACTCACACGTTTATTTACATACATACACCGACTCCCTAATCTTCCTTTGTGAGAAACCGTGTGTGCCAGACATGTCCGATTCGAAATTCTAGACTCCTAACATTCGCATAATATTTCATTGATTCTGTATTGTGAAAAGTTTTGGATGTTTGAAAACGCATATTTTCAAGATTTTTTTAAGTTGCGACCGTTATGCACAACCTATTTCGTTGTAAATCGGCGCTTTAAATTCATAGTTACTGTAAATAACTATCATATCGAGTCACATTCGTTTTCTTTCTTAATAGGAGCGTTTATTGTCTGCAGTTAGCGTAAATTAACAATAATGGCAGGTTTGTTTGCGACCATAACCTGAAAAGTTTCAAAGACACAGTAAACTTTCTACCAAGTTTTCCAATTGTAACAGACATCTCGTTTTAGCTGGTAATCACTCCAGTTCTAAAATGCTACTGGAACATTTGTAGGGTATCAGACCCATACATTAAAACACAGGTAACATGCTTAGTTTAAAGTTTATTTGTTTACTGTTGTGTAAGATACTGCATCAGGCTTAATTCAGCCCCACTGTGTTGCTGCTCTCAGACACAGGATTGCTTAATTGCTGTTCCTAAGCGGCTAGGAATCACCTAGACAACTGTTAAGCTGTTGGAAGCAGCTGCGAATGTGTGTGTTGGGAGATACCAGAAATACCGAATGTACCTGCAGTACCATCCTCTCCTACGGATATCATCTTTTCTGCAGCAATTACAGGATCTGTCACAACTCGTCCAATTAACCGTGAGTGGGCTGTCAATGGTACGTCTAGGTGGCCTGTATAGGGGAGACAGGGATCAGAGGGAATTCAGGATGTGACACGCATTCCTATAACCTACTGAGCTAGTGAGACTCACTTCACCAGTTGGACAATGTGCCTAGTTCCTTATCAATGGGAGGCAAATACAAACTGGTATAGGGATCTATTAATCGTTGGCAGTACGACGAGTAATGGTAACCCTTAGGGAAATGGCAGTAATGGATGGTAAGGAACACCACGTGTACTCAGTGCGTATGCCAGGAGACTTCACTGAACATGTTGCACAGGGTATTGCACTGGTCGCGGACAGAACAGGAAGTAACTAACTGCTGTATGTGACACTCATTTGGAATAACGGCTGTCGCCTGGGCTGCGAGGTCATACTTGGAACATTCCAGTGACTGGTAGAGATTGTTCAGAAGACCAGCCTTGCCCACAGAGTTTCAACGAAGCCCACAATATGCAGCGTGATCTCCGGAACAGATCGTAGCCCCCAGCTACAGAGTCGAGTGGAAGACTTGAAGGTCAGGTGTGCACTACACATCAGAGACTGCTACCTAGGTAGCTCTGTCCGGTGCACAGAAAGTTTCTTTAAATTAGGCGACACACGCAATCCTATTTAAATAATTATAGCTGTACGAGACCCCGGAAGTATTACTGTTAAGATAGAACGAAATGCCCCCCCCCCCCCACCCCACGCGAATATTAAAATCCTAGTCGTTAACGGCTGAAGCGTTCGCATAAAGTGTCAAGAGTCTGAAGCACTCCTAATAAGCAATTAAGCTCACGTAATACAGAAGGCTGGTTAAAACCCGAAGTTGACAGCAGTGAGATTTTGGGATAACATTTACGCATATAACGAAGGGATAGGCTAATGGAAATGGTCGCAGTAGACAAACTCAAATCCACCGAGATAGAAATCGAAGCTGCACGCGAAAGTGTCTGGACAAGATTTAGTATCAGAGGTGCGCATAAAATTATAATTTGATTCTTGTGTCGAGCATCAGACTTGTCTCGTGATGCAACGAAAAACTATACAGAAAACCTCAGATCCATAGAAAATAAGTTTCCCAATCATTGGAAGATTTTAATTGTTCATCAATAATCTGGAATTACTAGCGTTTTGTAAGTTGACAAGACATCGTGAGAAACATCACTAAATGCCTCCTCTGGAAACTACGTTGGACAAATTGTTGGATCATAGAAATAGGTTGGATCTAATGGCAACAAATAAACCAGGCCGCTCTGAGGACTCCTTGTTGACACTGCTATTAGTGAGCACGAGGCAGTTGTAACAAATAATGGCAATTAAAAAAGTTGAAATATTTATATGTTGAAAAAACTAAATAAAGAGGCAGTAGTATCATATCAACACGAAGAACTTACAGTCTGCTGTATAACACAACGATAGAGAGATGCTGAATGAAATGAGTTCGATAGTCGAGAGAGCAAAGAGTGAAGGGTTCAATGACTTCCGCAGCATAATGTTGTCGAATTATCTCATACAAAACCCAAAGAAATTCTGATGTTATGTAAAGGCTGTTAGTGGCAGCACCCAAGTTAGTAACCAGTCACTCACAAACGAGACAGGAAGTTACTGAAGATAACAGCAAAAACAAAAATCTTTAACTCCGTTTTCAAATGTTCCTTTACAAAGAAAACCCGGGAGAACTGTCCCAATTTCATTCTCGTGCCACTAAAAAGATGACTGAAATCAGTACTATTGTCAATAGTGTTACAGCTGAAATCATTAAAACTAACAAAGCTCCAGAACCGGATGGAATCCCTATTAGATTTTATACTGAATTTCCGGCTGAGTCGGTCCCTCTTAGCTATAAACGACTGTACATCTCTCGAACGACAACTCCGCCCAGTAGTTAGACGAAAGCAAGTCACACGTCTCTATCAGAAAGACAGCAGAAGTGATCCACATAACTACCGTCCAGCATCCCTGAGAACGATTTCTTGTAGAATCTTGGAACATATTCTGAACTAAGACTTAATGACGCATCCCGAGCAGAATGACCTCGTCTATGCCAACCAGCATGGTTTACGGAAAAATATATCATGTGAACCCCAATTCGCACTCTTCTCACATTAGTCAAGGCAGTCTGGTAGATGCTGTATTCCTCGATTTCCGATATGCATTTTAACCCGTACAACACCTGCGCCTATTATTAATAGTACGATCGTATGGGGTATCAAGCGGAATTTGTGACTGGATTTAGGATTTCCTGATGAGGAGGACACAGAGTTATCTCTGATGGAGAGTCATCGACAGATGCAGAAGTAACTTCGGGTATGCCACAGGGAAGTTATGTTGGGATCCTTGCTTTTCATGTTGTGTATTAACAACCAGTATTGATAGTAACCTCATATTATCCGAATACGATGCATTTATCTATAATGAAGTAATATCTGAAAGAACTGCGCAAAATATGACTACAATATCAGAGAGTCAGAGTTGGAATCGGTCAACTCAAACACATACTTGGATGTAACTATTTTTAGGGATATGAAATGGAATGATCACATAGTCTCAGTCGTAGGTAAGTCAGGTGGCAAACTACAGTTCATTGGTAGATTGGTTTGGTGATTAAAGGGACCAAACTACGAGGTCATCAGTCCCTCCTACCTAGAACAGCCGACTCAAAAAACCTACACACCAAAGAAGGGTCTAGTGCGCAAAATCCAAGGAAAGAAAACACCAAGGTCTACCGAAGGTCAACGAACTCGGCAGAAAGGAACAAGGAAGAAGAGAAGGGGGAAAGGAAGAAAGGCGGGCGAGGTGCCCCGTCCAGGGAGCAGCCAGAGGCCCTCATGCACAGAAAGAGCGAGGGAGGTTATTTGGTAGAGTATGGAACGAGTTTACAAAGGAGACTGTACATAAAACACTCCTGCGACTCGACCTAGAATATTACTCACGTGTATGGGAACGCTAGCAAAAAGGACTAGCGGGGGATATTGAATGGGTACAAATAAGGGCAGCGTGAATGGTCATAGGTTAGTTCAATGCATGGGATAGAGTCACATTGACGCGGAAAGAACTGAACTGGCAGAAACTAGAAGGTAGAGGAAAATTATCTCGTGAAAACCGACTTACTAGGAATATATTACAAACCCTTACGTATCACTCCCAAAGGGACCGCGAAGACAAGATTAGACTAAATACGCACGCACGCATAGAGATATTTAACGAACCTTTCTTCCCGCAATCCACACTTTAGTAGAACGGGAAAAAGCCTAATAACTGGTACAATAGGACGTACCCGTTGCCATGCACTTCACAATGGTTTACAGAGTATAAATGTAGGTCTATTTACTAATCTCATTAAAACCATAGTAGTTTACTTATTTACCTATTACAAGAGCTTTGCATGTCTCCTGGACAGATTCGTACCGTAAGGAGGAGCTGAGGCAATAACAATCGGTAGGCAGGCCTTCAGTAGCTGTTGGAATCTGCGAAACGCACAGACGCAGCTCAGAATGACCAGAGCCATTCACCGGATACACATTGCGCTATCTGCCCCTGCCCACTCCCAGGCCTCTTATCACAGACGCTTCAAATGACAAGGTCCCATACTCACAGAGACACATTTCCGCACATATGATGCGCTGTATGCATGCAACTACAAGCTTGCCAGAAAGCCACAAATCCATACGCTGTGCTAGTTACTAAATAGTGTTATGGCTAGCACGCGTGCTTTACACCTTTAGACGAATAAATAATAAATTGGGCCAGAAAAAATCTCTGCCAGGCATTTTAGAACTGTAATAGCTACACACATTTTTAATTACCTAATCTTTGGGGTACAGCCTATCTTGTTGAACATTTACAAGTCTGTTTCTGTAACTACAGCTTGTTATAATACGAGGTGCATTCAAGTTCTAAGGCCTCCGATTTTTTTTTCTCCGGGCTGGAAAGAGATAGAAACATGCGCATTGTTTTAAAATGAGGCCGCGCTCATTGTCAACACGTCCCAGAGATGGCAGCACCGTAAGGCAGATGGAATTTTACCGCCAGCGGCGAGAATGAGAACTGTTTTAAATACTTAAAATGGCGACGTTTTCCTTACTTGAACAGCGTGCACTCATTCGTTTTCTGAATTTGCGGGGTGTGAAACCAATTGAAATTCATCGACAGTTGAAAGAGACATGTGGTGGAGTTATGGATGTGTCGAAAGTGTGTTCGTGGGTGTGACAGTTTAATGAAGGCAGAACATCGTGTGGCAACAAACCGAAACAACCTCGGGCTCGCACAAGCCGGTCTGACGACATGATCGAGAAAGTGGAGAGAATTGTTTTGGGGGACCGCCGAATGACTGTTGAACAGATCGCCTTCAGAGTTGGCATTTCTGTGGGTTCTGTGCACACAATCCTGCATGATGACCTGAAAATGCGAAAAGTGTCATCCAGGTGGGTGCCACGAATGCTGACGGACGACCACATGGCTGCCCGTGTGGCATGTTGCCAAGCAATGTTGACGCGCAACGACAGCATGAATGGGACTTTCTTTTCGTCGGTTGTGACAATGGATGAGACGTGGATGCCATTTTTAAATCCAGAAACAAAGCGCCAGTCAGCTCAATGGAAGCACTCAGATTCACCGCCACCAAAAAAATTTCGGGTAACCGCCAGCGCTGAAAAAATTATGGTGTCCATGTTCTGGGACAGCGAGGGCGTAATCCTTACCCATTGCGTTCTAAAGGGCACTACGGTAACAGGTGCATCCTACGAAAATGTTTTGAAGAACAAATTCCTTCATGCACTGCAACAAAAACGTCCGGGAAGGGCTGCGCGTGTGCTGTTTCACCAAGCCAACGCATCCGCACATCCAGCTAACGTTACGCAACAGTTTCTTCGTGATAACAACTTTGAAGTGATTCCTCATGCTCCCTACTCACCTGACCTGGCTCCTAGTGACTTTTGGCTTTTTCCAACAATGAAAGACACTCTCCGTGGCCGCACATTCACCAGCCGTGCTGCTATTGCCTCTGCGATTTTCCAGTGGTCAAAACAGACTCCTATAGAAGCCTTCGCCGCTGCCATGGAATCATGGCGTCAGCGTTGTGAAAAATGTGTACGTCTGCAGGGCGATTACGTCGAGAAGTAACGCCAGTTTCATCGATTTTGGGTGAGTAGTTAATTAGAAAAAAAATCGGAGGCCTTAGAACTTGAATGCACCTCGCATTGAACAAAAAGCAGAAGGGGGCATATAACGGGTATTGTTTCAAAATTGCATGAACTGCTTACCATTAATGTAAGCTCAAATTTTAGTAATGTAAACAGGAATATGTGCGCAGGGTCGAATAAACGATTTGATATCATGGATATCAAAAATTTGAAATCTATTACTCTTATTTTCTAGCATTGCAGCTGGATCAACAACTGACTACCTCACCTTGACAGTTTTGTTTATGCAGTTCAAGATGTTCGTAGGCGAATAGGAATGTGTTATTAGCCAAGTACACCACACCACCAAAAAACTTCTGGATTCAGAACACCGCTTTATGTAGATACTACAACTGAGACATCGACCGCATGACACACATGCACTGCCCGCCCTAAGTAAAAGGGCATCAAAGGCTTTGCGCCTTCTGATCTTCCAAAATAACCACTACATTCAGTACCAAACTTTTATGTGGAAGGTTTCATGATTCTTAAGCAAGATTAGGCCAGTTTATGACAATACAAGGCACAGCCTTCATGTTAATCAGTTGCTAACACGCACCAAGTTAGTCATACACTTTAAATTAAATTTGGAAATTTGTAGTAAGGTCTCATGGGACCAAACTGCTGAGGTCATCGGTACCTAGGCTTACACACTACTTAATCTAACCTACGCTAAGGACAACACACACACCCATGCCCGAGGGAGGACTCGAACCTGCGACGGGGCGAGCCGCGCGAACCGTGTCAAGGCGCCCCAGACCACGCGGTTTTGAATTACGTAGGCTAGTAAATATTCTAGACCCGTGTGACATCATCTGGGGGGGAGGGGGGGTGAAGGGCTTGTGAGAGAATAGAGGAGTCTATTTCTGGCGACCATGAGAGCAATATGTATTGTTTCTAAAATGAGATCAGTGTTAGGTGCAAATTTAGCTATTAAGCGAATTATTCATGTATTATTCAATCATGATTGCCAGCTTTCAGATTTAAAATTGTGGTAGAATATCGTACCTTTTTTCCAATTTCAAATGTTCAGAACGCACACACTCCGAAACTGAACATGCCTAACAGGTGTTTCCCACACATGGGGAGGCCATAGCGTCTCTCTCGTCCAGCCGCTATAAAGAAAGAGTACCAGATTATTCAATTAATATAAAATCCGATCAAAAATCCATACAGGAAGGAAATTCACACATCCGATGTGTCGAAAAACTTAATAAGCAAATTTCGACTATAAAATCAATTTTCCTCGGTATTCTGGACCTGCCGATGTGTTGCAGTACAGGACCATTGCATGCCAAGTTTAAAATAATTTTAACACTCACGCAGCGCAAATTTAAAAAAGTCCCAAGTGGTGTGGATAGTTGAAGAAAAAGGGCAGTTCAATTCAAATTGGCTTCGCGGCCGCACCGTCGCGGAGGACGACCATTTTTTTCTGGCACCATTTCAGAACTGCCAGAGCCGCGGAGTCGCCTCTGCCCCACTGCCCAAAAAAACAGTAGGATAGGTCAGCGCAGCTTTCCCTGTGAAGTTGGCTGTTGGAGACACACCACCGAGGCAATAAAACGGAGACATGTCCTCAATGGCGTTTGGTTTTTAGATTGCTTCTAAGAATTAGCACAGAAGTTTGCCACAATCTTTACTTAACAGGTACTGGCCTGCGAGATGGCTGTATACCACATGCCTATGTTAGTTGGGTAAGAACTGCCACACATGCCATTCTTAGTCTTGAAATCTCTTTTTTTCTCACAGTCAACAATATCTCCTTCCTCTCAGGACTCTTTCCCACGAGTACTATTTAGAACTAAGTGGGGGCTTGATCAACCTTTCATTTATCCTTGTTAATTTTCATTTATAAATTGGGTCTTATGGAAAATCTGGCACTGTTCCATTCCGTACAGGCTGTCTTGTATTTTATTGTAATTAACGGATAAATATATGATACATATATACGGTGTCCCTCATAAAATATCGTCAGGCACAAACTGCCTGGCGTTGCGGCAGATATCTGAAATTACGTTCTTGCAACGTGTAGCTGGAGTCATCCCAAAAAAAAAATACTGCTGATCACATCTTCCATGCGACGCCCAGTGTCAATGGAAAGTTTCGCTTATTTCCTGTTTCAAACAAAATGATTTTTAAAGCAGAATTTTACGTACCCATTCGAAAGAGCGGTCTCAGATTAGTCTAGTGCGATATTCGTCGACAAAAAGATCAACTGATGCGCTGCCTCCGTTACTTATTTGCAGCTTTCCCCCTGATCTTTATTTTGCAACTTTTTCTGCCCGGAACACTTTCTGTAGGCTCGATCTCCGATGCTACCACGATCAGGGAGATAGGTAGGGGAAGGAGTTGCAGTTAGGGAAGCATGTCCGATAGTCACCATCAATAGTATTCCACTATTGAATCTGGTTACCTCTTTGGCGTCACTCTGCTGAGACAACGTCCGTACCATTCAATAAATATTCGTAAGTTTACGTAAATCTAATAACAGCCAAACCAGCAGCAACAGACCTGGCGCACGCTCTTACGTTTTCCCAGTATTATGAATAATCTACAAAACATATTTTGCCTGGAACTGCAAATAACTGTGTACGTGCCAATGTAGATTTTTCCCAGTGAACACAGCTGAAGAACGGCGCCCGGTAGGCTCGTTGACTTCGGCAGATGATGGTGGGTGTTCCATTCTCGTGGAAATGTCGCTGAATTTCATTGATGCCACACTGCTGGAAAGCAGAGACCTATTCATTAAAAAGCCACATTCAGAAAATTATTACACATAAGTTCGAGTTACCGACCATAATTCGTGCAAATATTCCAGAGAACACCACCTCTTTGAAAATGTTGTTTGTCAAGAACTTCGCATTCAGTTAGTTAAATCCTTGGTAGCAGGAAATGATTTCATTCCTGCATGTTTAAACTAACATGTACGTATACAACGTACCTTACTGTATGCTAATGCATTTATTTTAATCCCTCAGGAGAGAGTGTAATAATGTTACATGTAAAACGTCCATATTTCAACAGGTATTGGTTTCCACATACATCATAAAAGGTGGTGGTATGAATGAAATGTCTTGAATATGCATGCCTCAAAAGTGTCTTACTGCACAGAGTAACTATTCGGCACAGCCGAGGAACGCACTGAACTTGAGAAACATGAGAATACGACGGCGAACTAAAGATTTTTCCTTTCGATGGATTACCCTAGCTTTTTTAAAATCTGAATCAATATTTGGCCTAAGTGTTTTTGTCTACCACGTAGAGTTCCTCTTCATAAACTAGAAAATTTGCAAATCATGTTTAATTTTTCCTATTGAAAATCTGAATTACATTTTGTTCCAAAGGTTTTATATAAAAGTAAACACGAAAACACCTCTTTATTGCGTAGGAATTGTGTGCCCAGTGACACGTATGCAGTGTGTCTAAACATAGTGTCGCATATTCCTACAGGATGTAGTATTGGTCAACACGAGAAGAAAAGTCCTGTAATGAAACGTCTGGAAACTAATACCTGTTGACGTACGGGCCGTTTTACTTGTGACAAGTAATGTGTAGTACTCCTGCTCACAAGAGATGGGCGTAGTAAGTTCCTACAATATGCCCGTGTGGGCACATGCAACTCATCGAGGAATCATGAAGATAATGCAACAGCATCGCTTCAGTTTCAGAGTGTGTATGTGTGTGTGTAGGAATTGTCGGTAACAGGCTCAAAGGGACACACATTTTACCAAACAGATTAATAGGTACTGCGAATTACAATTTTACAAATTTTTGCGCGATGAATTACCAGAGCTATTGGAGAACGTTATCCTTGCTGAAAGACATCAAGTGTGGTTTGTACACTACCTCATCTACGGTTCGTGCGATAGTACCCCCACCACAACGTTTCATGGGCGATGCATTGGTTGAGGTGGTTCGGTAGCATGGCTCCCCGATCTTCGGACCTGAATCCGTTGGATTTCTTGCTATAGGTACATTTCAACGTCCTGGGATATGGACGACTTATCGACAATGTGCGGACGTAACAGGAGCGTGTGACCAACGCATGTGACGCAATCCGAAAGGAGACAGGTATATTTGAGACTGCGTGATTCATTGCGAAAAGGGCAGAAGGACCACATGCAGCAATGTTAATAATATCTAAGGTGCCCATAGATTGCGCCATATCTTAAGGAAACAGGTATTAGTTCGGAAAGATCATTGTAGGAACTTTTCTTCTGGTTTTGAGTAATAATACGTCTTGTACGAATGTGAGACACTTGTTTTAGAACATTCTTTACTTCCTTTCTTTCTTTTCCTTTCGTCTAACATAGCTTTTTCTCTGAAGAACTGCGTGTTGTGCGTCAGGCTGAAGCGACCAACACTAATCTCCCACCATATCGGTATTCCAGCGGCCCTGACGCAGTCTTTTCATCATTTGATGAAACTGTCCAGCTTGTTCATCACTGACGTTACACAAATTCTCAAAGAGAAAAATCAGGTAACAATCCCGAAGATTACCAAACAACCTAGCTCAAACTTTTCTAGCGTGCTTAATGCAACAGAAATATTATGTGGGTTATTTTACTGCCTGATATCCTAGTAACAACATAATTAAATGGTACTCAGGTCTGCCTGTCACTCAGTTATTTTTTTACTCAAAGATGGAACTGCACATCTTTTTCCACTGTCGGATCCAAAAAACGCGCTTTCTTTCAATTTCGCTTAGACCATGATAAAAAAGAAGAATAGCCAAATACCACGCCATAGCTGTTACGATACATTCCAAGCACTGGCACAGTTTGAATTTCAAATTATTAATTTAATTAGTGTATGAAATATTTAAGAGCAAAATGATTGAAAAGTTTTAATTTTTAGGTACTGAATACCAACTGAAAAAAAGCCAATGAAAGAGCTTCCTTCATGTCACCATAGCACCATAGGATTCGAGCACACTAAAACCCGCAAGCGAAAGCCACTTTCATTTAAAGAAAAATAGTTTTTCGTCCTTAGCGTGTGATGTTCTGGAGTGAAGTAGCGAGAACAAGTCGAAGGAAACACGTTACTAAAGATGTTGAGGCTAGCTAGAGACTTTTACTGAGTCTGCGAACGCACCAGCAGCGGCGCCTGTGCTCGGAGCACGGAGGCTGATCGATGAGTTCACGCACAAAGCTGTTCCACTGACACGCTCTCCCCAGGTCCAGGCCCTGTTCATGCGTTCAAATCCGGCACAGCTGGGCGCCTCGCCGCGCGGGACGGTCGATGCAGACTCGTGTGGGATGACTGGGGGGCGAGCACCTTCTCGAATCTTTCGCCTTGCAATGACACTCCATGTACCAAAGTGTCATCCAGAAACGTCTTACGTCTTTCGTCTTTCGCGAATATCATCTAAAGTAAAACGGATAAGGCACTATCCGTAACGGAAACCACAAATATTTTCGCCTTCTGTTGCTACCTCAATTAACGCGACCAGAGATTACGCTAAGAGACATTTTCGCAGTTCGTTATTTGCCGTAAATTGCTTATTGCTGCACTTTTACTCTACGCTTGGATGCTAAGGTTCTTTCAGGATTGCTATTCTTACGGCAATTATACTGTTTTCTCCGAACTATAAAAGCAAAACAAGTAGTAGTAGTATGTGAAATCTTATGGGACTTAACTGCTAAGGTCATCAGTCCCTAACCTTACACACTACTTAACCTAAATTATCCTAAGGACAAACACACACACCCATGCCCGAAGGAGGACTCGAACCTCCGCCGGGACCAGCCGCACAGTCTATGACTGCAGCGCCTTAGACCGCTCGGCTAATGCCTCGCGGCAGCAAAATAAGGTTCACAGATAAAAGTGCACTTATTTACTTCCCCACTCCCCGCAGTTCTTGGTTCAAATGGCTCTGAGCACTATGGGACTTAACATCTGTGGTCATCAGTCCCCTAGAACTTAGAACTACTTAAACCTAACTAACCTAAGGACATCACACACATCCATGCCCGAGGCACGATTCGAACCTGCGACCGTAGCAGTCGCGCGGTTCCGGACTGAGCGCCTAGAACCGCGAGACCACCGCGCCGGCCCCGCAGTTCTTCCAGGAGGACATGTATAACGGTTGTTACATATTGTTGAACCCTAGGCTAAAGTCGTAACCGAAATTGTGCAGCATTCCGACCAGATGATCGCAGATTTCTTCAGATTATTACCACCAAAGATGTTGAAGATTGTCAAGTGTTTTGTTCCAGTATTTTATGAACACTTTCAAATAATTAGTACCAGAATGAGATTCTCACTCTGCAGCGGAGAGTGCGTCGATATGGAACTTCCTGGCAGATTAAAACTGTGTGCCGGACCGAGACTCGAACAGAAGTGCTCTACCAGCAGAGCTTCTTGATAACACAGAAGAAATGATCGTCAACGTGCCTATAGCAATTTCGTCGCTACTTCGTGTGACACTCAACTACCAGCGCAACGTACAGTTTCAAATGATTAGCAAAGAACACGGTAGTTCATGTGTACAGAAAAGTGACAGTGTAACATACCGCGTAGGCTGCATCGAAAAGGCACGGCAAATGAACAGCCGAACAAATCTACAGAAAAAGTTTAACGTCCGCCTAAAGCGTCACTGGTGTATAATACAGCACTTGCAGTTCACACGGGATGTCCTGATAATAGCAGATGCAGTTGGTCCGCTTCCTCTCTGATACTGCACTCCACGTGAGGGGACACAATGGACACAAAGATACACACGAACAGCATGAGAAACAGCATTTGATAATCGCCTGAATTCTAGTGAGCCCAATATACATATACAGCGGAAGTAACACAAAAGCGAAACCCATTATAAATATATGATGGAAAGAAGACAACACTACAATACACTGATTTATTGGGAAATTCCCGGGAGGCGTATCACGTGTCAAAAGACTACATGCGATACTTTCTGAAGTTGCCCCAATTTTTAATTCACCACAAAAATAAATGTACGCACAATCTGAAGACGAGCTTCCAACATCGAAACGCATAATTTATAAACAATTAGAGTTCACATAAAAAATGTTGCAAGTATTTGTTGGATGACAATATAATAGCTCTATAAGGGGTTTTGGGACAAAACGCAAAAATGTTTATCTTTTTTGCATTTTACGATAACTGTGTGCAATTTCATTGTAATACTAAGAATCCTTTGAAACTGTTACGCATCTCAAATCATTAGACAGAGAAGATGTGTGGTTTGCAGAATTACAAAAGCCAACCTTACTTTCGCAACGCGAATTAAAATAAGAGATTGTACGTTGAGAAGTCTGATTTTCCCAAAAAAAGCTTGACCAATACTAACGAGTAAACCTACCCAATGGTACACTTCGATTTTGATCGGCTTTGAATATGTTGTGGAGTAGAGCAAAATAATAGACACAGATTTTTTTACACGTGTCCATATGGGATGAAACACCCCCTTGAATGAATGCCCTCGAAACGGTATCAGATATTTAAAAAAAGCTTCTAACAGAAGTTCTATGGTTCTTAATTTAAGTGGCAATGGTACATCCAGATTTGTCGAAAAAGTCTTTTTTGCATAATCCCCTCTCCTCAGTTATTTTTTCATATCGACATAGCGAAATGTATAGTATCGTTAACACCAAATTCAATGGAATATGATGAAGTGGTATTCCAAATGCGCGTTTGCCAGAAATATTCTGGAAATTCTTTATATCAAGGTGCATTCAGTATTTTTTGACGCGAACAGTTCTGTGCCTTTCTCATTACTGAACAGATTTACAACAATGTTATAACAATAATGTACAAACTATTTGAAAAATAATTAAATATGTAAAGGTTGAAATGGAGACAAAAATACACCAAATGTAAAACAAACACACACACACACACACACACACACACACACACACACACAACCCAAGATATTTTATACTCCATAAAATTAAAAGCGAATATACAGAGTGCACCAGTTTAAACCATAATGGGGAATATATCGGGATAGAGATGAGATACAGTACAATGTTTCAGATAAAAGTTGTAGGTGGGGCAGAGGGTCACGCATTGCTGCTAATGGCCAGGACCTTGAAAGTGATTTCCTAGATGATTTTAAGGTTAAAGTGATTTTTTTTTTAAATGGGAACCCTAAAACTTCGTTCAATATTTGAAAATGGCTGCAAGTTTTAGGTCTAAAATGATACATCATTCAAGATCACGGCACGGTTCTATCAAGGTCAAATAAGTACATATATTTTTCGTTCTAGTACGAACTAACTTGAAATAGGGGAGGGATACAGCAAACTAACGATGTTAGATGCAGACTGGAAGGGGCATAAGGGGTTACGTATCATTGCCAACAATCATGGTTTTAAAGGTAATTATCGAAAGTCAATCGAAGACTCGAGCTTTGTTTCATGGAAAGCCCTATTTGTAACGTCGGATTTGGAAAGACCAAGCAGAAATTTGAACTTTAAGTTTGCATTACCGTGTATATTGGCAAAAATAAATACATCACAGCGCATAAATGTTACTGTGGCATTTGCAAGACAGAAAAAAACATAAATAAAACGTAGATCACTCATTTACAAGTCGGTGAATGAGTCCCATTGCCTCTCAATCCTCGGGATGCCCCTTCCAGTTTATATCTAACACTGTATTTCACTTTATCCCTCCTCTATTTCAAGTTAATCCCTCCTAGAACTAAAAAAATGTTTGCTTATTTGACCTCCACGGAGTTAGCCATTACCTTGAATAATGTATAATTTTATACTTTAAGGTCGCCGCTCTTTTTGAATCTTGAATCAGACATTCGTGTTTCGATTTTTAGAAAATCACCTTAACCTCCAAATCACCTGAAAATCACGTTCAAGGTCATGGCCATTAGTAGCAATGCGTGATCCTCCCAACTAAAACTGTTATCTAAAACATTTTGCTGTGTCTCATATCCATTGCGAGTTCGATAATAAAAATGTAGAACTCTTTTTGAACATATTGGGCGCGTGTACAGCGATACATATACGAGGGCTATCCACAAAGAACATTACGTTTTGGAATTAAAAATAAATAAAGTATTGGAAATTTTTTTTATTATATACAGATGAAAGCCACACTTCAATACTACTTTTCTACATAGTTGCCATTTAAATTAAGGCACTTATCGTAGCGATGGACGAGCTTGGAAATTCCTTCGTCGTAAAATTCGGCCGCCTGCGCCTCAACCACGTGGTTACCTCTTCTTGAAGCTGTGCGTCGTCATCAAAACGCTGCATAGCCAACCACTTCTTCATTGCTGGGAATAAGTGGAAGTCGCTCGGTGCCAGGTCGGGACTGTACGGCGGATGAGGAAACAACTCCCACTTAAAAGATTCGAGAACTTCACGAGTGGCATTTGCCGTGTGGGCCCGGGCGTTATCGTGAATCAGCAAGATCTTTTAGCCCAACTTTCCCCTGCGCTTGTTTTGTATTGCTCTTCTGAGGTTGTGCAGAGTTTGGCAATACCTTTGAGAGTTTATTGTAGTGCCTCTTTCCTGGAAATCCACAAAAATCGTATTTCTACCGGGTTACTGATAAACCACGTGGTTGAAGGCGCAGGCGGCCGAATTTTACGACGAAGGAATTTCCAGGCTCGTCCATCGCTACGATAAGTGCCTTAATTTAAATGGAAACTATGTAGTAAAGTAGTATTTAAGTGTGGCTTTCATCTGTATATAATAAAAAAAATTTCCACTACTTTATTTATTTTTAACTCCAAAACGTAGTGTACGTTGTGGGTAACCCTCGTATATTTCTAGCTTAGCTCTGACAAATGCGTCTTTGGAATACCACTTCATCACACAGGACTGAATTTGGTGTTAACGATGCTGTACGTTTTCGTATTAGTGTCGAAATTAAAAAGATAGTAGTTGGGTACGTACTATCATTTCGACAAGTACAAAAAAATGTGTGTCTCTTATTTGCTGTACTATGTAACATATTCAAAGCCGAACAAATCGAAGCGTATCCCTTGGGTTAGCACCCGTTGCCTAGGGGGTAACGGTTTCGATTAGTAATTGAAACGTTTTCGGACTCCGGTTCGAAACCCGCAACCGCTTAAATACTGGTGGCAGACGACTTGCGGCATAAGAAGTCACCCTCACTCTCCCAGCGGCCTTCTCGAAGAGGGCGGAGGAGCAGACAGAGGTTCGGGGCACTCTTGTCCTCGGGGTGGGAAATTGTCCCTAAAGGCGGAAGAATCAGCAATGATCAACGGCATGAGGATGCAGAAGGCGATGGAAACCACTGCATTGAAGGCACATAACCTGTAGTTTAAAAAGTGTCATGATGATCTCGCCATCGCGCCATCGGCCAAAGATTCCGGAAATGCCCCCACTCGGATCTCCAGGACGGGATTGCCAAGGGGGAGGTGACTATGAACCAACGAAAGGATAACGTTCTACGAGGCGGGCGTGGAATGTCAGAAGCTTGAAGGTGGTAGGAAAGCTATAAAATCTGGAAAGGGAAATGGAAAGGCTCACTCTAGATCGAGTACCACTCAGTGAAGAGAAATGGAAAGAAAACAAGGATTTTTGGTCGGATGCGTATAAGATAATATCAACAGCAGCATGAAATGGTATAACGGAAGTATAAGTAGCGAGGTAGAGCAAAGAGTATGTTACTGTAAACAGTTCAGTGACAGGGTTATTCTTATCAGAATCGACAGCAAGCCAGCAGAGACAATCATAGCTCAGGTAAACATGTTGACGTCGTAAGCTGAAGATGAAGAAAGAGAGAGAGAGAGAGAGAGAGAGAGAGAGAGAGAGAGAGAAAGTATAAATGAAAATCTAATAGTCATGGGGCAGTGCAATGCAGCTATAGGGGAAGGGGTAGAAAAAACGGTTACAGTAGAATATGGGCTTTGGACAAGGAATGAGAGATTGGAGAGACAAATTGGGTTTTGTAATAAATTTCAGCTAGTATAGCGAATATCCTGTTCAAGAACCTCAAGAGGATGAGGTATACTTGGAAAAGCGCGGGTGATACAGAAAAATTTGAATTAGACTACATCATGGTCACACAGAGATCCTGAAATCAGATACTGGATTGTAAGGTGTACCAGGAGCAGATATACACTCAGAACACAATGTAGTAGTGATGAAGAGTAGCTGAAGTTTAAGAGATAAATCAGGAAGAGTCAAGAGATACGGTTGAAGTTCTCTAGGGCTATAGATACAGCAGTAAGGAATAGCTCAGCAGGAAGTACATTTTAAGAGGAATGGACGTCTCTAAAAAGGACAATCATAGAAGTTGTAAAGAAAAACAGAGGTATGAATAAAACATCTGAGAAGAATCTATCGGTAACAGAAGAAATACTTCAGTTGACAGATGAAAGAAGGAAGTGCAAAAATGTTCAGTGAAATTCAGTAATACAGAAACAAAAGTAACTTAATAATGAAATAAATAGGAAATGCAGAGGAATGTGAATAACTCAAAAAAAGATCACTGTCGGAAGTACTGACTCAGCATATAGAAAAGTCAAAACAACCTTCGGTACAATTAAAAGTATGGAAACATTACGAGTGCAATGGGTATTCCACTGTTAAATATAGAGGAGAGAGTGGATAGGTGGAAAGAGTACCTTGAAGGCCTCTATGAGGGGCAAGATTTGTCTAATATGAAAGAAGAAGAAACAGGAGTCGATTTAGAAGAGATAGGGGATCCACTATTAGAATCAGAATTTAAGAGAGCCTTGGAGGACGTAAGAGCAAATACGGCAGAAGGGATAGATAACATTCCATCAGAATTTCTGAAATCATTCGGGGAAGTGGCAACAAAACGACTATTGTCATTGGTGTGTAGAATGTATGAGTCTGGTGACGCACCATTTGAGTTTCCGAAAAATATCATCCACACAATTCTGAAGACTGCAAGAGCTGACAAGTGCGAGAATTATCGCACAATCAGCTTAACAGCTCGGGCAACCAAGTTGCTTACGAGAATAATATACAAAAGAATGCAAAAGAAAATTGAGGAAGTGTTAGGTGATTCTCAGTTTGGCTTTAGGAAATGTAAAGGCACTACGGAGGCAATTTTGACATGGCGGTTGATATTGGAAGCAAGACTCCAGAAAAATCAGCACACGTGCATAGGATTCGTAGACCTGGAGAAAGAGTTCCACAATGTAAAGTGATGCAAGATGTTCGAAACTCTGAGACAAATAGGGGTATAGGGAGAGAACGGTAACATACAATATGTGCAAGAGCCAAGATGGAATAATGAGAATGGACGACCAAGACCGAAGTGCTTGGATTAAAAAGGATGTAAGCCAATGATGTCTTTCGCCACTACTGTTCAACCTGGAATGAAATTTTAAGTCTGTAGCTGATATAAAACTTCCTGGCAGATTAAAACTGTGTGCCGGACCGATACTCGAACTCGGGACCTTTGCCTTTCGCGGGCAAGTGCCCTACCATCTGAGCTGCCCAAGCGTCACGACCTGTCCGCACAGCTTTACTTCCGCCAGTAGAGCACTTGCCCGCGAAAGGCAAAGGTCCCGAAGTCGAGTCTCGGTCCGGAACACGTTTTAATTTGCCATGAAGTTTCACTGTTCAATCTGTACATCGAAGAAGCAATGCTGGCAATGAAACAACGATTCAGGAGTGGAATTAAAATTCAAGGTGAAAGAATATCAATGACACGATTCGCTGATTAAATTGCTATCCTGAGTGAAAGTGAAAGAGAATTATATCATCTGCTGAATGGAATGAACAATCTAATGAGTATAGATTACGGACTGAGATTAAATCGAAGAAAGACGAAAGTAATGAGAAGTAGCAGACATGAGAACAGTGAGAAACTGAACATCAGGACTGATGGTGACAAAGTAGATGAAGTTAAGGAATTCTGCTACCTAGGCAGCAAAATAACCAATAACGGACGGAGCAAGGTGGTCATAGAAAGCAGACTAGCAGTGGCAAAAAGGGCATTCCCGGCCAAGAGAAGTCTACAGGTATCAAATGCAGGCCTCAATTTGAGGAAGAAATTTCTGATAATGTACGTTTGGAGCACAGCTTGTATGGCAGTGAAACACGGACTGTGGGAAAACCGGAAAAGCAGAGAATCGAAGCATTTCAGATGTGGTGCTACAGACAAATGTTGAATATTAGGTGGGCTGATCAGGAATGAGGAAGTTCTGCGCGGAACCGGAGAGGAAAGACATACGTGGAAAACACTGAAAACTAGAAAGGACAGGATCATGGACATCTGTTAAGATATTAGCGAATGACTGCCATGGTACTAGAGGGAGCTGTAGTGGGAAAAGTGCAGAGGGAGACAGAGATTGGAACATATCCCGCAAATAACTGAGTACGTAGGTTGCAAGTGTTACTCTGAGATGTAAAGAGGTTGGGAGAGGAGAGGAATTCGTTGCGAGCCGCATCAAACAAGTCAGAAGACTGTCGAAAAAATTCTCTTGGGGGGGGAGGGGGGGGGAGGTTAACCTGCACGTGTCAACGGAACGCAACTGGTATGTAACAAAGCACGATAAAATTAACTTCATTACTGTTCGCAGGCTATTTCTCCCTCTTTTCTTGATAATAGGCCACCAAATACCAGGTGATCAAAAAGTCAATATAAACTTGAAAACTGAATAAATCACAGAATAATGTAAATAGAGAGGTACAAATTGACACACATGGTTGGAATTACAGGTTTTATTAGAACCAAAAAAATACAAAAGTTCAAAAAATGTCCGACAGGTGTCGCTTCATCTGATCAGAATAGCAGTAATCAGCATAACAAAGTAAAGATGATATTCTTTACAGGGAATGCTCAATATGTCCACCATCATTCCTCAACAATAGCTGTAGTCGAGGAATAATGTTGTGAACAGCACTGTAAAGCATGTCCGGAGTTATGGTGAGGCATTGGCGTCGGATGTTGTCTTTCAGCATCCCTAGAGACGTCGGTCGATCACGGTACACTTGCGACTTCAGGTAACCCCAAAGCCAATAATCGCACGGACTGAGGTCTGGGAACCTGGGAGGCCAAGCATGACGAAAGTGGCGGCTGATCACACGATCATCACCAAACGACGCGCGTAAGAGATCTTTCACGCGTCTAGCAATATGGGGTGGAGCGCCATGCTGCACAAACATCGTACGTTCCAGCAGGTATTTATCAGCCAGGCTGGAGATGATGCGATTCGGCAACATATCGGCGTACCTCTCACCCATCACGGTTGCAGTTAAAAAACCAGAATCGCGCATTTCCTCGAAGAAAAAAGGCCCGACAACGGTAGATGTAAATCTAACCCATACTGTGACTTTCTCGACGTGCAATGGAGTTTCCACAACAGTTCTAGGATTTTCGGTAGCCCAAATTCTGCAGTTGTGGGCGTTGACAGACCCTCGGAGCGTGAAATGAGCTTCGTCGGTCCACAACACGTTACTCAACCAATCGTCATCTTCCGCCATCTTTTGAAACACCCATACCGCAAATGCCCTCCGCTTCACTAAATTGCTAGGTAACAGTTTATGATGCCGATGGATTTTGTACGGATAGCATCAGAGGGTACACCTAAGTGCCAGCCAAACAGTAGTGTATGGAATGCCGGTGCGACGTGCGACTGCACGAGCGCTGACTTCCCCGTGCACAGACGAACCCGCTACAGTCTCCATTTCTTCCTGGACTGTCTCAGCAGCATTATGCTTTGTGCTCGGTCGGCCACTACGGGGTCTATCGTCTAAATAACCCGTGGCTTCGAACTTCGAAATCATTCTCGCCACAGCTGCATTTGTCAACGGACCTTTACCCGTTCGAATCCCCTTCCTATGGCGATAGGATCGTAACGCTGAACTAGACATTCCCCACTCTGATAATACAGCTTCACTAAAAGCGCCTTTTCAGGTAACGTCAACATGCTGCGACTGCTGGCGCATCTGATTCTCTCTCTCATTACAGCTCCTTTTATACACGATTGCCATGCGCAGTCACTGACGTTTTGCTGTCCAGTGCCATCCGTCGGACATTTAGTGAACTTTGTATTTTTTTTGTTCTAATAAAGCCCCATGTCATTCCAAGCATGTGTGTCAATTTTTACCTCTCTATCTACATTATTCCGTGGTTTATTACGTTTTCAAATTTTTACTGACTTTTTGATCACCCGGTATTGTTTCATTCTTTACTTTATATGTTTACTGAGCTACATGTTAGCACATGGCGTTGGCACAGTCAAGTGCCTCGGGTTCGCCGTCCCGTAAGACAAGAGGCGGAGGCACCCTCGCGCTCCCGCTCGCGGCCGCCAGTGGCGTAATAACGGGCCTGTCCGCGAGCGGGTGCGCCAGATTAAGGGCTGGGCTGGGCTGGGCTGCGGCCTGGTTACAGTTCCAGGGCCGGCCTCATATTTCACCGCTCGCAGGAAGCCAGCGCCGATCTCGCCCATCGACCGGCCCAGATTGCCGATGGGCTGGATTACTATATTTATCGAGCACTTCATCGGCGGAGTGTGGGTCGCCGTTCCCGAGCATACACTGAGATTCTAACGGGGCTGTAGCGCAACTCCAACACTAAACGGCAAACCGCGGAGCAGCAAAGTGATTCAAAAACCGTGTCACTCATTTGTTGCGCAAAAGCAGTGAGCCGTACGATTGTAAATGGCTTATCGCGGACAGTGAGGAGACGTCAGTTTTTACAGTCCACGGTGTTGTCTAAAAAGAGGAGCAGGACACATCAGCTCTACAAGAATCAACATCATACGAGATTCTGCAGAAGATCATACTGTCTCTTCATTACAATGGCCACTGATTGTTTCCTCTGGTGCGTTATGACACGTCGACGATGTAATGGTATCGTGTGATTGGCTAGGATGTGTTTATTCGAAAGTATTACTTATTTGTGTTGTGGATCAGTGTAGGTAGGGAGGAGGTAACATCAAGTGGTGGTATCGTTATCAATAGTGGTGGTGGTGGTCGATGTAACAGAAGTATTTCACAATTAAGGCAATAATTTTATCTCGGCCAATTTTGATTCAAAAAAAATGCGCAATTTTTTTCTTTATTTATTTACAATATCCTGTTGTTGTGTTGTTGTGGTCTTCAGTCCTGAGACTGGTTTGATGCAGCTCTCCATGCTACTCTATCCTGTGCAAGCTTCTTCATCTCGCAGTACCTACTACAACCTACATCCTTTTGAATCTGCTTAGTGTATTCATCTCTTGGTCTCCCCCTACGATTTTTACCCTCCACGCTGCCTTCCAATACTAAATTGGTGATCCCTTGATGCCTCAGAACATGTCCTACCAGCCGATCCCTTCTTCTGGTCAAGTTGTGCCACAAACTTCTCTTCTCCCCAATCCTATTCAATACTTCCTCATTAGTTATGTGATCTACCCACCTAATCTTCAGCATTCTTCTGTAACACCACATTTCGAAAGCTTCTATTCTCTTCTTGTCCAAACTGTTTACCGTCCATGTTTCACTTCCATACATGGCTACACTCCATACAAATACTTTCAGAAATGACTTCCTGACACTTAAATCTATACTCGATGTTAACAAATTTCTCTTCTTCAGAAACGCTTTCCTTGCCATTGCCAATCAACATTTTATATCCTCTCTACTTCGACCATCATCAGTTATTTTGCTCCCCAAATAGCAAAACTCCTTTACTACTTTAAGTGTCTCATTTCCTAATCTAATTCCCTCAGCATCACCCGACTTAATTCGACTACATTCCATTATCCTCGTTTTGCTTTTGTTGATGTTCATCTTATATCCTCCTTTCAAGACACTATCCATTCCGTTCAACTGTTCTTCCAAGTCCTTTGCTGTCTCTGACAGAATTACAATGTCATCGGCGAACCTCAAAGTTTTTATTTCTTCTCCATGGATTTTAATACCTACTCCGAATTTCTCTTTTGTTTCCTTTACTGCTTGCTCAATATACAGATTGAATAACATCGGGGAGAGGCTACAACCCTGTCTTACTCCCTTCCCAACCACTGCTTCTCTTTCATGCCCCTCGACTCTTATAACTGCCATCTGGTTTCTGTACAAATTGTAAATAGCCTTTCGCTCCCTGTATTTTACCCCTGCCACGTTTCGAATTTGAAAGAGAGTATTCCAGTCAACATTGTCAAAAGCTTTCTCTAAGTCTACAAATGCTAGAAACGTAGGTTTGCCTTTCTTAATCTTTCTTCTAAGATAAGTCGTAAGGTCAGTATTGCCTCACGTGTTTCCTGATAACGACATCCTCTTGAGTAGTCCCCGCCCGGAGATCCGAATGGGGGACTATTTTACCTCCGGAATATTTTACCCAAGAGGACGCCATCATCATTTAATCATACAGTAAAGCTGCATGCCCTCGGGAATATCCTACGTTACAATATTTATAATTTAACATGTACGTATTGTCTATGTGGAGTGTAAAAAATGGTTCAAATGGCTCGGAGCACTATGGGACTTAACATCTGAGGTCATCAGTCCCCTAGAACTTAGAACTACTTAAACCTAACTAACCTAAGGACATCACACACATCCATGCCCCAGGCAGGATTCGTACCTGCGACCGTAACGGTCACACGGTTCCAGACTGAAGCGCCTAGAACCGCACGGCCACACCGGCCGGCGTGTGGAGTGTAGAATAATGTTTGTGTTCCATGATGATGACCACGATCATAGAAGGGAGATGGTGAAACCTGTGCCGGCATATAACCAAGGGGCTGCCAAGCTTAAACTCGCCACCCGACGGAAGGATCATCATCAACACTGTTTCATGCCCTCACTTCATGAGACGCTGCGAAGAGCCTTGGTATTTGAACCAGGGCTGAGCCGTAGTAAAGTTAGCTTTGAAAAGCGCCCCGCAGCGCGTAGCGTGAATCAGTTGCCCTCCGTTTTCTGGCGATGGCGCCTTTGTCGCAGTTGAAGGTTTCGGTGTCTCCCTCTCGCGAGAAAGGGAAAAAGTGGGCTGTTCGCGTGGGTTTAAGAAGTGACTGTATGGGCTCTCGGAGAGAGTTGGCAGTTGGGTTATGAAGAAGCGACTTCTCTGCCGCTGCTAGAGGGACAGCACGCAGACCGCGGCATCAGCGTAAGCGACGCGAGCAGCGGCTCCATGGTGTGGGGCGTTAACTGTTCGTCGCGAAAGGAATCTTCTTGAGCGTCGGTCCGCGAGGGGCCTAATCTGCAGTTCGGGCGTCTGTCGACCGGCGAGGAGGTTCTGAAAGTCGGCGCGCCTTCCTGCGTCAGTTGAAACGGTTGGCAGCGGGCGGCTCGGCAGAGCATTTGGAGGTGCTGCCTTGGTTCAGTCCTGGGAGTCGTAACGCACCAGAAGTTGAGTATTGATTAACAGATTTCATGAAGTTTAATTGAATTCAATTTACTTATTCTTGTTAATTGTACCAGCCGTGTTTTTTGGGGGTTTCCCGCCATTCATTCTCGTATGTCCACCCGCGGGAAGGTGGTAATATTGGAAAGGGTGGTCCGTTTGTCCCCCTTCGAGGACGAAAGGGGGGGGGGGGGGAGTCAGAGTAAATCTGTGGTTCGGATTGCTTCTTTCCCCTCCCAGCTTGCCTACGGGTTTATTCGACTGTTAGCCTTTGCCATGTCTGTGAAAGTCTAAGGCACCAATGACTGTTCTGTTTAAAACGCAAGGCACTAAGACTTGATCCATTCTCTCGCCTGCCATAACTAGTATTACTAGACTGACGTATAAAAGGTACTCTAAGGAAGAAGAAAAATTCCTTTTGCCTCGTGGTAAGAACTAGTCAATTGCATAACGAATTCCTGCTCATCTGGAGGCTGTAACTTACGTAAATTTGTGTTTATGTATATTTGGCTGTAATAAGCAAGGTTGTTAATGTACGCCGTAGTTGTGTTTTTGCAACTCAATACCTTTTAATGTTTTTACTCAACGTGCTTATGTGTTTTATACAGGTAGTTGGTTATTAGTGTGTTTTCTTGCCTTGCAAAAGTTTGCCATTTCATTACGGGTAGAAATTGTTGCCTTGAAAGGAGAATGTTGTAAAAGTTCACAAGTCCTACCTGGCGAGCGTGTGTGTTTGCCGTAAGTTAATTGACAGAAATTTGTAAAATTCGTTTTTTATATATTTTGGAAATGTTAATGTTATTAACTGTGAGTGCCCCCCCCCCCCCCCCCCCCCCGTGTGCATGACTCATGCGTTTTGGTTTTTCTATTTTGAGAACTTTTGTAAACAGAATTGTCTTTATATGTGGCAGACAAGTTAGAGTCTGCGCCATTCTGGCGTGAAATTTTTTTTATAATAATTTAATAATGTATAAGTCCTTTCCTTTCGTACATTGACTTCTTTGTTAAATGATTGTTTTTTTTTAATGTCGTAAAGTCTTGCACCAAATTTGAATAAAAGTGTTACTGAAAATTGGTTGTAATTTTACCAGGTATTCCTTGGCACCTACTTCCACTTTACATTATGTGTATTGATTGAGATTGATAACGTTTGGTGAACCAGTAGTAATTTTACGGTTCAAGGACATTGGTGCAAAGCCTGGTGATCAGGCACTTTACGACACCTGTGGAACATCGTGGAATATTCTCGCTTCAGCCCCTGTAGCTTCACGAAGTTCCAGTGGGTGGCGGCGCTATACGTAGCCTTCTAAATAGCGTCTGTAACGGAGGTGAGTTCCAAGCATAGAGCTGTCACTGAGTTTCTTTTGGCGGTAAAGCACAAAAAATGTACATATTCGCAGGAGTTTTCAGAATGTCTACGAAGACCTGGCGGTGAACAAAAGCACGGCGAGTCACTGGGCGAGGCGTCTGTCATTACCGCAACAAGGTCGCGCAAAAGCTGTCCGATCTCCCCCGTGCCAGCTGGCCGCACACAGATGTGACTCCTGTTACGTTGGGACGTGGAGACACACTCGTTCGAGGTGATCGACAGGTCACAATGAAACATATGCTGTTAACTGAACGTCTCTATTGGTAGTGCTGATATCTCGTCCATCCGTGTCGGTACTCTAAGGTGTGTGCCCGCTGGCTTTCTCGCCCCCGAACAGAATACCATAAGAGCAGTGAAGGACCACCTGTGCGGAATTGCTTGCGTATTACGAGGTTGATCTTGACAGTTTTTGTCGAACACCGTCACAGGCTATGAAACATGGGTTCACTAATTCGTTCACTAATTCTAACCGGAAACAAAACGGCAATCCAGGGAGTGGCGCCATGTCACCAATCCACCGAAGAAAAAGTTCAAAGCCGCAGCTGTCTTCTAGGACTTTGAAGGAGTTATTCTGTTTGATGTCCTCCCTCATTGTGCAACGATCAGTTCTGAAGTTTACTGTGCGTGCTACCTTCAGGAATTTGAAGAAACGACTTCAGCTTGTTCGTCGCCACTAAAATGGAAACGAACTTACCCTTCTACAAGACCTCACACAAGTCAGTGCATCCGTGAGGAGCTTATAGAGCTTCATTGGACTGTTCTTCCTTATACACCGAAGAGTCCGTATGTCTCACCTTCTGACATCCATCTGTTTGATCAATGAAGGATGCAGTAGACAACGCCACTGACATGCATTTGGCAGAGCAACGCTACTTCTACGTCTAGCACTATACGTCAAGCGAAAAGAAGATCGCGAGGGCAAACACGTTATGATCAGCGAGCCCTTTCTCTGTAATTCAAACTGATAAAATGTTTTAGTGGCACAATATATATAGCGCACGATAGTAGCCACAGTACAAAATCGGGTATATTTTATCAATATTGACTACGCTTGATGACGCCAAACGCACTCTAACGTATTGTGTTGTGTAGGAGTGTAATCACAAAGTATATACGGCTCTCTGGCGTCACTGCTGACGGCGACCGTTTTCCTTGCCGTGGCACCAGGCAGAGTGAAAATAAAGAAATGTTGATACATAAACAGTGAACTCTTAAAACAAGCAAGTCCAGGAAAATAGTGTCAAAGCAACTTTAACGGTAAAATGCGACCAACCGTTTCTTACCCACGCAATTCTTTTGACTGTGTTATGGTAAAAGGACGCGCACCCCCAAAAGAACCCCAGCAGAATAGGTTTAAATAGAGCGACAGTCAGTTCATCTACTGGATGGCAATGCAGTTCGAGGTAAAAGTTCGTACAGGCTTAGAGGCATATGGCTGCTGTACTACTACTCATTGTTTTAGGCACAAATGAGTTGTCTCGGCAAATACACCAACTGCACAATGTAGCGGCCCTGGCCATCACACAAATCTGGTCCTTATGTAACTTACCCCCAAGTAGCCTACATAAATGAAATACCTAACTGTTTTTAAATACCTTTGGTAAAACTACGACAGGAAAACTTATATTCTCCAACTTGGAGAAACAGTGATATGGTGTTATGTATGATCTTTGCTTCGCTAAATGATGGAAGACTAGTTACAAAATAACATTTAAATAAAGTTTTCATTTATGAAGTAAATTATGATGATTGGAATTTTACATACACTAGGTTCTGCTAATCCTCCGAATTAGGTTCAAGCCGAAGTCACTGAAGTAGCATCGCCTCAGTGTGGTTACATTACAACCGGGTTAAAGTACATAAGTAAATTTTGCACTGTATTGCATTTACAAAACATCGGACTTCGTGTATTACTAATGAAACAAGCATGTTCTTGTTTGCAGATATTGAAATTGCGATCGGTCGAGAAACCGGCCGATCGTCCACACTTCTAGACGAGCGTCCAGTAGCATCACGTCGGGGTCACCACTTGTCGGGTACAGCTAAACTGGTGGCTGTCCGACCTTTGCTTAACGTGATTCGGAAGAATGAAGACCTTCAGTTGAGTAACAGTAACTTTATTGCGAACGCGTATCTTGCGACGCCCGGCATGTATGGACAGATCGGAGCTATAAAATTTGCTTCCGGCCTAAGCAGAGTATCCTTAATCCTCGGAAAACTTCCGTAATTAGGAGAGGAAACAGTACTCGTCCACACAAGTCAGGAGGCAAGGAACTACTAATAACTCAATAAAACAAGGAATAATAACAATAAACCGAACGTATATAAAAGCTAGAAAACACAGCGCCTCTAGAGGCTGGGCGCGGAACTACACCAACGTCGCGTAGAGTAATTGCTACAGCACCACTGCACTTACACACGCGCACAGCACACACACACACGGCGAGCTTGAATTAGCGCGCTGCAGCGTCGCTACATCAGACAAAACGTTGCGATACTAGGCGGAATGTCGGGCGTACCCCGGGATGGCACAATCCATGTACTATATCAAAGGCTTGTCTTCTAAAAGCCGGCGTCAGAAAGGGACGAGGTCGGCCGCGAGAAACGTCGCAGTATAGCTGTGTATCTTCCCCCGGAACATCAACGAGTTTCAGTTGCACTGCGGAAGCCGTGTCTTTGACATAGGCAAGGAGTTCTTCGTCGTCTCTCTGTGCCTGTGCCAGTGCAGGAAAGTCTATGGTACTGGAAACACTGCTGATCCGTGAAAGGCAATCCGCAGCAATGTTGTCGATCCCAGAAATATGTCTAATGTCGGTAGTAAACTGGGCCACGAACTCAAGGTGACGAAATTGACGGGGAGAGCAGTTGACACTATTCCGACGGAAGGCGAACGTGAGTGGCTTGTGGTCTGTATATATCGTGAAAGTTCGCGCTTCCACCTGGGGGCGAAAATATTTCACTGCCTGGTATACTGCCAGGAGCTCACGGTCATATGTGCTCCATTTTGTCTGTGCAGGCGAAAGCTTGTGGGAATAATACGCCAGTGGCTGCCATGCGTTGTCGGACCATTGTTGTAACGCGGCACCGATCGCCGTCTGGCTCGCATCTACAACAATTGCTAATGGCGCGTCGAGTCGTGGGTGTGCGAGAAGCGCCGCGTCGGCCATGCTCCTCTTTGTTGCCTCAAACGCAGAACACATGTCCTCTGTCCACTGTATCAGAGACTTGCTATTTACTTTAGGGCCCGATAATGCCGCCGTCAAAGGTTCCTGCAGCTCCGCAGCGTGAGGAAGGTGTCGTCGATAAAAATTGAGCATCCCCAAAAAACGACGTAATTCTTTGATCGTAGTTGGTCGGGGTAGCTGCAAGATAGCGTCCACCTTCTCGGACAAAGGAAGAGAGCCTTCAGCAGAAATCTTATGGCCAAGAAATGTCACCTCTGACTGCCCAAAAACACACTTGTCCACGTTCAAGACGACACCGTAACGCTCCAACCGCTCGAAAATCTCTCGCAGATGTTGTCGGGTGTCGATCGTGGTCAGCAGAGAACACTAACACATCGTCCAGGTAGGCGAAACAGAACGGCAGCCCCTGGAGAACCGAGTCTATAAACCTTTGCCAGGTCTGAGCGGCATTGCGTAAACCGAAAGTCATAAATTTGCTTTCGAACAAACCGAAAGGCGTTATTATTGCAGTCTTTGGAATGTCGTCATTGGCCACCGGAATCTGTGTATACGCTTTAGCGCAGTCCAGAACTGTGAACACCGTGGCACCATGTAGAGCGTGAATATAATCCCTCAGTAACGGAACGGGATATCTGTCCGGCACTGTTCGCGCGTTAAGCGCACGGTAGTCACCGCATGGGCGCCAAGCTCCACCCTTCTTCGGAACAAGATGTAATGCGGAGGACCACGGGCTCTTAGATGGCCGCATTATGCCCTCGCGAATCATGGCGTCAAATTCTGCCTTCGCAATCTTCAATCGGTCCGGAGCGAGACGCCTAGGTCGGCATGCTACTGGGGAACCGTCCGTCGTTTGAATGTGATGCACCGTGTCATGTGGTATGAACCTGGGAGCGCCGGGCGGCCTGGTCAAGTTCGGATAGTTAAGCAGTAATTCAGTGTACTCACCCTCCGTAGCATGGACCAACTTGGCACTGTGCGTTGCGGTGTCGCGACGGAAACCCGTGACTGCTAAGCCAGTGACGCTGTCCACCAAGCGTGCGTTCGCGACGTCCGGCAGCAGGTGGTAGTGTGCGAGAAGATCAGCCCCGACGATCGCCTCCGTGACGTCAGCCACTGTAAAATTCCACCCGTACGCGCGACGTAGGCCGAGATTAAGCTCCATCCTCTGTGTGCCATATGTTGCGATGGAAGAATTGTTGGCAGCCGTCAGACGGAAGGCAGTTGGCGGCCGGCAACGATGTATGGCTGTTCGTGGTATGATACTCAGGTCCGACCCCGTGTCTATTAAAAACTTAACGCCGGAACTCCTATCGGTAACGAACAGGCGCTTGGAGGATAACTGGCAGCCGGTTGCGCCTATTGTCGACCGCCGGTGGCGTTTGGGTGCGAGCATGGCGATGTGCACTTCCTTGCCTGATCGCCGAATCGTCGGTGGTACCAGCACAACGGTACCTCGCCTTGCGGAGTGGTAGTACCGCCGGAAGATCTGCTTCTCGAACGCCGCCGTCTGTATCGGCTTCTTCTATTATTGTCGTCGTCACGTGCCAGCAGCGCACTGACCTGGGTGCACAAAAGCTCAACCTTGGCAGCGAGAGAATCATGGTCGGCTCGTGCTACAGACGCGGTACTGTTTGCACTGTTGTCCAACGCCGCGACTGCGCTGACCGGAGCCGGTGTGATCGCATCCTGTATCCGGTCTGCTAGCTGCGCCACGTCATCCAGCGGCATGTCCGTTTGTGAGGCGATTATGGCTTTTATTTGCGGCGGCAACCTACTGCTCCACAGTGTTCTGAGCAGACTGTCTGGCACAGTAACGGTGTCAACTTTGCTGCGTAGATGTCGCAGGTATTGAGAAGGCTTCCTGTCGCCAATTTCTTCCTGTGTCAGAACCTGACGTATCCGGTCCTCTTGTGACGCGGCCACCCGTCGAATCATCTCTGATTTTAGCCTGGCATAAGCTCCAGCCTCGGGCGGTGCTGTGATTATGTCCTGCACCTCGGCTGCATAACGTTGGTCGAGTTGGCTCACAATCAGCGCAAATTTAGTTGCTTCGACCGTTATTCCAGCGCAGCTAAAACTTGCCTCTGCCTGCGCGAACCAGAGTACCGGATTGTCGGGCCAGAACGGCGGCAAACGGACTGCAATCCGGGAGACGGCCTGCTGTTCGGTCATTATGTGCTCGTTACTTACGTAGCTCACGGCTGCTTCTCCTTAATCACGTCGGTCTCTGCTTGAATCACGTCGGGGTCACCACTTGTCGGGTACAGCTAAACTGGTGGCTGTCCGACCTTTGCTTAACGTGATTCGGAAGAATGAAGACCTTCAGTTGAGTAACAATAACTTTATTGCGAACGCGTATCTTGCGACGCCCGGCATGTATGGACAGATCGGAGCTATAAAATTTGCTTCCGGCCTAAGCAGAGTATCCTTAATCCTCGGAAAACTTCCGTAATTAGGAGAGGAAACAGTACTCGTCCACACAAGTCAGGAGGCAAGGAACTACTAATAACTCAATAAAACAAGGAATAATAACAATAAACCGAACGTATATAAAAGATAGAAAACACAGCGCCTCTAGAGGCTGGGCGCGGAACTACACCAACGTCGCGTAGAGTAATTGCTACAGCACCACTGCACTGACACACGCGCACAGCACACACACACACACGGCGAGCTTGAATTACCGCGCTGCAGCGTCGCTACAACGTAATGCATGGTGTCTTAAAAGACACTATCATATGAATATCAATAAAAATATATGAATATCAATAAAAATATCAGAAGCTACAATTCAATCAGGCTATGCCGAAGGACTAAAATTAGGAAATGAGGTAGTGAAAGAAGTAGATAAGCTTTACTATTTGCGCAGCAAAATAACAAATGAAAGTCGAAGTTGAGGACGTAAAATGTAGACGTAACACCAGGAAAAACGCGCCTGGAAATTTGTTAATATCGAATACATGGGCTCTAAAACGCACACATTACCAGCTATGATCACTTACTCATTAGAAGAGTTTCACAGCAGTAAGATGAGTAAGTGTTCAAAGCTCGTAAAGTATGCATTTTAGAGCCCTTGTTCAATAGATTTTTTTTTTCTTGTTTTGGTCAATACTACCACCTCTGGAACTTTGTCGGTGTTCTGGTTAACATTACTTGTCCTGTGGGACATGACTTCTAAATCACTGTGTATATTGCATATATCTCGTCCACCTCCTCCTTCCCCCCCCCCCCCCCTCCACCGTGTCTCTCCGTCCATCTCATCCTCTCGCTTCTATCTGCCCATATTCTACTCTCCCTCTGTCACTCCATATCCTCGACCCTCTCTTTGTCCATCACCTCTACTCCCTCTCTCTCCAACCGTATCTTCCTTCTGCCTCCCTCTGTCCATATCCACCTCCTCCTCTTTCCTATCAACTTCCCCCCCCCCCTCTCTCTCTCTCATTCTCCTCCACACGCTCTCTCACCACTTCCTGCTACCCACTCTCTCCCCAGCTCCTACTTTCCCCCCCTCTCACTACCAATCTCCGATCTCTCCTTGCTCAGCCATCACCATCTGCACATGTAGCCCTTTGAGGCGTGCTGAAATTACCCTTACTACACTCTTCTCCCCTCTCTTTCACTTAATTACCTAATCCTCCCTCACTTCTGTGTCCACATCATTCCTCTCCCTCTCACACTATAAAACCCTCCTCTTCTCTCTGCTCAGTCATGCACATCCACACGTATAGCTCCTGTTACAAACAGATTTGAAATGGTGTACATGCTGCACAGGTACTGATCACATTTGCCCCTTCCCTTCTCTTTGTCTGTTACCTCCACCTCCCTTACTCTTTCCATTTCTTTCTTATCCATTCTCTCTTTCCATCTTTGCCCTCTCCATTCTCATCGATCTCCTCCTCCCACCACTCTGTCCACTCTCTCCATTCAATCCTCCCACTACTCTCTGCCCATCTAATTCTCGTCGTCGTCGTCGTCTTTCCATCTCCTCCTCCCCCTCTCTATCTGTCCATCCCCACTTGCCTGCCTTTCTCTGTCCATCCCCTCCTCTACTCATCCCAACCTTCCCCCTCCCTCTCAGCTGTGCCCATCTGTATACGTAGCCTCTGCAAAACAGGTCGACAAAGCACGCCGATATTACTCCAACAACATGTCCATCATGCAATGATTTTAAGACCATTTTTTGGCTCTTATGTGGAGGCTGCCCTGCAAAAGCAGGTCGATAAGGGATGCTGATACTATTTCCACACAACACACCTGATGGGCGGGGCAGCCTACACGCCAGGACTGAAAAAAAACAACGTTTTTCCCATGTCTCTGCTCCTACTGACCTATAGTACGGCTCGGTTTCCCGCGATGCATGTTTGTTCATCGGATTTATTCTTGTTTCTAGCGTCTAATAATTTTTAATTGCTTAAATTGTGTTGTTTTTATGTGCCAAATATCAATAGGACTTTCTTATGTAACGTTACTTCCGGATCGAGACTAGTTATGTTCTTTTATAGCCTGTTTCGTCAATGTCGTTTTGCTACTTTGTCAGCAAATTGTGGGCACATTAAGAAATTCATTAAACTTCCGGCATGCAGTCGCGTAAATACTGCTTCTTC
The DNA here is from genome assembly GCF_023864275.1 of Schistocerca cancellata. Classification (NCBI taxonomy): domain Eukaryota; kingdom Metazoa; phylum Arthropoda; class Insecta; order Orthoptera; family Acrididae; genus Schistocerca; species Schistocerca cancellata. The sequence continues at coordinate 1,129,311,351 of NC_064626.1, read as the reverse complement.
AATTGATACTTTGGCCACGTGTCGTCCAGTCATTCTCACAGTGAGTCGCAAGATGGATGACAAGGTGGAAAGCAAGCGCGGCCTTATGTGCCCTACCGCGGCGGTTCTGTGTGCATGCGGGTCAAACAGATGCTGGTCGGGGTCGAAGAGGTACACTGACACACGTACCACCTGTGGTGAAAGCGTTCAGACTTCCGATTCGCTTACCGATGTATGTTCGGCCGCGGTAACACCTCGACAACTTCCCTGTCTTATCCTAATTAAAATACTTTAACTCTTCTTGTTAAATTATCGGTTAATCTAATTTGAATAGCTTTCCTGAATATAGAATCCCGAAAGAAGACGGTGGCTGTAAAAAATCATCTCGTCACTGCAGTTCATCTAATGATCTGTATCTATACAAAGTTCTGCCACACCTGACTTATCTGACTGTAGCAAGCGTGTGCATCTTCGTTGTTCCGCGCACTTCTCATGAACGGTGCGTGTTATCTGAACTACATATGAGTTATTACAGTTTCCCCAAGGAATCCGATACACACCCGCCTTACGAAACAATAAATCATCCTCCACAAAACAATGTAAGGTTGTAATCTTCCTAGGGGGCCGGAGGATCACCTTAACTCGGTGTTTCCCCTAGAATACGGCTTATCACGAAGTGCGTTGAACACCGAAGATACACACACTTACTACAACCAGACAAATCAGTTGTGGCAGAACATTGTACAGATACGAGTCATTCGAGGGAATACAGTGATAGGAAGATTTTAACATCCGCCGCCTCCTTTTGGGATTCTATTTACAATGAAGTCATACATTAATCGAAAACTTAATAAATAGAGATAAAGGGTTTTAAATTAGGATAATGCATGGAATCCGACTCTCGGTTTAATTAAATTGTAGAGAAGACGCCTTGGTGTTACCGCCGCCGCATATATATCGATAAGTGAACCTAACGCTTTCATCATAGGTGGTGTGTGAGGAAGTGTACCTCTTCTCCGCCGACTAGCATCTGTGACCTGCGTGCGCAGTACCGCCGCGGTAGGGAATATAAGCCCGCGCTTGGTACCTCGTCGTCAGTCTTAGGACTCACTGTGACGATGACCGGAATATACGCGGTCGAAATATCAGTTGAACAAGTAGTATTTGCGCGGCTGCATGTCCGAAATTAAATGGATTATTCATTACGCCAAGAGAAGTTAAAAATGCACGCATTAAGAAGTTGTTGGTCAATTGTAAATCATCCCGGGCTTTATTGGATTCTTAGTGTTCACTCTTTTAACTGTAGCGCTGGTGCCTTACCTTGCGAACGTGGCACCAGCCTGTTACTTCGAGTCTATTGACTAGCGTTATTTTAAGGAAGGACTTTGATTTCAATACATGTCATCACTGTAATAATGCGTGTTTTTTTCTTTTACTTTACTAACATTCTGAGCTGGACCGCGTATTTACTTTTGTTGTTAAGTATCTTAAGATATCTTTGCATATGTGTTTTAGAAGCGCCCGGTGCTTGTGTTACCCGCTCAGTGTGGTGCTGTGGCGCGTCCATACTACTGTGTGACGTCGGGATTTGAATCCTGTCTCCCGATGTGTCACTGGAGAGCTGATCTTGTTTTGTCAACCCTGTTGCCTTGTTATCTATTTAGCGCAGCACTGGGATATAATAAATTGTGTGTTACGATTGATGTTCAGTGTCCCTACTGCTCGTTCCTTCCACTCCCAAAGCAACCACTCAGAAGTGTTCGTGTATGACACAGTATATTAAAACTTTGGTTTCAGTAGCACCACTTTCAACACTCTTCCCAGACAGAACGCGTGCACTGAGTAGTTAACGCACACGGGGCTTCATGTTGTGGGAAGGCACAAATGTGCAACGTATTTACGTTTTACGTCCCTGCCGACGCAAAACGCGCGGCGCAAAAGTTCCTGCTCCGAGGAAAACGCGGCTTCCCTGACAACCCGGCCTCCCGTGGTCGCGGCGTGGCGTGGCGTGGCATTTGCCTGCGGCCCCCGTGTTGCGTGCGACGCGCGTCACGACTGCCTGCCAACCACGAGGCACGCATCGACCCGCGGCAAGCCACGCCTAACGCACGCCCCCTCACTGCCTGCCGCGATTGCGACTGCTCCTTCTCCTCTCGCCTACCCCACGTCTCCTTACATCTCTCCGCATTAATACTCCTGATACTAAAACTCCATGCGTTCCGCCTCGTTTTTCTACGCAGCCTTCTCTCCTCCATACATATCATTCACCAGATCCACAGCAGCTTTTCTAATTTACGTTCTCTGTGTCTCAGGAAAGTTGAGCATATCTTACAAAAAGTAATTTGGACTGTTGAGTTGAGACAGGACCTGGGGACAACTTTAAACGAGGTTAGTATCGCCTGTAAAATAACAAATATTTTGCAATATAAATTTTTTCTTCATCCTTTTTCCGAGAGTCGCAGAATAACGTTTGAGTATACGTCGTCTAATCTTTCAACACTTCAAAACAATCTACTGTAATTAATATATATTAAGTATGCTGCTATAAACAATTTGCGCATGCTTCTCTCTAACGGCGGGATGGTATTCTTTCCTAAAAAATATTGAACACACACAGTCTTCCTATACGCAAGCGAAAACCAAGTAGGCAGAGATATTCAGGGTGACATAGAAAAACGGGAACATTTCCACAATCCAAGAAAACTAGTGGTGATGATGGAAAGAAATTGCATGTATGATAAATGAAACCAACAACTTCGACATTTTCGAAACATTTATGTCATTTATCATTTTCTTTTAATTACGTCCTTCAGATGGCGTCCTCCTGTACGACTACAGTCGTGAAATCTGCTGTTGAGATTCCTCGTTGAACGCTGCAACATCTCAGCTGGGATACTGTGAATTGCATTCCGAATTCTCTGTTTTAACTCATCCAGGGTTCTTGGTCGAGTCGTGTAGCCTTTGCTCTTGATGTAGCCCCACAAGGAAAAAATCACAAACGGATGAATCTGGCAATCCAGGGGGCATGGAATCCTGAGATCACACGGTTGCAAAACAATTCTCGCACATATGCCATTGAATGCCTTGCAGTGTGTGATGTCGATCCGTCCTTCTGAAACCAGGCTTCTTCAACGTTTGGAAATTTGTTCAATGCAGGTGTAATGAAATTTCGTAATATCTTCACGTAACGATCGGCATTGACAGTTATTAGGTTTCCCTGTTCATTTGCGAAAAAATACGGTCCGATAATCCCATGTGATGGAACACCACACCACACCGTCACTATACTAGCTTGTAAACGTCATTATGATTTGTATTTGCCCAGTAACGTTAGTTCTGTTTATTCACATAACCTGTGAGATGAAAACCTGCCTCATCTGACATCCACAAGTTGTTTAGAAATTCATCGTCATTGTTTATTTTTGTTATCATTTGTTGACAGAATCCTAATCGTAATCGGTAATATTTGTTCTTAAATTGTGGCACTATCTGTAGTTTGCACGGACGAAATTTTAAATCAGAATGAAGTGTGTGTGAAATCTTATAGGACTTAACTGCTAAGGTCATCAGTCCCTAAGCATACACACTACTGAACCTAAATTATCCTAAGGACAAATACACACACCCATGCCCGAGGGAGGACTGGAACCTCCGCCGGGACCAGCCTCACAGTCCATGACTGCAGCGCCTCAGACCGCTCGGCTAATTCCGCGCGGCTCAAGACGAAGAATTCTGCCAACACTCTCCCGGGACATTCCAAGCACTGCTGCTTGCTTACGAATTGAACGCCATGGGCTCCGTAAGACAGACAAGAGTACACTATCAATGTTTGCTGGAGAACACACACTTCTTTGACGTCCTGTTGGTTTCTTCTTGAGGGCAGATCCGGTCTCTTCAAGGTTATTAACCCAACATTTTATCGCGTGTTTCGACGGAGCGGCATCATGACGCACTAAATTATAATAACGTCGAAACTCCCTCTGCACCGCTACCAAACTATCATCGTTTTTATAAAACATTTTTATGACTAACGCACGCTGTTGTCCGTTCCAATGGTCCATGATGACTGAAACGGTGGACTGTTTACTCACTGTCACGAAGCTGCAGTGCTGCCATCTCCCATGGTTGCCACTACTCATTTCAAACATTCCCGTTATTCTGTGTCATCCTGTATATTTGATTCTTCATCTGTGATTTTGCTTTACATCAGATCGAGGTTATTCACCGAATTATTCAGTTAACAATTACCACATAATTTCTAACCACGATGGAAAGTGCAAAGCATACGATGTATAACATAATCTCCAATTCCTATGACCACAAAATTTTCTATGAAAATCCTGTACTCCTCTTAAACTAAAAGAACAAAACCGCGTTGTGTTCGGAATACTTTCCAATCTTTGATCGCTTAAGCTGCTGTGACTACACCCACACCCTTCCACTGACCTCCCCATCCACATCCTATACCACTGGCAACAGAGTACGCAGAGTAGCAGTGGGCAAGGGGCAGCTCATGTTAATTTCCTGGTGAGTAACGAAATGCACAGCTCGAAAAACAAAGTATTAGCACACCTGGAATCCGATGACGCCATATGCCACCCGAGAGATAGTATGTGTGATACTTGTTTCAACATCTTCCACCAACAGATAGCATAATGGCATAGCTACCAGAGCGCCATCTATGTCTACCCTTCATTAGGGAACGCTCACAGCCAGGAGGCTCAGTGTGGTGCAGACGTGTGAAGCAAGCAGGCAACCACGTCACGGAGACGCACTCGTGCTTGCTACAGCCAACTGAGCGAGCGTCAGTGGGAACAAATTGTGGCTTCCTGAGTGGCGGAATGCTTCTTTCGGAGAACTGCCACTCAACTTAACGAGCTGTGTCAGTTGTGCCACGATGCTGGAATCAGTGGTCACGTGAACATTTTCACATCCGTCGTCGAGACTGCGGATGGATCGTCGCGTTGTAAAGACAGCAGTGACAGATCGTACACCTACCACAGCACAGATATGAGGGCTTGTGAACCCAGACGTATCAACACAAACTGTTTCCAAAAAATCGTTATCAGTGGGACTGCAGACATGCAAAGCTCAAGCCCGTCTTCCACACACGGCGCGGCATCGACGTGGACGGATCGACTGGTGGCGTCAGACGATCACGATGAAATGGTCTTCATCAAAAAAAGCAGATTGTGCCTGCACACAAGTGATGGTCGTTTGTGCGCACGACGTAGACTTGGTGAGCGCTGCCTCGTTGACTGTGTTCGTCCAAGACACATTGGTCCCGTCCCAGGCCTTATGGTGTGGTGTGCGATAAGCTACAACTCTCATCCACCTTTGGTGTTTCTGAGGAGTACGCTAACCAGCGCTCTGTACGTGCAGAATGTTGTCAGACCAGCTCTTTTGTCGGTCTTGCAACAGAAAGATGGTGTGTTGTTACAGCAGGATAATGCTCGCCCACATACTGCCCTTGAAACAACGTGTTCTACAAGACGTGCAGCAACTTCCCTGGCCGGCACCATCTCCAGACTTATCCCACACGTGCTCAACTGGAGACATGATGGGACGAGAAGTGACTCATCAGCCAAAAACTCTTACAGAACTACATGAACAGGTCGAGCAGACGTGTCATAATGTATCCCAGAACAGTATTTGTCAGCTGTACGATCGACTGGATGCCACAGTCAGCGTCTGCATTGCCTCCCGTGGAGACTTACACCACATACTAATATGGGCGCTTCAGCATGGGTTGATACCTAGTACCTCAGAACCGCTTCCATTACTGATTTGTAAATATATTGATTTCATGCATTCCATATGCACTGCTGGAACAATAAATCTAGAGTGAACTGATAACCTCTAAAACGGCGCACTAATTTCTTTTCCGACAGTGTAATTTTGAGACATTTGACCACAAGTGGCTCTAGGGAATACTTGCTAGTCGTCGATATCCATTAAGTGTTCCGTCTTTTTCAAACTAACGTCTGGCTGTTGTGCGGGGAAGGATACGAGCAGTTCAGATTTCGAAGCCTTTAGAGGGCGACAGTCGCCCTCCCCTGACATCCACTGAGTAGGCCCTCGACAACGCATGCTGTGCAAGCTAGAATACGGCTGGGCTGCGTGACGAGTTCTATTCAGGGAGAGACGACGCTCCCTAAAAGAATTTATATTCTCGGAAAACTATCGTTGCAGTTTGTTAACGCAATACTTAACACGTCTTCTTTATGCCAACAACAATGAACATCACTGTGACCAACTAACGTCACCAACAACCGTGTAGCGTACGCTACAAACAGACGCAACAAAGTGACGCTATGGCTGTGGTGTCACATGTTGTGCTGCCCCTTGCTACAGCGCATCGCCCCATCCCCCATTTTTTCACGTGCGCACAATTCTAGTGGCCACCATGCCGCAAAAATGATTTCGTGCGACACGCAGTGATGTGGTCATAATACACAAAACAAAACTAATGGCATTTTGAGTATTTTTCGTATATGAACTACATTTCAAAACAACAGGTCGGATCAAGAATCGGTAATTCCAACAAGGTCAGCATTGTTCACAGTGAAGCTATGTTTACATTCCTGGAAAATGTTTACATTAGTTCTACCAACACGAGCACAACGACACGACTATAGAAGTCAGCCCCGCTCAGAATTTGACGTTTGTCATGCAGTATACGTGGTTCTCCATAAAGACACCTAAAGAATTGCCTATTATTTTGGTAGCGGTGTCTTTCCACGGTGTCTTTCCAACTGTCCTGCAGCTGTAGAAAATTCTAGTTTAGTTTTAATCATCACTATTTTCATTATATCTGAAAGTTACAATGAACAGTGACTGCGTCAATACAGAAGGTTGCCTCTGACATATAATGATCAGCCAGAATTATATCGATATAAACCCGTCCAGGCTACAGCAGCGCCATCTAACGAGGAATGACTGCTAGTCAGACACGTGCACGGTGCATGCAGTATCAGTGAGCGTGCTGTCCGTGTGTACAATGGGAAATGCGCGTTACCTATCTCAGTTTAACCGACGGCAGATTGTGATGACCCTGAGGCCCGGCACGATCATTTCGAAAACTGCACGACTAGCCGGATGTTCGAGGACTGTTGTGGTGAGTGTCTTCAACATGTGGCGAAACCAGGGTGAATCCACGTCCAGACGTCGTGGGGTTGGGAGGCCACTACTTGTGTCGGACACCGTAGGCTGGGCAGCCTCGTAAAACAGGACAGGCGGCGAACTGTGGCAGAACTAACATCAGAGTTTACTTCTGGGCAGAGTACAAGTATGTTTGAACACACAGTGCACTGAACACTCCTGACGGTGGGCCTCCGCATCCGACGATCCACGCAAGTGCCAACGTTAACACCACGACATCGGCAACTACGATTGAAATGGGCAAGTGACCATCGGCACTGGACTTTGGCGCAGTGGCAGAGCGTTGCATGGTCTGATGAATCCCGATACCTCCATCATCATGCCGATTGGTTGGGGGGGGGGGGGGGCGCCCAGTCGTCGTCTTCCAAGTGAATAGCTCCTCGACAAGAGGAGATAAGTTGGCGGAGGCTCCATTATGCTTTGAAACATTAATGTGTGCATCCATGGGTTTAGTGCAGCTCGTGCAAGGAACCTTGGCGGCCAAGAAATATCGTGCACTAGTTACAGACCGCGTAAAACCCTTCAAAATGATCATGTTTCCAGACGGCAGGGGAATTTTTAAACAAGATAATGCGCCATTTGACAAGGCCAGGAGTGTGATTGAATGGTTCGAGGAAAATAATGGCGAGTTCCAATTTGTGCTGGTCCTCCAATTCGCCAGATCTGAACCCGATCGAACACATCCGTGATGTGACTGAACGTGGCGTCAGAGCTTATCGGCCCCCTCCCCGGAATTTACGGGACTTGCGTGTGGAACTGTGGTGCCTACTTCCTCTACCGACCTCTAGCCAAGGTCTCATTGCTTCCATGCCACGACGCGTTGCTGCTGTTATCCGTGCCAAAGATGGCAGAGGCTATTAGGTAGGTGGTCACAATGTTCTGGTTCAAAAAATGGCTCTGAGCACTATGGGACTTAACAGCTGAGGTCATCACTCCCCTAGAACTTAGAACTACTTAAACCTAACTAACCTAAGGACATCACACACATCCATGCCCGAGGCAGGATTCGAACCTGCGACCGTAGCTGTCGCGCGGTTCCAGACTGAAGCGCCTAGAACCGCTCGGCCACCCCGGGCGGCAATGTTCTGGTTGATCAGTGTATGTACGTATGTATGTATGTATGTATGTATACTGTACTTAAACTTACGTTTCTCAAAGGAAATTGTATTTTGAAAACACTCGGTATGCTTCTTTACTGCATGTTTGATTTTAACTAATTTTTAATCTACGGACCATAACTTTGGCAATCCTTCCCGTAGGTTCTAAAAATGTTGCCGACCTCTGCTCTGTACCATGGGAATAACAACAGGGTCCTTCATTCCCATTGCTGGCCGGCCGGAGTGGCCGTGCGATTCTAGGCGCTACAGTCTGGAGCCGAGCGCCCGCTACGGTCGCAGGTTCGAATCCTGCCTCGGGCATGGATGTGTGTGATGTCCTTAGGTTAGTTAGGTTTAATTAGTTCTAAGTTCTAAGCGACTGATGACCTCAGAAGTTACGTCGCATAGCGCTCAGAGCCATTTGAACCAATTGAGCCATTCCCATTGCTGCGCCGACAAGCAGTCATCCTATCGGATACAGGTATACCACATTAAACGTGGATTTTTTATCTGCATTTTTGCATATATGCAATTTTACTTTTAAGCACAGTAATATCTGTTAACAGTACGCGATAGCAGTAATGCGTTAGCGCATATCAGCGCGCACCTTGTGTCGTGTTTGTTGAGAGGCGAATCGCCAGCTGTGGTCAGCAGAGCTGTGACGTTTCACTTGACAGCGAGTATGCCCGTCGAGGGAAATAAGTGCGCATCAAGTTCGTATTTATTAGAAACAAACTGAGAACTTTAGATCACTAAGAGAAAGATGAGCGTATTTTTGACATTCAGCGTGCTTTGCGACTTAGTGAAGCCACTGTGAGAACTATTCGTGACAATTCGGAATGATTTCGAGAAACTGTTCACTGCTCAACTGACTCAAACATGACTAGTGAGCAAATCTCGAACGGAGGCGATGGAAAGAATGGAAAAAAGTGCTAAGTCATTGGATTGAGCACCACAACCAACAGCCCATGCCTCTCTCCGGAGCTGCTATTCAAGCTAAAGCCAAGAGCATGTGTGCAGATTTAACCAAAGGACGATACAGCACATTTCGCGGCGAGCTCATGCTGGTTTGACTGCTTCGAGCAGCGTTTTGGCTTCCAGAAAATTAAAATGACAGGAGGCAACAGCGGCAGACTAAGTTGGAGCCGAGAAATTTTAAAAAGAGGTTTAAAGGAATTGTGTTGCGAAGCAGGTTTTCTACCTTGTGAAGTGGGCTATTTTAGAAACTAATGGCTAGCCGTACGTTCATCTCTATTCAAGAAAAAACGACCTGGATTTAAGGTTGCCCAGGACCGATGCACCATTCTTTTCCGAGGAAACGCTGCAGCGAACTGCAAAATTAAAATCCCTTATTATCTACCACTCTCAGAATCCTACGGCACTAAAGAGCTGGTGATGGAATAACAGCTTCGCTGATTTATTGTGTGTTTAGGTGTTAAATCTTCGAGTGTATAAAATCGCATTAAAATACGTTTCACTAAAATGATAGTTTTTTTGGTAAGAATACTAATAAACACTACTATTTAAAACGTAATGTGTGAGTAAACGAGAACGCTACACCCCATATTTTACATATAAAATGACGTTTGATTTACGTGAATTCGGTATGGGCGGCGATCCGTGGAACATAACTATCGCGCATAACGAGATTTATCCGCACTGTAATAGCCTCCTACGTTCTCCTCAGAGCGAGGCTTCAGTTCCCACTCTACGTGACTTCATGTCCAAACTCTCTCCTCCACAACCCTTTTCTCAAAGCACCCGAATTTTGACTCCAATTTGTCACAGTGATCTAGCCGATCATATCGCTCTCAATTCCTTCAGCTTCCCTTCCCGGCTCCCTTTTCACCATACTTCACAAATCTGCGACCAGAAACAGCTCCCTCATCTCCGTTGTAGCACCATCTGCATCACTGTTACCATTGTTTCACACGGAATTTCATCCAATAGGTTGGTTGGTTTGGGGAAGGAGATCAGACAGCGTGGTCATCGGTCTCATCGGATTAGGGAAGGATTGGAAAGGAAGTCGGCCGTGCCCTTTCAGAGGAACCATCCCGGCATTTGCCTGCAGTGATTTAGGGAAATCACGGAAAACCTAAATCAGGATGGCCGGACGCGGGATTGAACCGTCGTCCTCCCGAATGCGAGTCCAGTGTCCAACCACTGCGCCACCCCGCTCGGTGGGTTTCATCCAATAGAATCAACTTTTACTGAGTTTGAGAAAAGGTTATTCACTTTTTGTTCTAAAAATTTATTTTTACGCTTTAAGTTTTATTTGACTTAATCTCATTATTGTTGCTGCCACCCGCCCCGCCTCTTCCTCTAAAAATAATAGGATGATTTTTTTTTACCGAGTAAAAAACGCTTCTCTATCAAGAGCGTTTGGACTTCGTGGGATGCGTAGCTTCAGTCCTTTCCCAGAAGCTACAGTCGCGGTCCAGAGGCAATGAGAAGTGGCAGCCACGAGTTTTGCTGCGAAGCTCATGCCAATGGAAACAAGGTTTTGATTAAGTGGACGAACCTGTAAGGTGTTGTTGAACAGAGTGAACAATGTTCGTGTAGAAACTGTTTACATTCGAGTGACTGTGGAGTCTCGTCTTTTCACTTATTGACCTGAGACTTTTTCTCCTGAGTGTTCAAACTTGACTAACTGAAACCAGTGGGTGGCCAAGTTGACACGATAATCGACTTAGCTTCTGGTACAGTGGTCAGAGCGGTTGGTTTTTCTTATGTAACCGAATAGCGACAGGACTGAAATCAATCCAATGTGCAAGAAGCTAGCGAGTCAAAGTGATCTGGCGATCCTCGATTAAGCAATTTGATGGAGTCGGATATGGGTAAGTCAATAAAATGACTTAACTGCGACAGTGTGGGAACTAGCACTTAAAACGACCGCGCAACAGACAGTTTAATTTTATGCGGCAAATACTATTCTTCTGTGTCACCTCTTGGCTTACATATCTGAGATGCTATCTGAGGAACGGGCTCGCAGAGAGCCCGAAGTACGCGAGGAGCTTTAATAAAAACGCTCGTGTCATTGCCAGAAATACTGCAGCAACGCGTCACTCGGTGCGTAGCTTAGCTTCTCGCCGAGTGGTCCAGCAGAGCAGGACGAGAGCCCCGCAAATGGCAGCAGGAGAGACGGCTGCTACGGTCCGCCTCAAATAACTCGGCGCCTCGTTTTGTCAGCAACCGACAGTCAGCCGGCAGGCGGCGCGGAATCGGGCGCTGCACGTACGCTTGCTGGACACACAACAGCGGCCTTCTCTGGCAATATTTGACGGAATTTACACAAGGCGACAGGTGAGGCTGTGTTACTGCTCCGATATGTAAACCAAGTCGCCCATGCGGTTGTAGTTCCCATTAACAGATCACTGCAAGATTCAGAACAATACATTTTGAACTTTTCATGCACATTTTTGTCGCAAGAGCAAGTTACGAAATTTGAGAAACAAAAATCATAAAAACAGGCGGTAATTGAAGCGCTGACCTTCGGAATACAAAGCTAGCACGCAAGCAAACGGAAAAGTTGTAGACGATCAAAATCGGAAAAGCAGTACAGCAATTTTTGTAGACTATCACCAAAGTGACAGCTCGTGCCGCCTCAAACAGCAGATGCAGCCCCCTGTGTGCTTTGGTTTTTCCTACTTCAACAGATCCACCAAAACTGCAGCAAACTGCTCTTAGAACTACCAGGCCATGTCACGTAAAACAACTGGAGAAATTATATTTGGTAAAATCACTTTTACTTTTGCTCCCAGGATCATGTTCACGAGAACAACTTTTTTTGTAACCGTTGGGAAAACCACACAAAATGTTACTACTTGTCAAAGATAAATTAATTAATTTAGTTACTTATCCTTATTCACGGTCGATCACCCATGTAATTAATATGGACCGTATGCTTTACATCCTAATCACTGAATTAAGTTACAAATAATAGTTTTTACCTTTGAAGTAATCACTGTATTGCTGCGATATCTTTAACCAACGGTGAACAACCAATCGTGTTTGTGCACGTGTTTTTTCTAAGAAATCTATGCCACTTACTTAACTGTTACTAATTTACTACTTTAAACTAGCCCCGCCCATCATTAACAATCAAAAATCAAATAATAATAATAATAATAATAATAAGGCTGTCTGCGAGAAAATGTTCAGCTACAGCATTTAAGTAGCCAGGTTCCATTCGTCACACATTGCCTCGTAGACATGAGTGCCCTGAAGCCCCTTTTAACACCATGCACTTATAAATCGGACATTATAATAGACCATGGTCAGGTGTACTAATTGTTCCGCAAACCGCTTACATAGCATACAATATTTTTCATTCAATACATCCCTTCCGCGTCAGTACAGTACCCGATCGTCACGTCGCAAACAATGACGACGATAGAAGAACATGGGCGGTAATTTTTCGTCCTGTGTCCTCACCATCGCGCGAAATATTTTTGGAATTTCATGGCCAGGGTTTAAAAGAACTTCTTGCACCGTAGGCGAACCTAAGTCGCACTTTATCGTACAAACTCACGTTGTCAGCGATGAAGTAACCAGACGACCAGCCAGACATCAAGGAAAGGCTCAACCATGGGTAGGTTCATCTTACATAACATGTATTCGATTTTACTAATGCAGCGCTATCACTTGAGACTGCATGCACAGGTTTATCTCCTGAGAGTATCTTATCGTATATTAGTGCTGGTTTCATGACACAGTTTGAATTGTTTGGTGCTGAAGGCAATTCAAACAGAAACACTTATGAGAGGTGGTAAGTGCCATCGAATTATTCTAGGTGCTTTGTTCTTAGTCACTCTCCACAGATCTGCATATAATATTATTTATGCTCATTTTTTCCAGATAAGCAATCATACCCTTTAAATCTTCTTTCTTCTTTTCATTTGTAATTGAGGGGATTGAGGAAATAGATTCAAAGGTAGCATATCGAGTATTTCATGCATGTTTCCCTTTTTTGAGCACATTCACCTTACGGATCCTTTCCATGTCAGTGTAACATTCTCTTATTGCTACACGTGCTACATCTGTTGATTCATATGTGATGCTGACAGAATCTGAAATGTTCACCTTTTTTGTACAGAGTATCTCATCTGCTAAAAACATAGGAAGTATTCATAGACATTACTTTGAAAGATCTAACAATCTTTGCTTCGTCGACCATTTTGCGTAGGTCGCTGGGTACAAATGCCTTCGTCACCGACTTCTTTCTCTGTATCAAGGCAAACTCAGAGTCGCAGAAACCGTTGTTCTGTTCGTGTGAACAAACCCGTTTGCCACCAGAAAAAAAGAATACCATAATTAAATTCTCGTTTTGTGCACCACAATTGTCACTCCAAACCATACGGGTTTTCTTCGTTGTTATCTCGGCGTTTAACACTTTCAGAATGCATGGCGCGATTTCATTTCCACCCCTACCAGCGATACTCTCAACCCACATGCAAATGTAAAACTGAACGGTGTCACAAATACTGCCATGTTGTAACAAGACAACGGCGACAAAACACCTTGGAGTGCGTTAGTGTGGGCACAAACATAACCTGCTCCATATCAATTGATATGCAGCAAAGTGAAACAAACACAAATGAATGGCACATTGCACCATTCATATGAAATCAGCAGGTAACTTAGCAACATTGCCATCTAGTGGTGGCAAATGTACCCACTTGCAATTCTCGGTTGACACAGGACTTTTCATATGCAATCCTCCTCGGTATCCCGCACCTTTCAAACCACTTATCACATTTTTCATTAATTTGGCATTTAGCACTTTTCTACAGTATCCAATTATTGAAGTACATGAAAAAAATACGTAAATTAGTTACAAACTATGGCGTGCATACATTTTATTCAACATGTAAACGTCATTGCAGATATTCGGATTTAGGTTATGACATGTTCGATATGCCTGCCATCATTGGCAATCATGTGGCGCAGACGAATAGCAAAATTCTGCATGATCCGCTGCAGTGTCGAAACATCGATGCTGTCGATGGCTTCCTGAATGGCTGTTTTCGGCTCAGCAATGGTTTTGGGGCTATTGCTGTTTACTTTGTCTTTAATATAGCCCGACAAAAGGGAGTCGCATGTCTTCAGATCCGAAGCAAGTGGCGCCCAATCGAGGCCCATGCCAGGGGCCTCTGAGTAGACCAAAGCCAGAATGCGGTCCCCAAAGTGCTCCTCCAAGACATCAAACGCTCTCTTGCTTCGATGGGGTCGAGTTCCGTCTTGCATGAACCACATCTTGTAGAAATGAGGGTCACCATGGATAATGGGGATGACATCATCTTCCAAAGCCTTTACGCATCTTTCGGGAGTCACCGTGCCATCGCGAAATGCTGATTCTCAGTCCTCCAAACGCACCAATTTTGCTTATCGACGATCCCATTCAAAAGAAAGTGGGCTTGGTCGCTAAACCAAACCAACAAGGGCATACTTATTTCCAACATGCCCCGCGGCCAACCGTGTAGTCTTAACGTCCCAACGCGCATCGTCCAGAAGTTATGACGATTTTTATTTCATATAGTTCAGTAACTGTCACTCAGTATGTCTGGAGTTAAATTCACTTTGATAATGTGGCAGGCAATCAAGGCTTTTAACAACTGACATGCATTTCTTCATATAATAAAATTAATGTTAATAGCACAGGCACGTAAAAACAGGAAGAACTGTCACAACTGCAAAGTCAGTGAACAATTACGGAAACTCACCCAGTAACTTCGTAAAAAGGCGCCATGAACTCACCTGGAAGAGAGAAATAAACCAAATTAGTTCGTGTGTTTTACACAAATATCATGTTATTTTTTAAAGACTTCAAACAAGAAACCTGTGAAGTTTGGTATGATATATAAGGCTCGTATCACTGGCACACCACATAGTCACCCGTTGAAGGTGAAGAGACTTCTCGATCGCGAAATGAGGATTCTCGGTCCCCCAAACGCGCCTATTTTGCTTACTGACGAACCTGTCCAAGCGGAAGTGCGCTTCGTCGCTTAACCAAATCAACATGTGCATACTAATTCCCATCACGGCCCGCGGCCAACCGTGCAGTTTGCACGTCCTCTCTCAAACAGTTCAGAGTTTATAACGATTTTATTTCATGTAGTTCAATAATTGTAATCCTGTATTTCTTCGATCAAAGAGCTGCAAGACAATTACCCATTATCGAAACCTTTTAAAACTCATATACCGCCGGACATCGACAAGGACAAAATCATCTGCAATGACAGAAGTTATGACGAAGAGCATTTTTGCAAAGTTGTGTGTTACAACTGCTCTCAGATTTTTAGCAACATGTCACTTCCTCGAAAGTTAAATTTGCAACAGCCATTTCCATAACGTCGCTGTCTAATACAACTCCCCAAGTCACACAAAGTGCTTTTTGATGTACTAGTGATCTACTATGGTCAAAGGTCCTGAAGGTAAACGGTAAAAGTATTAGTTATTGTATTAATATTTCTCATTTTAAGAAATTGTTGAAAATTACATGAAAGGAAGTTCAACAGAAATCCAAATAATTTTTTTAGTGATGTCATCGCTTAAAACGAGTGAAAAGTCTCGCCACCGTTACTACTCAGCGGTACAGCATTGGTCGTAAAATGTGATAATGGATATAGGTCGTGCCCCTGGATATGTAGGAGGAGACGAAGGAGAAAAAGGTGTTGAAGCGACCGCCTGCCTTTACACACATTATAGTCATCCAAATTGGTATGTGTAGTCAACGTTTTCAGAAAGCCTCGACCGCTTTTGATGCACAGTAAATTAAAGCAAGGCGTTATACCAGGAAGCTTTTTTTTTTACCAACGAAATCACGGTTCGTTTCAAGGAAAACCTGGTTTGTAAAACGCAGTCTTTATATATATGGTGGTCGTCGGATCCCATTTTCCACAAGCACTGTTGACTCTTTGTACAATTTATAAATTCCGTCAAAAGTCCTTGGCCAGCAACGGTAATCCGCCATGACGGTTTCGCGTACTGATAAGAATCTACGAAAGAGTACACCCGTACTGTAGGCAACTGACCAGAAAAATCTGCGAGGGCGCGCGCACCACTACGCGTGACAACGCCACAGGCGCGTCGTGTGCGGCTAAATGCGCTGGCGGGCAGAGGTACGTGGCGCATATGCCAGGCTGCTTTACCGCACACCTGCGTGCTTACTGACACTGCATTCACGCGGACATTCTTGCGCGCTCATCTGAATGGCTCATCTTAAACCGCGGGTTTAGGTGTATCCGTGTGAGAGCGCCTGTTGCACGGGTGCCGTTCGTAGTCAAATACGAAGCGTCCTGCAGGCTTGGTTAGCATCTGCATTTATGTTCAAGCATGCATTTCTCGCATGTATATTCCAGAACCCCTCACCCCGTAATTCTTATTACGAAGGTGGAGCCGCAAGGCTAGTACTTGTAGAAAACCAGGAAATCAATAAGCCTGCTCAAGAGAGTGCAGGAGAGAGGGCGCGCAATGTACAGAGAGCAGCAGGGAGGTGCGGAGACCCAGCAGTAGCCAGTAGCCGGTCATTACGGTGGCCCGGCCGCGCTTTGCTGCGCTTCCTTCCCCTCCCCTGCCGGCCAGGCATTGTGCTCGCAGCCGCCTGCGGACCGCGCCGCTGCTAAATACTGCCGCCAGCCGCCACCTTTCAGCAGCCAGCGCACGGAAACGGCACACCGGCACTTTGTCTCACGGCACTCCGAGGTACCCTGAAGGTGCCCGAGACCAAAGCGCTGAAGTATACACCCAACGCACTCATAATAATCTTTATAACAGTTGGAGTTCCCATTACGGAAGTACTATCTGAAAAAAAGGTTCATTCAACTCTTGATACGGTTTCAAAGTGGAAAGATTAGCGACTTGCTAGAAGTTATAGTACTGTAAAACTGAGCACTGACAGCAGTGTGTAACAACTGGAACCACCGAACTCACAAAATTATTATTTTTTCGATGATGCTGAGCCACAAATGTTCAAATGTGTGTGAATTCCTATGGGACCAAACTGCTGAGGGCATCGGTCTCTAGACTTACACACTAGTTAAACTAACTTATGCTAAGAACACCACACACACACAGAATACCCTAGGGAGGACTCGAACCTCCGGCGAGACGGGCTGCGCAATCCGTGAATGGCGCCCTAGAGCGCGCGGCCACTCCACGTGACGCTGAGTCACAGTCACACAGTATTTTCCGAAGGAATACACCGCGATTTGAGTGTATATTACTGTGTACTTCTGTATATTTACTTTGTAGAAGCATGAAGCGCATAGCCGTTTACTCGTACTAATGTAGATGTTAACAGCTCCTGGCATATCTTAAAGCAGTAAGCACAGTGCCGCTGCTGTTCACGATAAACGTAAATAACCTGGTAAGGGTCTGTAGCCGTGGCTGCAGTTGTGGATAGTGACATGACGTTAAGACATTTGTTGCAAAATGCAGAGAGAAATGCAGATAGCCAGTACCCAGTGCAGAGACTGGCTACTAACTCAAACAGACGAAAGAATCCGACACTGTTTAACGACGGGATCGGCGATCAGGAAGTACATTTACACTGTCAGCCATAGCCGACGGTTATCTATGAGTTATCTATCCGGAGCGATTAAAGGTGGAGCCCTGGGGCCAAGCAGGAGCTAGATTTGGATCCCTGAAAAAAGCCCCAGAAAGTGTCAAGCAAGCATTAACTACTTCCTCCTTCATAGTGTCCTGCATGCAACATGATGAAAGTTTCCAAAAATGTGTAAAATAGCCTCAAAGGCAAACTCTGTTTCCTTTTGCATGGTAATACGTATACCAATTGATCCGAAACGTCAGAATCACCTTTGGTGAATTGTACTACTTTTTTAAAGGAAGTTTGAGAGTTTGGTTTGTTTTCGTGTACTCATGAGGCTACGAGTACTATTTTCTTTTTCGATGATAGTTTAACAAACAAATATTTGCTGTACACCATATTATTCTCTTTTTCCCTTCACTTCTTTCATGAAAGAATAGAGTTCTTTATTTCTGGATTACGGAGAGACGTCTGATAACACAGGCATGGTGAGGGGAGCGATACAAACTACAGAAACATGGTAGTTTCTGGTACCGCTTTGTAGGAATTTATTGCGATAAAATGCGTGGGGTGCAACAGTTACCCTTAGTAGAGTTCCAGGATCAATCGTCAGATATTCAATTTTTGACGGCGTGCAATTACGTCAGAAAAGACAGATTTAAGGCCACATCCAACACACAGCTCATCTGCATAAATCTCTTCTATGGAGACTGTTACCACTAGTGCAGCACCCCATTGTTTATGCTGTTACCGATAAACACTACTGAAATTTTGCCACTCCACCTCTAAAAAGAATATAAACGGCGGTCGTTGGGATGTTGATCTTTTGGCTTTATAGCTCGTTAACGCGGCCCGGTTACAAAAGGTATGCAGCGAGGGCCCTAACACCGGAAGCAGAACGAACAGAGGTAACTAGCAGAGCGCGTACACACATTTGACGATATCTATGCCTAAGCGTCTACAAGGTGGTATTCTTAAATGTTCCGGAAGATATTATTTCTTTAACTTTATAAGACGGACAATGCGTCTATGTTCCTTCTACAGCCATCAAACGAGTATCATAACTATTCATTAGAGCACCTGAACGACGGAGGACAATTAGTGGAATATCTCTGTTTATCGATTGTGGATGTGGGACAGCAGCTGGCTGGTCAAATATTGTTTTTTCTATCAGTTTCGACAATTCAGTATGCCATAATCAAGCCCCATATGCACCTCTCTCAACAATTACCGACAGTGACATACTGTGGCCATCTGTTGCTCGACGTCGTGAATTCTGGGAGCCCCTCCTTCGAGCTCCTTGTGGTTCCGACCGCGGCACATCTGAGCGATACCGACAGTAGTGATACATCTCCCAACATTTATCGTCGAAAAGTCTGCCGCTTTGGTAGCCAAAATAAATTGCACTCGTGTAGAAGAAGATTACATCTACTGCTCGAACCACACTACCAACATCAATAAACATGACCGCCCCCACATGGTCGGCTGAAAGTGAACTCGGCCTTGGTCCGTCTGGCGTTTGAGAAGAGCCGCTCTACATTACATATCCCTGGAATCTCCCTGCCACCTCCGTACTTGTCTGGGTAGCTTAACCGTGATAGCTATCTTATAGTCAATTGTTTGTTTTAGCAAACCGCGGCTCGTTGCCTCAGTGTGTGTCAGATTACTGCACTCTATATTCTATTGATTCTACAATTTTTTGCCGTCAGTCGTGTCTTCCTTAACTCCAGAAAATGGATCGTATTCTTGGAAAAAATGCCAGGCTGCAGCCCTTTAACTGGCTGCAAAAGTTAAGATAACGGACACGAAGGAATGCCTACGCTTACCACCTTTGATAAAACCGTAGCTAGCCTACGCCGATGCCAGCTCTACTTTCTTTTACTATTTAACGATTTTCACAAAAAATGACAGCTCTAATTTAAACAACATTCACGTAAATAATATGTGACCAAGACACTTCACCTTGAGCAATGCCAGGTAGCCATCAGGTTTTTCGAGTCGTCTCGGGCGAGCGGGTTCGGCCACATGTCGTACCACACCGTGAGAAAGCAGGTCGGCTCATAGCCGAAAGCAACAACAATGAAATGAAGTAAGACCGACGTAAAACATTAAATAGAACATTAACGTACATTTCAGTACGCACACTAGACAAAACGTTTGTCACCCCCAACAGACGTAACGCTAATACCATGACGCAACAACGCCTCCAGCCTTGATAATGGTCTCAATTCGACGACAGCGAGTTCTTTAGCTACGCCATATCCAGCTGACGCCGCACACTGATGGCCACATCCGGTAGAGCTAACATATTGCGGAGATGTGCTCGCTAAGTCTCACCCGCTGTTTCAGATAACCCCAGACTTTTTCTATGGGATTATGATCGGATTATTTAAAGGGTCCGTCGAGATGCTATCGGGCGCCTGACTGTTCGTGAAAGCAGACAGGGATGAGTGAAATTCTTATGGCTGTTGTCACCTTGGATGACAGGCGGTCTACAGCATACCTATCGTGAAAATGTAGAAGAAAGGGCAGCGGTTGGTCAGCGAGATCACTGAAACAAAAATCCTGATTCATGCGAACGGTAAGCTGAATGTGAGTGCCCAAATCGTGGAACAAAAAACACTCGCAAAATATCGCATAGACCCCTCCGGCCTCCACTACAACCTCCGCACACTGCGAGTTAAACGTCTCATTGGGCCACTGGTGTACTCGACGCCCTCTACCATTTCAGAAGGGGCAAAGTCGCACATTACACGCCTCAAGGCAGCTACTGCCCAGTTTCCGTGTTGCATGGCCCGCCGTAGACGTGCAGCTTTGTGTGGAGCTGTGAGCAATATTCTTTTGCGAGGCGAAAGAAACCAAATGCATCATACTTCCCAATGTTTGCTCGGAAACAGGTTAGGTGGATCTGTGTTCACTGACGGCAGTATTCACGGTGCCGTTATGATCACCGCGACAGCAGATTTCTGCCATTCCGTCAAGTCTTCATGTCCATTCACCTTACTGCTCTGGTTGCATATAACCCAATGGCACAAAAAATATGCTTCACTTCACTGCCATTGCTTACACCAGCGGCGGAGGGTCAGTTGTGCACCATTTGCAGCGCTCTAAAGCGGCTTATGACCTGCTTTATACGTGTGACAAATATTTTGTCTGGTGAGCTAATAAAATATCGTAAACTGAATTCGAATGCCAATGAGGAAACTATTGCCACGCGACAATGATCGCATATACCTACAATGAACGATCTTGATATCCCCCACATTATATATATAGAGTGGAGAAAAAATGCGTCACAAAATTTTAACCCTGGATAGCTGATGCCAGTAGGAACCAAAATTACTAATGTTGTGTAGGTCGACAACGCACAATTTTTAAACTACGGAAACGGAGCCACGCGCTCCGATTGACAGTGGGATTGCCCTATTGCTGTTCGTCGGTTGAGGGCAGCGCTATGGTTGTCGGTTCACACATACAAACGTCCCTCGCCCCGTCACTGCCCCAACGTGATATGCACACGTGCCGAAAAGGTCTTGCTGTTTGTCTCCATCTCACGTCAGAGGCATTGACACGTAAGCTTCGCTTCGGAGCTCACACACGTCACTTGAAATTTAGTCACAGAGTAAGCATGGCGGCACAGTAATCGTTTGAAGAACAACGAGACTACTATGCCGGCGGATTCGCCCCCAGGCTCCCTGAGTGGAAGGCTGGCGCGCCACCACTGAGCGTGCGGGCCCGCCTTTGATACATCGCGATCTCCGGCAGTCAAAGCATTCGCGGTCATGCGTTGTCCAGAGCATCCAGCAACAGGGTAATCCGACAGCAAATCGGAGCGCGTGGCGCTAAGTTTCCGTAGTTTAAAAATGGTGCGTTGTCGACCTACACATCATTAGTAACTTTGGTTTCTACTGGCATCATCTATCCAGGGTTAAAATTTCGTGACTATTTTTCTCCGCCCTGTAAAGCAAATCTTCATAACGATCGTGGACTTGATTTCGTTTTTTTGTTTGGAGTGAAAGGGTCGGCTCTATGAAAGGCAAATACTGTAAAGTCTAAGAGCAACTAAGTAAAAAACATAGAAAAAACCCAGAAGAAAGATAGAACAGACAAGTCGTTAAAAGATCAGTCAAGACGAGGCATTAAAACTAAGAAACGAAAAAGAATAAAGAGAAAAGAATAAAGAGAAGAGAATAAAAAGGGGGGGGGCGGAGACTGGTGCACCACCAACCCCACAGGCAGTCAATTATGCCAAAAAGCCTTGCCTTACACGGATGAATAGCAACCACATTCACGGGTAAAACGTAACACCAGGTCAGCCGAGTTGGCGTCGTCTGCTAGCACCAAAGGGAAGATTAAGATGCCATCTCGAAACAACCAAATTAGGGCAGTCTATGAGTAAGTTGACCACCGTCAGACGGGCTCTGCATCGGCAGTGAGCGGGATCCTCACGTCTGAGATTGTTGCCATGGGTCAGCCAAGTGTGGCCAAGGTGGAGTCTACGGAGGACGATGGATTCCCAGCGAGCAGCACTGCCTCATGGTCATGGTCTGCGTAATTCTCACCAGTTTATCTGGGGAGTTCAGAGTCGATAATTCTGAGTTTCAGACTTCCAGCAATCGATGACTATAAACGATCGAAGGTCCGCTTGTGGGACCCCCATTTCCAGAATCGTTGTCCTCATGGCCATCTTGGCCAACGAGTTAGCTCGTTCATTTACCGAAATCCCAAAATGGCCGTGTGTCCAAACGAAAACGACTGGCCGTCCAGCTTGATGGAGGTCTGAGACAAGATCCTGGACAGTCGTAACCAGAGTGAGAGGAGAGTAGCACTGGTCGATAGCTTGAAGACTGCTAAGGCAAACACTATAGAGTAGGATACTCTTGCCAGTTTAAGAACGAACATGGACAAGCGCTAATCTAATGGACATCAAGTCAGCAGTGAAGACATTGCAGCCACTGGGCATACAGTAGAGTTCACTACACAGTGCATGTGTGTATGCAAAACCTCCTAGCCCGTCAATTGACGAGCCATTGGTGAATACAGCTTCCGAACCCGGATACTTCAATAGCAGCCAAGAACAGGCGGCGAAAAATCTTTTGGACAAAAGGGGACTGAGGCAAATGCGAGGTCGGGACACAAGCCATGTGGGTAGATGCGATGTCTCCCTGACCAGAGGGGTGACAGTGGAGGAAGTTGCAGTTCCAAAGAGAGACACTGGAGACGTTCAGCAATTGTCAACCCAGTTCTGAGTCGCCCTTCTGGAAGGTGGCGCTGCCTTCCAGAAAAAAGGACACGGGAGTTGGGATTCTCAAGGGAAAAAAAAGTCTTTTCGGGTTTTAAAATCATTTTCTTCAGACACTTACTGGCGCACAGTCACCGTTCTTGTAAAAGAGCAACGTGCAATCCTTGGTGGAGATTGTTGTATTGGGCGTCTTGGACCCAAGCTGAGTTACAGCCGTCTGCCGCGCGTCTGTTGGAGTGCATATTCTGACGCTTCCAGCGCTGTCTATTGCTCAAATTTCAGCTAATTTATTTTGTTCCACGACGTTTCCCCCTGGATCAGTAATTTGTTCAAATTCGACGTCAATTCTCAGTAGTAATTCTCTTTCTACAGCATTTTCAAGTTGGATCTTTAATTACAGACACTGCATATACGTTTACCTGTTTGTGACACGTCTTGTAGTAAAATTTTTAAATGAAAATATGTTTCATAATTGTGACTTATTCCACATTCTTTGCGACCATTTCACTCATGATCTGTAGAGGCGGATTTAGCGAATCTGCAGTTTTGTAAATTTAAGATCTGTATTTTTATTTTAATGAAATGTTCTGAATCTTTGAGAATATCCTCGTTAAGGACTGAAAGTGTGTCTATTTATTAGTATCCTGTATGAGACAGGTTCTAGGAATTGCAAATGACGTGCAACACATGGCAGAAGAAGCTGGTGCTTTACTGCGCGAGAAGCAGAAAGCGGTCCGATTTTTAAGAATTCACGACGGCTAGGCGAAACAGACTCAAAATGTATTACTGTGGAGGAGAACAACGTTTGTGGAACTTTCTGGAGTCGCTTACCAACGACTGCACCGAGAATATCTCCCTGAAGACCTCACTCTATTGTGTACGTAGTACATTCAAACCTAGAATGTTTTTCCTAAGTGCATGCTATCTTATTTTCTGCAAAGTGCCACGCTGTTTCGCTCTATTTCTTCTGCTTTTTACGTGGTGTATTTCTTTGCTTTTATGCAGTCCATTTCGAGCTGTGTGTGATGTGTAAGTGCGTAGGCGACTATACTACAGTTTTGTCGCTCTGAAAACGAGCGCTGGAAAGACAGCTGAAACGTCAGTTTCATTGTTTCAGTATTTCATAATGGTACAGCCTAATACCCAAAAGCATTTTATCCGATTAGTTGGTATCCTTTCGAAATTCAATTCTTCTTCTATACATTGAAGCAAACATTCAAGTGGCTTGGACTTCGCACTCCACTGGCATATTTACACTATTATCCTTGAGAAACCGTATTTCCACACGCTCACGTAATTGACTCCGTCTCGCATTCAGTTCGCTGTTCAGCCGCGGACACTTGTAAAAGATGACAAGACATCAAAGAACTGAAGGAGACGACGGAACTGCAGATAGCGTGTAATACAGGAAAACTGTGTAGGCAAAAGTTGAGGGGTATGCTAAATTAGGAGCATTCATTCGTGTCTTACTGTATGACGGGAGAACAGCCGATTTGTATATAAAAATGTCAGCACCACCGTCATGCCGACTCCACTGCCACTGACAGCTGCCCAGGTTCCCGGGTTCGATTCCCGGCGGGGTCAGGGTTTTCTCTGCCTCGTGATGACTGGGTGTTGTGTGCTGTCCTTAGGTTAGTTAGGTTTAATTAGTTCTAAGTTCTACGGGACTCATGACCATAGATGTTAAGTCCCATAGTGCTCAGAGCCATTTGCACCAACCATTGACAGCTGCTTTAGGTTTCTCGGTTGAGGATCCATGCAGCGAGAGATCCAATCGAGGTAGTCCCACAGATTCTAGATTGGGTTTAAACCAGGGAGTACACTGCAAGCAATGCGACATGCTGCACTGGCCTGCTGAGAGACGCCCCCCCCCATACAGTGCACAGCCAGTGAAGCCGCTGCTGCAGAGGCGTTTCTGAAATTATCAGCCGTCATTTCCCTACAGTATGGCCGTTCAGGTAACCTGATTTTAATCCGTGTTGGCTGTGGGTTTATCTGAAAGACGTCGTGTTCAGTGCTCAATTATGAACGTAGCTGAATTGGGGGAACGCACTGCGCAACAGGTATGGGGAAAAAGGACCGAGGGCGACACGAACCAATAACACGGCAACCCAACCATATCCTGTTTATTTTCCAACTATACTTAACAGGTCCGCAGCTCGTGGTCTCGCGGTAGCATTCTCGCTTCCCGAGCCTGGAGTCCCGGGTTCGATTCCCAGCGGGGTCAGGGATTTTCACCTGTCCCGAGATGACTGGGTGTTGTTTGTGTTTTCATCATCATCATTTTTCATCCCCATTACGATCGGAGGAAGACAACGGCAAACCACCTCCATTAGGGCCTTGCCTAGTACGGCGGTGCGGGTCTCCCGCATCGTTCCCCTACGATTTGTCAAGAAGCATGGAAATTTATTTCCACTTCCATACTTAATAGAGAAATAGTGTTCATTTCCCAGCACTGCTGGTCAACGCGAAAAGTTGGGGCTGCAATACTTGCAGGAACGGCGGCAGAAAATCACAAATCTTTTCAATACGACCTCCTTATAAAACCACTATCCACATACTTATCATAGAAATCCGAAAATAGAGCAATCCAAATAGAAAAAAAAATCTGGTGCATTATTCAGAAATCAGTCTGCCGTCATAGTTATAATTAACTTCATTGTCAATTCTACGAGTCACTGTATTTGAAATTAGTCGGTTTTGTTATTTACGTAGTAAATATAAAGAAAAGCACTCCGTTTTCAGACCACGAGTGGCCTACCGGGACCTCTCGACCGCCGTGTCATCCTCAGTGGAGGATGCGGATAGGAGGGGCGTGGGGTCAGCACACCGCTCTCCCGGTCGTTATGGTATTCTTGACCGAAGCTGCTACTATTCGGTCGAGTAGCTCCTCAATTGGCATCACGAGGCTGAGTGCACCCCGAAAAATGGCAACAGCGCACGGTGGCCAGGATGGTCACCCATCCAAGTGCCGACCACGCCCGACAGCGCTTAACTTCGGTGATCTCACGGGAACCGGTGTATCCACTGCGGCAAGGCCGTTGTAGTAAATATAAATGTTACACTGTTTATTGCTATATGTTCACAACTTAACCAGAAGCATAATGTTATTAATTCTTATGTTTTTGTTGGTGGCTGAGTCGTAGCACTATGTGTTTCCGGCTTTCTGCCATCAAGTTATGCATTCTTATGTTTATTATTTACAGTGTAAGATAAAATAAATCCTATCCTAACTTTATTTATTACATGAAAGTGTTTGCTCCTGCCGTGGCCTATCTTTTGTTCATCAGCAGCTGCTGATGAGCTTCAACAAACAACACACAAAAATGCTTCTTGAAGTGTCTTCCAAAACTAACGAAAATGAAATGAAATTAAATGTCGTGTGACGAGGACCTCCCGTTGGGTAGACCTGTCGCCTGGTGAAAGTCCTTTGGGTTGACGCCACTTCAGCGATCTGCGTGTCGAGGAGGATGAAATGAAGATGAAGACAACACAACACTCAGTTCACCAGAGCGGACAAAAATCTCCGACACAGCTGGGAATCGAACTCGGGCCCGGGGCCCGGGCCCCTGCGTGGCATTCGGCTGCGCTGAGCACTCAGCTATGGAGGCCGAATTCCAAAACTAAATCAATTAAAACCATCGAAATTTAATACTCCTTCAGATAATTTACTGTGGTGAGAAGAGATAAAGAACGAAGTCTTGCAAAACGTCAATAAATGGAAAAAAAGTAATTAAGTCCCTTGCTGGGCCACACAACTGGTAGAACAAAAGTTGAAGTTTAAACTAGACACTGTTTAGCACACTCGTCGTGAACGCCAAGTCCGTGCTGAGCAGGAGTAATGAAAAAGTTGATGTTCCTAGCTACAATGACCGAAACGATGACAAAGTCAATACACGCCGAGATGTTACGGCCGCCGGGTGTGCGACGTCTTGGTTGAACAGCGGCGGTGGGCGGCGGCTCTGTGTTCATCTGTTCCGGACAGGCGATGTCGCTGCCTTCT
Organism: Schistocerca cancellata; assembly: GCF_023864275.1. Taxonomy (NCBI): domain Eukaryota; kingdom Metazoa; phylum Arthropoda; class Insecta; order Orthoptera; family Acrididae; genus Schistocerca; species Schistocerca cancellata. Next base: position 1,129,284,322 of record NC_064626.1, on the reverse strand, counting down.
GCTGCCCCGGCGCGAGCTTTAGATCCTCGATGTGGAAGGTATTATACTTCGTTCATCATAAGAAAGAAACCTGATGTAAACAAACACAAAGGCGATGATTGGTCAGCAGTCGTAGCTCTCGTATACTGGTGTTATTCCGCTCTTGTAAGTAGATCCAACTTATGTATTAGATATCTTATTACCGTGTCACTGTAAAAGAAACTGTAAGACATTCTGATGTACTAACAGCCATCAATATTTTTCTTAATCATGTTTTAGCTACGTAATTCTTAGAACGCACACCACCACGTCGTAAAAGAAGAGGACGAAAAGTGGGTTTTTTGGTGGCTTGGAATTCTGTTGCTGATCGCCTCGTTATCAACGTAGTATTGCTCAGAATCCGATATGGAAGGAGTTCAGAGATTACTACACGACTGACTGTAATACCTTCAATGGCTTCAATATTTAACTACATGGGAAATCAGCCGTGCACTTTTACGCCATACATAGGTCAAGCACAAAAATACTGTTGTTAAAGTTAGGAATTTTCATCACCCTTGTTTTTAATTAAAATACTATGTTAGCTAAGATCGAAAGCATGTCACGTTTTCCGTCCGGTCACCAAAGAAGCATATCGCCTCAGTTTTGCCATATATTACTTCCTGAATGACATTCAAAGCTATGTTATTTCTCTGCTCTTCTCGTTTTACGTCTTTCCTGCAACTGTTTACATCACTGCAGGTTAGTTGGATCACTTGCCTGGCCAGTGCTGTCCAAGTTAAATGCGCCGGTAAAGCTGTTGCCCCGTACCATCGCTAGAGTCAATGTCCTGATGGGATTCCAATTCGGTTTTACAGAGAGTACTCTACTGCCTTGGCTCCTTACTTAGCTTGCATTTATCGCGAATCTCTTGCCCAACGTAAAGTCCCGAGCGACTGGTAAAAAGAGCAGGTGACGCCTGTACATAAGAAGGGTAGAAGGACGGATTCTGAAAATTACAGACCAATATTCTTCACATCGGTTTGTTGCAGGATTCTCGAACATATTCTCAGTTCGAATATAATGAATTTCCTTAAGACAGAGAAGTTGCTGTCCATGCATCAGCACGGCTTTAGAAAGCATCGCTCCTGCGAAGCGCAACTCGCCCTCTTTTGACATGGTATCTTGCGAACCATGGATGAAGGGTATCAGACGGATGCCATATTCCTTGACTTCCGGAGAGCGTTTGACTCGGTGCCCCATTGCAGACTCCAAACTAAGGTACGAGCATATAGGATTGTTTCCCAAGTATGTGGATGGCTCGAAGACTTCTTAAGTAATAGAACCCAGTACGTTGTCCTCGACGGTGAGTGTTCATCGGAGGTGAGGGTATCATCTGGAGTGCCCCAGGGAAGTGTGGTAGGTCCGCTGTTGTTTTTTCTCTCTACATATATGATCTTTTGGATAGGGTGGATAGCAATGTGCGGCTGTTTGTTAATGATGCTGTGGTGTACGGGAAGGTGTCGTCGTTGAGTGACTGTAGGAGGAGACAAGATGACTTGGACAGGATTTGTGAATGGTATACAGAATGGCAGCTAACTCTAAATATCGATAAATGTAAATTAATGCAGATGAATAGGAAAAAGAATCCCGTAATGTTTGAATACTCAATTAGTAGTGTAGCGCTTGATACAGTCGCGTCGATTAAATATTTGGGCGTAACATTGCAGAGCGATATGAAGTGGGACAAGCATGTAATGGCAGTTGTGGGGAAGGCGGATGGTCGTCTTCGGTTCATTGTTAGAATTTTGGGAAGATGTGGTTCATCTGTAAAGGAGACCGCTTATAAAACACTAGTACGACCTATTCTTGAGTACTGCTCGAGCGTTTGTGATCTCTATCAGGTCGGATTGAGGGAGGACATAGAAGAAATTCAGAGGCGGCTAGATTTGTTACTGGTAGGTTTGATCATCACGCGAGTGTTACGGAAATGTTTCAGGAACTCGGGTGGGAGTCTCTAGAGGAAAGGAGGAGTTCTTTTCGTGAATCGCTACTGAGGAAATTTAGAGAACCAGCATTTGAGGCTGACTGCAGTACAATTTTACTGCCGCCAACTTACATTTCGCGGAAAGACCACAAAGATAAGAGAAGAGAGATTAGGGCTCGTACAGAGGCATATAGGCAATAATTTTTCCCTCGTTCTGTTTGGGAGTAGAACAGGGAGAGAGGATGCTAGTTGTGGTACGAGGTACCCTCCGCCACGCACCGTATGGTGGATTGCGGAGTATGTATGTAGATGTAGATGTATGCGTAATGCACGCCATAAAACGTATCCTCATTATCTTACTTCACTGTACACGTGACAGCTGACTTCCGCTCCACGTGAAATGAAATCCAACGGCGTTTCAGAAACCGCGGAAGAATACATCGTGTAATGGTTACATGAGATTTATTCTTACGGTGAACGGAGTATACATCTCTCTGATTGACTGCATGGTTGGATCGCGGAAGCGGAACTTAAGACTTCCTCCGTGCACGCAGCTGTGCGCGACGACTGAGATTTTGACGCAGCCGCCGGCATCGCTCTCTGTCTACTCGCCGACTACATCGCCCTGCTGCGGTTCCAGTGGTCCCGGGGCGTGGGAGTTGCGGGATCGCCTGCAATCCGCGGCAGGAGCGCTGCAGCACCCGGTGGCCTTCCACCTGTCAACAGGACAGGGCTTGTCATCAGGCGGAGCGCACCTATATGAACTGCTTGCATGATGTTTAGGTGCTCCTCGACCAGCATGAAGACCCGGTCTGTCCCCAAGAGAATTTGTGCTGGACCATCGCGGACGGCAACTTCGTCCCAGTACCAATATCATGGACATAAAGAGCCAACTTACCTCAGCAGAGAATATGTTGGCTGCGCATCTTTAACAACCAAATCAGCGCATCCATCCACGCCCGAAGGGGCGCAATTATTTCATTGTTCGTACAATGATCCTATAACCACTGAATTACACTAATATTATTCCTCACCGTGTCAAGTTTCGTTGAATTTTCTTCCTCCACTTCTAGACCCTCAACTTTTATTATCAGTTAATGTGGTATAGACAGATAATGAAACCAATCGTAGCCGTCAAATACCGAGGAATAGTCTGTCAGAAAGAGGTAAGGTGCAGCGGGTTGGCTAGTGGTGGGGATGACAGACAGTTTCACTGGGTGAAACCTAACGAATGGTGAAGAGATATCTATTGACAAACTGTTAAATACTGTTCGCAGTCTGAAGCCCTTAAGAAGTTGAATGAACAGAAGAGATGGAAAAGGTCAAACGAAGAACTGAGAGTCTGTCATAGGTTCGTTTATTTGCGCGAGGGTAACATCGAGAACTACTGTGGGAGACACGCTGCAAGAAAGGTGTTGTGTATCACACAATTACGTGTGCCCACGTTGCAAAAGAAGTCCACAAACATGTTTCTTGCTCCAATATACATTTCGCGTAATGACAAAGATGATAATATTAGGGAAACTGGCCTTGGTAGCCGAGCGGTTTTAGGCGCTACAGTCTGGCACCGCGCGGCCGCTACGGTCGCAGGTTCGAATCCTGCCTCGGGCATGGATGTGTGTGATGTCCTTAGGTTAGTTAGGTTTAAGTAGTTCTAAGTTCTAGGGGACTGATGACCTCAGAAGTTAAGTCCCATAGTGCTCAGAGCCATTTTTAGGGAAACTGCGGGATGTGGAGAGGGATGCGGAGAATGTTTCTACCCGCGCACCATCCGCGAATGAAACGGATAACGAGGGGAAGGAGGAGAAGTATAGCCGGCCGCTGTGACCGAGCGGTTCTAGGCGCTTCAGTCTGGAACCGCGCTGCTGCTACGATCGCAGGTTCGAATCCTGCCTCGGGCATGGATGTGTATGATGTCCTTAGGTTAGTTATGTTTAGGTAGTTCTAAGTCTAGGGGACTGATGACCTCAGATGTTAAGTCCCATAGTGCTTAGAGCCATTTGAACCATTTAGGAGAAGTATAAATCTGGTACAATGTGAATCTTCTACCACAGACTGAGGGCGGCTAGAAGAGCACAGGAGTAGGTGAAGAACATGGAATATCGAGGTATACAAAAAGAGCAGTACCAACGGTCACAAGCTTGGCTGGCACGTACTAAGATGCCACAAGTTTCTCGAAAGCCTACTTCGGCAAGTTCGATAAATGACTTTCGGGCGCAGAATATCCTAATAGTCTACAGTCCCTAAGTATCGTTCCCGTCTAGAGATTCAAAATAAAATGAGACACGCTGCTGGCTTAGCAGCAAGTAAGAACTAAATACACAGGTAAAGATATACACTTTAACTGCCATGTACAATTATTTTCTCCGCCCGTATCCCATAGTGAAGCTAAAGATAAACAATAAATTGAGAGTTTAATTCCTTACTATTCCCAAAGAGTACGTTACCTAAAGGGTTAACGCTTTCCCTCTGCTACTTCTGCGCTACTTCCCTGAATAGGCTGGGATGGAAACTTTATACACAATATAAGAGAACTCAACCTATGCCACGCGCTTTACTGTTACTCATACATCACCGTAAGACTGCTGACTGTGTCTTTCCAGGCCTCATCAGGAGATAAACAGAGGGCAAGTGAACAGAAGCAGCACGTCGACAGTCTCAGGCGCCCAGCTGGGGCGCGTTAGCAACAGGCGGCGACAACAGAGCAGAAGCGGCCGACAGATAAGACTATCAGCCAGCTGTCTGCAAACACCTCCCGTGCTTCAGCCGATGGCGTTATATACGCTTTTTCCCAATTTCTAGTACAGGTTTCTAGAAGTTGTAGAAGGGAGTCAATAGATAAAGTTTGGACAAGGAACCTTCGTCCGGAAATGTACCGTTTTGATATAAAACAGGTTTAAGATGGTGTCATTATCAAAACTCCCGCTTCACGGTATGCACACAGAGGAGAAAATGACGAGGCCCACGAGAAGGACAGGCCGTGCCGCGTATGTCACAGCACGTCATACTGCTGGTCTTACGAGTGCCAGCAGACTCTCCGGCGGGGAGCAAGTAGCTATTTCAGACGAGTTTACTAATTATTAACTGCGCGTTTAAATGCATACAAGTTCTCGATAGAACACGAAACAACTGACACCTGTAGTGGGTAACTTTTCAATTAAATAATGATTTCCCGTGGATCCTGCACGGAGCCGAGCGTTCGCGAACTGTGGCGGACAAGCCTGCTAGTGTGACGTCAGAAGTTCTTTGCAGGACCTGTATATCTTGTTGGCCCAGGAGAATGAGCTCTGACCTGCGCCCTCTACAGGTGAGCGTGGCACGGGCAATGTTTCGAGCACTCATCGTCGGGTTCTCTTCTACATATCGAAGAACGCCCTCCTCAAAGTCTATAAAGTGCCATGTGTCACTGGACCACCACAGTCAACACTCCTAGTTGAGAAAGTACAAGTTTGTCGCAACCGTTAACTGTGTTGTTGTTGTAGTCTTCAGTCCAGAGACTGGTTTGATGCAGCTCTCCATGCTACTCTATCCTGTGCAAGCTGCTTCATCTCCCAGTACCTACTGCAACCTAGATCCTTCTGAATCTCTGCCCTCCAATACTAAATTGGAGATCTCTTGATGCTTCAGAATATGCCCTACCAAAGAATCCCTTCTTCTAGTCAAGTTGTGCCACAAATTTCTCTTCTCTCCAATTCTATTCAATACCTCCTCATTAGTTATGTGATCTACCCATCTAATCTTCAGCATTCTTCTGTAGCACCACATTTCGAAAGCGTCTATTCTCTTCTTGTCCAAACTATTTATCGACCATGTTTCACTTCCATACACGGCTACGCTCCATACAAATACTTTCAAAAACGACTTCCTGAGACTTAAATCTATACTCGATGTTAACAAATTTCTCTTCTTCAGAAATGCTTTCCTTGCCATTGCCAGTCTACATTTTATATCCTCTCTACTTCAACCATCATCAGTTATTTTGCTCCCCAAATAGCAATACTCATTTACTACTTTAAGTGTCTCATTTCCTAATCTAATTCCCTCAGCATCACCCGATTTAAATCGACTACATGCCATTCTTCTCGTTTTGCTTTTGTTGATGTTCATCTTATATCCTCCTTTCAAGACAATGTCCATTCCGTACAGCTGCTCTTCCAGGTCCTTTGAAGTTTCTGACAAAATTACAACGTCATCGGCGAACATCAAAGTTTTTATTTCCTCTCCATGGATTTTAATTCCTACTTCAAATTTTTCTTTTGTTTCCTTTACAGCTTGCTCAATATACAGATTGAATAACATCGGGGATAGGCTACAACTCTGTCTCACTCCCTTCCCAACCACTGCTTCTCTTTCATGCCCCTCGACTCTTATAACTGCCATCTGGTTTCTGTAGAAATTGTAAATAGCCTTTCGCTTCCTGTATTTTACTCCTGCCACCTTCAGAATTTGAAAGAGAGTATTCCAATCAACATTGTCAAAAGCTTTCTCTAAGTCTACAAATGCTAGAAACGTAGGTTTGCCTTTCCTTAATCTATTTTCTAAGATAAATCGTAGGGTCAGTATTGCCTCACGTGTTCCAACATTTCTACGAAATCCAAACTGATCTTCCCCGAGGTCGGCTTCTACCAGTTTTTCTATTCGTCTGTAAAGAATTCGTGTTAGTATTTTGCAGCAGTGGCTTATTAAACTGATTGTTCGGTAATTTTCACATCTGTCAACACCTGCTTTCTTTGGGATTGGAATTATATTCTTCTTGAAGTCTGAGGGTATTTCGCCTGTCTCATAAATCTTGCTCACCAGATGGTAGAGTTTTGTCAGGACTGTCTCTCCCAAGGCTGTCAGTAGTTCTTATGGAATGTTGTCTACTCCCGTGGCCTTGTTTCCACTTACGTCTTTCAGTACTCTGTCAAAGTCTTCACGCAGTATCATATCTCCCATTTTATCTTCATCTACATTCTCTTCCATTTCTATAATATTGTCCTTAAGAACATCGCCATTGTATAGACCCTCTATATACTCCTTCCATCAGGCCAAAACTGCATTTAATCTGAGAAATAACTTATTCACCAGCGAGACCATCAGTCTGGAAATAAGGAAACCGAAGCAGTTTATGAATGATGTGGCATCCACTGAAATGAAGAGGAAGGCATGCAGAAGAGGGGAATGGCGTACTGCTGCAAACCGAGCTCAGGGTTTAACGCACACACGATCTTCTTAACAGTCACAGCAGAGTCTCTGTATGAATTCTCCGTCGCCCGTCTGCGACTGTGCGGGGGCGGGCGGCACCGGCGCCCCACCTGCAGACGCGCCGGCACTGCTCCGGCATCCCATCATCCCGCCCCGCAGCCTTATCGAATTGCGCAGCAATAACTGGGTTACCGCGCCGGAAGCCCCACAAGTGCATTACTCTCCGCGCCTGGCCTTCTCCACTGTCTCAATTAAACGCACACAGCAAGTGGGTCGCGAGTCCCCGCGTGGCGCACGAGAAATAGAAAATGGGTCGGCAACAGCCAGACGATTGCGCCCGCTGCAGCCGCGGCTGCGGCTTCAAAAGCTCCGGCCGGCGCTCGTCGCTAGCCAACACAAGCAAACACCTGCCACGGGCCGACGCGATAAGGGAAACATTTGCCGGCTAAATAAGCGCCGCTCGACTACAGCTGCAAACATTAGCTCCCCCCGGCCGCCAACAAAGGCGTCCACTGTCTCCCTCCCGAGTCCGCTGTCCCGAACACGAAACAACTAAATCGAGACTACACTTCAAATTCAATTCCCACCCGACGTTAACAATAGAACGTCGTCGTTAACAGAGGTGTGTTCACGCTAAGCGCGAAGTCAACACGACAGTGTGTCGCTAAGATCAGTGCTCGACGGGAAATGTGAGATTAGGATAGCCCGATCGTCTCATTAAATGTCGAAATATTGTCAGCGTTTACACGTAATTCACGACGTGATTTTTCTGTAACGTATACTACGAGGTGGTGGTCTCTGACTCCCCTATATTTAAACCGAGATTTAAGGCGCATTGCGTTTGAAAATTTTAATATACATCGCATTTATTTTTGCAAGTATTTAAGCGTTGTTTAAATACTCCTCGCTGATTCTGCCGCACTAAATAAAGCCGGCAGTATTTTATTGTTTATCAAACGAAGTAATCAAATCTGTTTTTTTTTTTTTTTTTTTTTTTGTTCAAATGGTTCAAATGGCTCTGACTATGCGACTTAACTTCTGAGGTCATCAGTCGCCTAGAGCTTAGAACTAATCTAACCTAACTAACCTAAGGACATCACACACATCCATGCCCGAGGCAGGATTCGAAACTGCGACCGGAACGGTCGCTCGGCTCCAGATTGTAGCGCCTAGAACCGCATGGCCACTCCGGCCGGCGGTTGGCAGTTACAAGCGATTCAAATCTCTGAAACCCATTTCCCTGTCTTGCTTTTTTCTTTCACAAATGGCGCCTGCAAACCAACTGTTCCGATATCGTGCTCAAAATGAAGTGAGGGTATCAGTGCTTTCGTTGTATTTTTAACGGAAATATACAGGGTGTTACAAAAGGTACGGCCAAACTTTCAGGAAACATTCCTCACACACAAATAAAGAAAAGATGTTATGTGGACATGTGTCCGGAAAAGCTTAATTTCCATGTTAGACCTCATTTTAGTTTCGTCAGTATGTACTGTACTTCCTCGATTCACCGCCAGTTGGCCCAATTGAAGGAAGGTAATGTTGACTTCGGTGCTTGTGTTGACATGCGACTCATTGCTCTACAGTACTATCACCAAGCCCATCAGTACGTAGCATCAACAGGTTAGTGTTCATCACGAACGTGGTTTTGCAGTTAGTGCAATGTTTACAAATGCGGAGTTGGCAGATGCCCATTTGACGTATGGATTAGCACGGGGCAATAGCCGTGGAGCGGTACGTTTGTATCGAGACAGATTTCCAGAACGAAGGTGTCCCGACATAGAGACGTTCGAAGCAATCGTCTTAGGGAGCACGGAACATTCCAGCCTATGACTCGCGACTGGGGAAGACCTAGAACGACGAGGACACCTGCAATGGACGAGGCAATTCTTCGTGCTGTTGACGATAACCCTAATGTCATCGTCAGAGAAGTTGCTGCTGTACAAGGTAACGTTGACCACGTCACTCTATGGAGAGCGCTACGGGAGAACCAGTTGTTTCCGTACCATGTACAGCGTGTGCAGGCACTATCAGTAGCCGATTGGCCTCCACGGGTACACTTCTGCGAATGGTTCATCCAACGATGTGTCAATCCTCATTTCAGTGCAAATGTTCTCTTTACGGATGAGGCTTCATTCCAACGTGATCAAATTGTAAATTTTCACAATCAACATGTGTGGGCTGACGAGAATCCGCACGCAATTGTGCAATCACGTCATCAACACAGATTTTCTGTGAACGTTTGGGCAGGCATTGTTGGTGATGTCTTGATTGGGCCCCATGTTCTTCCACCTACGCTCAATGGAGCACGTTATCATGATTTCATACAGGATACTCTACCTGTGCTGCTAGAACATGTGCCTTTACAGGTACGACATAACATGTGGTTTATGCACGACGGAGCTGCTGCTCATTTCAGTCGAAGTGTTCGTACGCTTCTCAGCAACAGATTCGGTGACCGATGGATTGGTAGAGGCGGACCAATTCCATGGCCTCCACGCTCTCCTGACCTCAACCCTGTTGACTTTCATTTATGGGGGCCATTTGAAAGCTCTTGTCTACGCAACCCCGGTACCAAATGTAGAGACTCTTCGTGCTCGTATTGTGGACGGCTGTGATACAATACGCCATTCTCCAGGGCTGCATCAGCGCATCAGGAATTTCATGCGACGGTGGGTGGATGCATGTATCCTCGCTAACGGAGGACATTTTGAACATTTCCTATAACAAAGTGTTTGAAGTCACGCTGGTACGTTCTGTTGCTGTGTGTTTCCATTCCATGATTAATGTGATTTGAAGAGAAGTAATAAAATGAGCTCTACCATGGAAAGTAAGCGTTTCCGGACACATGTCCACATAACATATTTTCTTTCTTTGCGTGTGAGGAATGTTTTCTGAAAGTTTGGCCGTACCTTTTTGTAACACCCTGTAGTATGAATTCCTTGCGGATATCAGTGATAAGCAGGAGGAGGAAATTATTCAGTAAGTAGTTGACGTACATTGCGGAAAAAAGTGCGATAGGATCACTGGTGGTACATTATTATTGTACAGCATGAATGGCTATGAAAGTTACGAAGAATTAAAGAATGTTTTGTCACCTACAACTGTTGTGTACGCGAGACATCGCCAGTTATAAGGATTGGAGATATAGAAATTTAGAAACTAGCCAGCCGTAGTGAATGCAGGGTTGTTCTCTATCAGTTCGATTTTGCTAATTCAAAAAATACACCAAAATTTATACATATCTTTCCATCTTTCCAAGTCAAAATATGCAGCTCTTCGTTTCGAAAAGGGAACTTAAAAATTTCCTGGTGAGTCCAATAGTACTACTCTTTCTTCACTGCTATACAAAATTACTTCGTCACATTAACAAGTATTTTAAGAAGGAAATCGCCAACTGAGAACCCAACCTTGACTCGTACGTGTAAATGGAACTAAAATCGACTATGGGAGCTAAAAATCCGGCAGCCAATCTCTTAGTTCCAAATCAATTTTTGAGGGATTATGTGACCAACCGGAAGTTATACTGGTAAATTTTTTCACGGAGAACGCAATTTGTGAACCAATGTAGATATAGTAAAACGTTGACGACGTCCCCCTTAACGCACGATACCGAATTCGCAGATTTTTAACAGGTACATCAAATTTCTGCGCACTTCCGCTACTAGTTCTGCATAAACTAAGCAAGCCGCGTAGAGAAAGAAAGTGCATACCGTAACAGAGAGGAATAACAAGTTAGGCTACCGGCCACAACCGGGACCAGCAGCCGTTGTACGAAACAACCACGGTAAACCGATGGATTAACCAGGCATGAAACCTCACACAACTCATTCAGCACAATGAAAATTCAAATTACCACGAAAAAATAAAAATGTAAAACTAATTATTTGTTTATAAGTACATGTCTGCAGTCGAGATTCACACTGAATATCCGCGACGCAGTACCGTATCACTCCGCTAGGTGACGTAAAACAAAATGGAGCAGCCCACTGATATGGTGGTGTATCTTGCGGTTTTTCGTTTTCGGCAACAGTAGAATCTTTCATCTGTGCAAGTCAATCTACAAAACTTCTTTAGCCGTCTACATTAATTTGATATAGCTTAGCATTTCCGCTGCTGATGAAAACGAATTACCGCACTATACTCTATTGTGTCAATGGGCTATCCCAATTTGTTTGACGTGATCTAAAATGGTTCAAATGGCTCTGAGCACTATGGGACTCAACTGCTGAGGTCATTAGTCCCCTAGAACTTAGAATTAGTTAAATCTAACTAACCTAAGGACATCACAAACATCCATGCCCGAGGCAGGATTCGAACCTGCGACCGTAGCGGTCTTGCGGTTCCAGACTGCAGCGCCTTTAACCGCACGGCCACTTCGGCCGGCTGACGTGATCTACCTGAGATTACAATTACGAATAACTTAAATTGGAATGATTACATAAATCATGCTGTAGGGAAAGCAAAGCAAGGGCTGCAATTTATTGGCAGAACACATAGAAAAAAATAGGTCAAATGGCTCTAAGCACCATGGGTTATCTGAGGTCATCAGTCCCCTAGACTTAGAAACTACTTAAACTTAACTAACCTAAGGACATCACACACACACATGCTCGAGTCAGGATTCGAATCTGCGACAGTAGCAGGCGCGCGGTTCCGGACTGGAGCGCCTAGAACCGCTAGGCCACCGCGGCCGACTACAGAAAAAACAGAAAATTTAACTGATGTACTGAGGAGACTGCTTACACCACGCTTGTCCACCCTCTTCTGGAGTATTGCTGTGCGATGTGGGATCCGCATCAGACAGGAGTAAAGGGGGACATCGAAAAAGTTCAGGACGGGCAGCTCGTTTTGCATTGTCGCGAAATATGAGAGAGACTGCCATAATATACATTCTCACGAAATTTCATTCACCAACTTCACAGAGTGTGAAAATATTTTGTTGGCGCCCACATACATAGGGAGAAAGAATCATCATAAAAACAAGATAATTAAGAGTTCGCACGGAAAGATTTAAGTGCTTGTTTTTACCGCTCGCTGTTCGAGAGTGGAATGGAAAAGAAGTGATCTGAAGGTGGTTCGATGAACCCTCTGCTAGGCTCTCAATTGTGAATTGCAGAGTAATCATGCACATGCAGATAGATGTAGGTGTAGCTGTAGTTGTACTGCGGTACGGATCGCGGAAATTTCAATGCGTACCTCGACTGCAGACATGTACATGCAAAGAGAGAGAGAAAAAAAATCTACCCCTCATACTGAGCAGTGTAATGCAGTGCGACGGTGGCTTCCCGCTAGGGAGAAGCTATCATCATTTGGCGGGACGATGCCAATAGGTGACCGTTCCAGTCACGTCTGGTGTGCCTCAGCGTCAAGGTAAAGTTAACGCCGGGCTTGAAGCAGTCTGCATTTGACGCGGCACTGACGTCACTCACCAGCAGACTGAGGTCACGGCCTTGGGTGGAATGCGAGAGCCACGAGGAAGCGCATAATAGCGCAGGTGTGCAGACAGCTGGGCGCAGTCAACACGCGCACGCAACGCCACGCCACGGGCTGCACTATGTAAACAAGTCGGCGGCGCCTGTGTCTGAGCTGGGATTTATCTGAAGGGCGGCAAACTACCTGTAACCTGCTTGGCTGGACGAGAAAAAACGATCACCGAGCATGGCTCAGTCTATGTCCGATAGTCTTCTGGATATTGTAGCTGTTCTTCTTACCTTTTTGCTTGCAAAGAAAAATTGGTGAGCGTTTCCACTTTATGCAATGTGTACTACTTTCAGTGGGGTTTTTGTAGTTACATTCTCCACTTTAATATTACGCTCTCAGGTTTCCAGTTATTTTGTGCTGAGAATATTATTACTGTTGTTAACGAAAACTTTTTTTGTTTTGTTTTAGATATGTCAAAACGGAGATCGGATGTGTGTTTACGTTTTGAAAGAGCAGGGCACCAAAATCAAGTTGAGTGTAGCTTTTGTAGACTGACTGTCTCTAGCGACAATTAAGCAAAAATGAATTTAAAATTATATTTACTTTCTTGTGCACCAGAGAAAAAATACGAGGAATTGTGTCTACGGAAAAACGTTTAGCATTTGTTGTACGTCAGTAAGAAATGTCCTAATCCTGTAGCATCCAGGATTAGTTACCACAGTCACATGTTTAGTAAAGAAGCAAACTGTAAAACGCGTCCTTCGACAGACTATTATGATGCACTTAGTAATAGCGCCTAGGATGGACATTTTACTGCAAAGCCATCGCGCATAGATTCCGCGACCACATTTGTCTTCACGCAACCACTCGTTCTGTGGTACGCTGAAACGGGAGCACTTTTATTGGCAAAAGCCAACCCAAGACGAACTCGACATCAGCTTCTTCCACCAGCAGCGTGTGCGCAACGGCAAACGCGTAGTTTAAAAACCCTTATCCCATTTGGTTCGTACTGGCTGAACTACAGATTAACAAGCACAGCTGTAAGTAATGTCCTTCAAACCAACCAAACTTTTCCTTGGATCACCATCTCTGGGCCAGTAGCACCGTATCTGAGCCAATGAAACATCTATGCTGACTTCTTGTACAACTCGTATCAGGAGATATATATGTTAAGGTATATAAAATCGACCGAATGCTTAGACCGTGGTCACTGAAAGGCGTCCAAGACGTGTGTGGTTCATTCGTTTGGGTTTCTTGCAATTTCTCAAAACTCCATTTGGACGGCCAGTTGGGATACCTTGGTGGGCCTCCTTACCTTGGATCCTCCAGCGACCATTTTTAATAACGTGTACACTCTCATGAAAGCCATTCGTCGCAACAAAAACTATCTGAAAAATACAATGAAACATGTAAATCAACTTCTTTCAGTTAGGCTCCCGAACAGCAATGAGCTTGTTAATATCGTTAACACGATGTTTCTGATAGGACTCTCAGCTTTCATCAGAACTTAGAATTTATTGGTGCCTCACAGCGATCCACTTTCGGGAGCTGAGATCATTTTCAAAATATTCAAATAAGCAGCCAAATAAATCAACTTTATACTTACATGGATATGGTGTCTGTTCCGACGTGTGCCACAACTTGCAGACACCTGCATCTAGCACGCACGATAGCCACCGGCGATGAAAATTGGTGGCATGTCAGACCCAACAATGAGGACCATGTGTTTATTTAATGAAAAGTAGTAGAATACACATAGAGTGTAAACTCGAGGCCCAGTTATGAACAAGGTCCAAACTGGATCGGCATCAAGAAAACCATCCGATGGAAAGGCAGAGGGGGGGAAGAGATAGTGAAAGTATGGAAGTATAAGCATGCAGCATGGAAAGCAAGTAATGCTGCAAACGCCTGGGGCCCTGTAATAGCCAAACACTTACTGTGAAAAGAGTTGTGAGGTTCCTGTGGCGGGGGCGGAGGAAGGGGTGTCGGGTACAGAAGGGAGGACCAAGTGGAGAAGCTCTCCTCAAGAATAAGCGACAAACAGCGCTTACATATACAATGCGTTATACAATACACTCTCCCGTGAGTGAGGACATCTGTTCTCCGAAAGTTCAGTAAAATTCACTCCTCCGAACTCCTTGCTGCAGTCGCACTATCTGCTTTGCAACTGAAATATTTTCTTAATAACTTTTAATAAACAATAACCAGATTCTCTTATATAGCGCGTTGTACAAACCATTTGGGGCTTATTTGCATAGGCATAGAAAAGTCACTTTTTATATGGATGAGCTGGTAAAAAAAACTTAAGTCAGAGAGGAACGAATGGACAGAATAAACGATTTATGATGTAGGGAAAAATCCATACACAAAGGTATCTATGACATGATAATATTCAACGCCAACCAAATCTGTTTATTATTCAGTGTTGCTAAGTAACTATCGGTTCTTAATTTTGGCCTAATTTCTACAAGGCTCTCCGTACTACTCGCATTCTACGCATTTTATCACGGTTTGAATGTCCGCATCTCTACTACGACCGCTGAAAACGCAATAGCAAATGTTTCGAAACTTCGAAGACAACCATTGACACAGCAACCAAGAAAAAACCTGTATCATGTCTCTAATTTCCAAAAAGCGCTCAGATACAACGATTTTTTCCGTAATATCTATGTTGTGCCTGCGAATTAACAATTAAAACAATGCTTATTTAAGCTTAACAGACAACATTCATCGATAACAAAACTATTTCATTCTTAATCACAGTAGCCCATCGGAACCTACATTGTTGGTGACTTTCGGCATCTGAAAGTATGAGTCCATAATCATCTTGTGGCGTTGCAGTTCTTCTTGCTGTGACCGTGCTTGCTACGAAATTGGAAGAGGAATTCCGCCTTATGCAAGGCACCTTTTTTTTCGGTTTTGTTTCACCCACACGTTTCAGTACATTTTGCGCTATCTTCAGTAGGTTATTTTTACTTACTAACTGTAAAATTGTTGTTACATATTAACATTTTGCGAAACTTTTGGTACATAATATTTACAACTGTGAATGAATGCCGGCCGCTGTGGCCGAGTGGTTCTAAGCGCTTCAGTCCGGAACCGCGCGACTGCTACGGTCGCAGGTTCGAATCCTGCCTCGGGCATGGATGTGTGTGATGGCCTTTAGGTTAGTTGGGTGTAAGTACATCTAAGTTCTAGGGGACTGTTGACCCCAGATGTTAAGTCCCATAGTGCTCAGAGCCATTTGAACCATTTTTTGAATGAATAATTGTTGTAAAATATTGTCCATCATTTGTTCAAAGTTCACAGTTCAGATATTTTGTTAATGACCATTTATTTTGGTAGCTATTCTGCTACACGATCTACAACTTCTCATCTGCAAACAGCAAAACGTAATTTTTATTTTTCTGTTTATTATGCATTTACAAATGGAAATGAGTATATATCACGTTTTTCGTTTGTTATTTGCGGTTTTGATATTGTGGTGCTTTCTCATATGTTGTTAGCGAAGTGAATAGGCTGATTTCGTGACCTACGGTCGCTTGACACTGCACTTTCTCCGATTTTCAAAACACACGCAGAGTTTTCACCGCCATTACATGTTATTATGGCTGTGTAGTATTCATTTGTTTCATAGCGCGTTTGGCTGGGAGAGGCGCGCGAGTTTCAAGTGTATTTGTCATCTGTGGTGTGTGTGTGTGTGTTCAGGCCAGAGAGAGAGAGAGAGAGAGAGAGAGAGGATTTTGAAAAATCGGAGAAAGTGCAGTGTCAAGCGACCATAGGTCACGAAATCTGCCTATTCACTTCGCTAACAACATATGAGCGACCACCACAATATCAAAACCGTAAATAAAACACGAAAAATGTGACATACACTCATTTCAGTTTGTAAATGCATAATAAACAGAAGAATAAAAATTACGTTTTGCTATTTGCAGATGAGAAGTTGTAAATTGTGTAGCAGAATAGCTACCAAAATACATGTCCAATAGTATCATGTAAGGTATGTAAACTAATGCATACATCCACTCTTTTTGCCAATTAGCTATAAATGGAACTTTGACACAAGGCTATAAACAACAAATTGTGTATCAGGTCATTAATAAATATGTCAACAGTGAAATTTGAACAAATGATGAACAACATTTTACAACAATTATTCATTCACAATTGTAAATATTAAGTACCAAAAGTTTTGCTAAATGTTAATATGTAACAACAATTTTACAGTTAGTAAATAAAAAATAACCTAATGAAGATAGCACAAAATGTGCTGAAACATGACTGGGTGAAACATAACAGAAAAAAAGGTATCTTGCTTGAGGCGGAATTCCTCTTCCCATGAGTCACTAACATAATTGATAAAAGCGAACGTATTAAATGTTGTTCTGTAGGCATTGCCACAGAACGACACCAGTACCAATCCGTTACAAGTCGCTTTTCCACAGCTGCGCATGGTTTAACTTTGGTATTTTATTTTGTGTTCGACGATTTGCGAATAGAGAGCAGCATTCCAATCGCACTGATAAGTCGCCGGACAAACACGATAAAGAGGATCCACTCACCGCAATGCACACCTGCCAATTTATTGATCTGGGGTCTGTAAATGTGAGACACATGTTGGGTGAGATGGTGCTTCAATCTAAGGGCCGATGGCCCAAATATGTCGTCATTCTTACTTAGAAAAAATAAATAAACGCACTGACGATACGTTTAGGCCACAATTTTAATAATTGGTAACATGAGCGATCAACCGTTATAAGTGGAAAAGGTGCCGTGAGTAGAATCAGGAGTATTTCCTTTATCTTCAAGTGGGTCGCTAGTTTTTCTTTTTTAGACACGATGCCCGTTAAGAATGTTGTCTGTTTCTGCATAGTTATGTGAATTAGTCAGCGTTATCGTCTTGATCTTTCAGAACGGAAAATAATATATGTAGGCCTATGTACTCGATGAGTGAATGAGTTTCAGTGTTATCTCGTGGCAAAAAAGCTGTTATTGTATAGTTCATATGGTTTACAAAAATATTTATTGTGCTCTATTCACTTTGATCGAAGAAATAGGGACGATAGCAAATTTGCAATGCAAAACACCAATGTCTACCACAGACAGACAGACACACAGATAAGGAACGGAGGCATGCAATGATCTAAAGGTACCCGAAAGGTCACGCAGTGGTTTTTTTTTTTTTTAAGATTTAATACAACATTATAGCTGTTTTCTCATAACATAGCTTCCAGAATCTATCTCTCCAACCTTCCGCATACAAATTCCTCGCAGACATAGCTCTTCTGACTCCCATGTTGTTTTGGAGTGTCTTTTCTATTATCTGGAATCCGTTCCACCTTCATCTGAGGAAATGTGACCTACCCAAACGGTATACATGCCCATACCATTTCAATAGTTTTGCTTAGGTTATATCCATTACAGTGGTGTCTACGTTCATTCTCTTAGATGTGTCTTCATTTTTAATTTTATCCCTTAGTCTCAACCTAGAGTAACAGCTCCAAAATTCTATCTCTGTGGACAGTAAGTTCCTCTTAATTCTTTCAGTAATTTCCCATGTTTTTGCTACAAACATTGCTACATTTTCTACTATAGTTTCTAATCTTCGTTTCTGATCTAATGTGTGTGCTCCATAAAAGTCCATTTGACTGTGTGGTTGATGGTCTACCTTGGCCAATGCCGTTCTGAATTTCGCTTTACTGGATCCATCTTTGTAATACCGACTCTCAAATATTTATGAGTCGACAGTCGTTACTATTCCAGAATCCAACATCAGGATTTGACTCATTTCTCCAGTGACCAAATATTCCGTTTTCTCTAAACTGATGGTTAAACCCTGTTGTCCGTGCAACTTTGTAACCACGTAGTCCTTGTTATCCTCATCCTCTGCAAAAACAACCTGGTCATCGGCAAATTGCCAAGTGAAGAGCTTGTCATTTATATGCGGTTTGAATGAAAAGTAATGCCTGCACCTTCGTTAATTGGGTTTGGATGGGAATATTTTAATAAATCAAACTCGGAAATAATCCTTAGAATGTGGTCTTTAATTACCAATATTCATTTTTCCACATAATCACCAGCCACTGGATACATTTCTGCCAACGGTGAATTAAGTTTTCTGAAGCCGTCACGGAAGAAGTCGACACACTGTTTCCGCAACCACAGTCTCACGGTTCTCTCAACGTCTTCAACAGAAGCATAATGATGTGCCCGCAGATAGTCTTTCATTATCGGGAACAGATGGAAGTCAGACGGTGCTAGATCTGGACTGTATGGTGGATGCCGTACGATGCTGAGATTCAGTCTCTGAAGTTCTGCTGAGATGGCACGTAAGTCCATCGTGCTCAGATCTTCCGATAGCCAAGCAAAGCAATAATGTGACCCACACGTTCTTGTGAAATGCCGATTGTGTTTGTAATTTCTCTGAGTGATACGACGATCGTCCTTAATCAATCTGTCAACATTTTGTTTGTGAAACTCGATCCTAACTGTCACAGGACGTCCAACTCTTTGTTTGTCACGCAGGTCAGATGTTCCTGCCTCAACATCTATAAACTTACTCGCCCAACGACGCACAGTACTCACATCAACACAATCACCATAAACTGCTTTCATTCTCTAATGAAGCTCCTTTAGGATAACACTTTCTGCTGTTAAGAATTCAATGACTGCACGTTGCTTAAATCGCATTGACCGACCGTCTGCGCAGGGTTCCATACTTTACACTGTAACACCATAACCGTTCAATGCTAAGGCTTACCGCCAATTGGAGCTGTAGAGAAGAGGCTACGGAACAAGCCGGTACCTGCCGCATACCAATGCTAGCAACTGGAGTTACGAAGGTGGAGGCATTACTGTTCAGTCAACCCTCGTACATAAACACATACTACGACAACGTTGCCATTACTTTAAGACAGAATTATGTTTATTTTTTTTAATACTGCAAGTCGCATCCTGGAATTTCTCCAAATGTTTTGTACTTACTTTAATTCACTATGCAGGTTGTCCTAGAAGGAACTTTCAACATTCAGGGATATAGCGGGAACGATCGTTCGAAGCAAGAAAGTCTAGCAAACACGGGCTATAAAATGCATACCTGAAGAGCTACGAGCAGTTTTTCATCTTTACTAGCGTGAAATAAATCTCTTCTAGTGAAGAAGCGCTCACAGCTCCTAGGGCTTGTAGTGTAGAGCCCATGTTTACAAGACAATTTTTTCCTTGTTTGGCTCCATGCCACCTCCTTCCTAAACATGAAAGCAAACAGCTTGCAAGGAAAGAGATTTGTTGCACAATATCGAAGTTGATTAGGTGCTCACAGCTCTTAAAGTATGCTTTTTAGAGGCCATGTTTAGGCGACTTTTTTGCTTCTAATGATCGTTCCTGTCATATCCCTGAATATTGACCACCTCTACTGCGGCAGCCTTTATAAAGCTCCTAACAGCTTGAAGATACAAACGACTCATCCCATTCATTAACATAGAAGGGAATGTCTTAACGCCAACATAAACATTAGGGCCTCTCAATTCATGGACAATCTTCTTTCCACGAGCTGTTTTAGGCTAAGATATTGTCTGGGCATGATCTTCCGGCACGGAACCCATTCTACTCTTATTCGTACACAAGGTTTGACTTCACTCCATAAAAAAGAAGTGGTTTCCACTCAACTTTGTATGAAGTCGCAGCCAGGGGCTTACCCACTGACGGGCACAGGAAATAAGCTGTGACTCCATCATCTTCCCCGAGATTGTATAAAAAATAGTAAAAATTTATGAAACTGCCTAGAAAATTAAGACTGTGTGCCCTACCGAGACTAGAACTCGGGATCTTTGACTTTTGAGGACGGGTCGTGATCGTACACAGTAGAACAGCACTTGTCGCGAAAGCTAAAGATCCCGAGATCGGGTTCCTCTCCGGCACACAGTTTTAATCTGCAACTAAGTTTCATATCAGCACACACTCCGCTGAGGAGTGAAACTTTCATTCAGAAAAAAATATGTTTTAAAAGCATGTAACATTTTCTTTGTAGTGTTATGCACCGTTTACATTTCACTTTTACAAAATGTAATTAAAGTAATTATGAGGTAATATATTTTCCAATACTTTACATTAGTGAGTAAAGGATGGCTGCCACAATTAAAAGTAATTAATACAGCATTAAACTAAACTGGATAAAGGAATTATATTAGAGAAAACATATTCTGGCTTCAAACTAGTTCCGTTATAACATCTTGCAGAAGGGTATAGAACTATGTTTTCTTTGCTCGAGCCAAGAACCCTGCAACAGGATGCTAGTGTAGGCTTTCTGACAGCTTGGTGTTTTGGCGTTGAAGAGAGAGACTAACCTACTTTTCCCCAGCTATTTCGTCTTTGAAAGGGTGTTCAATGTTATTTCTCTATGCCAGTTGTACAGTGATTCTTCACAAGTCATCGTAAGTACGAAGAAAGAAGCTTCCATTGCAAGACGATGCCAAACCACAGCTCTTCTTTTCAAGATATGTACTCAAAATGTTACGTCTGTCGCTCTTGCTCACGTATACCGTACTTCATGTTAGACAACTTCGGCCATTTTTTTCTGAACTGCATCAGCAGCTTTAGTCATTGTAGAAGACTACTCTTCTTTTGATCAAGATTGCCCGTCATCCACTTGGAGTCTGCAATAGAATTCCCAGAGAATAAAAGTGTGTACTAATACAGGCAGGCTTTAAACGTGAAAAAACAAGGCGTGCGGTGCAAGTGCCTGAAGGGCGTGCAGTTTACGCAACTACAGTCTACATTTTGTTAACAGAACGAGTTTTCAACCAAACATCTAAATGAAACTGTTAAAACAAACATTAAATGTTACTGTTAAAGAACATATACATGTCAAAAGGCTACGGCCAACATCTGAGAGAAATAACGAATAATGTAGCACAGTGCAGAAACTTTTACCAATTTCAAAATATATAATAGCTAACTCGTAAGTAAAAAGTGAAGCAGACGACTTGTGCAATCGACTATCGAGTGGTAAGAAGCCTAAACTATTATTTACACTTGGTTCCACTAGTGTTTAGGAGACTGTAAAGCTGAGAGACCAGGGGTCCGCTTTAGGAAGGTGGAGTTCCGTTTTAGGCACTATCCTCTACATATATATTTTCTTCGAAAATCTAATTCGTAATCCGTTCACCCACACAAACTTACCAGTTTGAAGAAAGCCAGAACACCTAATGGGTACTGGCTATTAGCAAGTGCTCCCAGAGTAATTTGTCGTCACTTCACTTCTAGAAACTACTCGTCTGTCTCCTCCGCTCCGCTATTCTCTTTGAAACTGAAGATGGCGGACGGCCCTGGGTTTAGAGAGCCTTAAGTAGGGTTGTATCTTTACTATTCAAGGCTACTTTTTTTTGCATTGCCAGAAAATGTCAGAAGGTGCTAAAAGAAAGTATTTGCCTGTATCTGAACGTTACTTGCCTGACGGAAAAATAACATTTACCAACCTCATAAAACCATGACACTCCCCGAAATAAATTGTTTTTTGTAGGTCCCTATTGCGAAGAAATACCATTACAATGTTGTGTGACTAACAACCACTGTTTTTTCATCACTTCTGTGGTTTATTTTGTAATCTATTGTGGTTCGTTTCCTCCAGCCGCTCCTGAGTGGCAAACACCCCCCCCCCCCCCCCAACCAACTCACATGTTAGGTACGCTCTTTAGCATTACGTACCGTCCTAACCCCGTAAATAATGTTTCCTGTAACAATGTTTAAAAGTCTTTTTCTGCATTAACTATCGTCTAAGCGGCCCTTAGCCTCAATAATGTTGTGCAATATTCGACATTGTACAATTTTATTGACCGTCTATAAATTAAAGACTGTGCAGTATATCAATATTTACTGGAATTAGATTTGCATTGGGCAAACTGCTTAAATTGTATTGTCTCCGGCTAATAATATATAATTATCTTTGTCGCTCGGCCTCGCATGCTAAGTTGTTTAGTTTGCGCGATTTGTTGCATTGTGAAATGGAAATGGCTTCGGAATCAGTGGAATGCATGTTCTTTTGAAAATTCATGGAGTTATATAGGGGTTTGTCAGCCTTATGGTGTCTTTAAATGAAACAAGTATCGTAATCATCAAAATAAAGCGCGGATATACGATCAGCTGATGTCGAAATATAGGGAAATGTACCTAGAAGCTAATGAAAAGAATTACGAAAGCATCGAACAGCAGATTTAGTGCTCACGAGCTACTGGAGCCAAAACTTCGGCACTTTGATGTCTTGAACTTTTTCCAACGGCAAGAAATTCGTCTACGCTACCTCTTTTCCTTACGTACGCGCAAAGCCTGCCCAAGAGCCAAAGAACAGCTACCACTATTTCCATGTCCGAGATTTGGCACTAATATTACACAATATAGATTCGCCGTCAGAAGCCATCCGTCAATATCCTTGATAGTCTAGGGACTGCTTTACAGTCTACGCATTTAGAGAATATTTTCTTTGCTACGAGTTATATCTTTAAAGTTTTACAGCGATGAATAATGTGTGCTTTGTTGCAACACCAACAGTCTACGTTTTTAAGTTTTGTTTTAGTATCATAGTCGCCCGCATACGATTCAATTACAGACCACATGATTTCCAAATTCTGTCGCTATAGAAATTGTAAACTACGTACTTACAGGGCTTTAACACCTAGACAAGGTAGAAAAACGACCTTTCATACAGTTATCCACAAAACAAAAAACTTTGAAAACAAACGCACAGCTCTAAGAACCTCCAACAATGCTAAGGGGTATATTTTAGTAAATCCACTGCGCAAGTATTCCGTAACGTTTTAACTACACAAAACACACAAATATATTTAAGGCCCAAAAATTCAGTAACTTTTCAGTAGATCTGAAGTTTTAATTTTTTTTCAGTGTGTGCCGTGTTAGCTATTCGCTGAGCACTCCCTCTTCTGAATTTTTATTCGATAGCAATATTATTAAAAGGATAATGCTACAGACCGCACTACAACCTTGTCGCCTTACAAACCGCACTGCACCAAAGATCCTTTTCACAATATTGTTACATTCCATCCTGGATTTTCCATTGTTTGTTTCATTCGACGACAATACGTTCAAATTCTTTTTTTTTTTTTAATTTATGTTATAACTTCTTTTCTAGACACTATCCATTTCGTTCAACTGATCTTCCAAGTCCTTTTCCGTCTCTGACAGAATGACAATGCCACCGGTAAACCTTGAAGTATTTATTTCTTTACCCTGTTCATTTAATTCCTGGGGGACATGAGAGAAGCCTCCACGAAGGGTGTGTCCTGACAAGTAAGCCTTACACATCCGGGCGTTCCCTGGGCGTCTAGGTATACCTAGACGGCTGATTCTCTCACACCAGAAGCAAACAAACATGCGAGTAAATAAACGGTCCTTATCAGAGCCAACTTTAACTATCATATCTATAAATATTGAAGGCATATTATCAGCCAAAGAACATCTGTTATCCAACATATGCCGTGACAAAAAATGCGACGTCCTGTGTATACAAGAGACGCATAGAGATGAGCGACAGAGACGGCTATATTTGTAAGACCAGGGCTTCAGATAATCAGTGCTCACTGCACCGTAGAAAATAACATCGAAGTCATCTCAGTGGAGCTGAGCTGTATAAGCCCCCTTCGGCTGCATTTTCCTTCACACCACCCAGGAACTTCCATAACAGCAAGAAGTCTGTAGTAATCGGTGACTTTAACAGCCATAGTCATTTGTGGGGATACTCTGAAGATGACGAAAATGGGGAGGCAGTCCTCTCCTGGGCTGAATCCTGCCAGTTGTCTCTTGTACATGACAGCAAGCTACCCCCTTCCTTCAACAGTGGCAGGTGGCAACGTGGATTTAATCCTGACCACCTCTTTGTGAGTGAAGACATCTCACAGCTTTGCTTCAAATCAGTGTGCTCGCCCATACCAAAGACGCAAAACAGGCCCACTACTGTGTTAAGTTCTTCCAGCAATAAGGCCACAGGAGGTGAATTTCAAACGGAGACACAATTTCAAGAAAGCTGATTGGAAAAAATTTGCTAAGATGCTGGACAAGGAGATTAAGTCTGTGCGACCTATTCCTGAAGAGTATGACAGCTTTGTTCAAACTGTCAAACATTGCTCCCGGGCATCAATTCCAAGAGGGTGTAGGACAATGTATCTGCAGGGTGTGACACCTGAAACAGCTGCTCTGCTGGACGGATACTATGGACTATATGAAGAAAACCCTTATAGCGAGGAAACTTATCTGGCTGCGCAAAATACTCTCTCCTCAATCTCTGAGGCGGAGAGAGAACAGTGGATTAAACTGATGACAGAATGTGAGATGAGTAGAAGTAGTCAAAAGGCCTGGAGATTGTTACATCTTAGCGATGATCCCTCCCAACCCAATACGCATACAAATGTGAAGGCAGACCAGATCGCACACCAGCTTTTGAAAAATGATAAACCTGACCATACCAGTAAAATCGGGAGACGAACCCTGGAAAGGGAGCCCGAACAAGAAGGAAACATTCTGTCTCGACCATTCAGTTTGAATGAGCTCGACTCAGCTCTAAATAAGTGCAAAGTCGGAAAAGCAGCAGGGGTAGATGACATAAGAAGTGAACAGATCAAGAACTTTGGTCCAGGCGCAAAGTGCTGGCTACTCGAGCTAATGAATAATTATGTCAAGAGCGGCAAGATACCAAAAACTTGGCGGAAAGCAAAAATTATAGCTATACATAAACCAGGGAAAGACCGGGATGACCCCAAAAGCTATAGGCCAATCTCCCTCCTATGCCACCTGTATAAGGTATTGGAAAGGTTGATCGTCCAAAGAATTACAGATATGATAGAACCATTACTGATCCCTCAACAGGCAGGATTCAGACAAGGGAAGAGCTGCACAGCACAGGTGTTGAATTTGACACAGCATATAGAGGACGGCTTCCAAAGGCTTCAGCCGCCTACGACACTGTCAACCACAGACTCTTGTTGCTGAATCTATACAACTTCACCAAGGACTACAAACTAACCTGTCTAATTAGAAATCTTCTGCAGAACCGAAGATATTTTGTGGAATATCAAGGACAAGAAGCAGATGGAGGTAGCAGAAAAATGGGTTGCCACAGGGCAGTGTACTGGCACCCACCCTCTTCAATATATACACTAACGACCAGCCGTTACCAGAAGGAACACATAGCTTCATATATGCAGATGACCGAGCAATCACAGCACAAGATCACAGCTTTGAGAGGGTGTAGCGGAAGCTAACTGATGCTCTGAAAGAATTAACTGCCTATTACAGGGACAATCAATTGAAACCAAATCCTTCTAAGACCCAGACTTGTGCTTTCCACCGCCGAAACAGACAGGCTAGTAGAACCTTGCAGATAGATTGGAAAGGAACCTCTTTGGAACACTGCAAGACTCCAAAATACCTCGGAGTCACTCTGGACCGTGCTCTTACATATAAGGAACACTGCTTAAAAACAAAGCAAAAAGTGGCTGCCAGGAACAATGTGGTTAGGAAGCTGACTGGAACAACATGGGGAGCACAGCCAGACACAGTGCGCACATCCGCATTAGCCCTCTGCTACTCTGCAGCTGAGTACTCTTGCCCAGTATGGTGCAGATCTACACACACAAAGAAAGTTGATGTTCCTCTGAATGAGACATGTCGTATCACTACGGGTTGTCTAAGAGCCACACCTGTGGAGAAACTGTACTGCTTATCCGGCATAGCCCCCCCCCCCCCCCCCGGACATCCGAAGAGATACAGCAGCACGGAGTGAAATGAAGAAGGCATTAACATCCGAAGCCCACCCACTACATGGCACAGCAAAGACTTGTATCTAGAAAGAGCTTCCTTCACAGTACAGAACCACTCGCTGACACTCCACATCAACACCGGGAGAAGAGATGGCAGGTCAGATGCCAGCAAGAAGCTGATCCCGCAAGAAGTTCTTCCCCCAGGCCACACAGAGAAATGGTCCACATGGAAATCACTCAACCGCCTGCGTTCTTCTGTCACAAGATCCAAGAGTAATCTGGACAGGTGGGGCTTCCAGGTGGACTCTCTCCAGTGTGACTGCGGAGCTGTCGTGCAGACATCAACACATCTACTGCAATGCACATTACCTCCAACTGTGTGCACCATGGAGGACCTCGTAAACGCTACACAAAGTGCACTGGACGTTGCAAATTTTTGGGCATCCACTGTATAGATTAAAATCACCTTATGTTGGACAACACAATCTGTGTCTAATCATTTATTTCATTCTTGACTAGTTTAATTTATAAACCATAAAGTATGTATGTATGTATGTATGTAGTAATGTATCTAATATTGTTTTAGTTTGCTTCTGACACGATAAAAATTTAATTCCTGTTCTATATTTCTCCTTGGCCTCCCTGCTCGGTGCAGAGATCGAACAACATAGGAGATATGCTGCAACCCTATCTCACTCGCTTCTCAGTTTCCGCTTCCCTTTCTATGTCCTTTAGCACTTTGTAAATCAAATAACACAAACGCAGCACAATCGGGTTACAATAAAATAAATTACCAAATCTGTGATCAGTTTTAGGTTCCTCACTAATGACCTCCCTACCGCAATCGATTACAACGTATATAAACACACAGTAACTCAGAAATGCCATAAATGAAAGATACCGGCAGCACGGCACAGTGCTCAACACTTAAAAAATAATCTAAGCATTCTCGTCTACGGTAGTTCTTTGTAGTTTTCGTTTTCTGTTACTTCCAAAAATAAGACTTTTTCACTGCTTTAGTCTTCACAATTGACATTAAGAACCGAATGAAAGTGCTTGAAAACAAACCGTCCAATATTACCGTGAATGGGTTCAGGGTGTGTGTGGTTTATATATGTCGTACGTGCGGTTAAACATGTTACCGAGAAGAAAGGGTGAGTCTTAACTAACTTTTGAGAGCTAACTAGAACTTTCGAAACACTTCATTGCTTCAGTACCGAACCCAAATACATAAAGTTGTTGTCGGACCTTTTATCAATAAAGATCATGTGGTTATATTGTCGATTTCCGTTTGTTTAAAGCAGGCTTAAATTATTCCATTTTTTCCGCAGTAACACGTTTTCCCCAAGATTTCTTCTAGTTCTGCAACGTTTTTCCTCGTGTCACCCTGCAATCTCCCATAAAACGCGGGTGGAGCAGTGCTCCTCTGAACCTTGCGCCGGAGGGCACCGTTAGTGTCGACGGCTTTGTCAACTAAATCCTCCGGTACCTACCTGTCCCGTCCCGTTCGTTTCTCCCTGCGGAGGATTACGGTAACTTGAGGGGACGGGCAAAGTTAACGGGTAGGGTGCCGAAGGATTTGGCAGCGGAAAGCCGCCAGGGACGAGCCTGTCAAAACAGGATCTGGCACCTGCTACTGGCGTTCCGGCCCGCCAGAGGCACACAGGTGCAAACGCCGGTCCACACGATACGCGATTGACTGCGTACATCCTGTTTGCACCACACAGAAATCTTACAAGGAAAACATACAACCAATCTGTTCATCTTTCGCACGACTGTAGCACTCACACTCATATGTAACAAACGCAGCTCTACAACGATGCACTTCTCAAGCGTTTCCGCGACATCGAGGTTCAAAGTTATCCGAGCCTGCTGAACACCAAGCGAGAGCGCCTGCGGTCGAGCTGGCGCAGACTGCATTCGTCCCGCGTTCGACTCTTCCTATTTACATTTGGTAACTTCCACCAAACACTCGTATCTCTGCAGAAACGAACGAACATTCTTTCGCGGTTACCATCTGTTGACTAACAACTCTGTCACTTCTAGTATCGACAGCAGGTAGGGAAGCCGTCAAGTCCTGCCCATTCCAGGAACATAGGACACAGCTCCTTTCTACAGATGCTCCCAAAGCAATACAGATACAGAGCACATTATTCTAAGCAGCGTGGTATAACTTCACTGCAACATAAGCATGAATGTATCGATAATAAACGTTCATTTCATGACGATTCCTTATTATAACTCGACACGAGATTACCTCAATGAGTATCATTATTATTGCTCTTGTTCCTTTCCCAAGAAACATGACTGTAGTAACAAAACAAATGTTTGGTGGACGCTTACAAAAAAAGAAAAATATGACTCGAAATCAGTGCGGGCAGACTTGCGAGTCTGCCTTAGCCGACGCTGTTCGACAGCTGGTGCTTCGCATCGTATGACAGGCTAGTCAAGCTTTAGATCTCGATTTCTCTTGAGGTGCGCATGTTACAAGAGCAATACTTGTTACGTCTATTTACGTTACACAAACGTGCGGAAGGCGAGCAAAATTGATGACTGTTGGTTGTATGCTTCACTTTTTGGGATGTGGGCCGAGAACCACCGAAAATATGACTCGCAAGTTCGTTCATATTACGTTAACGTAGAAGTTTTGAAGTAAATTAATTTAAGGATGTGTTGTCACATAGTGGTAGATCGGTGGGATCTGATTGAAAGGAAGACTTTGAAGAAGGCTTGAGAAAGAATACTAACAAGGCAGCAAGAAAATTCAATACTGTTAACTGATACTGATGATCGTGTTTCGGAGTTCACTAACATGTTTCTGGCTCAGAGAAACAGACAATTATACTGCTGAAAGATGCCATCGTCGTCGGAGAAGACATAAAGCATGAAGGGGTGCAGGTGGTTAGCAGGTGTCAGCGCGTCTTCGACTACTTCCACGTGTCCCAGGAAGATGTGGCTCATAATAGTGATCCCACCAGCCTGCGTCCGGGGCTCGCTATACGTTTCGAGCCGCCGTTCACTTCGATGACGGCGTTTGTGGAAACAACCATCGATCTAGTGCAGCAAACATGTGATTCAACCGAAGAGGCGACACGTTTCCATTGATCGACGGTCGAATCCCGATGGTCCAGTGCCCACTGCAACT
The DNA here is from genome assembly GCF_023864275.1 of Schistocerca cancellata. Classification (NCBI taxonomy): domain Eukaryota; kingdom Metazoa; phylum Arthropoda; class Insecta; order Orthoptera; family Acrididae; genus Schistocerca; species Schistocerca cancellata. Next base: position 1,129,254,858 of record NC_064626.1, on the reverse strand, counting down.
GACGCAGGCGTTGGATCAACATGCGAACAAGCAGGGGTGGTCTGCTGCGGAGCTTTATGTTCAACTCTGCACGATGGACGGTGTGCTCCGAAACACTTGTAGGTGCACCAGCACAGTGCTCCTTCGCTAGAAATGCCACAGCCCACCATCTATCCTACTTTACAGAGCAGGCAAGCATCCAAACCCCACGTTCTGTTAACAGTAGTCGACGTCCAACCTTTTAGCGCGTAGTGGTAGTTTCACTGTCCTACCTCTCTCCGTAGATGCTCACGACAGAAGCATGTGAACATTCGACCAGCTTCACCGTTTGCGAGGTACTCGTTCACAGGCTTTGCGAAATCCTTTGACAAAGTAGCTTATCTGAGTGGATTTCCCCACCTGAAGCCCGTATCTTCGTTAGGATGATACCCCATCCGTCGCTGCTGCGCGTACATACTTTTCAAAGCGCGTCACGTCCCCGCAACGTCACCAGGCAGCATCCAACGTCGCGGTGGGCAGTGGTCATAATGTTTTGGCTCATCAGTGTATATACACTACAGGTCATTAAAATTTCTACACCAAGAGGAAATGCAGATGATAAACGGGTATTCATTGAACAAATATGTTATACTGGAACTGACATGTGATTACATTTTCACGCAATTTGGGTGCATAGATCCTGACAAATCAGTACCCAGAACAACCACCTCTGGCCTTAATAACGGCCTTGATACGCCTGGGCATTGAGTCAAACAGAGCTTGGATGGCGTGTACAGGTACAGCTGCCCATGCAGCTTAAACACAATACCACAGTTCATCAACAGTAGTGATTGGCGTATTGTGTCGAGCTAGTTGCCCGGCCATCATTGACCAGACGTTTTCAATTGGTGAGAGATCTGGAGAATGTGCTGGCCAGGGCAGCAGTCGAACATTTTCTGTATCCAAAAAGGCCCGTACAGGACCTGCAATATGCGGTCGTGCATCATCCTGCTGAAATGTAGGGTTTGGCGGGGATCGAATGAAGGGTAGAGCCACGGGTCGTAACACATCTGAAATGTAACGTCCACTGTTCAAAGTGCCGTCAATGACAACAAGAGGTGACCGAGACGTGTAACCAATGACACCCCATACCATCACGCCGGGTGATACGCCAGTATGGCGATGACGAATACACGCTCCCAATGTGCGTTCCCCGCGATGTCGCCAAATACGGATGCGACCGTCATGATGCTGTCAACAGAACCTGGATTCATCCGAAAAAATGACGTTTTGCCATTCGTGCACCCAGTTTCGTCGTTGAGTACGCCATCGCAGGCGCTCCTGTCTGTGATGCAGCGTCAAGGGTAACCACAGCCAAGGTCTCCGAGCTGATAGTCCATGCTGCTGCAAACGTCGTCGAACTGTTCGTGCAGATGGTTGTTGTCTTGCAAACGTCCCCATCTGTTGACTCAGGGATCGAGACGTGGCTGCATGATCCGTTACAGCCATGCGGATAAGATGCCTGTCATCTCGGTTGCTAGTCATACGAGGCCGTTGGGATCCAGCATGGGGTTCCGTATTACCCTCCTGAACCCACCGAGTCCATATTCTGCAAACAGTCATTGGTTCTCAACCAAAGCGAGCAGCAATGTCGCGAAACGATAAACCGCAATCGCGATAGGCTACAATCCGACATTTATCGAAGTCGGAAACGTGATGGTACCGCATTTCTCCTCCTTACACGAGGCATCACAACAACGTTTCACCAGGCAACGCCCGTCAACTGCTGTTTGTGTATGAGAAATCGGTTGGAAACTTTCCTCATGTCAGCACGTTGTAGGTGTCGCCACCGGCGCCAACCTTGTGTGAATGCTCTCAAAAGCTAATCATTTGCATATCACAGCATCATCTTCCTGTTGGTTAAATGTCGCGTCTGTAGCACGTCATCTTCGTGGTGTAGCAATTTTAATGGCCTGTAGTGTATGTCGTGCCAGTAACTAAATCAGAGCAGCAATTGTTCTCCCAAGGTTAAACTTAGAAGCGAAAACATAACGTGCACTGGTCCCGGAGGAGGTTCGACTCCTTCCTGCATGGGTGTGTGTGTGTTTGTCCTTAGGATAATTTAGGTAAGCTTAGGGACTGATGACCTTAGCAGTTAAGCCCCATAAGAATTCACACATATTTTTTGAACATAACGCGCACAAGAATTTCTAGTTAGTTCTAGCTGTCTGGAGTTTTCGCTACTTGTGCCGTGTTGGATCACATCGAAATAGTGGATGTTCGGAAAAACTAGTGATTGCATGTGTTTATATTTCACACGAACGACGTTTCTGCAAGTGTCTAACAGACCAAGTTCTCGACAGGCTAAGTTGTGGAGTACGTTGAAAGAACTCAGGGGGCAGCCACATGAGAAATCAGCGTTCGTAGAACTTAAGCGGGCATACCGCATGAATCACCGTATATAACGGGCAGTGCCTGCTGACACGCACGATATGACAAACTGGATAGCATTCCGCGAACACCTCGCGCTAACGGCAATCTCGGGGCGAACAAGTTGACTTGAACAGCCCACGTAGTCTGCACAAGTAACTGCATCTACAGCTGTGTTCTGAACGTCACCGTCAAAAGCGGGGTCATTCAGAAGCAAATCTCCACTACTTTTCTGTACTGCCTTGTGTGTATCCGACCCAGTATATGTTGCTGTAACACTAATTTCTGAATCTTTCCTTAATGTCCTGATGATTTCAACGGCTATGTGGAGAAATGTCAGTTTGTTCGTTAAATCTTGCTCTATTTATCTCTATTACTCGTACTGTCGATGAAAATAAATGGAAATCATTAGTTTGGCAATTACCCTTGTAATGTACGATGCACTATAGGAATACGTCGTGTTTGTACTCAACAAAGCACTTGATAACATACCAAACTCGAGCTCGCACGGTGACATACAGTATAATTCTGAAACATTGTATTATTTACATTTATGCCCTACTTGACTGTGCGATGTACATCGTTGAAAATTTCGGATTTTCTTTTAGTCTACTTGTGCTCATATTGCTATCATTCTCTTGAAAGAAATAAGTTTCTTACAACGGTGGTATTTTATCACTGTTTTTTTTGCGTAATACGATGTTTCAGTTATGTAGCCATTCTCAAGTAAAACGTTTAAGCTATTAACTGCGTATGTCTTCGGGTACAGTCAATTTTCGTGGATAGACCTTGATTGCTCGCGCTTGAAAGCCGCAGACAAGATATTCGGCAGAGTATAAACGGAAGCACATAGCTACGCCACTTACTATTGTTCGGCAAAGTGAACAATAGCAGGCGTAAACAGCGTAGTTGGGTGTACCAAATACCATGGCTACTGCTTTCAAGCCCGATTGCCAATGAAAATGACTGTAGTTACCACGTTAAACATTTTAGATGAGAATGGCTACACAGCCGGAACGTAGTCGACGCAAAATAAAAATAAAATGGAAATAAATAACAGCCGTCGCAGGAAACTTATTTCTTTCGAAAGGTTCGTCACGGCTGTGGATCCTGTTGCAACTAAATGTTTTCATTCTCTGAGAACGGGCGCTCTTCCTACAGTGACCAAGTGATGCCGGTCTTATTGTGTTTTTTTCTTGTCTGATCAAATTTCAAATTATATTTTGCCTTAAAATGTATCTGGCTTGGATTTCTTGCTGTGTTGTCCCGCTTCTTTAAGGTCGTCTTTAGTTGCCCCGATTTCTTTTACTGCCTCAGTTTTTTTGTTTGACTTCATAACTTGTCCAGTTAATCTGGCTGGTTACCCTCCTCCTCCTATGTCCATAGAATTTTAGTATGCATTTCTTTATATCCTAATAAACGTTGCGATTCTTCAATTTCCTTATTTGCTTTAGTCTGTTAGTTCTTTTTTTACCGAATTTTCCTGATTACTTATTGTTCTCTCTTTTAGATTTATTTTAAGTCTGTATTTCTGCTTAGAATGAGTGTTTCTGTGCTGAGGGCCATGTTGTAATGCTCAGTTTTGTGTATGCAGAAATGCGTTTTCTTCTGTAAATTTTTATTGTAAGTCTGTTTCTTTCCGTTTTGTGACAACTAATTCCATAACTAATTTTTTGTAGACCAGTCATTTGAATGCTTTCGACTAAATAGTCGAAGAAAGAACCTCTCTAGAGTTTTCAAAATTTAGTTTAGGAATTCTGATGGACAGTTACTATTTACAAATTGATTTTTTTAAATTCGATTTTCTTCTGCTTCTAGAAGAATTTCAATTTGTGTCCTGGCACAGACTCCCCCCGTCTGCGAAAGCTAAAGAGATATGCCTTCATTACACGGTAGTTATTCTGAAACCTCTACTGCTTACTGCTATTAATTAAAATGCAAGCTCATAAAAACGACTGGTTGCTATTATAAAGGACCAAGTAGCGTGGATTTAATGTTGTCTTCGACACAAAGACGCTCACACAGCATTATTTGATACTCATCCGATGCTGCTTTCGATCGTTCTGGTCATATTCATGGTGGCAGATACTGGTTACCGATATAAAACGTTTTCTGTGATTGCGTCTAGGAAAATATTAAGAATACAAAAAGAAGGGACATTACCTTCACGGCAAAGTCATTTTTCCCAAAGTAATTTTCGTAAGTATTCAAACGTTTTGATCTTAAGCGTATATTTATTAGAAACTTTATCAGGCCATTTATTCAACGTTAGCGTCATCACACAAGTCAAGTCATCACCAGAACCTTGTTAAACGTGGTTCTTTAAGATAAAGTCTTTTTCAGTTCAGTTTTATGTTGCCACATATTTTGTATAGCACTGATAAATACGTGGTGAATGAACATAACCAGCACTTTCTTTAAAATTATCAATTATTTGCGATGGGAATTCGAGAACGTTTTGCAGAGGCCTGTCAAGAAACTGGGAATGCTACCAACTACTTATATTTTCCTTAACTCTAGAACACCAAACGGAGGAAATGTTACATTACTACTAAACAATAGTAAAATCTACCACACTCTATATTATTCAAAGGAAGTCATAATTTACAGGTTATACATTAGTTAATTACAATTATTATATCTCCAATGGTATATCAAATACCAAATTAAATACAACATGTCCTGTTTTATATTCAAGTGCAATCGTAAATTTTACGAGGGTTTAATAATCCCGGTTACTGAAATTTGTCACAAATGCATCTTTTTCAAAGCAACAGCTCAGTTCATTGAACCAATACTACCAATACGACGAATATACGCAGAGATCCTTACTTTGGTCCAGATAGATAGCAGTTATTCAGGTTTGACATGTAATAGCCTGTCAACCACCACAAAAATGTTGAGCTACTTTAAAAGTTCAATTTAAAAGAAATCTGAAGGCCAATTCTGTCCATCCCACAGACCAATTAATTAGTAGAATGAACTAATGTATCTACTATTACAAATACGAAACAAATTATGTTATAAAGTTCCGTACATCTGAAGTGCACTCAGTATTACGCTTTGTACCTGCCTAAGTAATTGTTGTAAAGTTATCTCACTTCAACGTGTATAAATTAACATGTCTGTGCAAAGTTCGGTATATGAAAACATGATTCAGATTTTCTACTTATTCCACTTCCATGAGGACCCAAGAAGGGAAGGAACATTAGCCTATCTCTTCTGTACAACAGGTAGTTATAAAGTTTGAATTACCGCGTCCAAAAAATACAGGATTTTTTTTGTATGTTTGCAGGTACATCATCCACCTGGTACACACACAGTGGAGTAATTTTTTCAGCAGCAGCAGAAATGTGCAGACGTTTGTGACCAATCCGGATGTCTTTAGCCGCCTGGATTGGGCACGTTTCCGCTGCTACCGCGAGTTTCTCCACACCACTTTTTCAATGGGATGCGTCATTTCCTCTAGCGGCAGGATACGGTACTGTAGCACTGGGATTGCAGTGCGTATCGGGACTGTACACTAAAAAAAATTTTGTTTCGAGGTGATGATTACAGTTTTATCACTATCGCTTGTAAGTATGTATTGCGTACTTTTAAAGGCCAATACAGTTACCAAAAACCACGGAAGACGAAATGGATATACACACTGCAGTCGATACTTACAGAGAATTTTGCTACAGAATTACGAAATTAGACTGTTTTTGGTACTTATATTTTAATTTACGCTTTTTCCTCTTTAGTCGCTGTCAGACTGTCATTGGTGTACGTATGTAGATAACACTCATAACCGACAATTACTGTGAATATGCACAAATTATTTTTCATGAATTCAAAGTTCAATAACAAAGAAAAAAATGTATTTGTTTTTACTGCGTCTTCTACATCAATGAAAGATCTCCTCACTCTGGATGTGCGGATGTATCTACCACGCGAATACTGAGCAGTTGTATATGTGACAAGACGGAGCAAACACTGGGAATAACGGGACGCGGCGGCTGGTAACAATGTTTGTCCATTGTTTGCGACGTTCAGTTTTACGCAGTTTTAATGGTATGCGCCACGGCTCCGTAACGCCCCCCACGACATGCCACAGGAGCCCGCGGGTGGCTGTCAGACGGTGGACGAGCCAATTCATCACTGCGCTCGTTAGGCCAGGGGAAGGCACCCCTCGATAGCGCGGAGACACCAACTGCGTCTCTGGTTCGGCGTCTGGCGCCGGGCTCTCCATCATAATGCGCACAGTGTTCCTCTTAGACGCAGGCCTTTAAAATTAAAGAACGACATTCAGATATCCGAGACTGCTGAGCCACCAACCCGTTACGAAGTATTCGTTACTAGTTTCTAATCGCGTCTCGCCGGAAGACATCGCTGTCTTTGATCTTGTTGATGGAGAAATTTTTTTACAAATCGCTACGATCTGGCACTACTGAGTTATTGCATTACTATTGTTTTAAAAATTTGTCACTTGTTATTGTCAAAACGGTGACAGTTCAGAAACAGAGCTTTTGAAAAATGCAAATTTCACGAGCATAGTATAGAGGATATTTCACGGTTTTCATAATGCTGTCAGGGGTACTGTTATCCTTGACGTCATTACAAATAGATATAGATACTGTACTCCTTACTTGTAGCTGGCTTCTGGAACTTTCACAGTCGAGCGCGCCTTTCCCCTGTGAAGGCACAATCTCGCTCCACTACTACAACGCCGCAAAGTTGGTCACGTACCGCCTTGGTATGGCCAAGAAAGGCAGTCGGTGCTGAGCTGCCGTACGGAGCGGTCGCCCGCTGCCGCGCCGCGGAAAAATGTGTAAAATTTGGCAGAAACTGGAATTTATCGTTCAAAGTGGTACGTCGGCTTGTGTAAGAAAAATGTATCAGTAATTCAGTTATTTCGCAGAAAGGCTCACGCCGGTGGCGACACCTACAACGTGCTAACATGAGGAAAGTTTCCAACCGATTTCTCATACACAAACAGCAGTTGACCGGCATTGTCTGGTGAAACGTTATTGTGATGCCTCGTGTAAGGATAATGGTCGGATTGTAGCCTATCGCGATAGAGGTTTATCGTATCGCGACATTGCTGCTCGCGTTATTCGAGATCCAATGACTGTTAGCAGAATATGGAATCGGTGAGTTCAGGTGGGTAATACGGAACGCCGTACTGGATCCCAACGGCCTCGTATCACTAGCAGTCGAGATGACAGACATCTTATTCGCATGGCTGTACCGGATCGTGCAGCCATGTCTCGATCCCTGAGTCAACAGATGGGGACGTTTGCAAGACAACAACCATCTGCACGAACAGTTCGACGACGTGTGCAGCAGCATGGACTATCAGCTCGGAGACCTTGGCTGCGGTTACCCTTGACGCTGCATCACAGACAGGAGCGCCTGCGATGGTGTCCTCAACGACGAAACTGGGTGCACGAATGGCAAAACGTCATTTTTTCGGATGAATCCAGGTTCTGTTGACAGCATCATGATGGTCGCATCCGTGTTTGGCGACATCGCGGGGAACGCACATTGGAAGCGTGTATTCGCCATCGCCATATTGGCGTATCACCCGGCGTGATGGTATGGGGTGCCATTGGTTACACGTCTCGGTCACTTCTTGTTGGCATTGACGGCACTTTGAACAGTGGACGTTACATTTTAGATGTGTTACGACCCGTGGCTCTACCCTTCATTCAATCCCCGCCAAACCCTACATTTCAGCAGGATGATGCACGACCGCATGTTGCAGGTCCTGTACGGGCCTTTTTGGATACAGAAAATGTTCGACTGCTGCCCTGGCCAGCACATTCTCCAGATCTCTCACCAATTGAAAACACCTGGTCAATGATGGCCGAGCAACTAGCTCGACACAATACGCCAATCACTACTGTTGATGAACTGTGGTATTGTGTTTAAGCTGCATGGGCAGCTGTACCTGTACACGCCATCCAAGCTCTGTTTGACTCAATGCCCAGGCGTATCAAGGCCGTTATTACGGCCAGAGGTGGTTGTTCTGGGTACTGATTTGTCAGGATCTATGCACCCAAATTGCGTGAAAATGTAATCACATGTCAGTTCTGGTATAATATATTTGTCCAATGAATAACCGTTTATGTTATGTTAACCGGGGACCTAGATGTGACGGAGAGGCTCCGTCCCCGCCGCAGCCGCAGTGGTCCGCAACCCCACGACGACTACCGCAGTCCACTTCACAGCACCGCCGCCCCACACCGAACCCAGGGTTATTGTGTGGTTCGGCCCCCGGTGGACCCCCCAGGGAACGTTTCACACCAGACGAACCGGCGCTCCTTCCCGTCCGGAAAGCCCTGCCTTAGACTGCACGGCCAACCGGGCGGGCAATACCCGTTTATCATCTGCATTTCTTCTTGGTGTAGCAATTTTAATGGCCAGTAGTGTAGATTTATGGTTGATATAGTGTCGTCTTGAGCATCAGTAGTTGTGGAGAAACATATTTTTAGTAAAACGTAAACGAAAGAGCTTCCCTGATCAGTGATTGCCTGTTTAATTAAAGTAGAAACGCAACGTAGGAATTGTTACTTGTGTCGATGTGAAACAAACTGCTAATAGAGACTGGATGGGCGTAGTCATTGCTAGCGAAGTGTATTACGTGCAAAGGGGGCAATAAAAGAAGTAATTTGACTTGTACTGTTATTATCTCAAGGTGACTTTTTCCATTCTTTAACTCAGTAATTTTAAGCCATTCAAACCCTCTTGTGTGCTACAATTGTGTGCATTTACAGTATCTTAGCTACAACAGAAGTATTTTTTTCCACTGGAAACCTGATGTACACATTTGTGAATGTTCAGCAATTTTATCATGCGCAAGTGCTGCCAATTGTTGGGTATCTCCATGAAAATATGGGCAAGTCAATGTAGTGCGCAGCAGCTCGTGACCATCAGAATACATGGATGTGATTGATACGCTATATTCTACTGTATAACTGAATATTGTTATTGTTATTTTGCATGATAATTATCGAATGACCTTTTTACTATTTATTAAATTAGAGAATACTTCGTAGTTAGTTATTTTATTCCATCAAATTAAGCCATGTGTACAAAATGTGTTTTGAAAACAGGTACATATACTTGTATAAATTTTCCATGTAAAATCATTTTAAAAAAATCTCCTACGATCATTACCGCATACACAAAAATTTCCCTTTCTCCGGAAAAAATTCAGGTCTGAAAGGGTTAATATTTGAAAAGTATAAGACAAATATTTTCGGATTAGGCACATGGTAAGCGAAATGTGTTCCTTAAGTAAAGCTCCCACACTTCAGTCCTGTGACGAAAAAATTAAACATTTAATAACGAGACGAGGAGCTTTATATCTGTCGCCATGACAGCGACAGCAACTTTAGGAGGCCTTAACACCACAACAGTTCCTCGAATCGCTTCATTCAACTGTTGGTAAGCAATCACCTTGAGAAAAAACTGTTTACGATTGCTTTGTACAATTTCGTCGTGTTCCTAATTCCGTCAATCAGTCATGATTATCGTAAAGACCAACCAAAAATCGGTTGTTAGAGAAACCTTGGGTTCTGTGAGGATCATGATCGAGGACGGCAGGCATGTGACTCACCGTGAGGTACAGGCATCTTCAGGTGCACCAAACTCTACAGCACATTGAATTCTGTAGTGACTTTGTAATGGTACAGTTACATATTTTATTTCTCACCAAAATACCAATTTAAAATATGAGCGAGGTAAGACAATTTAAACTATTGCTGACTGAGTGGTGAAGGTCGGCAAGTGGGGAAAAAAAATTCTTTTAATCATAATTGTGGAAAAAAGATCTGTATCACCGTTGTGAAGTGTTTCCGAGTCGCCACCCAGCTATGATGATGATGATGATGATGATGATGATGATGATGATGATGATGATGATGATGATTGGTTTGTGGGGCGCTAAACTGCGCGGTCATAGCGTCCGTACGAAGGTCTAATCTGTGCACAGTCGAATTTTTTTTTCACAGTCCAGTCCACACAAACACCCAGTCCCCGGGCAGAGAAAATTCCCAATCCGGCCGGGAATCGAACTCGGGACCCCGTAAGCCAGAGGTATCAACGGCAGCCACTTGACAATGAGCTGCGGACCATATCCAGCTTTGGGTTCCGGGGAACGCAGTACGCGGGTGAGGATGCGAAAGCCGGGGAGGAGGAGGAGGAGGAATAATCACCATACTGGACACACGTATTTACGTTTGCGCGAAGCTACGACTACTGCGGTTAATATCAGAGGAAATAGTGCAAATATGAGCAATATCGTTTGCTTTTGACTATTTTGCGAACATTCCTGATTTTTTGCCTACACTAACAAATATAACAAGTTTACTAAATGATGGGAGGCGAAACAATAATCAAGATCAATTGCCTATTCGAAAATTTGTATTCACATAAGCTTGTAAATTACCACTGAAAGGGTCGGGTGCACATTCAGCTGCGTACTCTAGGGCTCCAGTGACAATTTCTGTGCTGGTACATTAATATTTTCAGGGGATATTTTATGTTATTGCCCGTAGCGGCGGCGAGTTAAACTATATAAAACTTCTAGCTCCAAACAGGGCTATAAGCCCTGTTCAAAATTTATGGAAAAGGGAGTCGCCAAAACATTTAGCTATGGAAAAGAACTATTCCAGACAGATTTCGCAGAAAACAGGCTCCTGTCAATTTATGAAAATAAATATTCAAACAATTCGACCGAGGAAATGTAAAATCCGTAAACAAATCGTAAATGGAGACGAAACTTTGATATTTTCGTATGTGTGGGAAACTGTGCAACTATCACTGGTTCTGGGTGTTACAGATTGATTAGAAACCAATGGGAGTGGTTTCTTTGCTTGTTTATTCGCTGACACTCGGCAAGTTGCGACTACTGCTTTACAGGATCGGAGACAGTTAATTCCAAATTGTGTTGAACAATTTGCCACAACTCACAGATGTAATAAAAAAAGCCGAAAACTTCGCATGACTGTTCATGACAATGAGCTCTGTTACGCAGCAACTCAAACAGTTGATTAGTTAGCTAAGACGAACAAACGAAATAAAGTCGCAATGCCCGTATTCAACCCACTTATCGCCTTTTCTCTTAACGTCAAACAAAAATGCATGGATAGCGATTTTCTTCAGCAAAACAAGCTGAAGAATCCCTCCGAAACCATGTTGGAGGCACCAATATCAAGAAAAACCATGTTTCCAGAACTTGTCCTAACGCATGCAAAACTGTACAAAAGGATTTGTACCAAATAACGCTTTTTTATTGTTTCTGTAAAAACTTTAAATGGTGGCTCTATGATTAATTACAAATATATAGCAAAGAACCTAGTAAAGAAGAGCCATCAAGATTCATAAGATAGATGCATTCCAAACATTGAAAACGATGTACATGGTCGACTCAACCTCTCTCTCAATCACACACACACACACACACACACACACACACACACACACACACACACACACACACACGAGACACTGAATTGCCATATAAACAGAAAGACACTGTGAAACTAAATGTGACTGACGAGGAATCCTGGCACTCATACCCAGGAAATCTTTGGTAGGAAGGTAAGAACCATGTGGAGGAGGCACACAGATGAACCTCAGCGATTGGACATCATCAATCTTAAGGAGGTTATCGACGCGGTCAAATCCTTCTTAAAAACAGAAACGCACCAAGAACAGATGAGATTAATGCTGAGTGCTGGAAATATGAACGAAGCTTCTTACATGTTAGGACTCATTCATCTATTCATCTGCTGAATAAGTATTGGAGACAAGGAAAAACATCTTGGAATTGGCTAAAAGCGAGGATCATTCCGATTTACAAGAAAGATGACGGGAATGAATGCGAACAGAGTATCAGTTTGCTGGGCAGTGCCTATAAAATATCCTCCAGAATAACCAATGGTATGCTTAATGGAATAGCAGACACCATCACCACCGAAGAATAGTGTGTAGACGGGGCTTCTCTAGGGTTATTGCCATTTTCATAGTGAAACAAATGACTGTGAAAAGAGGGGAATTCAAATGCCTTCATAGCTTTTCAAAATGCTTTTGACACGCTGAATAAAGACATAAATGAGGAATTTTGATCCGAAATCGTTTCCCAGATAATCTAGAAAAAGCTGTCTTAAGTCTACATCAAAATACTATCGCGTTTATTGACACAGGCAAGCGACTAACAGTACCAGTAAAAATAAATAAAGGAATTAAACAAGCTCGCAGTCTCTCCCCAACATTGTGTAATATGTATGTGGACGAGGTTACAGTAAAACGGAAACGAATTTTCCAAGTGTAATGTTCAGTATTATTTTACACGCGGGCGATTTTGTTCTTGGCAACCGACAGACAATTTACGAGTACAATGGGAACGATACGTCTTAGCAAATGTAACAGAACATGTACTCACACCTTCGCATAAATAGAAGTAATGGCATTTCTAAAGTGAAATATCCGGTACAATAAAACGCTTGCCGGCCGGGGTGGCCGAGCGGTTCTAGGCGCCACAGTCCGGAACCGCACGACCGCTACGGTCGGAGGTTCGAATCCTGCCCCGGGCATGGATGTGTGTGATGCCGTTAGGTTAGTTAGTTTTAAGTAATTCTAAGTTCTAGGGGACTGATGACCTCAGAAGTTAAGTCCCATAGTGCTCAGAGCCATTTGAATAAAACGCTTCATAGAAACAAAAACCTGCAACTCTTAACATATACGTGGAACAATTCGTTTAACTCTGAAATACTAAACCAGGAACGAAACTAAAGCTTTTAAAACAATGGTGGTACCTGTGGTACATTGATGTGCAAAACTTAAGAACGAAAGTAATTTTCGCAGGATGCGTCACTGCCAAGTAACACAGCTCGATGATAGTTGAACTACACATTGAAAGAACTGAACTACTACAGTGTAGCACAGAAGATAATTGAAAGAAATGCGTAATGAGACGGACAAAAATGACATTTTTATTCCAAGATGGTAATCACACGGATGTCACCGCAATTCTTGAAGGTTCCCTGGACATTACAAAACGCGGGGCACGGTTAATAGACGGCACTGCGTGCTCCGCAATGCGCTCCCATGGTGACAACCTGAGTGGCAAGGAGTTCTTGTGGGAGGACGTTCCAGTCTTCCACCATCGCGGTTAACTGCAAGATGGTCGTTGGGACATGTAGACGTGTTGCAATGCCTGTCAACAGGCGTCCCACACGTGTTCGATGGGACTGAAGTCGGTGAGACGGCCAGGCCCGTCCATTTGCCGAATATCACTTCGTTCCACGAGCTGCTCCGCCTGCACTGCTCGATGCGGTCGCGCATCATCATCATCTATAAAAATTAAGTAACGGCCTAATGCACCCTTGCAAAGACGCACATAGGGAACGAGTTCAGATACATTGTGCCCTAACAGCTGTAGTAGTTTTGGTGATCCACGTGTTGTGGGGAAGAGAAAGTCGCATGGGCGTATTGACCTCAAAATTTTTGAACACAGAACTATCATCGGTCAACGTTATTGTGACACTACACCTTCTCCACGTGTGCCTTTCTTTGAGGTGCATTCGGTCCTGACTTCATTTTTATGGCTGGAAATGCACGGCCGCTTCGAACTGCGCTGGTAGAGGACTCTTGGAAAGAGAGTATACTCAGCGAATTGGTCTGTCGCCCCTCTCCAGTTTAAATCTCGTCGAGAATGTGTGGGACTCGTTGAGAACACACGTTGCAACAGCTCACCTCCGTGGCCTTGGTCGCTAATGTACGGTTGTGCAGTGGCGTTTGACCTGGTGGTGGAAAAAATTTCCACTTCCAGTATTTGGCTGGCAAGCGGAGGAGAGGTGGTAAAGTTCCTGATCACCATGCTTTGCGCCAGTGTTCCAGTTTAAAAACCAAACCTCTGCGCAGAGCTTCATGAAGTGAGGGCATGTGACACTGTTAAAAAAAAAAAAAATACTTCAAATGGCTCTGAGCACTATGGGACTTAACTTCTAAGGTCATCAGTCCCCTAGAACTTAGAACTACTTAAAACTAACTAACCTAAGGACATCCCACACATCCATGCCCGAGGTGGGATTCGAACCTGCGACCGTAGCGGTCGCGCGGTTCCAGAGACTGTAGCGCCTAGAACCGCAAGACCACAACGGCCGGCATGTGACACTGTTGATGGTGATCCGTCCGTCGGATGCGCACGTTATGCTTCGTGGCCCCCTTAGTGCTGTGTTATTCGCGAGTAGTAGTTTATGTGCGGCACCGGTTCAACCTCTCCCTTTTCCGATTATCATGAGCACCATAATCATAATCATCATAAAAAAGCAAACATTAGAACGAACACACACACACACACACACACACACACACACACGATACATGTAGTATTACAAATATTGTAATGGAACATGTCGGAAATAAATAAAAAAACTTATTGCAACACGTCCAGACGCACGAACGACCATCCAACTGTTTTCAAACGCGGTGGTGGAGGCTACCTACCACAAGAACTCGTCAATCTTGTGGCCGGCAAGGGATGACATTGCAGAACATATGCTGGCGACTATCGTATTCAAACATCATATTAAAAATCCTTGTCCCGTGTTTTGTGATGTCCAGGGGACTATCATAAATTGAAATGGCTTTAGTGTAATTATTATCTTTGAAAGTGTTAATTTCTGTTCGACTCACTGCGTATTTTTTTTTCAGTTACCTACTGTACCACACAGTAGCAGTTCTTTTTATGTATGGTCCACGGTTTCATCGAGCTATGTTACTTGGGTGACGTATGGCGCGAAAGCTACTTGCTCACTTAAGTTTTGCACAGCTGTGTAATATACGATAGTGAGACGCGCTTACTGTCGACGAAAGACAGAAGGAATTTCTCAGAGCAGTCAAAGGCTGCACATCGATGGACTTAATAAAGCACATAGAAACAGAAGAAGAAGTACAGATTTTCGATTTGAAAATCAAAATTAAAAATTTATAGTCAGCTGTTGTAGATATTCACGGGGAATGCACCAAGATGGTCTGTCATGAAGTGAAGAAGGAGAAGAAGAAGAATGTACAGTTAAATGTGCATTAGGATTAGCAGTACTATCTGAGCTACTTCGCGGAAGCCAAATCTTGCGGCTCACAGTCGTGGATGCTGCCACAGACGAGTTAACCATTATGACGCCATCTCGCTCGCTGAGAACGAAAAACAACTGGGCCCCACTTGCGGCCGCTTCTTGCAGAGGGCGCTGCTGCAATTCCTCGTTCCGCGTGATTGAAACACGTCACGTCTATGATTACAGAACAACTTTCATAGGACGCACGTCTAACGGTGTGGAACTGACTAAAGCTCATCCATCACGAGCGGAGTAACACAATAACTGCAGTAGCTCCGATGAATTAATATGAATTCCGACCACAGACACACGTAATTGTATGCATTATGACACCCCGCACCCTGTTGATCAATATTTATGTGCTCTAGTTTCTATAGCATCTACACAGGTCCTTTAATATGATTTCTTTAGTCTGATGTTAACAAAAACAAAGAGAGCGTACGAAAATTACAATACAGAACGCTGATGATTAACTTGCTTTTCTTTACAGTCCGTGCTTACAAAGAAAATCTAGAGAGAAATTCCACACCGTGTCAGAAATGAGTTTGTATATTTTGGCTTTATCCATACTGGTTTCTTCGTTTTCTGTGTTATCTGTAGTGATTTTTTATGTACACTATCTGAAAATTATTATTTTGTGACGGCATTTTGTGGAGGTTGATACAAATTTGGGCTTCATGCCATTTCCATAAAACTAGGCGCTAATTTTACGTTATTTTACGTGTACAGGTTCTTGATATATTTACAGAACACGTTTTATGCTGACCACTTTCGGCTACGCAATAGCCAATTTTAGAAAATACAATGCAGAAACTATCATTAGAATTCTTAAAAAACGCCACTTCCACTTACAAGTGTCGTAAAGCAAAGTGTATCAGAAAGGACAGTTCTAGAAATATGTCGTCAGATTATTTTAAATTTCTGGAAAACTTTTATAGTTTTCTTGTGGGATATGACGACACTATACGAATTGGCATAATCAGCCCCTCTGATGGGAGTCGTTGGAGTTTCCGGAGGTAGCGAAAGTGTGAAGACCAGCTTTCTTCTCCGCCTGTTGTCCGTTGCGACTGTGTCAGTCCCCCCACGCCAATAACCTCTCACCACCCCGTTTTACGAAGTGTCCCGTTCCTTGCGTATCCAACTTTCCTTGGTCTGGTGAAGAAAGAAGCTCCCGGGACAACAGTCTATTATCTTCAGGCAGCATCCCGTTACACTGAACTGCGGAGAAATTTTCCCACCTCCGTTCTTCCCTCGTCGGTGGTGGCCAGTGACAGATCAACGAGAAGAGAAATAATATGTTTCCAAGTGACTCCAGCCAGAGATGACTGATGGAGTGAAGTTAAGTTTCTCGTGGATTACACGCATTTGGCGGACTTCAGTACCCAGTCTGGGAGCTAGAAGCAGCTTTTACAGTGCCCGGTACCCTGCAGGTGGCCGCATAGTGGTGCCTCGTCTGCCTACTGGGGCTCCTCGTTAGCGTAACCGTGGCCGCACCGCTGCTGACAGCCGAGGCAAAAGCTCGCAGCTCCAGTCCACTCGACGCGGCCCCATTAGACTGCCACTGCCCTACCTGCCCCACACAACGAAACGACACAATGCCTGCCTGTGGGGTCAAGGTCGCCTGGCCTGCTGGCCTAGGTGTAAGCAACCTTTAGCATGGCACGTGATGCGGTTTTGTCAGCGCGCGGTCAGTAGGCCCGCACAACGACGGATGGATTTATTGTAGAGCAGGTCAAACGGCGAGTAACAGTTTATGTCTGTCTTCAAGAGCCGGTATCTCTGTGAGACACTGCCACGGATTGAACAAACCAGTGACCATTAATGCTACTCTTCTGTGTATACGTTCAATACATCCTGTTAGTCCTATCTGGTACGGGTTCCACACTCTTTAGCAATATTATAGAACCGGTTACGAGTGATTTGTAAGCAATATCCTTTGTAAACTAATTTCCCCAGTATTCCAAAAATAAACCAAAGTCTACAACCTGCTTTACCCACAAACTGAACATATCTAATCATTTCACTTCATATCCCTACAAAGTGTTACACCCAGGCATTTGTATGAGTTGGTTGATTCCAACAGTCACTCACTGATACTACAGTCATAGGGTACAGGTTTACAATTCTGAACATTTAAAGCAAGTTTGCACCCCTTTCAAATCTTATCAAGATCTGACTTAATATTTATGCAGCTTCTTTCTGATAATAATTCATTATAGATAACTGCGTCATCTGCAAAACGGCTAAAATTACTATTAATATTGTCTGCAAGCTCATTAATATACAATATGAACAACATGGGTCACAACACATTTCCCTGGGGCACACCGGAAGTTACCTCTACATCTGATGACTCTCCATCCAAGAATCACATGCTGTGTGATCTCCCGACCAAAAAGTGATTGTCTCCTGAGACAATATGTGCACATAAATTATTTTATTTTACAGACTACTGAGGATGCCTTGTATGAATAGGTGAAAGATGTTTGCGAAAAAACCAAATGAACATTCAACTGCAAGAAACTTAAGATTTTTTCTTGTTTAAATGATAAACTTAACCATATTAGAACATGCTTTCCGTGTCATACAAAGGAAGTACACAGAAATTAGATTTATTTGAGAATAATATTATATTTTCGATAGGAAAATAAATATGTTTTGGTATGCCAAAACGAAGAAAGCTTGTGTGGCAATCTTTTGAAACAGCGAGGACAAAAAACCTGGTTTATGTAACTTGCATAGGTGGTCTTATGCCAGGGATGGAGAAAATAGTCTGATCTTCACAATCGTTTAAAATGATGCCATACAGCTTTTGCAGAACAAAAAATCAGTGACCTCCATGAAAAAACACGCTAATGGCTTGTAAAATAGCCTCTAGTCTTGACAATGGCGACCAAAAGAATCCAAATTTTTTGGGGTATGCGTTGTCCAGCTGAAGCCACTCCACTGATGATTAGATCCTGAGTTTTTATATTGTGATCTTCAGTCCGAAGACTGATTTGATGCAGCTCAGGTCTTCATGCTATTCTAACCTGTGGAAGCATCTTCATCTCCTAATAACTACAGCAGCTTACATCCTTCTGGATCTGCTTATTGTATACATCTCCACAGTTTTAACGCTTCTGCCTTGGGCATGGATGTGTCTGATGTCCTCAGGTTAGTTAGGTTTAAGTCGTTATAAGCTCTAGGGGACTGATGACCTCAGATGATAAGGCCCACAGTGCTCAGAGCCATTTGAACCATTTTTAACCCCCCCCCCCCCCGCCCCCCATTTCCCTCCAATATTAAATTGGTGATCCCTTGATGACTCAGAATGTGTACTATCAACGGATACCTTCTTCTATTCAGCAGGTTGTGCCACAATTTTCTTTTCTTTTCTGTTCAGCAACACCTCATTGTTACATGATTTATACATATTCAGTATTCTTCTGTAGGACCACATTTCAAAAGCTTCTATTCGCTTCTCATCTAAACTGTCTGTCGTCCATGTTTTTGTCACAGCTATAACTGCCTACACTCCATAGAAATCCTTTCAGAAAGGACTTCCTGACAAATGTATATTAGCTGTTAATAAATACTTCAGAAATTGCTAGTCTACATTTTATATCCTCTCTATTTCCAGCATCGTCAGTTATTTTACTGCCCAAATAGCAAAACTCATCTACTACTTTAAATGTCTCATTTCCTAATCTAATTCCCTCTGTATCACCTGATTTAATTCGACTACATTACATTATCTTGTTTTGCATTTGTTGATTTTCATCTCATAGTCTCCTTTCAAGGCACTGTCAATTCCATTCAACTGTTCTTCCACGTCCTTTCCTGTCACTCACAGAATTACAATGTCATCGGCAAACCTCAAAAGTTTTTGTTTCTTCTCCCTGAACTTTAAGTCCTACTCCAAATTTTTCTTTTGTTTCCTCTACTGCTTGCTCAATATACAGATTGAATAACATTGGGGATAGACAACAACCCTGAAATCTACAAATACTATAATCGGAGGTTTGCCTTTCCTTGGACTATCTTCTAAGGTTGGTCGCAGGGTCAAGTATTGCTTCGCCCAGCAGTCGGCTTCTACCAGTGTTTTCCATTCTTTAGTAAAGTATTCGTGTTAGTACTTTGCAACCATGACTGATTAAACTGATACTTCGGTAATTTTCACACCTGTCAGCACCTGCTTTCTCTGGAATTGGAATTATTACAATCTACTTTAAGTGTACTGAAGACGTGTAGCTTTTTGTACCGCTGCGAGCAATGGTCGTTTGCGAGGTACTCGACTCCAAATACCCAGCGCATGCTACTCCCTTTGCAATGTTCGCACGGAAACTGGGCAATATGGATCTACTACATTCAGTAACAGTATCGAATCTTGTGGTGCATGAAACGAATCTACATCGATACTCTGCAAATTGCATTAAGTGCCTGGCAGAGGATTTATCGAACCACATTCCAATAACTCTTATTATTCCAATCTTGTACACCGCGCAGAAAAAAACGAACACCTATAAGTTTTCGTGTGTGCTCCGATTTCCCTTATTTTATTATGATGATCGTTTCTCCCTGTGTAGGTTGGCGTCAACAAAATGTTTTCGCACTCGGAGGAGAAAGTTGGTGATCGAAACTTCTTGAAAAGATGCCGCCGCAAGGACAAACGCCTTTGTTTTAATGATGTCCACTCCAAATGCTTTATCATTTCAGTGACATACTCTCCCATATTTCGCGACAAAACAAAACGTGCTGCCTTTCTTTGAACTTTATCGATGTACTCCGTCAGTCCAATAAGGTAAAGATCGCATCCCGCGCAGCAGTATTATAAAAGAGGACGGCCAAGCGTAGTGTAGGCAGCCTCCTTTGTAGATCTGTTAAACTTCCAAAGTGTCCCACCAATAAAAAGCAGTCTTATGTTAGCCTTCCCCACAACATTTGCTGTGTGTACCTACCAACTGTAATTCCTAGGTATGTAGTTGAACTTTCGGCCTTTAGATTTGACTGATTTATCGTGATGGTTCTGAGCACTATAGGACTTAACATCTATGGTCATCAGTCCCCTAGAACTTAGAACTACTTAAACCTAACTAACCTAAGGGCAGCACACAAGACTGATTTATCGTGTAATTAGCACTTACGTGGATGACTTCACTTTTTGTTATTTATGGTCAACTGCCAAATTTTGCACCACACAATTGTCACTGAGGAGACGTAACTCTTGCCTCCTCGCTCGATAGGAAAGCAGACTACGTTTTTGTTTTTACGGCCACTATTCTAGCGGCGTGTTACACTGCTGCAAATTTAACACCATTCCTTGCAGACCCATTGGACAGTCTGCGTTAATACATCAACAAATCAGACAACTTCATTCATGGCGTGGTCATCGGTCATGACGAAGTCCAACACGATATCTCCTTTCTAGCATTGCGTGACGTCTGGAAGTCGATTCAGTTCCATACAACCGGTTGTCACATATACACCACTCCACTGCTACGACCTGCGTCAGCGGTTGATAGCGATATGACAGCGTGATATTCCTGGTACACCATGTACAACGTAGTCCCTACCGCCCACTAGTGGGTGTTCCAACTTTAATGGTGAGAGGTAGGCGGTAGGCATTTCAAAAACATTTTGAACACACTTCCATAAAATTTTGAAATAAAGTATTTGTAAGTAATTATTGCTATATGCTTTAATTTGCTGTATCTCTGCTTTATACACTTTATAAAAGAAAGTTACTTCCATACTTTACAAATAATCATTACTGTGGAACCGGTGGCGATTAGAAAATATACTACTACCAGAGATATAAAAGTGGGTGGTAGGTAAAAAAGGTTGACTACCCTTGATTTACAGTGCTCGCAAGAGACCATTGTGGGCCCATAAGGAAATGGTTAAAATTTTGTCTAACGAAGTTGTAGGATGAAGAACTCTTTAAAAAAATGAAGGCTCTGATAATAGACGCTGTGGCAATACGGGAAGCACGAGTCGGCAATGGAGCGTGTGGTACAACAGGCATTATGAGGAAGGCTGCGCCAGGCTGTGGCGGTCTTCACCAGGTGGGGCGCGGCCACATCAAACTTTCAGCGCAATTCTCTGCCGCGCTCTGAAGGCTGATAAAATAAGGACTAGGAGGAGGGGGAAGCTAAGAGTAGCGGGAGGCCAAGGGTAGAAGAGAAGGGGGGCGTCTGCTCAGCTCTGCGGGCGGGGGCGTCGACCGCCATACCACCACCACCACCACCACGACTCCCTCCTCATCTTAATTATACATCGTCGCTGTCGCTAGGCCTCAAAGGGAAATTTGCAAATGACAGAGAACAAACAAAAGGGAAAGTCGTAACGACCTGATCTCCGCTACAAATCGGGGAAATGTTTTCCCGTCACTGTAGGCACACGTGAATGATGATACAAATTTACAACTTACGGCGTGTAACGCATCATTTCTGAGGCTGTAGTACGAATGTTCTGAAGATGAACTTTCCGACTCGAATTTTAACTGGGCAGTGATGAGAGTTTACGTTCATTTACGTCCGAACTGATGCACGACTGCACCTTGGGACGAGGTCTTAGCTGTCATCGCAGTTGTCGCTTCCAGGTCCTGTCGAGTAGGGATGATCACTTATTTCGCCGTAGCTGGCGGCTGATTGGGTAATCTTCACCCATCCGCACGGCCTTTGAGAGGATTCTCTTCGATGCTAAATGGTGTGGTGCATATGGCACACTCACTTAACGGGCAGACTTTCCAGTACTCTCCCAGTAACATTTAGAGGGAAATTATTATGGCTGCCACGAAGCAATGTGTTTACAGTAAAAATGAATATTTATCTCTTTCTTGTGATTGTGGGTCAGAGCTTACGTACAGTTACAGAAGGTGAAGATTAATAAAACCGAAATACTGCAGGTTAGGATTCCTGAATGGAAATAGAGGAAAAATGTCCTATGGGCGTGTGTCCGGAAATGGGCGGTGTGCGTGTGATAATAATAATTAGTCCCGGATGTAAATAAGTTATACAAAACTGCAACCAGTCACTTTTTTTAATAATTATGTTTTATTCCATGAACCGGTTTTCGAACCTTTTCAGGTTCATCTATAGATGGTTTCAGGAAGTTACATAATTATTACTAACATAATGCTGTGTGCTGGTTCTATGACAAAAAGATGGAACACACTTTACTGTATCGCCACGGCTACAGCTTATCTGTCGATATGAATGTAAATTTAGGTTTTTACACTGCGGCAGTATATGCGGCTTTTTTCGGTTAGTGTCCATCTGTCTGTCTCCATTTTGATGTCCAGTTGTTATATCACTACACACACTTCCACACAAACTATATTGATTTACCCTCTGACAGCGAAACTTTTCCAGCATCCAGCAAGCGCTTTACAACTGTTGCTTGTAACAAAGATCTTGAGAGAAAGAGGTGGCATAGGCCTACTTTGCACAGAGATGTAATTTGTTCTTCTTTACATGTATTAAAGTCGATATAAGGGCAAATATTTTAATGAGACTGGCGATAACATGAGAGCACAAAATAAAATGAATGAATAAATAAATTACTACAAGAACAAACTTCAGGTGACCTGATATCTTATTTCTATGTGTATATTACGTATAATAAAGGCAGTTTATGGCATTTTTTTAATTATCATGATTGGCATTAGCATGAATACCCAGGAATCAAAGATACAGAGTTATTGCATCTGCAGTGAGATGCAGCTGTCTGTATGACTAGGACCTTTAAATTAAGAACAAACCTTCAGATGAGCTGTTGACTTCTTTCTGTTGTTATGTTAACATCATCTGGAGTATTAGCAAGAGTAGATTCTGTTTATTTTAACTAAAGGTATATGTATAAAAGTTATAGTGATTGTGATGGACTAAAGCTGTTCAGCTGTTTGTATGGCTGTATACTTTATATCTATTTCTTCTGTTGTTCCATTGAACAGAATGAGAGTGTCATCAACATAGCGTTTGTAATAAAGCAGCTTATCTTTTGGTTGGGTTTGGGATCTAAAAAATTTGTTTTCAAGGTTATTGATATATATGTCTGCTAGCAAGCCTGCAAGACTACTACCCATTGCCAGTCCATCTTACTGAATGTAAAACTTGTTGTTGAACAGGAAGTAGTTGTGTGACAGTATAAGCTCCAGGACCTCTATGAGTTCATACATTTCAGCTCTACCCATTGTCATATGCTATTTCCTTTATGTTATTATTTCTGCAGAATTCACAAGTTTTGCTAATATAGTCTGATTCATATATGACAACAGCTGTGTCGCCTTTGTCTGCTCTGACAACGAGGGCATTTTCAGTTGAAAGTTTCTTGTTTATGTCACATAATGTCTTATGTTCAGTATTCATCCTATTGTACATTTTGCTCTGTTGGATGCTTCTCATAATGATGTTGTTTGCCTTATGAGCTATAGCATTTTGTTCATTGTGTTTCAGTTTAGCTGCTGTGCGTGCAATTTTTGTGCTAACTATTAGGTCTGTAATGTTGCTTTTTTTAGTGATGGGGTAATGTTGTGCTTAAGGCCTTTGTTTAACAGCTTTAATTCATTACTACTCAAGCACATTTCTGTAGTATTGATTACTTTATCAAAAAACTTATGTTCTGTTTGATAAGAGATGCTGGGGGACTTTACTGCATTCTTTGAAATTAGAGCATTTATCTTTTTCTCCGGTCTATGTGAGATGATAATACGTTCTTTGTTGACATTGACAGTCTAGAAAGACCATGAATACATGAGCAACAAGTTTCTGGCTTAGTTCTAAGTGCATATTGTACAGCTTTGAACTGAGAAGATCTTTCTTTTTGTAAAGAGACCTGATTTCAATTTTTAACCAAATAATTTCACATCGTGCTTTTGCTATCTTGGCTGACATGCTTTGACTCGTTATTTTTATTCTGATATAATTTGGACTCACGTTTTCTGAGAGACGGTTTTCGGCAGTTTCAGTTTACATTGCCGAAATTCGCGCATTGTTCTAATTACCTGGCGAGGTAGCAACTGATTATGCTTATCTATTACAGATATTTTACAACCGTGACTGTATATTGAATGTAAATAAGTTATACAAAACTGCAACCAGTCACTTTTTTGAATAATTATGTTTTATTCCATAAACCGGTTTTCGAAAAGTAAAAAACTACATTTACATCCATGCCGACAGATAAGCTATATTCATGGCGATACATTAAGGACATCACACACATCCACGCCCGAGGCAGGATTCGAACCTGCGACCGTAGCGGTCGCGCGGTTCCAGACTGTAACGCCTAGAACCGCTCGGCCACTCCGGCCGGCCCGACATGAATACCGGGCCATTCTACTGCTTACAGTACGCTGCGTCAATCACACAGCCCGCAACACATGCGGAACACTGGACACGTGGTCAGAGGAACTTCCATTCGTCAGTGCCATCTACCGTGGCAACGACGCATTTACGGACATGTTAATAGGACATTATTTCCTCCATTTCCAGCCAGGAATCCGTCTCTGCAGTTTATTGGTTTTATTAATGTTCACCCTGTATACATTGACAGAACCAGTCTAACACACATGTGATGAAATAGATTTTTTGTTGGTAATTCAAGTCGAAGAACTGCTGAATAGAAACACTTTCTAGTAGCACTGTTCGATCAACAGACTCCCTTGTAGAACTGTTAGAATACTATTATATGTCTGGAGATGGGGGACTTGCAGATTAATTTGGAGAGTTGTCTTTAACTCCGTTGTTGGGCTTGGTTGTTTTTGGGGGGAGGAGACCAGACAGCGAGGTCATCGGTCTCATCGGATTAGGGAAGGAAGAGGAAGTAAGTCGGCCGTGCCCTTTCAAAGGAACCATCCCCGCATTTGCCTGGAGCGATTTAGGGAAATCACGGAAAACCTAAATCAGGATGGCCAGACGCGGGATTGAACCGTCGTCCTCCCGAATGCGAGTCCAGTGTGCTAGACACTGCGCTAACTCCGTTGTCACGGAAACGGTACTCCTCTTGCTGCTTGCTGTAAACTAGGCGTTGACTGGAACGTAGCACGGCGTATAACAGCCCTCGTGTCCGTGTGTCGGTCTATTTGAAAGCCGGCCGGCGACGGTGGCCCGGAAAACTTCTGTGGGAGTGTTTCCCTTCTTCTGTCTCATTGGTGTGGCCAGCGATGCTCCGATAGAAAGGAGAAAATGGTTCAAATGGCTCTAAGCACTATGGGACTTACCATCTGAGGTCATCAGTCTCCTAGACTTAGAACTACTTAAACATAACTAATCTAAGGGCATCACACACATCCATGCCCGAGGCAGGATTCGAACCTGCGACCGTAGCAGCAGCGCGGTTCCGGACTTAAGCGCCTAGAACCGCTCGGCCACAACGGCCGGCTAGAAAGGAGCATATTTGTGGTGTCAATAGCATGCACCAGCACTACGCCCACAGACTACATCACAGTGGATACACGTGGTGATCAACAGTAAGTGACAAAGTTATTCTTCCCGTGCTGAAGGCTTGCAAAAATTTAACTAGTTCTAAGTTCTAGGGTACTGATGACCTGAGATGTTAAGTCCCATAGTGCTCAGAGCCACAAAAATTGGCAACCGACATCCATCACATACGCTCGATCTTCAACCGCCTATTTGACATTTCAAAGATAAGGATTTAGAAGTTTGGCCTTACATGTTTTAAACTTGTGCCAAAATAGACATGTTCGAAATCATGATGGATTAGACGCATACGCGCAAAGGTGATTTTTGTAGCCTGACGATGATACTGCAGATAGTAATTGGTAACACAACCAAGAGATTCACTTAGCAGCCGTTCAACATGACTCGTACCAATACGATTCCAGAATATTGGAGAGTAGCAACCTACATCCGTTCAGTAATACGGGTCACTTCTAGGTGGGTCTCATAGCCTCGATAAATTTGAAGAATGACGATGTTTCAACCAGACTTAAATGAATACTTTGTTAACCGCTGGTTTCAAGTGTGTACTCACTCTCAAGTCCACAATACAAGTGGATCCATCACCCTCGTTGTATAACGGCGCATGGCAAGTGATCTTTGTTACATACGAGCGCTATTTATACATTAACCTCCGATCGACGAATAAAAAACAATGCTTGTAGCTTCATGGGATTTGCGTGAGTGGGAAAGGAGACTCTGAAGAGCACGTTGCACTCAGGCCTCTGTTGTGTTCGAGTGACTGATATGGACGGTGTTATTGCGTCTTTTGCCAGGTGCGAGGTACATTCTGTCATTCGCTTTCTGCAACCAGGAGTCAAGACGCCGATTCACTATACGTTGTGTCGGTTGTACCGGTGTGAGGTTACGAATTACGGTGTCTTGAGGGAGTGAGTAGAATATTCAAGGCCTTTCGTACAGATGTGGTTGATGATAGTGCTCGAAGAAGACAGATGCGACTGATGAACTTGTGCAACGTGTGGACGAAATTGAGTGTGTGGGACGTCGATTCACAATGTCCAAACTTTCTGAATATGTGCCTCGGACAAGAAGAACGACGCTCTTGTCAGAGAAACATTCGCTGACCCTGTGTTTTGTGCACGGTGGATAACAAAATGTCTAATCTGCGTCAAAGAACTTCAAGATTGGTTCGGACTTGACATTCATTCAGCGCTACCACGAAAAAGGAGACGTTTTTCTGAACAGAATCGTTACTGAGAACGAGACATCGATGCAGTACATGAACTCTGAAACTTAGGAAAAGTCCAAACAGTAGCTGGATACTTATTCTTCCAAGAAGCCCAAAAGATTCAAGCAGCTTTGTCAAACAGCAAAATGATATGAAACTTCCTGGCACATTAAAAACAGTGTGCCGGACCGAGACCCGAACTCAGGACCTATACCTGTCGCGGGCGGGCAAGTGTTCTACCAGTCTCATTCATCAAAATGATAGTTACACTTTTCCGGATAGCAAAGAATTTTGACAACTGATTTCATGAGAATAATGCGAACCACCCCGTGATATCGCACGTTTACTGCGACATTCTTATGAAACTCCGAAGATCAGTCCAAATAAACGGCTCAGGATGATTACCTACTGAATCATTTTCCCTCAAGACAATGAGCCACCCCATACTCCAAATCGAACGAAGGGAAACTCCCGACTTTTTGGCTGACGGATTTTTCAGCGTCCTCACTATACTCTGGACTTGGCACCAAGCGACTTACGCCTGTTCCCCAAGATGAGCTCGAGAATGTTATCAGCAACTGGCTGAAGCACCAGGCGGCATCACTGTTTGACGAGGAGATAAAGAAGCTGATGTCACGGCACGGTAAATTTTTGAATCTAGGTGGCGACTACGTGCAGAAGTAATGTCGACATCTAAGCACAGACTGTATATAAATATTTATCTATTTTTCTTTTTTTAATAGATAGGAGTTTAACTTACGCACAGCCCTTATACTTACGAGGATGATGTGTCTACATTCCTCGAGCATTTGAGAATGAACACACACTCGAGTCTCGCTAGTAGAGCTAAATAAAGCACTCATTTAAAATTACAGCAAGTGGAAACGATTGTCATTCTTTAAATTTGGGTCGCGTACAAAAGTTTCTTTGAAGATCTTAAAGAAGAAAAATATGGTTGCGAGAAGAAGGGGCAAAAATTTGGAGCAAGAGTAGGAAAAAATGAGAGAGAGGGGAAAAAAGATGAATGGATTGCAAAACAGATAAAACAGACAGAAACAATGTGACGTAACGCTGACATCGCTGGGCAGGGGAGCATCAAATACGCCCTGTGATCAACTAGGGCTGCAGACGTGCTACGTCTGTATTACTGGTCTGGCGCTCAACGACGCTAGATGCCGACGCTGCGTGCAGCAGAGAGAAATAATGCAATAAAGGGTCGGTGCTTGTGGATATTAAATTCCACAGCGATATAGTTTAGGCCGCTCATTCAGATTCCTCCACGCATACATGTCCTGAATGTAGTATTGAGACACGGTGAGGTACAAATCAGTTTCCTTCTTTAGTCACAAGCTTTCATACACTTCCCCCCCTCCCCCTTCACACTCACACTCACACACACACACACACACACACACACACACACACACACACACACACACACACACACACACGCAGAGAGAGAGAGAGAGAGAGTCGTGCGCTGCTGCTGGTTTTGTGTGTGTGTGTGTGTGTGTGTGTGTGTGTGTGTGTGTGTGTGTGTGTGTGTTTTCGCCTCAAAAACCATACCCGGAAAGCAGCAGACCGACGGAAGTCGTCGATCGTGACCCGCGGAGAAAATAGGCAGGCAGGCCAACATTTAAATTTCCGACCCCGGACAAAGACTTCGAAAATGCCGGATATTTGATCAAATCGGATAACTTCCCCGGACATACACAGAGGTGGCACACTGCATACTATCTTCGATGGTCGGCGGTTTCTCACTGTTCTCCATAAAGACGCATGGAAAATGTGTGTATAGAGAGTGTCTAAGCATGCTTGCCATTGGTTTTTTTTAATACAGGGTGTCCCGAAAGGAATGGTCAACATTCAGGGATATAATAAGAAAGTTCATTTAAATCAGAAAATTTGTCATTGACGTATGCTCTGTTCCGAATGACTTCCGAGATAGAACACATTTTATGTACATTTGCCTTTAACTAATACTTTTTTGTAATGTTCACTAACTTCCGCGCATGTGTAAACGTGACAACTTACTGAATAATAAACGGTTAAAATCCCGGTGGTTTCCCTAGACTGCTCCCGGTGGATGCCAGGATGGTTCCTTTGAGTAGGCCACAGTCCACTTCCTTCCTTATCCTTTCATAATCCGAGCTCAGGGTTTCTTCCCGTTCAATTCACGTACGGAGCACGGTAAGAATGACCGTCTGAATGCCTGTGTGCGTGCTGTAATTACTCTAACTTTATCGTCACGATCCCTATGTGAGCGATACGTAGGGTGTTGTAGTATATTCCTAGAAGAATCACATAAAGCCGGTTCTTCGAACTTTTTTAATAGACTTACTCGGAATAGGGATCTTCAAGAGTCTGCCAGTTCAGTTTCTTCAGCATTACGTAAATCCCACCGGCCTTAGAAATCTGGGACCATTAGTGCTGCCTTCCTCTGTATACGACCAGAATCCCCTATAACCGGAACGGGTCCCACACACTTGAGCAGTATTCTAGAACTGGTCGCACGAGTGATTTGTACACAATCTCATTTATAGACTGACTGCATTTCCCAGTATTCTACCAATAAACCGAAGTCTACCACCTGCGTTACCCACGATTTAGTCCATGTGATCATTTCACTTCATATCCCTACAGAGTGTTACACGCAGGTATTTGTATGAGTTGGCCGACCCCGGCAGTGACTCACTGATATGACAGTCAAAGGATACTACGTTCTTTCGTTTTGTGAAGTGCAAACATTTAACATTTCTGAACCTTTAGAGCACTTTGCCAATCTTTGCACCATTTTGAAACCTTATCATGATCTGACTGAATATTTATGCAGCGAAGACTACTTCACTACAGACAACAGCATCATCTGCAAACTGTCCCGCCTGAGCAACAGGTAGCAGGAACGCCACGGTCGAGTAATTGACTTCACCAACCCAGCTTATTGGCCATCACCGTCAGCCATTCTTCCTCCCACAACTGCAAGCTGTGCAGGAACGACAGCCTGCAAGGGAATACGACTGTGCCACCTCCAGCTCTCTGCAGGCCTCCTTGGTAGCCCGATCCGATCGACCTGGAGAGTGCCGTTATTCATTACAGCAACCGTGGGGCACCTACCTCCTCTCCCAGATATTCGCCAGATGGTCTTACGCACAATGGAACTTTTGGTGGAGCGATTAATAGTGTTCAGGAACTGTTGCCACGACCTCTTCTCGCTCTCTCGAATAATTCGGCGACACTTTGCCCTCGCCACCCAAAAGCCTGCAAGATTTTCGGCAGTTGGGCGACGCAGGAATCTACGCAGAGCCGCACGCATGGTCCTGACTGCAGAGCGCCATTCGGCACTCCACCAAGGGACAGGTTGCATCTTCTGTTGGCCCGTGGAGTGCGGAATGGATGCTGCAGCGGCATGGTGGACCATTTTGGTAATATGATCCACCCATGCCTCAACATTCGCACAGTGTTCGAACTGTGCCAACTGCCTATAAAGTGTCCAGTCGGCTCTACTGACCACCCATCGCGGCGGTTTCCTTTCGGGGCCCACGCCATCTGGCAGGTGAATCCAGATCGGGAAGTGATCACTTTCCCGCAAGTCATCGACCACTTCCCATTGATCACTGTGGGAAAGAGCTGGAGAGCAAAGCGAGAGATCAATGGCAGAGAACGACCCAGTCGCTGTGCAGAAATGAGTTCTCTGCCCCGCATTTAGCAAGTATGAAGATGACGAAAGGAGAAGCCTCTCAATTGCTCCACCCTTGGGACAGGTAATTGCAGAGCCCCATAGCACATTGTGTGCATTAAAATCACCACAGATGATGAACGGGTGGGGAAGCTGTGTAATAAGGTCGGTGAAGGCCTCCTCATCAAGTGCATCATATGGGGGCAAGTAAAGGAACATACTGTCAATGGATGACGCAGGTGCAAGGATACAGTAACGGCTTATAAAGTAGTAAGTGAGAGAAGCGAGGAGTGGTTGTCGGTTCTGACGAAAATACCTACGCCTCCTCTAGCTCTCTCTCGAAGCAGGTCGTCCTTTTTGTGGAGTGCTTAGCCTCGTAGCTCATGGCCGTATGATGGATGGGAATAAGTCTCCTGGAGACACAGGCACAGTGGTATAGCCTGAGATAGTAGACGAAGTTCCTCCACATGCGTTCTGAGCTCCTGCAAGTTCCACTGAAGTACGAAAGCCATTTATAACGAGGGTAGCGCCTTCATCCTGTCTTTCCAAAGGTGTGGGGAGACTGCAGCAGGTGGAGTGGCAGCCGTGGGGCGAGATGATTGCTCCACACGTAGCTTACACTCCATCAGCTCTGGGGAAGAGTCAGATGAAGTACAGGTAAAATCAGCTCGACATGGTCAGACGGTTTCCCACTTGATTTTACCAGTCGTTGCTGCTTTATAGGAGGTTTTCGCGGTTTTATGGGCTTTGGTGGAGCCGACGTTGGAGTGGTAATGGCCGTGCTGGGCTCCTGAACAGCCCCAGCTGTTGGAGGCGTCAGGGGCTGGCCCAAGCTGGCCACTGTACCTTTGTCTGCTGTTCGAGTAGACTCTACAGGCTCTGAAGCACTTGCTGCCTTGCACGTGCACTGGCATTTGCAGGCGTTAGTGCCAACACACGCCACCTCCGTCTGTGAAGAGGCATCTGCTTTTGGATTAGGCTTCTGAACCACTGACGCAAAAGATGTAGCAAATGTTGGAGGCTGTATGGACTTGTAGATCTTTTAGGCATCACCATAGCGGACACGCTTGGTTGTTTTTATTTCCCGTACTTTGTGTTCCTCTAAAAAGATTCGACAGTCCTTACCCTGGACAGGGTGGTTTCCAGAGCAACTGATACATTTGGCTGGAGACGAGCAACCAAGTCCTCCATGAGCGGCCTTACCGCAGTTGCCACAAGTCGCTTCGCCTGTACACCCTAAGGTGGTATGCCCAAAACGCAGGCATTTAAAACAGTGCATAGGAGTCGGGAAATAAGGCCTTACACCAAGGCGAAGGAAGCCAGCTTTAACATGCTCAGGAAGTTTCGGGCTACTGAAGGTCAGGATAAAGGAGTCGGATTTGATAAGATGCCATGGACCCTCCTCATGATTTGTTGCACGTCAACTATACCTTCCGGAGCCCACTCACGTTGCAGTTCCTCCCTGGGAATGTCGACTGGATCACGGCATGTCACAACACCTTTGCTATAATTCAAGGTGCTGTGCAGTTCAGTGTCTATTGCATACTCTCCATGCCATCTAGCATTTTGGAGGTTAGCTGCTTGCTGGGAATTGGAAGTTTCCACTAGAAAGGTCCCATTGCGCAAGCGTTTCACCGATTTTAAGTAGCCACAAATTCCCTCCAAACCCTTCTGTAACATCAATACAATTTTGGAGGGTGCGAGTTGGTTTACAAATAATCAGAAACTTGTCATACGCTCTCGCTAGTTAGGAGTACCGTAGCAGTGCCTAAGTACAGACGTTTATCACACGCTGTCAGACCGACACTTCTCTATCATTAGTTACCTGTCTGATTTAACAGTGTGCGGAATGTGTTTTCTTCGCGACTGGTAGAGCCATACGGGCGGCGACGGGAAGGCAAGAATGTACATTCACTGCTCACGAACCACGAAGCGCCGCAGCCCTCGTTGCGTGGCTGAGTTCTCGCGGTGTTTAACTAAGCACGTTGCGCAACCGCGCCGCTCGTCGCGCGCTGCAGTATTTCTGGCAGCGGCCACAAGACGGTGTTTACTACGCGCGGGTGACGTGCAAACAGCTCTCCTAGTGGCCCGGGATGACTGACAGGCAGCCGCAACGAATCGCCACCGTCTGGTAGCGCCGCGCTTTAGCACAACTTAGCGGCTCGAGCTGTTTACGTCACAGCTCAGGAAACTGGGCCTCGTCAAGAAATCTCTGTTTCTGCTCTAGCTTGTTTCCACCATATCCACGACTTGTCTCGCTGTTACCCTACCGATTTCAGTTATAAGATCAACTCTTAACGAATTCCCGTAAAATATACACGTCTATTTATATTCAGTGAAGCATCAAAACGGTAGGGGGAAACATAATAAAACTTCACATGTCGGAAGTTCATTTGATGTTATTTCCGTTACTACAAAATCGAGTCAAATTTACGAAGAACACGGCAGTATGAACCCACTTATCAGTACGACGCTGCAGCCCTTCCGGCCTGGATGCATCCACTAATTCGGTTGAGAAGGATTTCAAAGTCGCATCCTCTCCAGAGGTAAGATGGCACACAAATATCGATACTGGTCATTGATATCCTTTGTAGTCGCACTGGGGCAGAGTTGACGCCCGAGCTGGTCCAACACTTGTTCCATCGGGGAACGATCTGGTGCTCTTGCTGGCCACGGCAGTACATCACCACCACGCAGATAGGTCACAGAGAAGTGTCATGGGTCGGCGATCATAGTCCCGTGAAAAATAACACTACGATAATGTCGCATGAGGTCGTCAGAAGTCAGTGCATACCGTTTGGCTGTCAGAGATCGAACATCATTATCAGCCATGACCTGAAGCCATATCCGACGGCTACCCCCAAACCGTGACGCCTGGAGTAGCGCCGAAGTGCCACTTCAAAACATTGGAAGATGGTACTCCTTCCCGAGTTACCGCCATACTCACCGATGATGATCATTAAGTGTAGTGCAGAACTGCGATTTATCGCTGAACACAACGCAACGACATTCATCAGCAGTCTCCATGCGTCCTGGTCACGGCACCACTCCAAACGCAGTGTACGCGTGGGATGCCTGCTGCTAGTCTTCGTCCAATCATGCGGGATGACAGGATGTTGCCGGGAATCTATTACTTGTACTTAGACGGCAAGCGCAGATGTAAAGGGGTTACGATGTGTTTCATGTGCAATATGGCGATCCTCCCTTGTGTTGATCAGTCGGCCAAATAGAGACCCACAATGAGGCCCCCTTTTTAAGCTTTGTCCGGGTACGATAACGCTGTTTTACTGAAGTACACGCAATCTCTGTGTCCTTCACAGTTATCATTCAACATCTGTCGCTGTACACGTCCCTTATATACCCCGCCATTCCTGGTATCAATATTACACACGAACGACGCTAACACACACACACACACACACACACTGCTGGCCGCTCTACCTGTCACAGACAACTGCAACTCTATTCATTAACACACCCCACCATGTCCGCCTCCGTAGCGTAGCGGTAGTGTTACCGCCTACCACGCAGGGGGGCCGGGTTCGATTCCCGTCAGAGGACTGGGTGTTATGTGTCCTTCATGATCATTTTCATCATTGACTCGCAAGTCGCCGAAGTGGCGTCAGCTAAAAAGGACTTGCAATACGGCGGCCGAACTTCCCGAATGGGACCTCCCGCCAACAATGCCATACGATCATTTCATTTCAACACACCCCGCCTATGGTGTGTATGTGAACGAAGTTACATTAACATGCGACCATGTCTTCTGAGTGTGTAACCTTTTTTTTTATCACGCTGTATAAAATTTTAGACGTTCCGTAGAAGTTGTGATTATGGCAATAAATAAGAAATTACGATTCGGGTTAAACATTCCTTGTACGTTGAGGTCATCAGAAACAGAGCGTCTGATGGAGAAAGAAAACTGCCACGTACATTTTAGTGCAACGCCCCCCTGCATTCGCCGCCTGTAATCTGATTTAAATTACTTGCAGGTTGACACTTCTCGCGTTGGTGCTGGTTTCATTCTATCAGACAGCTTCATGTCACGACCGAACTGTTCGCCCTTACCAAACTGCCACGACTGGTCAGTTAAGTTCAGATTCCTTGTCCGGCTTTCTTGGCTGATGTGTTCGGAATTTTGAATCCCGATTCCTGGGCCTGCACCTTTTAGTTCGTATTTCATTAGACACGATAGCACACAACAATACTAACGAAATACACACCTTTGATGCACAGCACCAATCAAACACTACAGAGTCCTTTCGCACAAGACACAACTCGCGTTATGTGTACAATTACAACAACCACCACCACCATAGAACACAGTATGCACTAGGTAAGCTTCGTGAGGCCGCCTTTTTCGTTTGAAATCTGCGTTTGTAATCTATAACCTGTAACCAAGACTACTCATCGACTGGTAACGCACCAGATCGTGAAGCCCAGAATGAGGATGGTTTCAGGTAAACAATGAGAGCCAAAAATTACAGTTTGCTTTTAGCGCTTAAACCAGACTCTTTCGGTCTTGAGTTTGCTCTTAGGGGTTAGCTTTAATAGCCGTGAACAAGGCTAACGTGAGTAATAGTTCCGCCACAGATCTGTAACCTTTTTTTTCCTTCCTTACACACATTGCACGAGTTTGCGGTTAGGTTAGGACATAAGTCTAGATTCAGGGCTATAAAACACATCGTCTTCCGCTGTTTAGTCGTCGGTGACTTAAAATCAGTTGTCGACAGAGCACTGCGCGTTGCCGGCATACCGCACGGCGACCACTTCCAACATTGCTTCACGATTTACGTTAAGCAACAGCACTTGTGAAGTGACCGGCCGTGTTTGCGGTCGCTTATAACCGAGCGGTAGTCGACAAGCGCTTTGGCAACATTGCAGCGGCAACTGACAGACGTCGACCACCAAGTAAGTTTAATCGGCCTATAGATCAGTATGCCAATAAATGAAGAATCTCTATTACCAATGTTTACCATGCGAAAATAATAAAAAAAAGTATGCCATTACCGAAGGCGGTGTGGGAAACTGACGCTAGGTTAAGTCAGCAAACAAACTCCTGCGTCTGACGGACGTAATAACTACTTTGAAGAAAACAAATATTAATAGGACTGCCTACTGCAACTCCGCAGAGAGAGAGCGAGAGAGAGAGACTGTGGAATCAGAATTAATGACACAGGCCGTGGGAACTTTCTTCGACGGCGCATTTAGTCGCTAACAGCGCTCTTGGGCGTTCCAAGCGAGGGAACTTCACAAATGAAAATTTAACGAAACAGCAGCCGCTCCCTCACTTCGAGAAGAGACGGGCACTGAGGAGCCAAGTTTCCTCATGCCATGGCTCAAAATTTTGCTCTTTTTCACCTCGACATCTTGACGTAAATTTTTTTTTACGGGACTACCCATGAAGGGCGCACTGCTGCTGCAGCTACTGAGATCGACATGATGTTAACAACGAGTTGCTCCTCCCGAGTCCTCAAACAACTTCGGAGCGGGGTAAGCGAAGTCAAGCTCGTGAAATAACTGCAGTGTTTATGAAGTCACTTCCGTTCAACCAAAGAGCGGTGACTTGTCTGACTGTCCAGTTGAAATGGGGCAGCTCCAAGAGGGCACCCAATGCCACAAAGAGATGCAAATGGCTAGCAAGAATGTCCACATTACTAAGCCACTTCCTACATGGACACAGCCTCGTTGACACGCATGAGTAGGGCATACGCCACATTCATGTACACATTAGCTCGATAGAAATGAAGCCGGGTTTTATCGGACCATGCTACACGACGCCAATGTTCCAGGTCCAATGACCACGTTTACAGGCAAGACGCCAGTCAATGAGCTCTTTGTCGACTTACCAGCAAAGGGACACGAGTCGGTAGTCGAGTGCTGAAGCCTGTGCGGTGCATGTGCCTCCATGATGTCCTGTTAGTAACGGGTTCCTGACGCCCTACACTTCAAATCTGCAGCGGCCTGACTCATAGTAAGCCATCAAGCGACCCGTATGACTGCGGAGGTGACATGATGTCTGTTCGTCAGAAACCTTTGGTCATACAGTGCGATGGTTTACACGTTTCTAAAATTGTCTCTGCGATAAGGAAGGCGAACGAAGACACTTTATCACGAGAACACTAATTCTTGTGTAATCTCCGATACAGTACGACATATGCATCATTCACCGATTCTAATTCTACGTTTCAAATCAGTTAACCTGCGATGTACTGCCACGTTCACTACTCATATGTAAGAGACTGCTAACATACTATGTATACACCCGCGCAATACGCCGCCTCTAGCTGCAACACTTTGACCATTCAGTTTATTTCACGAGCGCCACAACAAACCGTTTTCGCCACACTACAGCCACCTAAAGCACTCCTTTTCCCCATCGTAAAGCAGGCGAAACATGTTTTTCATTGTGGTGGTTGTTTCGGAATGAGTAAGTGGAAGGGCTAGGTTGAGGTGAATGTGTCACTTTTCAGCAAAACATATAATTTTATTTCCAAAAATTCCCATTAAAAGAAAATAATGGATTTACTTCATCAGCTTCCTCAGAAATTACAAAATGCTACTACAATAATTTGTGTAGGACACGATACTAGAACAAGTTCAATAAACAAATTTACAAATCCCCAATTATGCATGGAGACATACTGCTGCGGCATGAATGGCATTAAGCCTTAGTAAGTTAAAACAACAAAAAAAATACATTTTCCTTTACATAAACAATGATCCATATCTATGAATACAGTCTATAAAATCTGTAACAACCTGTCTTCCAACTGAACTCCGGTTAAATACAGCAACCGATAAGGCTGGGGCCACCACAATCACACCTTACGACAGCCAATTTTCCTTTGACCAGCAACACTAACGGTTTCCGGAATCGCGACCAGAGCCTTTCTGGATAACAAACACTTTTGTGCATATAACGAGGCACACCCGGTGTCACAAACCCGAAACGCTGCAGGTTTCCAACCAGTGGCGGAAGGGAACTCGTGCTGTCACTCCGCGGCGCTACAGCACAGGTATTGATGGAGTTACAATGCATCGGAACAGTGACGACTTGCGTGTCAGCCTAGTGGTTGGCGCTCATAAACGAGCTGACACATCACAATGAACATTCTCCTCAATGTGACTGGACACCACACTGCTCTCCAGAGGCAGTTGTCGGCTCTATCTGGCACACAAATCACGAAGTTTGTTTGCTAATATAGAGTCGTAAAATAGCTTCGCTGGCGCTGTTTACAATAGTCGAAGACGTGCGCAGTATATTGCGAAGAAATTTGTGACACGTTGATGGACTGAACAACGAAATGTTACGCATATTTAAAAATATGAATCGGAAATCTTTTGGCGTCATTAACACTTCCCTACCGCATTTTACTTTTTCAAATACGCAGAAAACACTTGTGTTCGACATTTATAGTGGTAATCTTCACGTTTAAAATTATACATACACTGTTTCTCCTCCACCGCGGATATTAAGACGCACATTTGTACTCTTGTACACATGTCAGCTATGTACACCGTACCGAATTGCAACGATCAGTGACGTGGGCAACAGTCTTGCCCCCACTGTCACCTTGACAAAATCGAACAAGCTCACTCCTAAACGGGGAGTACATTTATTTATTTACATCAGCAAATATTACAGAACACTTCTGTTAAACTGCTAAGTCTCAGCAACTTTTAGAAACACGAAGTGAATATAAAATATTTGCGTAACACAGGACATAATCCTGAAACCTTTCGAATCGCTATCTGGAGCTCTATCCATTACACTACAGCTGAGAGGTACAGCACTATTGAAGCCTATGTCTGATTTTACGACACCCTCTCAACGACTTAAGTACCGACATGTTTTTAATTGACAGTTGTAACAGATCGCACCCAAAACGAGTTTTTGATAAATCTTCAGTGCACCGGTGCCTTTCATAGCACTGAGGTTTTAACACGATAAGTCCCGATATTCAAAGCGCGTAAATTATAACATAAAAATTTTCAAACACGGACTTGAACTGCCAACGAAGTAATCCAATACACTTTCTCGTAAATTCTGTTTATGAGAGACAAAGCCCTCTTACATTTCACTGGACACGTTCCTCCCCACAAAGCAAAAGTGACGGTTATTTCTGACCCCGCCCCCGCAACATGAATTTTCACGCTGTGACGTCAGAAATATCGGCTATCTCCACGTCCATGTTCGGTTTTGCGTCCCGTGTGAGGACGGCTTAATCTGTGTGCGTCTCACAGCGAGCAGGCCATACAGCGAAGTAACGAAGATTGCCGCACAACACCCCGCCACCGACAAGGTCACTAGAGACGCGGGCCACGAGGTCGGATTGGGTAAGGGCAGGGAAGGAAATTAGCACCGTCTCGCCATTCACATTAAGCTATACAGGCCCGCTGAAAACCTAAACCTCGATGGGGATTTTAACCACCGTCCTCCTTAATACACGAGTCCAGTGTGTGAGCATTGTGCCACTGACCACGGTGAGAGGCGGAGCGTTCCGTTTGTTGAGCATCGGCACGTGCCGGAGCAATAACCCTATCATCGCACCTTTTGCGGATTACGATCGGAATTCCATTTAACGCAACTGCGGCGCTTGCATTTTCCAGCATTTCCGCTACAAGTAAACGTCGATAACTGAGGAAGTAAATGGTGGGTCGATCCGACATTAAGGCAACGATAAAGACAATTGAAGTGCTACTACAAGAACGAAGTTTGTGTTAACACAACAGAATATATTTCTACTCGTATACAGAATTGTATCTAATCGAATATGTTTTAATGTATTTCATTATCTGTCCCATACAGATGCCCGTATTATTTGTTTCTAGAATTTCCAATTTGTTAAAGACAGCGTTTCATGTACCAGAGAGCTAACTTAAAAACAGAGCACGCAGTGTGTCTCGTAAAAGCGACATAATATTACCACGAGGCGACCAAATAAGCAGTCATGTGCTTAGGATCAGCAATAGTTGGAAAACTTCTCTGTAAGTATTACTTTCAGCATCTTGTGTAGAAACTGAATGAAAAGCAAACTTTCGCTTTCTTGGCCTATTTTCACTCTCATTATCTACAGTGGGGCACCCGTAAGTTGGTAAATAGGAAGAGGTGGGAGGCGAGGGTAGTAGGGGTGCAAGTCAAGGTACAGAAGTTTTATTATATGATTCATGTAAACGTTGATATGACTGCAACTCGTTCAACTCCACTGTAGTGCAATAAACAATTTGATCAATGAGGTATTCTGGCGATGTATTTCACCTTTGTGAAGGCATAAAGTGCTCGTTGGTGCGTCATCATAGCCCAGTCAAGAACATAAATCTCGGTTCTAGAAACATTTGTACAGGACAATTTTTAGTGAGATGTACATATCAGTTATATTGAACTTATCTCGTTGAGACCGACACCTCTAACTATGTATTTGCGATTTCATTATTTGTGGATACGACTGTGCGCGAAATTAATTTTACTGGCACATATTTAGTACCCGCGAACAGAGAGAGCGTATAGGAGATGACTTTGGAAGATTTGCAATTCCTAATTTTCTTAAGAACAATCGGTATCTTCCGTCTTCGTTTTTTGAAAATTACTCGATATGTTGATGTAATTACCTTTCGCAGTCACAACGCTCCCCAAAATATGATTACATCTTTAATTTTAGCTTGCAGCTTCCAGATCACCAATCTGACAAGAACATTTAATTAATTCTAAAATATAGTTTTTGTTAAACGTTTGATACTAAATACCTACGGCAGGTATTTAATTTCTGATGTATTGGACATGTTGCAAAAAATGCTGACAGTTATTTAATTGGTAATTAGAAAACAATAACCATATTTTTCTGTAAATTTCAGTATTTTGAACACTGAAGCTTTTAAAGAGTTAAGTATTTCTCGCTGACCCCTCCCCCCGTGTAACATGGCACAATATCTCGGGACAACTTCGCATTCAAGCGTCATTTAATTCAAACTCTTCCATTCCTGTACACACAATCCCTCATGTGATTTAGGAGCTTAATAACTCGTTCAGAAACAACATGTCTATCCTTTACTGGTTACAAAGATACACTTCGTAGAAGGTAACTCAAATACAACAGAAGGAGCACATAATTATGTTTTAAGTTCATTTTCATAAATCCATCTCTTAACTTTAGCGCGCTTTCGATTTCTCTTTAAAACGCTACATGTATCTCTTCTGAGATCGTATTGGCGTTTTTTATGAGGGCACAATTATTCATGATCTGAATGATCACTTAGTCTTTTGTGTTTACATTTTCTTCGTAAACTTTGCCTTTCAACCATCCCCACAAACAAAAAATTTGAGCGGTAAGGTCCGGGGACCTTGATGACCCAGAAACGTGACCATTTCTTCCGATCCATTATCTGGGAGTTTTACGTTTAGTGTGTGTGTGTGTGTGTGTGTGTGTGTGTGTGTGTGTGTGTAACCTGAAGTCTAGAATGTGCTGTGGCCTCGTCATGCTAGAACAACATACTTTTCCTCGCATCCAAAGGAACCTCTTCTTAAAATGCTGCCACCACGTTCTGTAGAAAAATAGATAACGGGATCCTGTAAGACGATAGCGCAACACAACAGGTCCACGAGCTGTCCATGATACCACACCACGTCACGTATATACAGAAAACAATACTTGAAAATGTTACTCCACAGAGGCGTGTGGCTTCATCAGTAAACAGCATTGATGGGACCCATAGCGATTTGAAATTAGTTAATTACAAAATTCCGATCGTCTATCATCATCTCCTCAAAGTTTTTGAATATGCTGTAAATGATAAGGTTAAGGGCTGTGCATATGTGTTTTCCGCCGTACTATTGTTCTGTGTGTGCTTGTTGAAGGACTATGTTCTACGCGCACTGAATGTCTTCTTCGTCATCCACTATCTGTTAATGAGATACGACTGCTGGTTATTGCAGCACACACTCACAGTTCACAAGCAGCAGCAGCGTTTCCATTACAAAACCAATACACAAATACCACATCGGCAAACTCAGCATGTGTAAATGCATTCGGTATACTTAAACGGTACAGGAGGATTACCAACAAATTACATGTGGAAAGATTCCACTTGCGTAAACGCAAGGCCAACTTAACCGCTTTTTCTTCAAAACAAAAATAGCATTTTCATAATTCCAACATTGTTTTGGTATCATCATTAGCAACTCAATACGTCTGTAATTTATTGATTGAGGTTTCCGTCAGAATTGCAAGCAATATTTTTTATTATTGACTCGTTTAGAACTCTTCGTTCATTCTCAAACCATTATCTATATTACAAGATGCAATGGTATTGACAAAACATCAAAAACAACATTTTCGAACGGATTACAGTGCGACAGTGTCTGAGACCTTTACCAATACAGCATCTACGTATTTAGTTGTAACATGATCTCTGTCATAGCATATGGGCACACAATAAACAACTGAAAGCACCTGTCAGATTTTTATTTCTCAACAACTAAAGACGGCAATCTAATTTTGAATGCATCAACATAACCGTACTTCAGTCAGGTAACTTTTGGTATATTGATCCGATGTGAAAACAAATGCATTATGTATAATGAAACATTACAACTGCAGGTGTCACTGCACACAAAATGTCCGAAAATGCTGCAGTCATGGACTGTGCGGCTGGTCCCGGCGGAGGTTCGAGTCCTCCCTCGGGCATGGGTGTGTGTGTTTGTCCTTAGGATAATTTAGGTTAAGCAGTGTGTACGCTTAGGGACTGACGACCTTAGCAGTTAAGTCCCATAAGATTTCACACACATTTTTTCTCTGAAAATGTTATATTTTATGTTTTGTTCATTACATTGTATTTCTTAGTATAGCCAATGGTTTGAGAATGAATGAAAAGTTCTAAACTAGCCACTGATGAAAATATTATTTGCAACTCTGACGGAAATGTTTATTAATAAACTATAAAAATGACATTCGATAAAAGACCCATAGCAACAGGATTACCCATTCGCGACATGAAAACTTATCCTCGTCACCAATAAACAATGGACACCTGTTATATGGAATGGTGTTTTTTCTTTCTTCTTTTTTTCCAATTCGTACTATACTGCCACCTACTAATAATATTTATTATCCTTCCTTAACATTGAATGCATTGTGGAATGCAAATACGCTCCTCCACACCCTCAAGCCTGGATTACGGACGAGAAGGCAGCAGCCGTTAAGAGCGTATTCGGAAGGCGGTTCCAGCGTCCGTTCCCGCCAGAAGTACGGACTCCGGCCGTTGGGGAGCCCACCTCGGGCGGCGCCATTTCAAGGTCACCCGCTGACAAACGCACTGTGCCGCAGCTGTTGGTTCGCCTGTCGTCTCGCGGACAAACGAGCTGCACACAGCGCGCTACTCGCACTGGGGGGGGGGGGGGGGAGGGGGAGGGGGATTGGAGATGATGTAATGTTGTATTTATTTTTTCTCGTGTTTCTCAGAACCATCTGAACCAAATCTACATATATACCTAGCAACTACTATACAGTACATGATTTTTTTGTCCTGTTTCAATCGCGTTTTGAGCAAGGGAGAAATGAGTATATGGCTCTGAGCGGTCGCTAAAATTATACCTACAGGATATGCACGTCGATGGCAGTAGAATGTTGGCAGAGTCTTCTTCTAGTACATGCTCTCCAAATTTGCCAACAATATGTAGGGAGGACTGTGTCGTCTTTCTTATTCCAACGATTCCTATTTAAGTTCATCGATCATTTGCAGTTTAGTATGAGTTACACACAATTGTTGCGATCGTAGGAGAGCGTCAATGAGTTAGTTCCACTTCTGCTGTCATGCCTACTTGATAAGCAGGAACGATTCGTGTGACGTACGGCGAACATATCCGTTAGGACAAGGTGGCGACATTTGGCGTTAATGGGCTACGGCAGCAGACGACTGACGGGATTGCCTTGTTAACAGCACGAAATCGCCTGAAACTCGTCTCCTTGGCTTGTAATGATTGCTGTTGGATAAAAGCCAACTGGAAAACCGTAGCCTGCTCAGATGAGTCCCGATTTCAGGCGATGAGAGCTAATGGTAGAGCTCGAATGTGGCGCAGACCCTACGGAAACATGGACCCAAGTTCCAACAAGGCACTAAGCAAGATTACGTGGAACGGACTGGGTCCTCTTGTTAAACTTAACCGATCATTGAATGGAAATGGTTGTGTTCGGCTACTTGAAGACCATTTGCTGCCATTTAGTGATTTTCCCTACAAAGATGGAATTTTTGAGGATTACAATGCGCCGTGTCAATGGGCTACAATTGTTCCCGATTGGTTTGAAAAACATTGTGTACTATTCGAGCGAAAGATGTTATCACCCATAGACAGTTTATGAGACATAATCTACAAGTCAGTTTGTGCACAAAATCATGCACCGTCAACACTTCCCCGATTATGGACGGCTGTAGAGGCAGCGTGGCTCAATATTTCTGCAGGGGACCTTCTACTAGTAGTGCAGACTATGCCACATTGAACTGCCGCTCTAAGCCGGCAAAAGATGGTCCGACACGATATCAGGAGGAATCCAATGTCTCGTCACCTCAGTTCACCTTCTTCGTAGTTCCACGCCGCCGCAGGCCAGTCCGGCAGAGTCCTCGACGCACATGGCCTCTGTGCAGGCGCGGCGCCTAATGAGCGCAGCACGCGCCTTAAGCTGCGGCCGCCGCCACCGCCGCCCCCACCGCCCCCGGCCGGCACGCGGGGCGCCGCCCTCTGGTGCCGCTAATCGATAGCCAAGAGCCGCCGGACCGAGAGCGGCGCGCCGCACAGAACAGCGGGCGCAGCGTGCCGCGTAGCGTGTGGCTGCGGGGAGGGAGTGACTCCCACTGCCCCAGCAGCCGCGAGCGACTCGCATGTTCGAATTATAGTCGCCGTTACGAAACCAGCCGCCTCAAGCTGTCACCTGACGTTTTAGGCTCTATGCACGCGAGCGAACAAGAGCCGTACGTGCTCACAGCCTCCGAAATCGTT
Source organism: Schistocerca cancellata (assembly GCF_023864275.1). Lineage (NCBI taxonomy): Eukaryota > Metazoa > Arthropoda > Insecta > Orthoptera > Acrididae > Schistocerca > Schistocerca cancellata. Next base: position 1,129,210,067 of record NC_064626.1, on the reverse strand, counting down.
CCAGTGCACACACGGCGACGTCGTAGGGATAATGACAAAGCAGTATCAACTTGAAAGTAAATGGATGGACACAGGCAGAGAGATGCAGGCCATGTTCGCTCATTTTAATGCGGGTACACACTAAGCCAACGAACGGACACCGACGGCTTCGTTGGCCGATCCGTGTAAGACGTCGGCACAGGGACCGTGCTTTCGAACGTCAACGTTGAGCGTGCCGTGTTGAACTTGCTGCTGAACGCTCAGAAACGATGCTACTTGTGCATACGATACGTGGGCCCCAACGAGGTATATACGAGCGCAACGTGCTCCAGCGCCAGTTGTCGGCTGTATCTGGCGCGTAAATCACACTGTTTACGGAATGTACAGGTGTAATGTCCCTATACTTGTATTAGCTCTGTTAAAACGTACATTTCCTCCCTTGTCCACAAGCTAGTTAGGCTGTCTGTCTGTAGTAACATAAATAAATACTTCAATATCCATATACATATTATATGGCAAAAAAGAACGTTATGATGACTAGTCTATACGGACATTGGCTTATGAAAGTTCTATTACTAATAGTGCGATACAACTTCACAATAGTTCTCCATAAGAGGTAAAAATTATTTCATCGTTCTCGCTTTTTAGTAAAATCATATGGTCATTCTTATTTGTTCACTGTTCTTATTCCGCAGCAGAACCTTTACAATATATGAAATACAAAACTTAAAACAATACAGCGCAAAATATCTTACTGCAAGTAGTGAAAGCTGTCCGGTAGGTTAAGCCAATCGAACGAACGCATGTTTCAAAAAGAGATGACTTATAGTTACATAACGTAGAATATTATGGTGCATACTTATATCAAACTAATAAAAAAGTATCAGAACCTATTAGTAGCGTGAAAGTTAGTAAAAATTTTTTTGTATGTAGTGAGACGCTGTAACGTTCCCTGGCAAACTCACACTATTAATAAACTAAAATTTATTTGTACCATATACGCCGCTCTGAGCAATTTGTATATACTGTAATTATTTAACAAAAAATATTATTGAATTTTGTGTAAAAGACATTTGTTATTATTGTAATATTTTCTGTAGTAATATTCTCTCTGTATTTAGGATGGTAATATTTCTATATTCATTATGTAATTGCGAAATGTGTCAATATCTGCGATAACAGAGATGTGAAATTTAGCCAGAGGAAAATAATGTTATGAGATTACAAAGAAATGTTAATAGTCAGCAGTAGTATAAAAGCACCACGTACTGTGTATTCTTTGGTCATCTCCGTGTAGAGCTGAATGCGAGAGGAAGCTGTGACGAAGCGTTTTATGAATGGGTAGACTTCTTTTGTCTGTATCTAGATTTAGCCGCCATTAGAGGAGAAATTACAAACTAATGTGAGTTGAATTATTGTTGGGTCTAAATATATCATAATTTATCAAAAGTGTGTATTATTAATGTAAATTAGCTTGCCCATGTCATCTATAATATTTATTTAAAGAATTTTCAGCATTTTTAGCGGTGTTGCTGGGCTGTGCCGCGACCGATCGATTTGCAGCGGCGGCACATTTAAAAAATTGTTCCGCTAAAGGAAAATTAACCAAACCCGTAAATCGGGAACAGATAAAAATTAGCAGTGAATTAAGAAAATGTTCTTCTTTTACAGTGATCCTGAGACTGATGAATTTTAACTAGTTACACATTTGTGCATTCGTAGGCGGATAGTTAATGTTGAAATTTAACAATTTTGGTTCTCTCAAATAACTTAAATGTAATAGCGAAGTGTGTTTTATCAGTGATAATTAAATGTCGGCTTGGCAATATTTAACCATTTTCTGCTAATAGAGACAGTCTTGTGTTCCATCGCTAACGCCGGGAAAGAATTCAGTAAATATTTAAAAAAACCCACTGCATTTAGAAAATGTGTGCCAAGGCCGAATTATGTAAAGGATTTAATTCTCAACTAAATATTCTTAATCAGTTAATATGAGTTCACGTAATTTTTAAATGTACGTAATTCTTTTGAAAATGCATTTCTATTACCACACGTAAATAAGAGAGAGGTTCTACAACAAAGTTCGTACTTACTGAAGGAAAGAAAAGACAAAAATTAATTAACTAAAACAAACAAATTAGATTATTAAATATTCTTTAATGAAAAATTTCATGCAATTACATTAAATCGCGAACCCCCAACATATCACTGGAACCTGACGCTACTCGATGCGCTAAACCGAACACAAGTGTTTAATGGCTACACCCAGCATGTTACATCCTGAAAGCTTTAATCGTAGCTGTTATTAACTGAAATACAATTTTGACAAGCTGTACCATGAGGAATGCTTTGTTGATGGACCCTCAATTTACCTACAAACGGCATTCTCTCACAATACGCAAGTTGCAATAATTCTTTAAACACGTATTGATGTTTCTCGTCATTTTATTACAACGAGTCATACAATTAATGACGTGCTTTCTACATATGCTCATTTTCCTGCTGCTCAGAACAGCATATATACATACAGGCTTCAACAAAAGTCAATATCGTCCCTCGTGACTGTAATCCAGGGAGTCGACGTGCGTGTTACGTAGGTGCCGTTTTGCCATCTCATTGGTTAACGTTCAAACGCACGCTCAGAATATCCGACATGCTTGACATTGTTAGAAAGACTGCCCAACCTGCTGCTCCACGCTATAACATCAGAAACTCGGTACGCTTAATGCTCGAAAGCACGGTCCAAATGCCAACGGCTTGTGTGTCGTCACGGCAAATCGGAGCCAACGAAGCCTTGGTTGTGGTTCGGACAGCCGGCGGTAACATGAAAGCGTTGGCGGTGGGTTGGCAATGGGACCTCTATCCTAGTGTGAACGACGCCGGGTCGAGTGTTCGTTGGTTCAGTAGCGATTTGCCTTGTCTGTTACGCGAGTATGGTTCAAATGGCTCTGAGCACTATGGGACTTATCATCTGAGGTCATCAGTCCCCTAGAACTTAGAACTACTTAAACCTAACTAACCTAAGGACATCACACACATCCATGCCCGAGGCAAGATTCGAACCTGCGATCGTTCCGGACTGAAGCACCTAGAACCGCTCGGCCACCGCGGCCGGCACAACAGGATACAATTTGGTATTTGTATCATTGCTTCCATCCGTTGCCAAGCAAAATGATCCGCTCTGAAGGCACTTAACTTCAAATTATGAATTTTTTAGTCGTTTTCTTTACAATGCATGTCTTTTTCATGCGAGCAAAGCCATATTTCTTTGCAAGTACTGTTGTGGGAAACATTTTAAATAAAGCACCAGAATGATCGGCTGCACCCGTGCAAAAGGCAAATTTTTCCCCTACTCTCGATTTTAGTATGCACGGAAAACCAACAGAACATGATTGTTTAAGTGTGTGGAAGTACTGTTTCTTGTTGGATTCATTCATGATTCCCACAATAGGAATATAGCGTATGAAAATGTCCGAGAACAAATGTCTCGATATGTACTAAAATATCGACAGGAACCTAGATCGCTGAATGTCATATGAAATTATAACAAACACTCCAGGCAGTCAAACGCTTCACTGAAATACTGGAACCCCACAAACTCTTAAACCATTAAATGAACAAGACGCCAACCTCGTGAACAAAGAATATGTACAATGTAAAAAACACACATACACGTGGAACGAATGTAATTAGTCCACACGTAGTCAGATAATATGGGTTAAATGACAACAAGCGAACGGAGCTGAATAAAGAATTTGCGGGGCACAGCCTGTCGACACGTAAGATTCACATGGAAGAACTGTTATCCCGGCTTTAAAGTCAATGCCAAAGACAACACAAACATCACACTGTTAAAAGCACCAATCATACCAAAGAATGAGTTATCGACTACCGTAGGGTTGCCTTCGACCCACGAAAACACCGGTTGTGTGGAAGTGGGGTGATTATCGAATGTTAACGTTTCAAATTTTTGTGTCCGCTAAGTCTTAAAATGACACAGTCTATCCATAAAACCGTAAAATGCTGTAATTTCGTAAATTTTAAGGATAAACCGTAAAAGTTGGCACGTTTGCCCTTAGTCTGGTGTAGCCGAACGCCAGTGTGTTGACGACGCACGTTTGGCCGAATCCATTGACTATCGTTCGTTGGTCTCGAGCTTACACGCCTTAAACATTAAGAAACGCAAAACGGAACAGCAGGTTTTTGGACTGAGTGAGTGAGTGACTGACTGACTGACTGACTGACTGACTGACTCACTCACTGGTTAGTATGGTTGCTTAAAGGAGCGTCCATTATACTGCTTATAGATTTTAGATGGAAGTTTAGTTGCGCTGGAAAACCCTATCGAATTTCACACATGTGAAACCACGCGGTTCTCATTCGTATCTTGGTACTCCTTGCGAGACGTGTCCCTTATTTTGTGTATTTCTTCCCTTCTTCAATAAACGATTCCAAATCCGAGACGTGCACACTACTACTACTACTACTACTACTACTACTACTACTACTACAATTGCTTCGAGGCGACGGGCGTGATTGCTGCGAAGGATCAGTGGCTAGCTATGACAAATCTCACCTCTCCCCCCACCTTGCTGAGACTTTTCAGCTCTACTACCATAGTGTGAGTGGTTCCATTGCTCCACATGAACTGCTAAAACGCGCGAGGTAACGACGCTGCGAGCTCGCGATAGGAAATCGCTCGTGTGCAACGAGCCTAAAGTCCCTTTTACACGAACGGCTTTCTCGTCTCGGTCGACTTCTTGTGGTATGTCTACTGCAGCGCCCCTCGTATTATTCCTGTACTGTCTCGTCTGACGGCAGCGTACAAATTGCGTATGTTATTACAGTTGACTGTTATACAGTTTCGCACATGAACGGGAACATTAGCTAACGAGGGCCGTCCTTTTCGCGAAAAAATCGAAATATGATAACAAAATTTAGGGACAAGACTAATAACAGAGTTTACTAGTGACAAAAATCCTTGTAACATTCACAATATGTCACGAAAACAAAGCGAACAACAAAATACAGATTGATTTCTGCGGTTATTTAAGCAATGTTGCTTGTCTGTTAGCACAGACAACTCTACGCAATCGCCGCAACTCACGGTCGTTAAGGAAAGGCCGTGGGCCACTGTGTTGTCCGTGGTGAGAGGTAATGCCTGAAATTTGATATTCTCGGGACACTCTTGACAGTGGGGATCTCGGAATATTGAATTCCCTAACGATTTCCGAAACGGAATATCCCATGCGTCTAGCTCCAATTATCTTTCCGCGTTCAAAATCTATTATTTCCCATCGTGCGACCATAATCACGTCGAAAACCTTTTCACACGGATCACCTGAGTGCAAATGACACCTCCGCCAACGCACTGTCCTTTTATACGTTGTGTACGCAATAGTACCGCCGTCTGTATATGTGCATATCGCTATCCCACGCCTTTTGTCACCTCCGTATACGCATTTTTGCAATGGGGGGCTGCAGTGAGCTCACACTTATAGTGCTCATGAAGGCTTTCATGGTACGCACAAAGTCTGTATATTACACCTTTTTCACTGTTAAGGGTTTCCATCCATGTTTGTATATTCCCTTTGTCAGAAAAATCGCAGGACAGTTTTTTTTTTATTACTGTGTTTGTACTACTCAAAAGGAATAGATGTTTTTTTGATGTTACCTGGTATTTGTGCGTCCTTGAAATGATCTTTACCATGTTTCCACGCGGACTCACTATGTGGTAGATCCGTGCTTGGCAACACACAGTTTGTGTTCTTGACATATAAGTTACGGTGACACAATTAATGCTGATTGTGAGCAAAGGGTGAACGAGAAGTTCTGCTTTAAGCTCGGGAAACCCCTAGTGAAATGTGAACAGAGATTAAGTAAGTATATGCAGGCGATGCACTTCTGAGAAGTAGTGTTACGGAGTGGCGTAGAAGGTTTTGTCAAGGCAGAGGTTCAGTGCAAGACGATCGAAGAGCTGTTCGCCCGTCTACAGCACATACCGATGCAAACGTGCAGGGTGTAAAGCCGTCGGCACACGGACCGTGCAACCGGACGTTGAACGCTGAGCGTGCCGAGTTTCTGACGCCACGGCGTGGAATAGCATGTTGAAGAGTCTTCTCGGACGTGCAGAGCAATAGCTAGCATGTCAGATATTTTGAACGTGTGTTAGAACGTTGACCATTGAGATGGCAGGATGCCATCTACGTCACATGTACGCCATCTCCCTTCATTACAGAGTCACGAAGCGCCATACGGAGTTTCAGTATATGCCATTTTTGAGCACCAACAAGCTGAGGATCTCTCGACAACCAGACGTTAATTGTATGATTCACTGTAATAAAATTACAAGAGAAGATATTCGAGGTTATAGAATTATTGTAACTTGCGTATTATGACAGTATGCCGTTTGAAGGAAACGGCACATTCATGATCCACCAAAAACTCATTCCTCTTGACATAATTTGTCATAATTAAATTCCAGGAGACGGTAAGACGATAGGTACGGACACGAATAAAGCGTGGTCCGTTTAGTGTAATGAGTAGCGTCGCAGATTCGTAAGGAACGTAATATCTATTGGAGATCTGCATCCTTGGTTTTTGGGACGCTTAACTGCACGGTCATCAGCGCCTGTACAAAGTCCCAATTTTTACACAGTCCATTGTCTTTTCACAATCCAATCTAGTCACTCTCACAAATTATGATGATGGAATGATGAGGACAACACAAACACCCAGTCCCCGGGCAAAGAAAATTCCCAACCCCGCCGGGAATCGAACCCGGGACCCCGTGATCCAGAGGCAGCAACGTTTGCCCCTACACCAAGATCTGCACACGAAATTTCAATAGTAAATCTCTTCATGATGCACAACGTCTCTCTTGTAACGTCTGTCAGTGGAGTTTATCATCTCCATAACGCTCTCTCGCCAGCTAAACGATCCCGTGACGAAATGCGCCGCTCTTCGTTGGACCTCTATCTCCTCTATCAGTCCTACCTGATAGAGATCCCAGATAGATGAACAATACTCAAGAATCGGATGAACAAGCGCCTTATAAGCCACTTCTTTCGTGGATCAGTTACATTTTCGTAAGATTCTTCCGATGAATCTGAGTCTGGTGTCTGATTCTCCCCCTGTTTTATACACATTTATTTATGTTCAGGGTCAATTGCCAGAGTCTGCACCATTCATCAATTCTCTGCAGGTAGTTCTGCAAATTCTGACTTCTGACGTTGCTACATTGGTACAGACAATTGCATCATCTGCGAATAGCTGTAAAGAGCATCCGACGCTTTTTACTAGATCATTTATATAAACTGTAAACAGTAACGTTCCTATCACACTTCCCTGTGGCACTCCGGATATTACCTTTACATCTGTCGATTTAGTTCCGTTAAGAGCGACGTGCTGAGTTCTATCTGCAAGAAAGTCTTGAATCCAATCGCACGTCTGCTCCGATATTCCGTAAGCTCGTATTTTTTTCATTAAACAGCAATCTGTGACGGTGTCAAATGCCTTACTGAAATCAATGAACACGGCATCAACCTGAGCGCCGTTGTGCACTGCGCTGTGGACCTCAAGGAGAAACGAGAACAAGCTGTGTTTCGCAGGATCTCTGTTTGCGGTGTCTATGTTTATTTCTATAGAGGAGATGTTCACATTATGCAAGAACGTAATAATACTTGAGCATAAAACATGTTCCATAATTCTGCAACAGATTGACGTCAACGATATAGGTCTATAATTTTGTGGATCTGTCTTACGGCCTTTCTTAAAAACGGGAATGACTGCGCTTTCTTCCAGTCGTTAGGTACCTTTCGTTGCTCAAGCGATCTACGATAAATTACTGCTAGAAGGGATACAAGTTCTTTCGCATAATAGTGATAGAATCTTATAGGTGTCTCAAGTGGTCCTGAAGCTTTTTCACTATTAAGCAATTGTAGCTGTTTTTCAATTCCGCGATCGGTTATCTCAATATCTGTCATTTCGATGTTCGTACGACGATTGAAAGGAGGGACAGTGTTACGACCTTCCGCGGTGAAACAACTTCGGAAGACCGAATTCAATATTTCGACCTTCTGTTATCTTCCGTTTCGGTGCCGGTACGGTCGCTGAGAGAATGAATAGATGATTTTGACCCACTTACTGATTTTACATAAGACCAAAATCTCTTAGTGTTTTTACTCAGGTCAACTGACAAAGTCTTACTTTCAAAATCATTGAACGCTTCTCTCATTGCTCTCCTTACGCTCATTTTCGCTTCGTTCAGCTTTTGTTTGACAGCTAGGTTTTTAGTTCTCTTGAATCTGAGATGCGTGGTCTTTGTTTATGTAGCACTTTTCTAACACGGCTATTAAACCTTGGTGGATCTTTCCCATTCCTTAAGAACCTTACTCGGAACCTGTCTGGGGCATATTGAACGACGTCTTTGAATTTTTCCATTTGTTGTCCACATCTTCGTCCTCATAGCCGAATATTTTACATTGACGGCTGAGATATTACATCTAATTTTTTTCTGACCTTTGGTTTTCAATAGGTTCTGATACTTTCTTATTAGTTTAATAGAAGTATATAATGTAATTTTCGATGTTATGTAAATATACGTGCGCTCTTTTTGAGAAGTGATTCAAATGGCTCTAAGCACTATGGTACTTAACATCTGAGGTCATCAGTCCCCTAGACTTAGAACTATTTAAACCTAACTAATTTAAGGACATCACACACATCCATGCCCGAGGCAGGATTCGAATCTGCGACCGTAGCAGCGGCGCGGTTCCGGGCTTCAAGCGCCTAGAACCGCTAGGCCACAACGGCCGGCTTTTGAGGAGTGAGTTCGTTCGATTGGCTTAATGTGCAGGACAGCTTGCACTACTCGCAGTAAGATATTACGGCCCTTTTTATTTCAAGTTTTGTAATTCACATGTTGTGAAGATCCTGCTCCGGAATAGGAACAGTGATCAAGTAAAAATGACCTAAGGGTTTTAGTATAGAGTGTGAATGCTGTAATAATTTTTACCTCATTTGGAGAACTATTGTAAAGTTGTATCGCACTATTAGTAATGGAACTTTTAGAAGCGGATGTCCTTACTGACTCGACATGGTACTTTCCTTTTTGGCTTAAAACACGCCCATAAAATTATGTGCACTACGGACAGAACAACGTATCTAGCATACGGATGAGGGAGAACATGTGCGTTTTAATAGAGCTTACGCAGAAATTTTACGAGCTCCCACTTCGTAAACGGTGTGATTTTCGAACTAGACAAAGCCGGGGCGTCGCGATCGCTTATTCCACGCTCCGGCCCATGTACCGTATGCACAAGTCGCATCATTTCTGAGCGTTCTGCAGCACTCTGAAGTCGGCACGCTCAACGTCGACGTGCAGAAGTACGTCCGTGCGCCGACGGCTTTAGGCAGTTAATGCAAGAAGACCGTCCTGTAACTGCGCGTGCGACATCAAAAGAACGTAATTTGAATCGTGATGTGTGTCATGAGATTTTACGCGAAGATTTAAGGAAACGGAAACTTAACGCAAAACTCGTCCCTCACACACTAAGAGACGAACAGAAAGACGGAAGACAGAGAATTTCCGCTGAAAAACTGGATAGAGGACGACGTGATCCCACATTTCTGTCAAATATTTCTGGTGGGCATGAATGTTGATGCAACCAGTATGACCCTCGCACGAAGCGTCAATATGCTGAATGGTGGAGTCCTAGATCACCAGCCTCGAAAAAAGTCAGACGCCAACCTTTGAGAACAAAGACAATGTTCATTGCATTCTTGAATAGTGCAGGATTAGTTCATCACGAGTACGCCCCTCCAGGTCAAACAGTGAACCAAACTCATTGCATGAAAGTGTTGGAACGTTTGTGACAAGCAATTCGACATTACCGCTCAGATTTCTGACATTCTCAGGATTGGTTCCTACTGCATGACAATGAAAGACCCCACATACTGCTTTTATTACCGAGTATCTGGCCAGACATTCTGCTATTGCCACCCCACATATGCTATATTCGCTTGACCTCTTGCCTTGTGATGTTTTTCTTCTTTCCTCGAATGAAAAGGTGACTGAAATGGAAGCTTCATCAAGATACTGCACACATCCAATGGACTGTGACAAATGATCTTACAACCAACGTAGTTGAAAATTTCCCTGCTTGCTTCCAAGACCTCCAGAAACGTTGGCAACTGTGTATAGATAGCTAATGGGACTACTTTAATGGACCTAGGATCATTACTTGGTAACTGCAATTTTCTATTTAAAAACACCTGTCCTGGAACTTTTCTAACAGGAGTACAATTACCTGCCGAAATTTTTGTGTACACTTTTCCCTTTTCGTACTTTAAGAATTTCTCACTTCTGGAAAGTCGTCATTAGAATAACTTTTGTGGTATAATTTTCGGAATATATATAATAATCTCAGATGGAGCACTTTGCGAAGAAGGAACTGCGAATCCATAGGAACTTTCTCTGTGTAACACGTGACGTATACAGAGTGTTTTAAGTGTTCTTACTGAAGGTAGTATTGGTAACAACTAGAAGAACGGGACCTATAAATGAAATCCAGGGTCTATTAGCTGTTGAGATATGCGACCTTTTACTTGTGACAAGTAATATGTTGTATTCAGTGGTGTAGATCGTCGCCGGCCGTTGTGGCCGAGCGGTTCTAGGCGCTTCAGTCCGGAACCGCGCTGCTGCTACAGTCGCAGGTTCGAATCATGCCTCGAGCGTGGATGTGTGTGTTGTCCTTAGGTAAGTTAGGTTTAAGGAGTTCTAAGTCTAGGGGACTGATGACGTCATATGTTAAGTCCCATAGTACTTAGAGCCATTTGAACCATTTTTTGTAGGTCGTCAAAAGAGATGGTATAGTAAATTACCACAATACGCACTTGTGAGCAGCTACGGGAATGTTCTTGCGGGCATAAGATATCGAAGTCACTTCGGTATCAACGTACGGCAAAGAATTGTCTGTGACAAGACTCACAGGGTCACACACTTTACCAAACAGATTAAAGTGAGACTATGTGTCTCAGATTTCTACGCAATGAGTTACCAGCTCTTTTCAGAAAGATGATGGCTACTGTTTATGCACGACAAGGCACCACACCCTTTTCTACAGATGGCGCGACAATCTCTCACCGCAGCCTTTTGTGGGCGATGGACTAGTGAAGGAAATCCAGTAGCACAGCCTCTCCATTCACCGGAACTGAACCCTACGATTTCCGGATATGGGGACGTTAAAATGCATGGGTGTATACCCAGCTCAACGACAGCAGAAAGATTCCGCATTCCTAGGTTTCTGGAAATCGTTTGACACGGCGCCCCAATGCAGACTGCTAACGGAGTTCCATGGATATGGAATAGGTTCACGAATGGTTCAAATGGCTCTAAGCACTATGGGACTTAACATCTGAGGTCATCAATCCCCTAGACGTAGAACTACTTAAACCCAACTAACTTAAGAACAACACACACATCTATGCACGATGCAGGATTCGAACCTGCGACGGTAGCAGCAGCGCGGTTCCGGACTGAAGGGCCGAGAACCGCTCGGTCACAGAAGTCGGCAATAGGTTAACAGATACAGGGTGTTTCAAAAATGACCGGTATATTTGAAACGGCAATAAAAACTAAACGAGCAGCGATAGAAATACACCGTTTGTTGCAATATGCTTGGGACAACAGTACATTTTCAGGCAGACAAACTTTCGAAATTACAGTAGTTACAATTTTCAACAACAGATGGCGCTGCGGTCTGGGAAACTTTATAGTACGATATTTTCCACATATCCACCATGCGTAGCAATAATATGGCGTAGTCTCTGAATGAAATTACCCGAAACCTTTGACAACGTGTCTGGCGGAATGGCTTCACATGCAGATGAGATGTACTGATTCAGCTGTTCAATTGTTTCTGGATTCTGGCGGTACACCTGGTCTTTCAAGTGTCCCCACAGAAAGAAGTCACAGGGGTTCATGTCTGGCGAATAGGGAGGCCAATCCACGCCGCCTCCTGTATGTTTCGGATAGCCCAAAGCAATCACACGATCATCGAAATATTCATTCAGGAAATTAAAGACGTCGGCCGTGCGATGTGGCCGGGCACCATCTTGCATAAACCACGAGGTGTTCGCAGTGTCGTCTAAGGCAGTTTGTACCGCCACAAATTCACGAACAATGTCCAGATAGCGTGATGCAGTAATCGTTTCGGATCTGAAAAATAGGCCAATGATTCCTTTGGAAGAAATAGCGGCCCAGACCAGTACTTTTTGAGGATGCAGGTTCAAATGGCTCTCAGCACTATGGGACTCAACTGCTGTGGTCATAAGTCCCCTAGAACTTAGAACTACTTAAACCTAACTAACCTAAGGACATCACACACATCCATACCCGAGGCAGGATTCGAACCTGCGACCGTAGCGGTCGTGCGGTTCCAGACTGTAGCGCCTTTAACCGCTCGGCCACTCCGGCCGGCCTGAGAATGCAGGGACGATGGGACTGCAACATGGGGCTTTTCGGTTCCCCATATGCGCCAGTTCTGTTTATTGACGAGGCCGTCCAGGTAAAAGTAAGCTTCGTCAGTAAACCAAATGCTGCCCACATGCATATCGCCGTCATCAATCCTGTGCACTATATCGTTAGTGAATGTCTCTCGTTCAGCAATGGTAGCGGCGCTGAGGGGTTGCCGCGTTTGAATTTTGTATGGATAGAGGTGTAAACTTTGGCGCATGAGACGATACGTGGACGTTGGCGTCATTTGGACCGCAGCTGCAACACGGCGAACGGAAACCCGAGGCCGCTGTTGGATCACCTGCTGCACTAGCTGCGCGTTGCCCTCTGTGGTTGCCGTACGCGGTCGCCCTACCTTTCCAGCACGTGCATCCGTCACGTTCCCAGTCCGTTGAAATTTTTCAAACAGATCCTTTATTGTATCGCTTTTCGGTCCTTTGGTTACATTAAACCTCCGTTGAAAACTTCGTCTTGTTGCAACAACACTGTGTTCTAGGCGGTGGAATTCCAACACCAGAAAAATCCTCTGTTCTAAGGAATAAACCATGTTGTCTACAGCACACTTGCACGTTGTGAACAGCACACGCTTACAGCAGAAAGACGACGTACAGAATGGCGCACCCACAGACTGCGTTGTCTTCTATATCTTTCACATCACTTGCAGCGCCATTTGTTGTTGAAAATTGTAACTACTGTAATTTCGAAAGTTTGTCCGCCTGAAAATGTACTGTTGTCCCAAGCATATTGCAACAAACGGTGTATTTCTATCGCTGCTCGTTTAGTTTTTATTGCCGTTTCAAATATACCGGTCATTTTTGAAACACCCTGTATGACTAAGCCTTCGTAACAGAACCCAGTACACTTTATTAGAGAAGAGTGCCCGAGGGGAGTGTGTCACGAGCGCCCTTGTTTTCTATATAACTAAATGATCTGATGGACAGGGTGTGCAGCAGCTTGCAACTGTTTGCCCATGATGCTGTGGTGCTCGTATCACCACTGAGTGACTGTAGAAGGATACAGAATGACACAGAAATTATATCTGGTGTGACGAATGGCAGCTTTCTCAAAATATAGAAAAATGTAAGGAGGAGTTAAAAGCGACTGCACGGTAAGCCTAATCGACGGAAGGAAAGAAGAAAACAGCGACTTGCTCTTGGAGAAAAGGCCATAAAATACGTATAGAGACAACGGAGGTACTGAATTAAGATTTAATGTCCTTCGCCATTCTGCTTCAACGGATAAAAAGTAAAAAGGGATCGACAGCCAGCGCGTCGTTCGCTAAAACGACCGATAACTCAGACGGCGAACATAAATTAGAACGCAAGTGGTTAAAAACGGGCATTACGTCAGGAAACGGCGAACCGTCCGGTTGATGCCAATCGACACAATGTGGTGGGGGATCGCCAATGAACATATCGCGCTAGCTAAAAAGACAGAGCCCAATATGAAAACTAGCTAAAATGGTCTCCTCGTGGCGAGAGAGCCGAGAGGAGGTCGGCCAAGCCGCAGGGGAGAGGTTTAATTCCCTGGAGCTTGTCCCCATGAAGGGAAGACCATTGGTGATGCCAAACTGACATCTGCTGACAGACGGCAACACAGACATCATCGGAGGGAATGTAAGAACCAGTGGGCCGAGGTACGAGCACTGCAGTGGCAACATCGTCAGCGGCCTCCTTTCTCGTCAGACTGACGTGACCATTGACCCACATAAACATCACAGTGGCCCCACGAAGAGTGAGCAAGTAAAAGCCTTCATGTATCCGTTGCACTAAGGGATGAACAGTGTACAGCACGCAGAGACTCTTTAGGTCACAGAGAGTCGGAATGACATAACTGACAAGCCTGTGTTGCCGGACATACTGCGTGATCATACACAGGGCAAAGAGCTCTGCTGTAAATGCTGAGCAGTGTTCCGGAAGCCGATACCAAAAATCGTCAGTGAAAATGATGAAGGCACACCTGACACCACAGTCGGTCCGAGAGAGAGACACCAGTATAAACAAAGATACTGTTGCGGCCACATATAGTACGCGTTACTTCACACAGTGGAGAATGGCAAAACAGAGGCACGCCGGCGACCGAGGCGTTGCGAAATAAGGAGGCACAAATAGCCTTGCTGACAGCAGCAATCTACCAACAGACTGGCGCAAGGACGCACACAGACCGAGCGCCGAGCGAAGCCTGGAGAGTGCTGAGTCAGGGGAAGTGAGGCCAGCACGCTAAGTTACGCTGCAATATACTGCGGGAGTAACAACAAAAAGCTACCACCGAGGGTAAAAAATGTCCTGCTGCTCGATATAAACAGTGGAGTGCAGGCAGCAACAGACAGAAGCCATTAGGAAGCAGTTCGGATCTGAGTACGGACGTGGTCTGTGTCCGAATGTTCAGTCCTCGTAGGTGACTATTCCAAAAGTCTGTTCCACCTCGCAGGAGTCATCCGTGCGCTGCCAGATATCAACTTCAGCTCTGGAGGTCGGCCCGAGTTCGGTCGGCACCATGGCTGACTAACTACAGCGACAACTTCCAGCAGGACCGGCCGCAGCGCGGTCTTCTTCACAGGCGCCGCCGGGGACTGCCGCCCGGACTTCACGGCAAACCGGCCCCAGGGCGGGGTCCGCCAGTGACGGGACCTCGCGGACTTCGCGACTGACGGCTTCCCAGCCGCCGGGGCAGCAGGAGTCGGCAGCTGACCTCACGGCGTCGGGTTCATCTCAACCACAGGGCATCCTGGCTTCAGCGGAGCACTGGTGGCCTGAGGCTTCCGACTCCGATCAGCGGCGCGTGTTGCGCGCATTGTCGGAGAATCTACACAGCAGCAGCCAGGCGGAGGGATCCGCAGGGCTGGGCAGCGACGAGGGATAAATTGTAAAGAAAGTTCAATAAATAATTGTAAAACTCCCCGCCGTCTCAGTCTTTAGCGCAGCCACTGTGTCTGCTGCTAACAAGTGGTGCAGAAGTCGTAACAATACTATCGCGAAGTTCCGTGCAAAGGTAGAGAAACTTACGGCGATACAGCGTATCTTGAGTAGCATCCGTAGGAAGTGAATGAAGTCCAAGGTGAACACGGGTCGCTGCACGAAGCCAAGATGGCGAAGGGTTCACAGGTTCACACCCATTGGGAAAGTGGCAGACAGCGTGAAGTTATGCTGCCGGAGCAATAGCCGAAAGCGAACTCCAGGAGGTAACAGAGAAGAAGGTCGCGCCCTATAACGGCGGTCAAAGGAGTCATCGAAGGAGGAAGCATAGGATGGGTGGCCAGGCATAGCAGACAAAGGGCATGCGTATCTGCTGAGGAGAACATCAGGTCGATATGACAGTGTCAGTTCGGCAGCTTCTGCATGCTGACTCTCACAACCAGGCTAATGTACAAGGCTCCAGTGGTCAAATGGATCTCACGATGGTGGACTGTATTTAGGCAGCGTAAGATGGATGGACATGCAGATGCATAAACGAAACACACACAGTCTAGTTTCGAATGAATAAGGGATCGGTACAAATAGAGAAGGGTAGTCCGATCCGCTCCCCAGGAAGTACTGCTGAGGTCAAGTAGGTCACCGAGGGACTGGGTACAGCGAGTTGGCAGGTAAGGCACCTGGGAGGATCAAGAACGTTTCCTATCGAGCATGAGCTCCAGGAATTTCACCGAACGGAAGAATAGCAAGTCCAAGATGTAAAGACAGTGGAACAAAGCCATTAAGCCGCTGGAAATTCATACAAACGGTTTTGTCAGTGGAAAAGCGAAAGTCATTGTCGATGCTCCACGAGTAAAGACGATCAAGACAACTCTGAAGACGCCGCTCAACCAGACACGTCCGTAGAGAACTGCAATAGATGGCAAAATCGTGAACTAAAAGGGAACCGGAAATGGCCAGTGGGAGTCAGGCTACAATAGGGTTAAAGACGATAGCAAAGAGGACGATCCTCAGGACAGAACCCTGAAGCACACGTTTTCCTGGATAAAGGTGTCCGACAAAGCAGAACCCAAACATACCTTCAAAGCTTGGTCTTTCAAAAATCCCTGTAGTAAACGGGGCAGGCGGCCTTGGTAGCCCCACGTGTAGAGAGTACGGAGGATACCAGTCCTCCAGCAAGTGTCGTAGACTTTCTCCAAATCAAAAAATAAGGCCACAGTCTGGTATTTCCGCAGAAAACCATTCATGACATGAATTGACAAAATGATGAGACGGTCAACCGCAGAACGGCGCGCTCGAATTTTACACTGAGCAGTGGTTAGTAAATTGTGAGACTTGAGCTACCACACCAGCCAGGCATGAATCACACGTTCCATCACCTTGCATACACAGCTGGCGAGCGAAATGGGGCGGTAGCTAGAAGGAAACTGTTTGTCCTTACTGGGCTTAGGTACGAGTATGAGAGTGGCTTCACGTCAATGTCTGGGAAACGTGCTCTACCCATATGCGATTGTATGTATGAAGGAGAAAGTGCTTGCCTGCAAGAGAAAGGTGCTGAAACATCTGAATGTGAACATCATCTTGCCCTGGGAGAGAGAATCAGGATGAAGCGAGAACATGATCTAGCTCTCTCACAATAACATTGGCATTATAGCACTCACGATTCTGAAAAAGAAGGGTATCGCCTGAGTCTCCTCCACTCTTTTGCAATGGAGGAAGGGTAGTGTGATAATGGATGGAGCTCGAAATCTCCGCAAAATAGTGGCCCAAGGTGTTGGAGATAGCAATAGGGCCCACTATCAAATCATCTGCTGATCAGGCCGGAAATTTGGGAGTGGACCTTGGTCCCAAAAAGTCGTCAGAGGTTAGCCCAAGCTGGAAGAGGGAGTCGAATGGTTACAGTACATAGTAAATGAAATCCAGCTAACTTTTCTGCCATCTCTAAAAGCATGATGACACTACGTACTCAACTGTTTACAATGAATGCAGTTCGCCGTCGTAGGATGACGTACAAAACCGCAGAGAGCACGTCTCCGCGCGCTAATTGCGTCGCAGCACGCCTCAGTCCACCACCACTAGTAGTAGTAGCAGCAGTAGTAGTATATGGTACCTTCCGCCATACAGCATACGGTGGCTTGAGGAGTTACGTATGTAGACATATACAATGCACGGAAGTTAAAGCACCGCGTGACCAATGCATGTGACGCAGTCTGAATTGTGCCAGGTGTCTTAGAAAGTGCGTGATTCACTGCGAAGAAGGGCAGAAGGATACAAGGATGCGTAACACTCGTATGCAGCGCTGCCTACAGTGTCTGCTACCACGAAACAGATAGCTGGGGATCAGAGGACGGATTGACCCATATATCAACACTGACACGTGCACGGATAAAACGGCGAAGGTTTCCTCTAAGAACCATCAGTCTGGAACATAACGTTGCCACCGGCGCTCCTTCGTTTGGCACTTAAAAATGTCCTTGTACAGGAACAGTCACTTACTGATTCCTAGGTGCCGATGTGGCAGGCAACGCGCCTCGGCTGAATGGCGCTATGTCGCTGAACTATACCAGCGAAATCTATTATGGTGGCGTCGAAACGGACGTCTAGAAATCAACGAATGGCTATCTCTGTAGAGGGACATTTTTAAAGTGCCCAACAAAGATGCGCGGATGGTGGTGATGTTGCGGAACCGGGGGGCCTTGGAGGACACTTCACCGTTTTATCCACGCATATGTCAATGTATCGATGTAGCGTCCCCGACCCACCTTCTGATCACACCACAGGATGATTGAAAAAGCATAAACACCCTTTTGATGCTTCGGATCACGTTCAAACTTCGTTCAATAGTTTGAATGGTCACTAGTTATTCAGACCTGTACACTATACCAAACGTTGCCGTCGCGCTACTCTCCAAAGCGGTGCGATAGCATTCAACGAGTTTGCAGGCCTGAGAGAGACTGAATTGTCTGGGGTTTGTCAGTAGGAACACAGTTCGTCAAAAACGTCCTCCTGTTGCTCGTCGCATTGCGAACTGTCGTTTTCGACATAGAAATGCGTGGGAATCAACGCCCTAGGGAAAGGGGTGGTTTTTATGACGCTCTTTATGCCACCTCTTCCCTTTATGCCACTTCGTGAGGCCTTTTCGTGTAGATTCTGAGCGGCTGTGTCTGAAATGATTTCCTAGCAACCGATACGAAAACCGCGTGATCTCGACGCTGTGCGTCGCGGTTATGACCTCCATCGCAGAGAAGTCAAGAAAGGAGTACTGAAAAGTAATACAGATTGTGCCAACCTTTCCACCGTGTGACTCGTCCACGGTGACGGGCAAAATTGTGGCAATATTCGGTGCCAGTGCGACATCATTAACCAATATGAACTTCTGACCTGTGGCCTTTTTTATATGCGTCGACACCTCGTTGTTCGAAGCGTCGCCGACCCCACGGGTGCGTCGCAGGACGCCACCCTGAAACACCATTACAGAGGAAAGTTGTATGCACCTTTGAGCCGTATTTCAAAACTTCTGTGTCGCAAAAATAGGAGAAAATTACGGGGTTTCAAAACTTCTGTGTCGCAAAAATAGGAGAAAATTACGGGGTTTCGAGAGAGTTCCCATTTAATTGTGTTGCGCAGTGTATAACCTACTGCACAAAACCCATAACGGTGCCGTAATAGGAAAGCAAGAAAATCTGTATGGGCTACCTAATGATTTGCATGAAATCCTAAATAGGTAATGTTTGATAAAAATAAAAGAGTGATAAAGCCTGGAATATGTAATGACCAGCACGTACGACATAGAGTAATGCTGCAAGCCTCTGATAGAGAAATAGTGTGATGAGGTTTGCGTCACGGGGGAAACAGTTTAGCCCAGTGTCGTCGTGGCACCCTTTGACTGCATCAGCGAACCCACATACGAGATTCATATCTTCATCAGTAAACCTATCCAACCTGCTGTGTATCACTGTTAACATCCACTAACATTACCGGAGAAACAAAGCCAAGACTGAACTGACTTTGCTTGACGGCAAAGATTAAACAGTTGTGGACAGCAAGTATTGTGACGCAACAGAACAAGTTCGTTTCCAAACAAGACACACAGTACATATCTCGGACATCCACTTGCGCAGATAGTTTCACTGCAGTAATGACAAAGATAAATGGTGGCGCGAAATAAAAGGAAATGCATTTACTTTACTTACTCTGTAAGGAACTACTTCAGACGATGTGTTCGTTGTAGAGATCAGAGGCAGTGCGATTATAAGTCTATTGCTCACAGTTGCAAATCACTGGTGTGTCACTGCCAAGAAACATAGCTCAGTTAAACTTGGACCATACATGGAAGACATGATGATCCCCTGGATATTACAAACGGCAGGGTGTGTGGTCACCAAGGAGGGCAATGCATGCTCTACAATGTGCTCCAACGCTGGCCACAAGGTTGGTAAGGACTTCTTGTGGTAGGGAATTCCTTTCTTCCACCAGCGCCCTTGACAACTGCTGTATTGTCCTTGGTGCGTGTGGACGTGCTGCAATACGTCTCGCCAACGCATCCTGCAAGTGATCGACGGCATTTAAGTCGGCAGGCTACATAAAGCACTGTCTAATATGATGGTGGTCCAGGTGTTGTGACTCATCTGAGCAATCGAAACTTGTCTATTGATCCACAGTCCAATCTCGACCACTTCACTTCATACTCATTGCAGTCTTATTCCACCATGTCACTGGATCGATATGGAAACATGTAGGGGGTGTCTGTTGAGAAACCCCATGTCCAATAATGTGCACTGAGCAATGTGCTGCGAAACATTTGTGCTGTGCAATGTACTCTGTCATCAGATCTGTGACAGATCGCCGTCTATCATGCTTTTATACAGCTGGTAAGCCCCCTTCCTACAAGTTCTGTGATGAGGTTTGGATGTCCAGCCTACTTGTGGTTTCACTGTCCTTCAATCACTTTCCATACATGGTAACGACAGTAGAACGCAACGGACAACAACTTTCGCCTTTTCCAAGAGGCTCGCTCTGAGGGGCTGGGCCATAATAACTCTCAGTTTGTCAAAGTCGCTTATGTCAGTGGACTTCCATATCTGCGCCCTGTATCGTCGCAGGAATGATTCTCCAGCAGTCTCTGACCCCCCCCCCCCCAATATACTCTAAATCCTGTGGCACATGCCTGCAACACGACCAGACGGTATTCAGTCTTGCGACGGGCAATGATCATAATGTTTTTGGTCATAATGTATCTCGATAGAAATTCCCTGGGTATACGGAACCATTCACAGGTATACAATCAGGCAACATGTATCAGCGACAGAAACCAAGTCCGCCTGTGATCCGAAAACTAGTTTGACACAGCTCTCCAACCTATTCTATCTTGTGCAAGCTGCTTCATCTCCGAATAACTACTGCAACTTCCATCTTCCTGAATCTGCTAAATC
Source organism: Schistocerca cancellata (assembly GCF_023864275.1). NCBI lineage: Eukaryota > Metazoa > Arthropoda > Insecta > Orthoptera > Acrididae > Schistocerca > Schistocerca cancellata. The sequence continues at coordinate 1,129,189,227 of NC_064626.1, read as the reverse complement.
TACTCATATCTTGGTTTCCCTCTACAATTTTTACCGCCCATATATCCCTCCAATACTAAACTCGCGATCTCTTGATGTCTCAGATTGCGTCCTCAACTGATTCCTTCTTCTAGTCTGGTTGAGCCACAAATTTCTTATCTCCCAATTCTATTCAATACCTCCTCATTATTAACGTCATCTACCCACCTAATCTTCAGCATTCTTCTGAAGAACCACATTTCAAAATCTACTATTCTCTTCTTGCCTACACTGCTTATCATCCATGTTTCACTTTCATACATGGCTACACTCCACACAAATTCTTTTACGAAAAGACGCCGCCATCGAAGTGAATGGTGATTCCAGACACGCAGCGCACCACGGACACAGGCTGGTGGGAGCAGTATTACGCTACGGGGGACATGCTCAAGCGCTTGCATGAGGTCTGTGGTAGTAAACTAAGACACGCTGGCAGCTGCGAATCACCGGCATCCCTTCATGCTTGATGTATTCCCCGACGCCGATATCATCTTCCAGCAGTATAACTGCCCTTGTCTCGGAGCCAGAACTGCGCTACTGTGGTTTGAGGAGTATTATACTGAACTCACGTTGATGTCTCGCAGACCAAATTCGCCTCATGTAAATCCTATGGAACCCACCTGGGTCGCTATCGGGCGTCTTCACCGTGTACGCGAATCAGCGGCCCGTTATTTACGAGAATTGCATGACCTTTGCGTGGATACCTTAAGCCATATACTTCTATAAACCTGACAACAAACCGTCGGATCCCTGATACTCAAAGTCAGTGACGTATTTCGTTCCGAAGACAGAGAAAAAAGCTATTAAGCAGATGGTCATAATGTTTTGGCTCAGCAGTGCGCATATACACTCCTGGAAATGGAAAAAAGAACACATTGACACCGGTGTGTCAGACCCACCATACTTGCTCCGGACACTGCGAGAGGGCTGTACAAGCAATGATCACACGCACGGCACAGCGGACACACCAGGAACCGCGGTGTTGGCCGTCGAATGGCGCTAGCTGCGCAGCATTTGTGCACCGCCGCCGTCAGTGTCAGCCAGTTTGCCGTGGCATACGGAGCTCCATCGCAGTCTTTAACACTGGTAGCATGCCGCGACAGCGTGGACGTGAACCGTATGTGCAGTTGACGGACTTTGAGCGAGGGCGTATAGTGGGCATGCGGGAGGCCGGGTGGACGTGCCGCCGAATTGCTCAACACGTGGGGCGTGAGGTCTCCACAGTACATCGATGTTGTCGCCAATGGTCGGCGGAAGGTGCACGTGCCCGTCGACCTGGGACCGGACCGCAGCGACGCACGGATGCACGCCAAGACCGTAGGATCCTACGCAGTGCCGTAGGGGACCGCACCGCCACTTCCCAGCAAATTAGGGACACTGTTGCTCCTGGGGTATCGGCGAGGACCATTCGCAACCGTCTCCATGAAGCTGGGCTACGGTCCCGCACACCGTTAGGCCGTCTTCCGCTCACGCCCCAACATCGTGCAGCCCGCCTCCAGTGGTGTCGCGACAGGCGTGAATGGAGGGACGAATGGAGACGTGTCGTCTTCAGCGATGAGAGTCGCTTCTGCCTTGGTGCCAATGATGGTCGTATGCGTGTTTGGCGCCGTGCAGGTGAGCGCCACAATCAGGACTGCATACGACCGAGGCACACAGGGCCAACACCCGGCATCATGGTGTGGGGAGCGATCTCCTACACTGGCCGTACACCACTGGTGATCGTCGAGGGGACACTGAATAGTGCACGGTACATCCAAACCGTCATCGAACCCATCGTTCTACCATTCCTAGACCGGCAAGGGAACTTGCTGTTCCAACAGGACAATGCACGTCCGGATGTATCCCGTGCCACCCAACGTGCTCTAGAAGGTGTAAGTCAACTACCCTGGCCAGCAAGATCTCCGGATCTGTCCCCCATTGAGCATGTTTGGGACTGGATGAAGCGTCGTCTCACGCGGTCTGCACGTCCAGCACGAACGCTGGTCCAACTGAGGCGCCAGGTGGAAATGGCATGGCAAGCCGTTCCACAGGACTACATCCAGCATCTCTACGATCGTCTCCATGGGAGAATAGCAGCCTGCATTGCTGCGAAAGGTGGATATACACTGTACTAGTGCCGACATTGTGCATGCTCTGTTGCCTGTGTCTATGTGCCTGTGGTTCTGTCAGTGTGATCATGTGATGTATCTGACCCCAGGAATGTGTCAAAGTTTCCCCTTCCTGGGACGATGAATTCACGGTGTTCTTATTTCAATTTCCAGGAGTGTACTTCTATAAACCTGACAACAAACCGTCGGATCCCTGATACTCAAAGTCAGTGACGTATTTCGTTCCGAAGACCGAGAAAAAAGCTATTAAGCAGATGGTCATAATGTTTTGGCTCAGCAGTGCGCATATAGAAGGTAGAGTGGTCCGTTTGTTTGTAATTCACACAAATCTACCGTTTTAGTCCGCTCTTGATGAAATTTTGCACTTTAACATCAAGACAACAGGAAGATCACTGTATGTATGTAATATATATATATATATATATATATATATATATATATATATATATATATATAAGGGAAAGGTTGTTAAAAAAAATTTCTGGAAGTTCATGGCAGATTTTCTTCAAATTTCTACATTCAAATGAAACAGTGACGAAAATTAATAAAAAATTAAACGCGTAACAAACAAAGATACCGTGGTAAATTGACTGTAATTCATACTGCACGAATAAATCACAGCGACCATACCCGTCTTGGAGACAGTACCACCAGACATCACTAGATCGCGGGACGAGAGAAAGCTCGAGAATTCGACAATTCCCGTTGTAACGTATGACATATACCCCCGGAGATATTTAGTCCGTGTTTCATAGTTGTTTTTATTATTAAAATCTACAGTGATATACAAAACACTAACGCAGGTCAAACAGAACCCTTCATTTCCCGAATTGTGACGTAAACTGTTGGAACAATAAATCATACTCAAACACTGCCCTATTTGTAGCTGAGCTGAAACAACAGAAGATGGATTCTCCGCAAATACAACGAGATATTTATCGCATAGCGTAACAACAGATAGCGCAACCAATCTGCGGCCCAGAATCTGATTTTTATGAATGCTGCACGTGAAGACGTATTCACTGGTCTCCCTTTGTTGACACTCAGTGAGTCAAATACGCCCTCCGATTTAAAGTGATTGCAGTTTCCCATGCAGCTTGCATTCCCTATGAATATCAACAAAGTACAGAGCCAGTCACTTTCTGTGGCGGATATTAAACATCATGGGGAACGCCAGGCACTGCAGCTAATTCTCAATAAGGAACACATTTGTTCCGAGCATGTAACCAATGTCTTCCATGTTACAATCATTGTTTGAATTAAACACACCAGAAAGCTTCCCCTTTTAATATTCCAATTATGATCACAAAAGGTGATGGCGGCTATCAACTCGTGTTTGTGTGTGTGTGAGAGAGAGAGAGAACCCAATTCCCCTCCACACACACACACACACACACACACACACACACACACACACACACACAGAGAGAGAGAGAGAGAGAGAGAGAGAGAGAGAGAGAGAGGGGGGGGGGGGGGCGTGGCTGCCATTCCGAGTAACCACTGGGCGTTCGTGTTAAGGCCAATGAGTCGATGTCTGGCGCCATCGGTCAACGAGGGAAACTAGAGGCGGCCGCGAGTCGTGAATTAAATGAGGTCTGCCCGGGAAGGCGTCTGGGACAACGCCTGCGGCAGCGCTCGCAAGGAAAAAGCAAGCACCACACTCACGCAGTATCAGCGGAGCTCCGCCACTTTAGTTTCTGCAAACCACCACTACATGGTGACATTTACAATGATTAGCCAGATCATTATAATCACCGACCTACTATCGATATAAACCCGTCCAAGCGATAGCAGCGTCACTGGTGAGGAATGACTGCTGGTCAGACATGCGCGCGGTGCATGGAGCATCAGTGAGCGTGCTGTTCGTGTGTAGAATGGTGAAGGCGCGCCATCCATCTGAGTTTAACCGATGGCAGCTTGTGATGGCCCGGTGGCTCCGCACGACTATTTAGGAAACCGGTTTTCGGGTGTCCGAGGAGTGCTGTGATGATTGTTTTCAACACGCGGCGAAACCAATGAGAAGTCTCGTCCAGAAGTCGTCGGGTTGGGCGGCCACCTCATTACAGATGTCGGACGTCGTAAGCTTGGCAGACTGATAAAACAGGGCAGGCGGTGAACTGCGGCGGAAATTAAATCAGAATTTAATGCTGGACAGAGTAAAAGTGTGTCTGAACTGACAGTGCACCTTTAACACACCTAAAGAAGGGCGTCCGCAGCCGATGCCAGACGTTGAGGCAGTGGGCGCTGCAGTGACATGGGTCTGTTGAATCCCGACACCTTCATCATGCCGATGGGAGGGTGCGAATCCGTCGCCTTCCAGGGTAACAGCTCCTCGGCACCTGTACTGCGGGACAGAGACAGGCTGGCGACGGCTCCATCATGATCTGGGGAACATTCACGTGAGCGTCCATCGGTCCAATGGAGCTCGTGCAAGGCACCATGACCGTCAAGAACGGAGACTGCAGAATATTCAGTTTAGCAATCAAACGTTTGAGTGTTGAATCGAAGCACTTCCGAAAACAGATAGCTTTTTGCTTTGGTTTCTCTGAAAATTTAGCAACCACTTCTGTTTAGCCGTGCTCACTCCGGCCGTGCCGCGCAAAAGCAAGGGAAGAGGCCCCTTCCCGTTGTCACTTTCACCGGCGTGCGCGCAGACACACAGCCACACTGCACCGCACCTACGAACACTGTGCTCCATTCTGCGTCCACTGTGGACGCGGCTTTAGAGGACCGAAGAACAACTAATGCTGGGTAGTACACAGTTTATCACAAGTCATCGAGGAAATCCGGAATTACAACCGAAATACAAGTATCATTATTGGTCATGGTAAAGGTAGCCGTCACGAAGAATATCAGCAATTGATTATTTGACGGAAGAAAAGAAGGAATTTACGATATTGCAGTGCCTGTACACATGTCCGAAAGAACACTGCATCTTAATTCGGATTAACACAATGTCCGAAAGAACATTGCATCTTAATTCGGATTAACACAGTCACTGCACCATCGTGTTTATCTGCCGCCACTGGGCAAGCGACTTGCCGAATGTTAAACCCAGTTGACTAGTTACAAAGACCTTCCAGACTCAAATTTTTGCTGTGCAGCTATTGCGCCGCTCCTTCACTGCTAGATGCCAAAGACGTTGTATTTGTCTATTTGAAAATAGACTTCTAGCTTCGAACAGAGTTTTACTTCAGTAGAAAAAATGCGACTTAAGACGGAATATTAATACTGGCATAAAACTTAACTCCCCTAAAAGCAATAGCCACAGAAAGACCACAGCGAAGATATAGTTGTTTCATCATTCAAAGATACAAGCTGGCAGGCAATACGCTCCTTTCAAATAACTTCCGGGAATTCAGCCAGGTAACACTTTCAGCGACCGCCGATATTTCGGCGGGAGAACACCCCGCCATTTTCAAGGCAAACTGCAACGGACAGGCGGCGTACATGCAAGTACTCCGCCTGTCCGTTGCAGTTTGCCTTGAAAATGGCGGGGTGTTCTCCCGCCGAAATATCGGCGGTCGCTGAAAGTGTTACCTGGCTGAATTCCCGGAAGTTATTTGAAAGTTGTATACGCAGGAGAAACTCAGGTCTCAATACGCTCCTTATAAAACGTAGTAACACAAATCTTTTCAATTTTATTTACCACCTCTCTGACAGTTTTTCTGAGGTCTGACGATATTCTTCTAGTTTTATGTCTGCACTCTTTAAGCTACCTGTGTGTGGCGATGTGCTTCGTGTAATACTACAATCCTCCCCCCCATTTCATTCGTATCTCCGAATTCCTATGGGTCCAGTCATATGAACGATTGCCTAATGCCTTCAAGCTATATTCTAGCTGCGTTTTCTAAGCTGCATACGTCGGCCTGTTTTGCTCACCTTCGCCACTCTGTCGTTCATTTTTTTCGGCATTTAGCTTTACAGTACAGCGTCTGTGTCAGCTTTTGAAGTTATTTCGCGCAATGGTCGTTCCGATATTTTCGATCCAGCTGTTGCCATCGTGCGTTTTCTTCCGTGTACTTACCGCATACGTTTTCGGCACGTCAACACAGGACTCCCTTGTTACTCATACCTAGGCTTTGGTAGTTAAGCGGCACCATACAAGGGGATCATATGCACCAAAATGTGCTTATGTTACTGATGAAGCAGGTGTGCTCATTCCGTGTGAAACTCCTCACACAATTTACGCAACGCTCGGAGCCGTGCCTACCAATAAATAAGATCAAAAGGCAGAGTAGCTTTTGACGGAGCCAGTCAAATTTATGTCAGTAAATTTTTGTATGCACAAACTGACAGTGAAACTATTAAGAGTGTTTCAGGTGGCATATTGAAAAAGCTCTAATCAGTGAGGTCTTTTACAGCTTTTATCTTCAGAACATACAGCACTATGAATTGGATGTGGCGCCTTAGTAACATGTTTTCGCGTAGTTTTACTGCTCTGTTGCAATGAAATAACCTACCATAAAATACTTACATGGATATTTACAACTTCAGTACATCAATCACTGATCTGATATAGCTTTAGTACTGAAGGGAAACTTCTCACTTGAATCTTATTGATACCCTAAAAAAACATGAATAACTACGAGTGAATGATACTTTTGTCATCATGTTACGCGACAGAAAGTGAAAAACCTCACATTTAACGACAAATAGGCAGCGAACAAAATAATTTTGAGTACAGAGACGACGTTATCGCGCTGCTCAACCATATCCATAGCCCGTGTCACTGCAGCGCACACTTCTGTGAAGGCGGTCGCCCGTGTAAATTGTAAATGAACCGCTTGCTGCTGTTCTGAACAGCAACAAGTCACGAAAGGACGACAGTGCCACGTTCCACGGGCCGCAGTCATTGCGACGCAGGCTATCCTACCACGCGACGTAATTGATCCTTTGTCGACGAATGAACTGTTAATAGGCGGACACAGGTCAACTCTCTGCGCCACTGCATTAATGATACAAATTTAATAACACTTGTAAGCCTCGTTTTGACTCTTAAGTCAAGGTCAAAAGTTACTGATCTGTCACTATTGATACGATTGCACTCGAGAGTTAATTATAATACCCTATGACTGGACTCGACATACACAGTCCTAACAATATCTGGTTAACCTTTAACGAGGTCTCTAACATCATCTTCAACAATCGCCATAAAGTTACAGGATAACAAGTGAACGATATGCAGGTCACAAACTCATACAGAAATCAGACATTTCAGTTTTAATTGAAACAAAGTGGTTTACGCCCAGTTTCGGGACACTCGTGAAGCCGTTTCTCTGATCAACTCATCCTCCAGCTAACTAAGCACGCCGGACAAAAAAATTCGTCACCATTAAGGGACATCACGCAAATACTGTATGTACCTATCGCTTCTGGCCTTGATTAATATCCTCATTTCCACAAGGAAGAAAATCAACATGTTTCTTCAGATTTTCCATATCCAACTGAAGCCAGTCCGCGATGATACATCAACAAATTGTTCAACTTCCTTCGGGAAGTGGTAATGGGCACATAAAAAAACCTTTTTATGCTACCTGTCATGTCTGCATGTTGAGCCATCGTACTGCATTGATCCCATAAATGTGACTAACATACGCACACCACTTAATTGCCAAGACTTATGTCAACTGTGGGAAGTCATGTGACCACCTGTACCAGTTCAGCACCATCTACAGTGCTTCGAAGCGACCAGTGTTCTCTTTCACTGAGTCACAAATATTTTGTCCGGTTAACTTATTAGCTCCAAAAACCACCGTCGCCAAGACTTTAACAGTCGCAACTGTCAGTCTGATATCGCCGCAACAAATTTACGTCTGCACCGAATGAGAACGTTAGTTAACGAAATTCTGACCGGCCGATTTCACAAAGTTCACATTGAGATGACAGAAGTAATGGGATAGCGGTATGCTCATATACATATGGTAGTATCGCATACAAAAGGTATAACAGGGCAGTGTATTTGCGGAGCTGTCATTTTTACTCAGGTGATTCGTATGAAAAGGTTTCCTATGTGATTATGCCCGCGCGACAGAACTTAGCAAACTTTGAACGCGGAACGGTAGTTGGAAATAGACGCATGGGAAATTCCATTCGCAAAGCGTTAGGGAGTTCAGGATTCCGAGATCCAGTGTCAAGAGTGTGCCAGGAATACCAAATTTCAGGCACTACCTCTCACCACGGACAACGGAGTGTCCGACGGCCTTCACTTAACGACCGAGACTTGCAGCTTTTGTGTAGAGTTGTCAGTGCTAACAGACAAGCAACACTGCGTGATGGCGTTGATGGGCTGTGGCAGTAGACGACCGACTGGAGTGCCTTTGCTATCAGCACCACATCGCCTGCTGCGCCTCTCCTTGGTTCGTGACCCTATTGGTTGGACCCTAGATGACTGGAAAACCGTGGCCTTGTCAGATGAATCCCGATGTCAGTTGGTAAGAGCTGATGGTAGGGTTCGAGTGTGGCGCAGACTCCACGAAGCCATGGACCCAAGTTGTCAACAAGGCACTGATCAAGGTGGTAGTGGCTGTATAACCGTATGGGCTGTGTTTATGTGGAATTGTCTGGATCCTCTGGTCCAACTGAACCGATCATTAACTGGAAATGGTTACGTTTGGCTACTTTGAGACCATCTTCAGTCGTTTGTGGAGTTCATGTTCCCAAACAACGATGCAATTTTTATGGGTGACAACGCGCCGTGTCACCGGGCCACAATTATTCGCAATTGATTTGAAGAACATTCTGGACAATTCGAGTGAATGATTAGGCCACCCAGATCGCCCGGCATGAATCCCATTGAACTCCTGCACCGGCAACACTTTCGCAATTATGGAATGCTATGGAGGCAGCACGGCTTAATATTTCTGCAGGAAACTTCCGGCAACTTGTTTAGAGTCCATGCCACGTCGAGTTGCTGCTTACGCCAGGCAGGAGGTCAGACATGTTATTAGGAGGTATCACATGACTTCTGCACGTCAGTGTATGTCCCACTAGAACTGACTGGTTCTCTCCCAGAGCACCAGAGGACAGAATACATCCCAACCCCCGCGTGATTGACGAATATTATACAGGGCTAGTTTTTAAAGTTCTTTATTTTCCGATGTATTACCTGTGCAAATGATTGATGCATGAATACAACAGTGAACTCACACAGTTTGCACTGTGGCAGCAAGTTGGCGTTACGAGTTCAGAGCATTGCCAAAATGGCAAGCAAGCAATCAAATAGTTTTTGTGTGTTGGGATATGCAAGATTTTTATCTGTTACTACAGAGCAGCGTGATTTCAGAATGGATTAAAAAGAACCGCCATGTTAACAGAGCACAGTGCGTTCGTATCGGTATTTTAGGGACCCTGGTTGTGTATGTAAGTAAGAAAATACCGGTCGACCAAGCGTGCCACATGCAACCCCAGAGAGGGTGAGGGGAAGTTTCATACGCCATCCAAAAAAATGAATGGTCTGCGCAACCCACGAGCTTGATACACCGCAGCAAACTGTGTGGCAGATTTTGCGACGACGGTTGCAGTTTAAACCGTACCATCTGAAGCTCGTGCAACAGCTAGAACCCGGAAGATTATGATCGGTACCTCCAGTTTTGCATCACAATGCAAGGAGCACATGAAGATAAACATTCCGCCTCCAAGGTGATTTTTAGCGATGAAGAAACCTACCATCTGGAAAAGTTAATCACACAATGTGAGAGTAAGCGGCACTGAAAATCTTTACGAAATTGGGGCGCACGAACGAAATTCGCAGAAGATTAATGTTTCCAATGCAAAGTTAGAGACGAAACTGTATGGGCCGTTTTACTACTGTGTGAAGAGTTTGGCGGCTAACTCTCACGGATTTCATCTTCCAACAGGAGGGGTCATCCCGTCATTCGAGCATCGATGTTCGTTTCTACCTAAACGAAAATCCTCCGCATAGCTGGACTGGCCGCAGTGGTGGTGGTGGTGGTGGTGGTGGTGGTGGTGGTGGTGGTGATGAATGTGGCCGTGTCCCCGCCCCCAGGACGCTTGACCTAATGCACTTTGAAATTTTGCTTTGGGTGTAGATTCAGAAGCGTGTTTACTTACGCACATTGCCAAGAACAATGGAACTGCTCAAAGAAGGCATCAATGTTGCTGCGATGACTACTGAGTGGTTGCTGCTACGTAAGATATGGAACGAACTTCCCTACAGCTTCGACGGACGTACATGGTGTGGCCAGATGGGCAGTCATAGAACATTTAGTGCAAAATGCAGATATGATGAGTTTACGGTTCTATTCGTGCCTCGTTTATATTTGTGCATGTAATTCCTAGGAAAATACAGAGTTTCGAAAATTAATGAATCATTTATAGTAGTCCCGTACAAAAGGAACATGTGCACGCTTATGCTAGTATCAGTGATACTGGAGGTCGCTCGCAGCACTCGTAACACAATGTCGTTTATTGCAGCCTATCGTCGAGCGATGGTAGACTGTAATAAAAGAATGATAGAAAAAAAATGTACTCCCGACAGGAATCCAGATAGAACAATTATTCCACCGATAACGAATTCCTACTCGCGTGGAGAAAATAATGTTACAGCCATTCCTAAACTCGGTGTTGGAGGAAAATTTGACAGACAATAGGTTGCAGAAGGCTACCATAAAATTAATCATGCCCCCCCCCCCCCCCCCCGATGCTTCTGGACGGCGGTAGACGACGTGACGGCAGCAGGCTTCTTCGTGTAATGTGCAGACCACCTCATCGTGGTTTGAGACGAAGGGCACTTGGTTTTTCCCCTCTTTCTATTGCTATTCACGAATGACGTGCGGGGAAAAAATTGTCGGTAAGCCAGAATTTCTGATATTTTACCTTCATAATCTTTACGTGAAAATTAAGTGAGAGAAAATACGTTGCTTGACTTCTCTTGGTGAGTACCCTCTCGAAATTCCAACAGTAAATATCCCTGACACAGAAAGCTCTTTTTTTGCGTCAGCCAGTGCAGTTTGGTAGTCTTTGTGACGATTGAGCGCTTACTAAGCGAAGCAGTGACAAAACGTGGCGCCCCGCTTTGCTTCTCCTGTCTATCTCTTCTATATCCTGCCTTCTGGGGGGGGGGGGGGGGCGGCGGCAAGATACTAAAGGAGACAGAAGAAGAATCTTGGACTCGTTTCAGATGTTACTACTACCAAGTGACTACCTGCGAGTCATGTAATTACACTATCGGTCTTTCCGCCTTGACGCAATAGGTTAATTAGGAGGATCACCGGGCAGTCTCCGCGTCAAGCATCGACCTACGCAGTACTTTCTGTATTTCACTGCAATTTTCTGAGATCGCGACTTCTCTATTTTCAGATCGATGACCGGAGAAAAAATTTATGGAACTTTCAATTTCCATAATTGTTACGAAATTCACTTCAGTGAAGAACTGATTTTGGTCCCTATCTCGATATTCCGGCATGTCTCATCACAACGGTTCGAACAAAGGACTAGACGGTCTCGCTACTTACGTGCCAGATGACGAAGCAATGACGAAGTAGTCGAGAGCTGAACTAGCACCACTGCTGCCTCCAGGAAACTGTAGAGCAAAATGCAGGCACGTAGCCTCTTTGCTTTATCTGCTATTTTCATTACACGGCTGTGTTGTGTAGGGCAAGCTGGCGCCTAGTGATAAGCTCACGCGATAATTCCGGAAACGACACCATAACAGGCGTATCTCTGGCAGGCGGCGCGTCCGCCGAGATCAATATCACAGGCAAAATGAGATGGTCACTGTCACCGCAACGTTAACAATCGCTAGTGTGTCGTCGTCGCGATCGCTACCCAGATGTGTTGCCGGCGAACGCTATAGCTTTGGCACAATTACCGTACTTTTGTTTGGCAACGGCTCGTCAAGAATGCCTACTGACCTTGGAGCTACGCGAGAACGCATGTCATGAATCATGCAACAGCTGTTCCAGCAGACTGCAACCTAGTGAGTCACTTCTCTTTCTGTGGAGTTCCTACGGCTGTCGCCGCATCCCACATATACTGGTCAGCTAAAACATTATGACCACCTACCTAATAGCCAGTTATGTCCACCTTTGGCACGGATAACAGTGGCGACGCGTCGTAGCATGGAAGCAGTGAGGACTTGGTAGGTCGATCGAGGGAGTTGGCACACTTGCACGCAGTTCAGGGGAGGGGAGCGATGACCTCTGACGCCACGTTCAATCGCACCCCGGATGTGTTCGATAGGTTTCAGATTTGGCGACTTGCGGGAGGAGGAGGGGGGGGGGAGGAGCAGCAGCACGGTAATGTGAACTCGCCACTGTGTTCCTCGACACACTCCATCACACTCCCAGCCTTGTGAAACGGAGCATTATCTTGTTGAAAAATGCCACGTCCGTCAGAAAATATGATCGTCAAGAAGTGGTGTACGTGCTCTGCAACCAGTGTACGATACTCCTCGGCCCTCATGGTGCCTTGCACGAGCTCCACTGGATCCATGGATTCCCCCCCCCCCCCTTAATGTTTTCCAGAGCACAATGGAGACGCCGCCAGCTTGTCTCCGTCCTGCAGTACAGATGTCGAGGGGCTGGCTGTTCCCTAGAAGACGACGGATTCGCGCACTCCCATCGGCATGAGGAAGTTATCAGGATTCGTCAGACCATGAAATGCTCTGCCCCCAGACCAACGTCCAATGCCGATGGTCGCGTGCTCATTTCAGTCGTATTTGCCGATCTTGTGGTGTTAACATTGGCACTTGCATGGGTCGTCGGCTGCCGAGGCCGAGTGTACGCTACACTGTGCCTTGTCCTCTGCCTAGCATTAAAGTTTGATGTTAGTTCCGCCACAGTTCGCCGCCTGTCCTGTTTTACTAGTCTGTCCAGCGTACGACGTCCGACATCTGTAATGAGGGGTGTCCGCCCGACCCCACGACGCCTATACGTAGTTTCACCTTGGTTTCCCCGTCGTGCGGTTTTCGAAATGCTCGTGCCGAGCCTCCGGGTCATCACAATCTGCCCTCGGTAAAATTCAGAAAGATCACGCGTCTTTCCATTCTACACACGAACAGCACGCTCACTGATACTGCATGCACCGTGCATGTGTGTGACTACGTCATTCCTCACCAGATGACGCTGCTATCGCCTGGACGGATGTATATCGGCACAAGGTCCGCAGCCATAATGTCCTGGCTGATCAGTGTATTTGTCGCCACCGGTTCATACCTTCCCACGCTTCCTCGTCTTCTTCTATTTCTCTTTGTTTTATGGACTCCATTAACCATGCAACATTCGGTCTTTCTCTTTCTTCCCGGAGGCCGGTGCATCAAGGTATTCTTTGGCTATCATGTGTTATTCACATTTCATGTCCATACGATGAGTTGTATATGCGATGCTTTCATTCTATACACTCTCCTGAGTTAAGTAGTCCATTTCTAAAACTCTCAATTTGTTTTTATTTTTTCTCCTAGGTTCCCAGTAATTGCATCTGTAACCTGTTACAAGCTGTACTCTACTTCTATAGAACATCATTCTTACTTTTCAACTTTTTAACATATCTTAGAAGAGCATAACAGAGGGTTTAGAGTCTAGATTGCTGCTTTCCCGGAAGTTACTCATTATTGTATTTCCCAATTACTTGCTACCCAAGTATTAAAATGTTTTACTTATTTCGGTGTGCCGCCCATCACTATTGTGCCTTCTGCATTTCCTCCATTGCACAGATATTCAGTCATCTGAAAATTTATTTTCATATGACACTTATTTTCATCTAGTAATTTTTTTAGCATATAGAAGATATCAACGTCTGCACTAGCCTCTACTACCTGGTAACAAGCGAAGAAACAAAGTGTACATACGCTGATCCTTCGTTATCTCAATATACATTCCTGTTCAGTTCCTACCTACTGCAGAAGTCTAAGACTTTCTGAATACATGTGTTAAACAATGTAGGAGATAAGCAGTATCCTTGCTTCAATCCTGTTGTAATTTTCAAAGGCTGCGACGAAATTTTAATTCCCATTTTAATTTCACAGGCTGCAGACTTGTCTAGGTTGCATATACTTCTAATGCATGTCTTTTCAAGCCCACTCACTCTCAGTTTATTCGGTGGTACTGTGTCATGCTCCTTCTCGAGATCTATGACAAGTCACCTACTGTAACATCACCTCCCTCTTTCCTGTATAAACTTTCCACTCAATAACGATTGCTAAAAACTGATAAACATGGTGATTCCGCTATGATACTATAAACTTTGAGGGATGATGGGGAAAGGTAAATGTATGAATTTGAAATAAGGGACCCTGGTTCGGAAATGACCGAGTCGAAAGTTACAAGCTAAAATCGTTCTGATACCTCTGACAGTGGACCTCTTCTACTGCCTTCTATATTTTAAGACGCAGTAGTGTGGATCAAAATGAGAAAAAAAGTCTAGTAAACATGGCCTCTAAAATGCACGCCTTAATAGCTATGACCATTACTACGCCCTCGCAGCTGTGAAACATTTCTACTGGACAAGTGCTCCTTGCTCTTAAGGTATGCATTTTAGAGCCCATGTCGAATGACTTTTTTCCTTGTTTTTGTCCATATTATCTCTTCCCAATACATGGAAAGCAAAGAAGTTTTATCCAGAATGAGATTTTCACTCTGCAGCGGAGTGTGCGCTGATGTGAAACTTTCTGGCAGATTAAAACTGTGTGCCGGACCGAGACTCGAACACGGGACCTTTGCTTTTCGCGGGCAAGTGCTCTACCAACTGAGCTACCCAAATACGACTCACGCCCCGTCCTCACAGCTTTACTTCTGCCAGTACCTCGCCTCCTACCTTCCAAACTTTACATAAGCTCTCCTGCGAACCCTGCAGAACTAGCACTCCCGAAAGAAAGGATATTTTGGAGACATGGCTTAGCCACAGCCTGGGGATGTTTCCAGAATGAAATTTTCACTCTGCAGCGAAGTGTGCGCTGATATGAAACTTCCTAGCAGATTAAAACTGTGTGCCGGACCGAGATTCGAACTCGGGACCTTTGCCTTTCGCGGGCAAGTGCTCTAGTAGTAGAGGCTGTAGTAGAAGAGGTCCACTGTCAGAGGTATCAAAAAGATTTTCGCTTAAAACTTTCGACACCGTCGTTTCCAGACTAGGGTCCCTTACATCAAATTTATACATGTACTCTTCCCCATCCTTCCTGAAACTTATCATCACAGAATCCCCTTATATTTAGTAATGGCCAATAATGACAAACCACAAGCAGCAGCATTATAATTGAATTGGCTTCCGCGGAAAAAAGTCGGATGACACAGAAGTTTTCTGGGTACGATACCGCGTCATAGTATAAGGAACTATTACTTGTGAAACCAATGTTTCTGCCACGGTTACAGTACACTCACAAGAAGACCACTGTAATCGTGGCCGAACCGTTGGTTTCACTCATAGTCCAGAATGAGTTTTCTCACTCTGCAGTGGAGTGTGCGCTGATATGCAATATCCTTGCAGATAATGACTGTGCGCCGGAACGAGACTCGAACTTGAGACTTTGCCTTTCGCGGGCAAGTGTTTTACCGAGTCGTGCTACCCCAGCACGACTCACGCTCTGTTGTCGCAACTTTCCTTTCGCTAGTACCCCACCTCCTACCTTCCAGAATTCACGTACGCTCTCCTGATAAACTTGCAAAACTAACACTCCTGAAATAAAGGATACAACGGAGACATGATTTAGCCACAGACCCGGGAGATGTTTCCAGAATGAGACTTTCACCCTGCAGTGGAGTTCCAGGAGTGCTAGTTCTGCAAGATTAGCAAGAGAGCTTCTGTGAATTTTGGAAGGTAGGAGACGAGGCACTGCCGAAAGTAAAGGTCTGAGGACGGGGCGTGAGTTGTGGTCAGTTCGTACAGCACTTGGCCGAGAAAGACAAAAGTCCCGAGTTTGAGCCTCGGTCCGGCACGCAGTTTTAATCTGCCAGGAAGTTTTACGTGTAATAGTTTTGTTAGACTGTGACGTGGTACCATACCCAGAAAAGATTTCGTGTTACAAGTAGTGCTCTGGGTTGCTGGGAAAACTAACGTTTCATGTAGATCAAAGTAACCAAAAATTGAGCATTACAGTTAGACAATGCTAGAAATGGAAATATGGAATTCTCTAGTTTACTTGCTTTTTTTAAAATCCAAAATATCAATTTTTACATTTCAAGAAATTATATATCATGATACGAATGCTGCTTATAATGCACTTTCGACGAAATGCGAGTACAAAGTTACACAAGCACGATGAAATATACGAAAGTTAGCCAAGCAGCAGCGTCAGCACAACTGGCAGAGCTGCCAAATTGCCAGTACGCTCGTAATGCGTTAGACCCACGTAGATCTTCCAGCAAACATTTCTATCGTTACAAATAATCACGTGCTTTGGAAAGGTACAACAACCACAATAATAATAATAATAATAATAATAATAATAATAATAAGTCCCGTGGAGGCCCGGGAAATGAATAGGCCTCCGGTATGTTCTGCCAGTCGTAAAAGGCGACGAAAAGAACAAACCACTAATAGGGCTAACCCCCCTTTTAGTGTGATTAGTTGGTTCAGGACAGAACTAAAGAAGCCTCGGATAAGTGCCGTCATGGTCGGGGACGACGCTTGAACCCTATGCCCGCCCACAATGGTAACGACACTGCTAGCCAACTGGAAAAGGATTTAAATCCAAATAGAGGTGTTTTGCAGGATATGCTTCCTGCAACCACACTAGAAGGAAAACAAAGAGGATTAGATGGTCAGATGAAGTTAACCGACACCTCATGTTCTGTTATTACCAAGCAACAAACCTAGGAACCAACACAACTGGATACAGATCACAAGTATACACAATATTTATTACCAAATACCCAGAATTAAAATTTTTAACAGAACAATGACTAGGTGATCAGATCCGTGTAATAATAAAAAATAACAGGATACCCCAGTCAGAATTAGAACACATCAAACAACAAGTACAACAAATACTGGAACAAAATAATGTGCAATCAGAAGAAGAAGAAGAAAATACAGTAAAGGACTCAAACATCCCACAGCAAACAAACAAAGGACAACACGCATCAATTAAACAATCAGAGGAAAACAAATACAGACATTAGACTATTCTTGCATAGATCGCCAAATAACCCACAAGTCGAAACAACAATAACAACTATCAACACAATCATACACAACAAAATAAATGAAAACACAACTATGGAAGAGTTACAACTACTGGTTTATATAGGAGCACTCATTACACTAAATATACACACTAGGCAGAGATCAAAACCAACAACACACACAAGAAACCCACAAAACCAGCATTGCAACACAGGCTACAGACCAGAATACAAAAACTGAGAAAAGACATCAGACAGCTAACACAATTTATAAGAAATGAAATGTCAGACAAAAAACGAAAAAGGTTAGGCAAAATCTCACAACAAGAAGCGATAGAGCAATTAGATGAAAAGAAGCAGAAATTACAAGCATTGGCCAAACGACTTAGAAGATACAAAAAAAGTGAAAATAGAAGGAAACAATACCAAATATTCAACACAAACCAAAAGAAATTTTACCAGATAATAGATAACACACACATTAAAATAGGCAATCCACCAAACATAACAGACATGGAACACTTCTGGAGCAACATATGGACAAACCCGGTACAACATAACAGGCATGCACGGTGGATACAAGCAGAAACAGATACATACAACATGATACCACAAATGCCTGAAGTGATAATTTTGCAACATGAAGTCACCCAAGTAATTAATTCTACTCACAATTGGAAAGCCCCTGGAAAAGATAAAATAGCAAATTTCTGGCTAAAGTAGTTCACCTCAACACATTCACATTTAACTAAATTATTTAACAGTTACATTGCAGACCCATACACATTCCCTGATACACTTACACAAGGAATAACTTACCTGAAACCTAAAGATCAAGCAGACACAGCAAACCCACCTAAATATCGCCCTATAACATGCCTACCAACAATATACAAAATATTAACTTCAGTCATTACACAGAAATTAATGACACATACAACACAGCACAAATTTATAAATGAAGAACAAAATGGCTCTTGCAAAGGAGCAGAAGGATGTAACGAGCAACTGATAATAGATGCAGGGGTGACATATCAAGCTAAAACTAAACAAAGGTTGCTACACAAAAGTTTTTGATAGTGTTCCCCACTCATGGTTACTACAAACATTGGAAATATACAAAGTAGATCCTAAATTGATACAGTTCCTAAACATAGTAATGAAAAATTGGAAAACCACACTTAATATCCAAACAAATTCAAATAATATTACATCACAGCCAATACAGATTAGGCGTGGAATATACCAAGGAGACTCATTAAGTCCTTTTTGGTTCTGCCTTGCTCTGAACCCACTATCCAACATGCTAAATAATACAAATTATGGATACAATATTACTGGAATATACCCACACAAAATCACACATTTGCTATACATGGATGATATAAAACTACTGGCAGCAACAAATCAACAACTCAACCACTTACTAAAGATAACAGAAGTGTTGAACAATGATATAAATATGGCTTTTGGAACAGACAAATGTAAGAAAAATAGCATAGTCAAGGGAAAACACACTAAACAAGAAGATTACATATTGGATAACCACAGCGACTGCATAGAAGTGATGGAAAAAACAGATGCCTATAAATATCTAGGATACAGACAAAAAATAGGAATATATAATACAAATATTAAAGAAGAACTAAAAGAAAAATATAGACAAAGACTAACGAAATTACTGAAAACAGAACTGACAGCAAGAAACAAGACAAAAGCTATAAATACTTATGCTATACCAATATTGACCTATTCATTTGGAGTAGTGAAATGGAGTAACACAGACCTAGAAGCACTCAATACACTTACACGATCACAATGCCACAAATATAGAGTACATCACATACATTCAGCAACAGAAAGATTCACATTAAGCAGAAAGGAGGGAGGAAGAGGATTTATCGACATAAAAACCTATATTATGGACAGGTAGACAATTTAAGAAAATTCTTCATAGAACGAGCAGAAACCAGCAAAATACACAAAGCAATCACTCATATAAATACATCAGCTACACCATTGCAATTTCATAACCACTTCTACAACCCTTTAGATCACATAACATCAACAGATACAAAGAAAGTAAATTGCAAAAAGAAAACACTACACGGCAAGCACCCGTATCATCTAACACAGCCACACATCGATCAAGACGCATCCAACACATGGCTAAAAAAAGGCAATATATACAGTGAGACAGAAGGATTCATGATTGTAATACAGGATCAAACAATAAACACCAGGTATTACAGCAAGCATATTATTAAAGATCCCAATACCACAACAGATAAATGCAGACTTTGCAAACAACAAATACAAACAGTAGACCACATCACAAGCGGATGTACAATACTAGCAAATACAGAATACCCCAGAAGACATGACAATGTAGCAAAAATAATACACCAACAACTTGCTATACAACATAAACTAATAAAACAACACGTTCCCACATACAAGTATGCACCACAAAATGCACTGGAGAATGATGAATACGAATTATACTGGAACAGAACCATTATAACAGATAAAACAACACCACATAACAAACCTGACATCAGACTCACCAATAAAACGAAGAAATTAACACAACTAATCGAAATATCCATACCCAATAGAACAAATATACAGAAGAAAACAGGAGAAAAAATTGAAAAATACATCCAACTGGCTGAGGAAGTCAAGGACATGTGGCATCAGGATAAAGTTGACATTGTACCAATTATACTATCAACACAGGAGTCGTACCACACAGTATCCACCAGTACATCAACGCAATACAGCTACATCCAAACATATATATACAACTACAGGAATCTGTAATTATTGATACATGTTCAATTACCCGAAAGTTCTTAAATGCAATGTAACATATACCGTACAGTTAAAAGGAAGTCACGCTTGATCAAGGTCCGCGTCACTTTCCATTTTTGACCAGACATAACGTCTGAGAAAAGAAATAATAATAATAATAATAATAATATATTATTATTATTATTATAATTATAATAGTGTTATATTCGAAGAGAGGTATAACAACGGTTTTTCTTGGGTATTTGCTTCTCTTGCGAGGGTTATTGACAGCTCTTCTCATGGTAGTACGCTGTTCTGCGTAGGCGTAACCTTTTTAATACTGAATATATCGTGATTAATAGTCGTTAAAAGTGGGTTCCAAATATCCGGTAACACTGTGCAACAGGATTAAAGGATCACTTTTTCGAAACAGCTGAACTGCTTTCCATTGTGATGCATAAGTTTGATATTTGGCTCACATCTGCCCTACATAATTCCTGTGTAATAGTGGAAAAGCGTGGCATTCTACGACGTAATCCTCGGGCTCGGTGACGCGTCAATGAAACTACCCCCCCTTCCCTGGGGCGTTGACAGCCACACATTTCGTGGTCGAAAACGACAGTTCGCAGTGCGATGAGCAACAAAAAGATGTTCCTGACAACCACTGACAGTGCTGACACTCACTGACGTTTCATCCACTCTCCAAGGACACTGCGAGGCTGCATTCTCATTGAAAGTGATAGCACCCCTTTGGACTGCAGAGCGACCTCAGTTTTTGCTCTCGTGTACAAGTTGGAACCAGCAGACCATTCTAAACCATTCGATGAAATCTGAACGTGATCTGAAGCAGCAAAGAGTACTTATGCTTTTACATCCCTCCTGTGGCGTGATCACGCGGGAGTGCAACATTAACGTGTGCGTGAATAAAACGGCAAAGGGCCCCTCTAAGTTTGCAAAACCCTCGGTGCATCCCCGGCGTCTTTGTTGAGCACGTTACAAATGTAGCTACATAAATTTCGACACCAAATCAGCCCGGCGGCTGCTCCAGCGCCTGTGGGAAGGCAATCTCTTCGACAGCCTTTGGGTGCGGTTTACGTATCCTTAGGCGCTACAGCAGCCGCCATGCTTAATTGGTGTCTAAGTTTCTGACTGGCACATTTATAATGTGTGCAACAAAGTTGCGCGAGTGGCGCCGTGGGTGTTGCCAAATTGGGGTGGGGGGTGGGGGGATCTTAGAGTGACCCTTTGCCGTTTCATTCATGCACATATTAATGTTGCACTCTCGCATGATTACAGCATAGAAAGGCGAGAAACAGGACGGCTGGAAAAGGAGATGTACCCTTTGTTACGAGGGTCGTTCAATAAGTAATGCCCCACATTTTTTAAAAAAGCAATTAATACACACAGAGAAACGTCTTTGTTGATGATTCACATTTGATGTATTTTCTGTGCGCCGGTGAAGTTTCGAACCGTTCTGGCAAAAGGCAGAGCGGTGTTACAGCGTCAAATTGGTATCTGCATACGACTCACATTACATGGAGCGTGCTGTTATTAAATTCGAATGTGCAGAAAAACAAACCGAGGTGAACATCCATAAACGTTTGTGTGCAGTGTACGAGGATGCTGCAGTTGATATTAGTACAGTTGGGTGGTGGGTAAAGAAAGTTACAGCCTCAGGAAATGCAGAAACAGAGCTTCATGATCAGCCACGCTCGAGACGTTCTGTCACAGTCACTGCTCCAGACAAGCTGAATCCTGCAGATGCCACTATTCGTGCTGGCCGGCGCATTACAACTCGACAATTTGCTCTACAGTTGTCGGTCAGCATTGGAAGTGCGTCTGCAATGATCTAGACTCACGGCCACTCCGCAACACGCCCACGCACAAGTCTGAGAACCCGGGAACCCATCGCCAAATTGAGTTGGCCTTCACTGCCTCATCCACCTACAGTCCAGACCTGGCACCCTCGGAGTTCATCTCTTTGGGCCGCTTAAAGATTCTCTACGGGGAACACACTTTGAAGATGACGAGACTGTCAGACATGCAGTAAAAACATGGCTACGCCTAAAGGACAAGAGCTTTTACCAGCAGGGAATACATGCTCTTCCACAACATTGGCGTGTGGCCACAGAATGTGATGGAGACTACGTAGAAAAATAGGACATGGACAAGACATGTCGATGCATATTGTCATCAAATTCTGACTCTTAACAATAAATGTGTTCTGAGAAAAAAAAAAAAAAACGTGGGGCATTATTTATTGAACGACCCTCGTACTTCGGATCATATTCGAATTTCGCTGAATGGTTTCGAACGGTTCCTAGAGATTCCAAACTGCACACGAGAACAAAAGTTGCGGTCGCTCTGCACTCCAGAGGGGTGTTATCACGTTCGATGTGGATGCAGCCCCACAGTGTCTTTAGAGAAGCGTCAGAGGGTGTCAGCTGTGTCGAAGTTTGGAAAGAAATCTTCCTGTTGCTTATCGCACTGGGAAAGTCGCTTTCGACTTGATGTGCGTGGCAATATTGGCCCTGGGAAAGGAGGGGTTTCATTGACGCCCTTTATGTCACCTTCCCTTTTATGCCATTTCCTGACACCTTCTCGTGTCTATTCTGAGCGGCGGTGTGTCAAACGTTTTCATCGGCCACCCACAAGAAAAGTGCATGATTTCAATGCTAGTGTCACGGTTGTGACCTCCGTCGCATAGACGTCAAAAGATGGAGTGAAATTGGGGGGGGGGGGGGCGCAAGAGGCGCTGTGATGACCTTTTCGTGCACGGTGGTGAGGTTCGGTGCCAATGGGACATCATTAATCCATCTTAGAGCTCACATGAACTTCTGAGCTATGGCCTTCTTTTTCACATGTGTTAACACCTTGCTGTCTGAAGTGTCACCCAGCTGAGGGTTGCAGGCATCTTTGAGCCTCATTTGAAACATACGCTGTCAATGGGAGAGAATTACGGCGTTTCGAAAAAGCTATTCTTTAATTTTGTTGCGCAGTGTTGTTGAGCTTTAATATGAATCGTCTAACAGGTCTCGATAAAGAAAATTAATCTCTCCCAACCACTTCCAGTTGGTATATTAAAAAACCAAAAACCCGCCTCGATTGCGAAAAAAGCACCTAGTGTTAAGTGTTCGCAATCGAGGCGGGTTTTTAGTTTTTTAATATTTTAACCAACGATTGCTGACGCGCTGCGATGTTGAAGGTTCTTACTTCCAGTTGGTCCGTTTCAGACACAGACACACGACTTACTGGCGGGCGCCCGCAGCTGGTAAGCCTGGTGTTGAAGGGAAGTCGCCCAACCGTGTCGGAGAACTTGTTGTGGTGGCAAGTGGATGCCAGTTGTAGTTGCAGTGTAAAAGCAGCCTTAATAAGGCAGCCAACTGGTTTAGTAATCGTGTGTTAATACAGAATGTGCAACGCAACGAACTAAGTAAGTCTGTCAGCAACGACTGTGACGCGAGCATTTTTCCATAATATTATTTGATAGGGGGCGACTGCCGAATAGGATAGCTGCATGCCGTTTTCAAAAATAAGGCGATTCAGACTGTACGAACGACACGATACGGCACAGTAAAGGGTCCTGGCGTGACGGCATAGGCATTCTACTGGAGTGGCCTCACTCTCGACGGAACGGTCACGCCCTAATAATAGATACGGCAGACGTGTGCTGTGCCGGAAAAAGATGCTGCGCCACTGGAAGGGGCAGAGAGGACAGTGGGGCGGATCCTGGACAGCCACAGCAAGGGACACCTGCCTCATGGTGGCTAATTTAAATTACTTGGTACCTCATGTTTCAACTCCAACCTTCCCTCTGTGCTCAGCCGTCCGCAGCGACAGAAAATCTCTTTACAGTCCATGTGCTACAAAATCATGTCGACAATCTTAAATAGGCTACATGTAAGGTATAAATATCACTGTGAGGCAGTTGAATGGCTGACAACTTTCCTGAAAAACGATATCTGTGGACAGTGAACTCTACAGTCACAAATTGGAAACAGGAAAGGATCGCGGTTGAATGTTCCACCCACCGTCCTGTACGCCTCCTATGACAAACAACGAATTTTTAGAGCATACCATAGACAGCAGACTATTCAAGGTTGTCAATATTGCTAAGACTCAGTGTGATTTCATGAAAGGTTGTGGGAACACCGACGCTATCCTCGCAACTAGCTTGCTTACAGAGAAACTATGTGAGAGATGTAATCTTCGCATTTCCACTTCGCTCTTCTGGATCTAGAAAAGACTTTTGGAGGGGTACCACATGATCACATTTGATTTGTCCTCTGATATCATTAAGTAACTGAAAAGTAATCGAACGGCGCAGCCACTATATCTCAATCCTCAAACTCTAGTACTATATGTTACTGGGGTATCAAGTGATTTCCCTGTTTCTTGGGTCTCCATCAGATATCTGCTCTTTCATCCCTCCTCTTCAGCATAATAATGGACATGATCGAGAGGGATCGTCATAAATTAGAATCTTGAGCACCGCTGCCGATGTTTTTCTGGCTGCTGAAGACAGTAACGACTTTGAAAGACAAGTCCAAGCATGAAAGAACAGCTTCGAACATTCAGAACTATTCCTCAATATAAAGAAGACAAACTCAATACCTATCAACAGATTCATTTAATACGGATTCCATCACGATCGACGGTACGTATCTGCCAAAGACAAATCAAGAAGTAACTTGACTCAAAAATCGATGGCGACCGCTTACTCGTTCCCGAAATCAAACACTGAGTTAGCAGCGTATGGTTTAAATGGCCGACAATGGCTTGTGTGCTCTGTGGTAAGAAGATCCCGGACCGACTCAAGTCGCGAATGTACCGCTCTGCAATCAGCGTTGTACCGTGTAAAAGAAACGAAGCAGATCAACGACCTACTGTAATGGAAACCAAAATGTTTCGGTGGACGCCAGATCTGACACACCGCCGCTGTGACCAACGATGAAATTCGCTGGGGATTTGGCACCAAACGTTGAGAAGATAAGGGAAAGTCGCCTAAGGTGGTATAGACATGTAATTCGAACAGATCAAGAAACAGTAGCAAAACGATGGTTTTAGTTGAAAATCGATGATAAAAAGACTATTGGGCCCATGCAAAGTTGGCTAGATACCCTCCATATCGACTTAAAGACAGGGAGCCTCCACATTGCCCAAGTAGAAGATATCACCAGATGGAGACAGAGTGTCAAGAGTGCAGACCTCGTTTCACTGCGGGACACTAAAGAAGAAAAGTACTATACATATCTGTACTCTCTTCTGGTATTCTGTTTCTTTACCGAATTGCGCAATGAAGTCAGCCAGTACAATCTTCGCACCTCTGGAGATTTTTTCCAATACTTCCTCGAGTTTGGCCCAATAGTTTTCGTTTATCTTGTGGATCTTTTCTGTTTTCTAGGTTAGTGGGCGCACATAGAATATCGGTGTTATCCGCTAGGTCATGAGGACGTTGTTTATGGGAGATATTTCTCTGACTGAGTTGATTACATTTCTGTTTATCAAAAAGGCCATGCCCGGAAGCGGAGCGGCGTTAGCGACTCTTGTTCCTGTTTTGCACCTGAAGGTCCAAAATGGCTCTAAGCACTATGGGACTTAACATCTGAGGTCATCAGTCCAAAAATGGCTCTGAGCACTATGGGACTCAACTGCTGTGGTCATAAGTCCCCTAGAACTTAGAACTACTTAAATCTAACTAACCTAAGGACATCACACACATCCATGCCCGAGGCAGGATTCGAACCTGCGACCGTAGCGGTCGTGCGGTTCCAGACTGTAGCGCCTTTAACCGCTCGGCCACTTCGGCCGGCGATCTTCAGTCCCCTAGACTTAGAACTACTTAAACCTAACTAACCTAAGGACATCACACACATCCATGCCCGAGGCAGGATTCGAACCTGCGACCGTAACAGCAGCGCGGTTCCGGACCGAAGCGCCTAGAAGCGCTCGGCCACCGCGGCGGGCTGCACCTGAAGGTCCAGTAGTTACTGTAGTCTACTGTGTCTTCATCGCTGAATCGTGTATATGTACACGATTCACCGATGAAGACAAAACTGTTCCGTCTGTTTCTGGTAGCATATTTTATGCATTATGAATGAAACACAGAAAAAACACACACACACACACACACACACACACACACACACACACACACACTTGCGTAATATTTAGTATCTTCTTTTACAAAACTCTTTCTGGTGTTAAGCCATCGTCATGCGAGAAGCTAAATATGCGCGTCTGTCAAATTTGCGTAGGATCAAAGATTTTGAATTAGTGTATCTGTAGGATATTTCGGTTGGTTCCCAAAAGTGACACCTGTTAATGTGTGTTTTAGCACTAAAACGAGAGTAATATTTAAGTGAAAGTACGATGTAAAAGTGTAAGTCAGGTAAAATAGGTCAGACATTAAATAATGAACTGTATAACAAATTATAACAATTGTTATGATAAGAAAATAAACTGAACAATAAACTTTGGTGATATGTTAAGAGGGGGTATCTGAACAAGACATCTTGTCTTTAACAGGTCCAATTTTACAAACAGGTAAGATTTTACATCTGAGATTAACCAGGTAAGTGAAGCAATTATGGCTGTACAAAGTAATAACATATGGTGTCTGTGACATCAATCCCTCCTTCCACAGAGTGCCATTAAAACCCACAAAAAGTGCAGCTGATTTGAGACCTCACTGAAATCTAGCTTCTACTAGAGTTGTCAATGCTAAGACTCGAGCGCAGGTGCTCCGATGTTTCCTGATGCCACCTTGTTCGATAGGAATGATTTTTATCAATGGCGTCTCTCAAGCTACTTCGAATAAGCATTTGTACTAGCTTACACGTCATACCGAGTAGCGATAATGGTTGACAGTGAGATGAATCAGTTCCCTCTTTGCCTCGTTCTATTATGGTTGTTATCTTAGCAAAGCTTTGGCAATTTTCCAGTTCTCACTATCTCATTGCAAAATTCAATGAGCCATAATTTTGTTTTTGGTCAAATGGCTTCAATGAACTCTCGAATACGTCATCAAAGCCAAGTTTTATTTACCTTTCTGTGGAAGTCACGTTAACAGTCCAGATGCGGTTTTACATGGAACCTATTTACGTGCAATCCATTTTTCACGGTTCACGAGTGTACCACGTCTACTTTAGTTTTAGATGCAACAGCAGCGGCATTCACCTTCATACTAACGACAAACCGCGTCGAGTTTTCAAAACATTCAGTATCATGTATTTTACTGTGGAAACAAATTTGTGCTATTAAATGACTTATGTTGTGCGGTGACTTTACAAGCACTCTCAACGACTTTCAATAAAAATTGATCAGCTTTCCAAATAGTACACCTTTTCTATAAGAAATGCACAAGCACTGCCAGAACAAATCATTTTTAATGATATATTAGTCATTTCATGATTTTTTGGCAACTAGCTACACCAGAAATGATTATAAGAACAGCTGCACATGCCTCTTATGTTATCTAAATAAACAATTGCATCAGAGCTGCCAAATAAAAAGGAAAGTATGGCTAATGGAACTCTGTAACATATACACGGATCATTCAACTTCTTACATGAGTATATAGGAAAGTACAATACTGGGACGAATATGTAAACTATGGAACAAAACAAAAAATATAAATGTATACTTAAAAAGAATTGTCACTTAAGAATTAATAATGAACACAATCATGGAACAAAGCTGCAACTAATTGATATCACGCCTCTGCGCGGGAGTACACGGAAAAAAAATTTTACTTCTATCAGGTAGTGACACACGGTGTGCATCGAACATTCGAAAAAGCTATAGTCCCCCTTCAAACTGTCCCCTGTAGATGGGATGGAGTTCATCCGGCCACAGCATAATAACCAGGAATAATGTTAATAGGGGTGTTTAACAGTCATGATACCACTTCTATTATACAGTGTTCCGTACTGAGAGAGTAAAGTTTGTATGAGATTGGTATATGTTATTTCGCTGTCACGCAGTTAACGTTCAGACACTTGCGAATACTTTCTACGTCCACATTTACGTAGTTTTTTGTCATTGACCAATAACGAGGAAAAAAAACGTCGTAAACTGAAGGACCAACACTACTGGAAGCGTTTATCATCTAGAGCAATCTGGCATTTTCACTTGCGCGGAGAATATTGGCTAAATAGTGTTAAGGTTACACGACCAACACCCACGCGTGCACTTGCTAATTGTCAATATCAATAACATGCCCTGGCTTTATAAAACTTACTGTGAATTGGTGTGGCGAGGGAGGATACTAGTTGTGACTGCGAAATTAATTTGTTTTCTGGGGGGAGGGGTATGATCGACAGCTTCCCTCGCCTCTGCCACGGGCCTTAACGCACTTTGCAGAATATGTACAAATGACAGCAGGGACCAAGCACATTACAGAGAGTACAATACTGATCATCGTAAAGCGCACTGAAAACTGTGAGTGCAATTGAGGAAGGTACGCCCTGTTGACGCTCAGCAAAAGCGCAAACCCTCTAAAAACGAAAAAGAAAATCAACTCCGCGTCATTTCTACGGTTTCAGACTTGGAAAAGACACTAAGTCGTTAGATGGAGTCAACGGTGGAACAACAACAAGAAGTATCTGAATTACTATTTCTTTAATTTCCTGTATTATTAGTTTTGTTTGCATCTGAGTTAAGAACACATTTGTTCATTTCCAAGCCATTACCTTCGTTAAAAGCACGTCGTTAGTCAAATTCTAAAATACAAAATATGAAAGAATATAAATAGTTTCCCAGCACTCAGTTTGTACACATCACAGTTGTTATAATATACTGGAGTCATTCTCATGTTAACAAAATAATTTCGTAGTACAAAACTTATTAATTTCGAAGAGTTCTCACTTTCACAGCCCGCGTTATTGATGCTACTAACTACTTTACACTCAACCATCTGCATTCATTTTACATTCTTGAACGGTGTCGCCATGGCACAGCACTAGTATGTATTTGCTAATTTTTCGTAGTACCTGTATGTGCGTATCTTCCGATATTTGACAATAACATTTGTATAGACATATTTTACTTAGTATTTTTAATTATTACATAGGATTCCATCAATCAGTGTATAGTACGACAGTAGATAAAATATTTTGCCCAGCATCCATTAAGTTCCTTTAAATACTCTAAAAACTAGCTGAAATTTAATGTAACAATTTTCATTTGGTTTCAAAAACTTTTTAAATTACTTTCACAAACGCAACTTCATACTGACTACAGCCACACGCACTGTCGTAGTTGTTTACGGCCCGTGGAGCTATGCGTCTTGCTACAGTCGCTTGGATCATGTTTCTTTAAATAGAGCAAAAAACCTACATTTAAATTCTGAATCTCCATTCATTAATTTGTCCGGCTCCTTCGTATTCCTATTCCGCTAATAAGTCCAGTTTCGGTTCCTTGCGTATTATGTGTAGAATTTACATAGTATTTTTAGTACTACCTGCTACATGTTTTGTACTTCGTAAATGACGACCAAAAACAGGCTCATTGTTCAGACTAATATTTTCTTAAATGTGTTAAAATTACGACCAGCCTGGCCTATACAAAAACGATCACATGATCCACACTGTAACATGTACCGGTCAGACGCTTCATACTTCCCACTACTTGAACTTTTAAAATTAGATCATGGACCGTAGGTTTCGGAAATAACGGAGGACAGCAATCATGGTGTATGAGCGACCGCTGTACGACTTTCGACTGAAGAGTTGGCGCAGCAAACAGAGCGATTCCTTACCGACCAGGACGTCACGAGTCAAATTCACGCACTTTTCACTTTTTTTTTACTCGTTGATAATTACAAATATTTAATGAAACTCAAGATTGCTTTGTGCAATAATTACAGGATACTATAATAATACAGCTGAAAATAACATAATATGTCGTTCTATATAACCACAGCGCACATCGTTTCGTATCACTTGTTGAAGGACATCTAACCCGTAACATCGTATAGACATATTTTACTTAGTATTTTTAATTCTTACATAGTATTCCATCAGTCAGTGTATAGTACGACAGTAGATAAAATATTTTAGAACTCGCTCCCGAGGCCTGTTGTGGTGGAATGCTTCTGTACTCCCCCTACCCTCCTTAAATTGCCATGCCTACGATGTTTTGTTGTGGGTCGCGTTATCGCTTCTGTGTTTATTTTGTTGACACATGTTACTGATAGATGATGGAGTCTCCTAGACCGCGCCTCGTGAACTACGTACTTGTTTTCTCACTACGGTATAGTATTGCTCAAATTGTGTTGGCACGAATGTGTCATTTTTAACTTTCCCGAGTTTGATGAAATTGTTAGGTATAAGTGATATAGATCAAGAGATAAACGAAACGAACGACTACTTTACGTTGTATGTTAACCGGGGACCTAGAAACGACGGAGAGGCTCCGTCCCCGCCGCAGTAGCCCACAACACTACGACGACTACCAGTGTCCACTTCACCCCTCCGCCGCCCCACACAGAACAGAGTGTTATTGTGCGGTTCGGCCCCCGGTGGACACCCCCCCCCCCGCCCCCCCGGGAACGTCTCACACCAGACGAGTGTAACACCCATGTTTGTGTGGTAGAGTAATGGTGGTGTACGCGTACGTGTAGAACTTGTTTGCGCAGCAATCGCCGACATAGTGTAGCTAAGGCGGAATAAGGGAAACCAGCCCGCATTCGCCGAGGCAGATGAAGAACCGCCTAAAAACCATCCACAGACTGGCCGGCTCACCGGACCTCGACACAGGTCCGGGCGGATTCGTGCCGGGGGCCAGGCGCTCCTTCCTGCTCCGAAAAGCCGTGCGTTAGACCGCTCGGCTAACCGGGCTGGCTCACAACTTTACGTTAGCCAGTGATCACAGTTCTGCTATCGAAAAAAAGTATCATTCCGAGGAAGAACTTCAGGAAAGTTGTGATGGGATCTGTCTGTTTCTTCAATGAAATGCTTAAAGTGTCTGTTAAAATCGAATGTGTTTTGAGTGGTGATAAAAATGTAGTTCCCAGAAATGAATGTCAATTTGACAGACTTTCTTTTCGTACCCATCGGGTAGATTTTTTTATTGCAAAACGCAAAATTAAACCCTAGAATTTAGTTTTATTTGGGAATTTATTTGCTACAGAGATTGTATAATTTTTCAAAATGTAAAATTCAGTACTCTAACAGTCTATTTATGTGTACTATTTAAAAGAACAACACAAAATTATGAGCTTTTGTTTGATGAATACCAAAATGCTGCAGGCTTTGTTTAGTGCAATAAAATAAACTAGAAGCATTTAAACAACACTTAAATAATCGTAAAAATAAATGTTATGTAATATAAATTAAAATTTTCAAATGATTTTGCCCTACATCTCGGTTTAAACATAGGGGTCCGAGAGACCCCACCTCGTGGTATATGTTACAGGAAAGTCACCTCGCAAGTTAAGGGTTAAACACCATGAGCTGCACTTATAATTGTTAAATAGCCAAGCCTGTTTTGGGTGTATAGCCCATGGTCATGGCATACTCGTTTTATGTACCTCTTGTACCTCTGTATCAGTGGCACACGTGTCTGTTATCAATTCTTTGTGATGTTCAACTTGATGTTCATCTCTGAGTACACAGGTCACGCGTTACTGCAGTCAATTTTTGGTAATGACATTGGCCTATCTTTTAATTCTTTGTTTGCATTATATGACTGTTACGTCACATGTGACTAAGACATGTCACTGTGTACTAAGTGACAGCAGTAACATACACGACAACCCGCGTACTGTGAAGCGAACATCAAGTTGAACATACGAAGAATTTATAATTGACACGTATCTGATTGATAGAAATATATAATATGCCAATGACGATCGATTATATACCCGAATACTAGTTTAGCTATTAAAAATTTAAATTGTAGTTGCCGGCCGCGGTGGCCGAGCGGTTCTAGGCATTTCAGTCCGGAACCGCGCGACTGATACGGTCGCACGTTCGAATCCTGCCTCGGGCATGGATATGTGTGATGTCCTTAGGTTAGTCAGGTTTAAGTAGTTCTAAGTTCTAGGGGACTGATGACCTCCGATGTAAAGTCCCATAGTGCTCAGAGCCATTTGAACCATTTTAAATCGCAGTTCGTGATATTTAGAAGATATCCTTTAATAAAAATTCACAAGCTGCGGAGCCCTAAGCATTCAAGATCTGATCGTTTCATCATTCCGACATTCTCTTACAATTAATTAATTAAGCACTGACGCATCGTCATGAATAATCTTTTTCTTTACGGGGAATATATGGCAAAACAAATAAGAATCCGTTGGTATTCTTTAGACAAGTACATATACATCCCGCAGAGACCATGCAGATAAAATTTGGCGAATAACAGTTCACACGGCAGTCATTCTTCGAATGCATTGTCCGTGAATGGACCGGGAAAAAGCCTGCCAAATTAACATGTACCCTCTGCCATCCACTTCACATTTATTTGATCTCTTGATGCGACACGCTAATTCTAACTGAAATGGACAATAAGCACGCCAGTTTATCCCGAGCTTCTGAAATTCGAAGTAAGCCAACTGTTACAACAGAACGCAACAAAGACAGACAATAAACGGTGCGTCGGTCTCGGCCGTTGACGTCAAACGCCTTTTACGCTCGATACAATAAATAGTAAACACAACAGACGCTGACAATAGCTCTCTACTTTACAACAGCGTCCTTCCGCAGCGAAAGCGTCAGTTGCTAACGGAAACTAGCTATTGCAAAAGATCGCTAACCTCTGAGGATGTTGGCCAGTCGCTAGCGAAACGTCAGGTGAATCTTGTCATTTACCATGTTGTTTGTGCAAAGGATCGAAATTGTTTTTTCCTTTACAGCTTCGCAATATATCATTCCGCAGCTGGAAGCCTTGTGTACGGGCAGAGGGGAAAACAAAAATAAGATTTAGTTCTGTTTACCATACTTAGACGAACTCTTTTCTTCCTATATAAAGGCAAATAATTCATCCCAACACTTCAAGACTTCAAGTTGCTATCTCTTTATGTCCTACGTCGTAAGCTTCAGTTTTTTTCCCTACTCTGGGCCAACCTTGGATTGTCATCACTCAAATGCATGACACCGCACACAGACTTCGCAAACCGCGGACATCTCTGCGTCAAATCAGATTACTTTCCCGGACACAGTCGCGATAATAGATTGTTGGCGGCACCTCACTGGTCTCAACAAAGTAGTATGCAAAATGGGTGTATAGGATAAGGTCTAAGCGTACTTGCCACAGGTTTTTTAATATAAAACGAACAAAACTTCTTACACTCCAGTCGTCACTTGTTAATGTTAAATCTGTGGGGTGGTTATAATTAAACTTTTGCTACTTGAGAGTGCCTTCATGAAAAATGAGTGACTGTAGAATAATCAAAATTTGTGGAAACGTTTGTAAGGACACGTGGCTGAGAAATAACGAATAAACCATTGAAGGAAACATTTTAATTTCCACATGAGAGGGTAACGTTTGTTAACTCCATCCCATGTTTACGTTCCAGGCCACAAACGTTACTCTTTGTGACGTCCATCTGCATCCACGACAGTCTGGTACCCCATTAGAAATTTCTCTTATGCTGCCCCAATTTTCGAACGATGCACCATGAAATATTCAACTGTCGTAACACAGTTCGTGCACTGTGTGACGGTTGCACATTGTGTCTAACTTTCTCAGCCATGCCAACAGTAACTTCTTCAGAAATGTGTCGCGCAATTGGCCGTCGGACTCTCTCATAAGCAGTTCCCAAATCGCCAGTTAATTCGAATTTTCGGATCACGTTCTTCAAGCTCTGTGCGGAAAGTGGACCTCTCAGTATTCCTTTAATGTGTCGGTACTCGCGAAGAGCAGCAGCATTATTGCTGTTTGGATACAACAGCTTACGAGTAAAGCCCTGCCCACCGTGTCCAGATGCATGTTGACTGTCTGTAACTCCGATGCACAGTGATGTTCGAGTTTCACCCTGCATCGTCTTACAAGTAATGGTGCCGAACTGTTAAGTCAAGGAACTAGCACTAATAACCACGCAAACCTGCAGGTACACACAGCCTGAAAATCAGTCCTATAAAGTTGGGTACCCATTAGGTAAATAGTATTCCGTCTACATTGGCTCAGGTAGCGAAAGTTTAATTATAACCACCCTGTATTTATTTCCAATCAGCCGAATTTCTCCAGGCACAAAAAATGTCCGGTGTTACCCCGGACTGTCCGCCCCCTGGTAACTGAGTGGTCAGAGCGACGGAATTTCATACCCAACGGCCCGGGTTCGATCCCCGGCTGAGTCGGAGATTTTTCTCCTCTCAGGGACTGGGTGTTTTGTTGTCCTTATCATCACCACTTCATTCCCATCGACACGCAAGTCGCCGAAGTGGCGTCAACTCTAAAGACTTGCACCAGGCGAATGGTCCACCCGACGGGAGGCCCTAGCCACACACCATTTCCATTTACTCCAGACAATTCTTCAAATACCCCCCCCCCCCCCCACCCGATTAGGACGCCCTCAAAACTACGACATTTCCGGGGAAATACGGACTTATGGCAGCCCTAAGCAAGCACGTACCCCCCTCCTCCCTCTCCCTTTCCAGTGATCAACACTAACGGAACAATATAACACTATCACTCTTGCTGTTCGTTCAACTCTTGGCTTCTTTCCCTTTGATCACCCAGCACACTACCACTCCAACTGGAGCTCTCTTGGATGACGATGATGGTGATGGTGATGGTGATGGTGGTGGTGGTGGTGGTGGTGGGGGTGGTGGTGGTTATGAAGTAGCGCTCAACAGCTCGTCTATCAGCGCCCCTGATGAACAAGACCAAATGCGAACGTTCTAGGTTTAGGTTAGGTTTGACTTTAGCCGTGATGATTATCAATTGAAAATACAATTTACTTTTACCAACCACATCTACTATTCTTCAGTAATGCGTTTCGGAGGACTATACTTCCATCAACGGGTGAATAGATGACAATAAAGCACGGATGGTACTGACCGGAATCAGAAGTGAAATGAATTAAGAGGTCTTCATCAGAAAGTATATAACAGATGTTACAAGAACACGCGGCAGAATTTTGTTCCTTGCCAGTATCTTTAAAATAGGCAGCCCTTCCAGACCAAATCCGACAGAGGGCAGGGGCGAGCGAACGAGCGCGCGCGCAAGAGAGAGAGAGAGAGAGAGAGAGAGAGAGAGAGAGAGAGAGAGAGAGAGAGAGAGGGGGGGGGGGGGAATCTGTTCCCCTCCTCTAGCCCCGCTTCTCAAACACCCTCTCAACCTTCTCAATTTTACTCAGCAACGGAAAGTCCACAACACGGTGAGGGGCGAGTGACAGATATAATCATGATAAATTCAGATAGTTCCAATATGAAATAATTTTAACACGTCGCCGGCCGATGTGGCTGAGCGGTTCTAGGCGCTTCAGTCTGGAATGGCGCGACCGCTACGACCGCAGGCTCGAATCCTGCCTCGGGCATGGATGTATGTGATGTCCTTAGGTTAGTTAGGTTTAAGTAGTTCTAAGTTCTAGGGGACTGATGACCTCAGATGTCAAGTCCCATGTGCTCAGAGCCATTTGATCCATTTTTTTTAACACGTCAACAGTTTCCCGACAATATGTGACGAAATGAAGTGTTCTGGAGGGCGAGGAATGCCGTTCCTCAATGTCAAACTTCTATGCCCAACCTACTGTCTTGAAACCAAGCGGACGTAAATGGATTGTGTTTTGGGTATAGGAAGTGCTGTTTAATCATCTGAAGATTTCTCATTTAAGTATCAATAGATCTACATCTACATGTATACTCCATGAGCCAAGGCACACTGAATGGCAGTGGCTGCGTATTATTATCAGCGTATTTCTGTTCTATCTCATTCGCGTATTGCGCAAGGGGCAAAATGACTGCCTGAATAACACTGTACGCGCCATAACCTCTCTTACCTTGTATATATTAAAAACGCTAAAGAGACAGTGTGTGTTTCACTCCTCCAAGTTGAAAGGGCTGGACGGATTTAGTTGAAATTTGGAATGACGGTAGCTTTTTTGCCACGAGGCACGAATACCCATATTTTACTCATCCAGCGTTTGAGAATTGAGCACTCACTGACTTGCAACAAATTTTACACATAATACCAAACCTTTACCACACTACACCTCACAGACAACCCCTCAAAATAATGAAGGGAGAAAGAAGTTGACCAGTTACTTCATTTTCGCCGTTCATGCAGTAAAACTGCCGCACGAAGCATGACGTTTTAATTTATTACTTCTTTACTCTTACCTCCATTCGATACACATTTTGCAGTGTCCACACACGTTGCTGAATGTAACTACAAAAATGTATCATTGTACGACACGTAGTTCAGGAGGTATGACCTATAATACTGACTTGTGCGAAAAAAAATGCAACATCATGCATGCCGTTTTAATTTATTACTTCTTTATTACTAACTCTATTCACAACACATTTCGTTTGCAGTAGCCACAATACCACTGGAAGTAACTGCAAATGGTTCAAATGGCTCTGAGCACTATGGGACTTAATATCCGAGGTCATTAGTCCCCTAGAACTTGGAACTACTTAAACCTAACTAACCTAATGACATCACAGACATCCATGCCTGAGGCAGGATTCGAACCTGCGACCGTAGCGGTTGCGCGGTTCCAGACTGTAGCGCCTAGAACCGCTCGGCCACCCTGGCCGGCAAGTAACTGCAAAATTATATAATTGTAAGACACACAGTTCAGGAGATACGAAGCCATAATTATCGAAATGCGTGAAAATGAAACTGCAGGGAGAAATTCGCTAGAGATATTCATGAAATACGTACCCGCCAGGTTAGCCGAGAGCGCTAATGCGCTGCTTCCTGGACTCGGGTAGGCGCGCTGGCCCCGGATCGAATCCGCCCGGCGGCTTAACGACGGAGGCCGGTGTACCAGCCAGCCTGGATGTGGTTTTTAGGCAGTTTTCCACATCCCACTAGGTGAATAACAGGCTGGTCCCCACGCCCCGCCTCAGTTACACGGCTTGCAGACATCTGAACACTTTCGCACTATTCCATGGATTACACAAGACACAGACAGCTGCGGTACACTAATTCCGTCCCAGAGAGTACGGGGTGGCAGCAGGAAGGGCATCCGGCCACCCCCTTAAATTAACCTTGCCAAATCCGATTAACCATGCCGACCCTGCGTCATTGCGGGAAAAAAGCACAAGCGAAAGAAAGAAAGAAAGAATATTCATGAAATACGTACACAAACCCCTATGAAATATGATAAATGGATGTGAAATATATATCTGACATATGCGTACGTGGGCAAGGCCATAGGTAAAAAGCTCAATCTAAACCCCTGTAGTGATTTCAACCAAGTTACGATCTGGAAAGAAATACTGTGGGGGTAAGAACCACCAGCCCTCTATTGGGGTGGTGATGATAACGTGGATTCTCGACCATGGTTAGGTCAACTGTTAATACGGAAACCACGCATTGATCGGAAGCTACCGATACCAGAGTACATTCTGTGAAAAAAAGCACCATCTGCATATATCGGTTGGACAATATTATGGGAATAAAGTGATAAACGCATGCTTGAGCACAAATGCAGATGCTAGCCAAGCCGGTACATTGCATATTGTATTTGACCATGAACGGCACTGGTGCAATGTCGTCAACACGTTGCAAGTATCAGTCATGGTCAGAACAGTGTTAGCCGGCCGATGTGGCCGAGAGGTTCTAGGCGCTTCAATCTGGAACCGCGCGACCGCTACGGTCGCATGTTCGAATACTGCCTCGGGCATGGGTGTTTGTGATGTCCTTCCGTCAGTTAGGTTTAAGTAGTTCTAAGTTCTAGGGGACTGATGACCTCTGATGTTAAGTCCCATAGTGCTCAGAGCCATTCAGAACAGTGCTATGTGTAGTTGTGAGTGCCATCATGTCGGAATTAAGTGAATTCGGAAATGGGAAAATTGTTGGTGCTCGTATGTCGAGTGCCTGAGTAACCAAAACAGCAGAAGTATTCGGAGTTTCATGAGGCACCATATCTAAGATTTATACCACTTACTGGGAAAGCGGAAAATCACCATCCGCCAAGTCACAGAGCGGACGAAATGTGTGTAGAGTTTTCGTGACAGATGGTCACTGACGAGGACTGTGACGAAAAATAAGATGATGACGGCTGCAAAAGTCACTGAAGAACTGAATGTTGCATTCGTGTATCCTATGAGCATCAAAACAACTCTAAGTGAGCTCCTTATGAGGAAACTGCAAGGCGAGGTGAAATTCCAAAACCACACACCAGTGACGCGAATACCTGTAACAGGAAAACATGGTGCCGAGCCCATAAAACCTGGACTAAGGAGCAGTGGAAGAAATTCATTTGGTCTGATGATTCTCGTTTCACACAGTTTCCATTTTCTTGCGAGTTCACGTCCAATCTCTAAATTTTCTAATGTTCCTCGAAAGGACGTCGCCTTCCCTCCAGCCGTTCCTATTTGAGTGCCCGAAGCATCTTCGTAATACTTGCATGTTGTTTGAACCTACCCGTAACAAATCTAGCAGCCCAGCTCTAAATGGTTTCCATGTCTTACTTTAATATGACCCAGCGGGGATCCCAAATACTCGAGCAGTATTGAAGAATGGGCCGCACTCGTGTTCTATACGCGGTCTCCTTTACAGATGAAACACTCTTTCCTAAAATTCTCCCAATAAACCCTGCTACAATCTTGACACGTTCGCAACGTTACACACAGATATTTCATCGACGTAAGTATGTCAAGCAGCGCATCACTAATATTGTATTTCAACATTAAGGGGTTGAATTTCCCACTCATCTGCATTGACTTACATTTCCCACATTTAGAACAAGCTGTCATTCATCACATCGACTAGAAATTTTGTCTAAGTCACCTTATATCCTCCAAGTCAGTCAACGACGACTCCTTCCCGTACATCACAGCATCATCAACAAACAACCTCAGACTGCTATTCACCCTGCCCGTCAGATCGTTTCCGTATACAGATAGTAAGAGTGTCCTATCACACTTCCCTGGGGCACTCCTAAGGACACGCTTGTCTCTGATGAACTCTCGCCGTCGAGGACATTGTACTGGGTTTTGTCACTTAAAGAGGTTTTCGAGCCACTCACATATCTGGGACCTTACTCTGTAAGCTCGTACCTTTGTTGATGGTCTGCAATGAGGAACCATATCAAACGCTGTTCGGAAATCTAGGAATATGGTTACTACATGTTGCCCTTCATCCGTGCACAGTTTACAAAATATCACGTAAGAAATGGGCAAGCTAAGTTTCGGACGAGCGATGCTTTCTAAAACCGTTTTTAGTTGTGGACCGGAACTTTCCCGTTTCAAGGAAATTTATTGTAGTCGAACTGAGAATATGTTGAATTCTGCAGCGTGGGCTCCATGAATTCTCTGCACGGTCGCATTGCTGCCAATGATTATGTAACCATTTTGGCTGATCAGTTCTATCCCACGGTACAATGTTTGTTCCCCAATATCCCTGTTCACACAGCTCGCATAGTTCACAACTGGTTTTTTGACTCCGTGGGTGAAGTGTTGCGTCTTCCCTGGGTACCACAGTCACCAGATCTCAGTATCATGGAGTCTTTGCGGTCTACTCTGGAGAGAATGGCGCGTGGTCGCTACCCACCTCCATCGTCGTTGCGTGAACTTGAGGCTATTTTGCAGGAATAATGGTACAAGATTTAATTGAAAACCACACAGGATCCGTATTTATCCATTCCGAAACGACTAGATGGTGTTTTGAATACCAATGGTTTTCGTACACCGTGTTAGGCATGATAATACGTTGTACTCTTTGTGTCTCCTGTGGCAACGGCATTGCCGCAGTGGATACACCGGTTCCCGTGAGATCACCCAAGTTAAGCGCTGTTGGGCGTAGCCGGCACTTGGATGGGTGACCATCCAGCCGCCATGCGGTGTTGCCATTTTTCGGGGTGCACTCAGCCTCGTGATGATAATTGAGGAGCTACTCGACCGAACAAGAATACAATCATAACGACCGGTAGAGCGGTGTGCTGCCCCTCCTATCCGCATTCTCCCCTGAGGATGACACGGCGGTCGGATGGTCCCGGTAGGCCACTCGTGGCCTGAAGACGGAGTACTCTTTATGTTTCCATATTTTTGTCCATCTCTATGTGAACAAACGTGAGTGGCACTACAATACGCGTGCATTAATCTCTCTCTAAAACTACTGCAACACCTCATAGTGTCCATGCCTTGACGCGTTACTGCTGCTTTGAGTGCTCGTGGAGGACAATCACAGTCCCTTCCCACGACTGTGGGTCACTCGCTGTATTTCTCTCTGTCCTAGAGAGGCCATGCAGGGGTCATTTACTCGTATCTACATCTTTCAAACTATATAATGCTTAGCAGAATAAAGAAAGACGATTAGTGTTTAACGTACCGTTGATGACGAGGTCATTTGCGATCAAGGACACCGACGGATTGGGGAAGGAAATCGGCTATGTCCTTTACATTTATTCAAACACTCCAGCTTCAACCGATATACGCAAAACACGGTATATGTACCTCTAGATGGCCGTAGAAGTGTCTTATCTGCTGTGCTCCCGCATGCGACTCCAGTTTCCACAGGGTCCCTTCGTTCCTTCACTGCAGAATACGTTTAACGAGTGGTACTAGGTAAGTGTGTCGGATGGCCTATGGCGTTGGCCAAATGCCAGTACGAGAGGGAAAACAAAAACCCCCGGACAGCCCTCGTTGCGGCCGGTACAGCAGGAAAGCATACATTCCCAATAAGGCGTAGCGGCCAGCCAGGGCAGACAGGCATCCTGCTCGCAACTGGGTTGTGGCGAGGTCGCCTCCTGATCCCGGTGGCCTGCTTCTGCTTCTGGCTCCCGGTCGCGAAATGCAGCCCCGGCGTTCAAACACGGACGCTGTGCTTCGTCCGTATCGGCCGATGATCACATCTGAAATGGGAGTGACGTACTACATCCCGAGCACAGCGCTTTAATGTCACTGATCTCACGGTGAACCAACTGATTGAAATGCATGTCTTCAAAAACATTGCTAAGCTGATATGATGGTAATTGTATCCGTATAATGGAATAGTCAATGAATTTGCGAAGAGCGTTGCTATAAAACGGCTGATTTAAAAACATTCTATAAGCGCCGTCACACCTGACGGCTACATTACATACAGGGTGTTCGGAAATTCCCGTTACAAATTTCTAGGGCTTGTAGAGGGGACTCAGCAGACAATATTTCGAGCTGGAACACATGTTCGTTGAAAACATGTTTGCTAGGCAGGTAGTCAACAGGCTAGTTATGGTGGGGCGCGATTACGTCGGATCGCCTGATGTAATTTGTCGTATATCCTACCTCTGTTCTGGTTCAAGCTTCATTCACGTGCCTGTGAGTGTTAGAGCAACATCGTTCAGTACAAGTCTGCAGAATACACCGACGTGATCTTTCTGTATGGCGAACCTCACGGCTGCTTGTCGCCTTTATCAAGATCGTTCTCCATAACGTCCGACTCTATCGCGCCCCAATTGCGCAACGGCTACGAGAAACGATTAAACTTCACCGTCAGCAGGCGGATATGGTGATCCAATGAGACGCCGCCTACTCAAATTACCAGAGGCCGTACTGTAAACAACAGTGTTTGCGAAAACATTGTGGATAAATACAAACATTCGATACAATTATGGCAAATTATAAATTTGTGTGTTCCCTAAGTCACATGAAATTTAATCATAGCTCATTTGCCAACCATCTACATCGAGTACACTTTCGAGATAATCTTTATTGCGAATGTGATGGAATAATAGCACGACATATCAATTTTTTAAAGAAATTTTCGCTATTTGACTGTCATTGATATAATTTTACACAATTTTTCTTCCAAAAAATTCTACATGAGTTTGTTTTCTCACGAAGGAAACATCAGATAAACAAACATCAGATAAATAAAAATCCCTAAAACAATGACAGATGGCTGCATGGTCTCCACGACAAACGCCACCAATAAGAAGTTGTATCCCTTATTTTCCGCAGTACACTAGTCACTTCAGACCACGCTCGTATCAAGCCCAGAAGGAAAAATGTCAAATTCAAATATCTGTCGACGCCGAGGTCGCTATGTAACATACATAGCCTTAGGCTTGGGAAGGGTGAGAAACTATATCAACCGTGTTACGTCTAAGGAACCAACCTGGCATTCTATTTCCACTGACACTGGGATACCACGAAGTCCGCGGATCTGGATGGCCAGATGGGGATTTGTGCTCCACGCCTTGCATATGGGAGTCCTACGTGCTAACCACTGCCTTACCTCACAAGCTACGCCCGTACTATGAGAATACTTATTCAACGTAACGGCATCCATACTCTGCAAACCACTACGAAGTGTACGACAGAGGATACTCCCAGATATTACGCCTCTGTGCACTCTGTAACTGCTCTAAGCTCATCTTCGCGGTCCCTATGAGGAAACTGTACTATAAGATTTTCCACTTAACATTAGTTCTTAAAACCTCATAAACAGGCTTTTGCGGGATTGTGGCGTCTATATGCAAGTATCTGCCAATTCAGAGTTTTTTCCCCGGCATATAGGAAGCTCCTTCCTGGGAATCAAATCCGTGACCATTCGTATTGTCCTTCCTTATATACACCTTCAACACCGCCAGTAAGTGAAAATGACCGTGCCTCGTTGAATGAATAGGTTCTCGTCAGATCAACGAAATTAAGCAACGTCGGGCATGCCAGTACTAGGATGGGTAAATGACTGGATACGCCACATTCTGTCGGTTGCTTTCCCTTTGCATTTCGGCAAATGAGAGGAGAGGTGGTGGCGTAATGTTTTTGATAACCAGACTTTGCGCCAATGTCCTAGATTAAATTCCATAAATCTCATGACATGGGACGCTGCTGATGGTGACGTGTCCGTCAGATGCAGACATAAACCTCGTCGGCCCCTTGGTGCTACGCGAGAGGTGTAGACTGTGTGCTGCCACCGGGTTTCATTCTTTCATTTCTATCGTCGTCGTCATCCTCCAACAAAAACATGACACCACACTAAATACATCCATTACGGTCACCTACACTTATCAGACACACTACAACACACAACTTTCACACTTCGCGAAGGAAAGATACCATGGTAGGTGAAGGACAAAAATTTTTCAAATTAGGCGGCTGGTCTAGTAGCCAACAGTTCACTGTTTTACATCTAGTAGATCTTATCTGGTGTGGGTCCAACACGCTTGAGCAATACTCTACGATGGGTCGCACAAGTGTTCTGTAAGCAGTTGTCTTAGTAGATTGCGTCTTCCCCTGTCTACCACGTGCTTCAGCTACGACACAAGCTCTGATCATATCATTTCATTTCATATCCCTTCAAACTGTTGCAGCCAGGTATTTGTATGAGGTTATTGATTCCAACTACGACTCACTGATATTGTAATAATGGGATACTACTTTTTATGTCAGAGATCGTGAGCAGTTCCACTCATTACATGCAGTCTTAACATCTAAGAAACATTTTTAATTAACATTGACGAAATTCGAAATAAGATCGAAATAAATTCGCTGACTTTGAATAACTTAGTGTCAACTATATTGTGTACAGATGTTCTACCAGTTACTGACATATTAAAGTTTGTGCCGGATCAGGACTCGAAACCAGGTCCAGCACAAATTTTCATGTCATCAACACGTATAAC
Organism: Schistocerca cancellata; assembly: GCF_023864275.1. Classification (NCBI taxonomy): domain Eukaryota; kingdom Metazoa; phylum Arthropoda; class Insecta; order Orthoptera; family Acrididae; genus Schistocerca; species Schistocerca cancellata. The sequence continues at coordinate 1,129,145,503 of NC_064626.1, read as the reverse complement.
ATCTGTACGCCAGGTTATTCTCATCCAGCGAATTTATTTCGAGATACATAGAGTCTGACCTGCCCTTGTCAGTCTGACACCTATATAGCAATATTCATGAAAACGTCCTTGCCCAATATTTTAATGGAGACGCAGCAGAACCACACTGATTTGTCAAGTAATATGTCTAAAATGATTTCGTTTGAATTAAAGGTTCACACGTATTTGAAACTGGTGAAACAAGAGTCTACAACGCAAACATGTCAGCTGTGATAAAGTTAGCGCTGTGAAACAAAAGATTCAATATCATGCACCTTAACCTACTCAGTTTATATAAATCCTAACACAAAAACGACTTCGGGCACTGAAAATCATGCCACCAGTCTCATAGGTGCGACTTGATTTTTAACCATGTCTCAACATACCACACTTCCTTTTAAAAAGTTATACACCCACTTTATGCTATGGAATTTCAATTAAAATTTAGGCTGATTTTTACCATTAATGTTAATTCACATTTTAATATATAGGCTAGTGACAATAGTACCTTTTTGACAGTTGAAAAATTTGTAATTAATGTGAAATTATAACTAAAACACACACACACACACACACACACACACACACACACACACACACACACACACACACACAGAGTTATATACGATTCCAACATTTCATAGTCCTTGATATCATTTTCATGGTCCTTGTTATTTTCATTATGCACGTTCTGTGGCTTGGTACTGCCAATCCAACTCTACCTCTAGGTGATAAAGACACTAAACTGTGTTGGTAATCATAGATAACAACAGAGAAGCGCAGAGCACCCGAACTATGCTTTGTGCTGAGACAACTTTTCGTGAATGTTGATATATACCATGCGGTCCTACAGCACAGATAAAGCTGGTTCACCGTAAGATTAATGGACGCGAAGAGCATGCATGCGTACTACAATTTCATAGTATGTGACGGTGTGTTTTTGGCCCTTACGATTCTCAGCGCTTCAAATACTGACGCTGCACAATGGTTTCTGTATTTACTCGACTATTTTTTTTCCTAAAGTCAGGGAGTTTCGTGAACACCCACGAGGGTAAAATTAGATCTTTATGTAACGATCAGTGGAAATGGATACTGCAACAGATTTCGCGAGAGAACAGTTCGTCCACGGACCACTCTCAACAACACGACGGAAAATTATCGATGCTGGATAGATGGTGTATTGTCAAAATTTTGTTCACTAGTTTGGCAGCATGGTTTCTGTAATTTCTACCTGTTGATCGAGAGCCTGCGTCGACAGAGCGACGCATATAGGCGCAGACAGATTTGCGCAGCGCTCAGCGCTGTAGCCTACTCTGATATCACATGGGCTGTGCTGTGCCGGTGCACCGACGCAGTCTGCGCACACAACAAACCGGTTACTGCCCGACGCGCCGCGCCAAGCTGCTGCGATGCTGCCGCCGTTGTTTTATTTCCCCCTCTCTATCTCCTTTTCTTCTTCGTTTCCATCTGTGGCACGAGATGATGGAAGCAAGGTGTTCCCTTCCCGCCGAAATTCCGCAGGCTTCTGTAGCCAAACCGTGCGCGAAAAGCACCCTGCAACGCAAGCATCTTGGTTGCCTTTGATCAAGGCACTACAGCAACACGAGTTGAACATGAATACCGATAATCTCGTTACGGTAACCTCTACACATAATTGTATTAGATACGCAGACACAATCGATGAAGAAATTTGTAGAGAAACGTTAAAAGCACATCGACAAACAATTGTTCTACAGCATTCAACTGAGCCATATTTCATCAATCTGTCTGCACCTCTCAACCGAACACGCACACACACGCGCACACACACACACACACACACACACACACACACACACACACACACAAACAGACAGAACGCTGCTATTAGTACAAGGAGCAAACACTCATCTACTTTTATTTTACACGCGAATTCTGATATCGGGCGCAAATTCTATCGAAGCTAGTAAATGACAATTGAGGGACTCTTAACCACACAGAATGAGGTTGCGTATATTGTTTTGCGCTAACACGTCTCGCCGGGGTCAGATACATTGCTGAACTAATGAAGAAATAGTCGAATACGAGCATATATTTACTGTTGCTGCCTCAAAATATTTAAAAATCAGCATATAAAGCATCAGTGTTACTGACACTGTAACCTGGATAGCTAAAATTAGCCCATCGTCACTGAAAAAGCCAGACCCAAAACCGTATGCGAGCGCCACTCCCACCCGGCTCGGCACATGCACAATAATACCTGTCTATCCGGTATGTACGTATCACTCACGAAATGCAAAACAAGGATTAACATGTCCCACACACTGTTTCAAACTTTCATTAGAGTATTAATAAAACATTTTTGCGATGTTACACTACCTGCAAAAAAATACATACGCAATATCGTGGTTAAAGTTTTTATGGAAACACGTCGCAAGTATTTACGATTCTTTATGATATTGTAAATATAACTTACAATTACACGACGGTTCGAAACTATAACAACGCTCTATCTTATATGCTATTTTGCTTCTGAAAAAACGCCCACATAATGTCAACAACATACACTGCAAGAACCACTGCATCACATTTTAAACCAATAATTACACAACTGCCATAGTCAGCAAGGGATGTTGCCTATATCACCCTTATAACAGCCCGTATGTTGCAAACACATTTAATAACCTGGTACTAAATCATACGAGAAGTACAGGTGAATTTATATATCAAATTAGGCTTGTTATCTACTGTTACATTACGTTCTACTCCCCAGCGTTACAAACAATCTGGTCTTCACTGTCAGTGTTAAAAAAATTAACATAAATTATTCAATCTAATACTGAAAGTTAGATATTTGTTTCATCATTCTAATTTCGTTTTAAATTCATAAAATGTCAGGAAAGTAAGTCTACATACATGATTACAAACAAGAGACTTTCATAGAACAAATAATGTTTTAGATCTAAAACAGTCAGCGATAAAACAAGTTCCCTGTATTGCTCGGTATCAAATGATTTACTTTTCCGTACAATATAATAGCTATACAGCATACTTCACTGTTACAGTAGTGTAACGGTTATATTTCACAATTCTGAATGAACATTCCAGTAGAGTATGTTACAAGACGCAGCGGCTCACTCTGAACAACAGACATCGACTCACTATCATACGAAATAATGCTTAGCAGTTCCCTCTATTTACATTTTGGCAAAACCTGTCAATGCGGTAATTCCAATCCAAAACACAAATGTCAAGCATAGGCTGTTATGAACGCCACCACATGCACACAAGTTTATTTACTGAGTGAAATTAGTTGTAGAGCATACCTCACCACTCTCTGCAGCGGGGGAGTTTTCAATGATGTCATAAATTATAGGTGGTAATCCAGCTGTGCCTAAAAGTGAAAAACCTAAACCACAAGAATCACTCCTCCGTAGCACTACCATCAACTCCTCAGCCATGTTTAGCTGACTGCCTACATTGATTTACGAGTCCGTAGACATTCAAGCCATCTGTGCCCTACTGCGCAACTTAGTTCTGATAATGACCGTAAGATGTCACTACTTTCGGGAAACCACGCAAGAGCGGAGAAGATCTGCACTGAAATTAATCTGGGTTAGACGGCAGATCTGTGTGCGGGTTGGTTGAGAGGAAAACTCAATCAAGTTGTTTAGCGGGCGTAATGTATGATCACGGTTTCCTCCGTAATTATATAAACGCTACCACCTCAATATTGAGAGAAGTTGCTTTCCAAAGCTTTAAAATACAAACCAGGAAGAAGAATAAGTTATAAGTGTTGGAGGAAAACTGGCTTTATTCTCCAAGAAGGCCTGGTGACTCAGCAAATAATGTAATCCTTTGAGTTGAGGCTGCAGTCTCCATACGAAACAATTTTGTGCTAACGACATAATCGAGAAAAACATTTTTAGGGCTGGTTCTGCGTATAAGCTATCGGAAATTATCAGTCGCTCTTCTGGTAATGATTTCCGACCCAACGAAAATGAAATTACTTTGCAGGAGAATAGCAAATGTTGGAAGTGTGTTATAGCAAGCTTTTCAGAAACTTGTAACGCGTCACAGACAGTAAAACAAAATTTTCAGATTGTGGACTGGATTTGCTTTACGATCGAATTTTTTTACATTTCAGAAGTATTTGAAGGACTGCATGTATTTAGTAAAGAGTCTGCGATCTTTTCTAAATCGCCATTTCATTTTTCGTTTTCATGCAATACAGGTAGTTACCATTCCGAACATTCTTCTGTTTCGTTTTTGGCACTGCAATACACGAGTGAGTAGGCTGCGACAGCGATACATGCAATCTAGCAGGCGGTGACATTGTTTATGTTATGGCGGACGAAGAGCTGTTGAATGTGTTGTGAGACTTGTGTACGTGGTTCATATTCTTGTTTTTATGGTTTAAAGTTAACCCAGATGCGTCCTCACGCTCGTCGTATAACATGGGAAACTGTTCATGCTGTCGGAGGAGCAATAAAGTTGGGCCTTCAAGCGAGAGTCACAAGTAATTGAAACATGTAATCCCTTGCCTGACATGACAGACGAAAATGCACGTCTTTACATTGTTTTTCTGCAATGAATCATAATTTTGCCTTACATGTTTCGACCGGCACAAATTTCTCGTTGATAATTGTGTACAAATCCTTTCATTAACTAATATACGTTCATTTCTCGAATAAGTGCACGCACTGTTTTCATCCTGATATCTGCACCGCCACAACTTTCCGATATTAGGAGCAACATAGCATATTTTCTGATGCACACTTCATGCGATATATTGTGCGTCCTTATATACTTAAGGACGGTCTAATTTTTGTTTCATCTCTTCATTGTGCCAATAGTTTAGATGCCTGATACACAGATTTATCAATCCAGTTTACTGTTTTCTAATTTAATTTTACGAAAACGCTTAAGAGTAAAAAAGTTTTATTGATTTCTCACGAAGACAAATAAATGTAGAATAATTTAAGACCTTTCAATTGCCGTTTCCCAAGGAAATAGCTGCACATATTTATGTCAAACAGTGATATAAAAAAATTGGCGTTATAGATGCACGTTTCTCCTCGATTAGTATGTTTTCTTATTAATGCCTTACTATTTAATAACTTTTTTATATGGCTTTATGAGTGGAGTACAAATTTCTCCAAACTTTTGCTGTTACACTGCCAATTTCAGGGCGTGCCATTGTTCCCGGATTCACAGATTCCGGACAAATGGTGACAACCATGGGGTTTGGGGGGGGGGGGTATTACTGTGTATATAAATTAGTAGAGCGACGTATTAAGATCACAGCAACTCTGTGATAAGTCGAGGAGGAAATTCTACCCTAATGTAAATGCTTGCTGTCCAAACAGGAAACACCTTCTGCCAATGAACCTTTCATGCCAGCCCATTACATAATGATGATGAAGATAGCAGCCATATTTTTTCCCTTCAGTCATGTGAAGGGAACGAAAATACATACAGTTTCTTTACAATTAAAATAAAGGAGAAAATATTTGTGTTATTTTAAGAAAAAGGAACAGATGGCAGTGGTGAGACTGGTGCTATGGTGGAGCTGAAAATGCTGTTTCTGGCAAGTCCATTGATGTAAGCTCTCAATAAGTGCAGTGAGGTTAGTGAAGGAGAACAGAAGAGTGAAGGACAAGAACGATGGAACAGTGTGGTGGAGTGAGCTATTGGGGGGGAGGGGGAGAATAATGATGGGCTAGGAAGTGTATTTGATAAGTGGGATCTGGCGAAGGAAGGATAAAGGATGGATTTATAGTGATCAGATGTCTATCTGAGGAAAGGATTTGGGCATTAAGGGTATTGTTGGTAGGTCAGGTACATGTGAGTGCACACTCTTAGTTGGAAAGCAGAACCCATTTGTAGTTGGGATTGGATATGGTGTGGAGCTGGAAAGAGGAATGATGGATTGGCAGTGGCCTGGAATTGGGAGACAATGAGGTTTTGATCTTTGGATTTGTGATGAAATATTGAAACTCCTTATCAACTAGATAGAATGTCATTTGCCACCATCATGTGCCATTTTTTAGGCGTGGATGGGATTTCTGTGGCCGCTAATCAAATGTGAAACATACTGTGATTAATATAAAGATTGTATAACACAAAACAACTATCTTGACAAATTAAATTTTCGTTTTGTGCCTCCTTACTGTTTCCTATACAGGGTGATTCCATGATGATAATACTAACTTTCAGTGATGATGGACAAGCATAAATGCATAACTTTGAGGTAAAGGGCTCTGGCCCAGAATGACCAAATCAAAAGTTATAAGCAAAAATTGTTCTGATACCTCTTATTGTGGAATACTTGTACTGGTACTTCTGTGGCTAAGATTGTAGAGTAGCCAACTGTCATAGGTGATAATATTGACCAAAACAAGAAAAGGAAAAAAAAAATTAGTAGTAAACAGGGGTCTAAAATGCGCAGCTTAAGAGCTGTGGGTTCTTGTTCAGTAGAAGAGATGTGTTTCACAGTATCGAAGATGAACAAGTGCTCATAGCTCTTTAGATACACATTTTAAACCTCATGTTAAATACACTGTTTTCATGTTTCCTCTTAAAATTGCCTAGCCTGCAATCTTAGCAACAACAGTGCTGGTACATGTATTCCACTGTCAAGAGGTATCAGAATGGTTTTTGTTTAAAACTTTTGACTTGGATGTTTCCAGGCCTAGGTCCCGTACTTCAAATTGATGTATTTACCCTTCTCCACCGTCCCTGAAAGTTTGTAACATTATCACAGAATCATCCTATGCACCTAAGAAGTTTAGTAAGTCATTTGATAAAACAAAGAAAACAGAGTACCTGACTTTGTCTTCAAAGTAAACTTTTGTTTATGTTAATAGATCTGCCAGAAACTGTCAGCAAAGGCTTCTTTTGAATTCAGTTTATATAATTCAAGTCTTTATGCTCCATCACTACACCAGATATTGGTAGTACCAGGAATCATTCCTACAATGATTTGGAGAAAAGATGCATTGTGCTTGCACCTCTCAATGAATTCTCCAGCAGTTTTCATTCAAATTGACTTTTTATGGTGTAAATTGAGAATGAATTACACTGACAAGCCAAAACGTCATGACCATAGCTCACAGTGATGTTGGATGCACCCTGGTGGCGTTGTGGACATGTGATGCAGTAACTGAAGAATGTGAGTGGAACAGACATGGGTGCGGGATGCAAATGGGGAAATCCATTAAGTTAAGTTATTTTGTCAGAAGGCGGATTATTATTACACAGAGCCTGTGAACAAGTATCTTAAAAAGAGATGTTCATGTGCTACTGTCGTGGGCATCTATGGAAAGAGGTAGAATGACAGCGAAACTACCACTAGGTGCTCAGAATGTGGGGTTGGGACACTTGGCTGCTCTGTAAAGTAGGATAGATGGTGATCGGTGGCATCTATGCCAGAAGAGCACAGTGCTGGTGGATGCACAAGTTTTCTGGAGTGCACCATTGTTTTAACATGGCGCTCCGCAGCAGACCACCCACTATATGTTGACGTGTTGACCCAACATCATCAGTTATGGTTGCAGTGGGCACAAGACCATCGGGATTCCACTGTCAATCAATGGAAATATGTTGGCACTTTGGGTGAAACACATTTTTGCCACACTAGGTCGATGGTCATAACCACAAACACTGTTATCGAAGTGAACGGCGGCTTGAAACGTGCGGCATAAATGGGCGCAGGCTGTTGAGAGCAGTGTTATGCTACAGGAGACATTCTCTTGTGCTTGTATGGGGCATGTGGTAGTAATGGAAGACACATTGACAGCTGCGAACCTTCTGCCTCCCTTCATGTTTGATGTGTTCCCCAATGGCAATGTCATCTTTCAGCGGTATAACTGCCAGTGTCTCAGAGTGAGAACAATGCTACAGTGGTTTGGGGAGCATTATAGTGAACCCAAGTTGATGTCTCGGCGACACCAACTTCGCCTGATTTAAATCCTATGGAACCCATTTGGGTTGCTATCGAGCACTGTCACTGCATACGCAAGTCAGTGGTCCATTATTTACGTGAATTACATGTCCTGTGCATAGACATCTTGATGCCACATACCTTCACAAACCTACCAACAAACTGTCGGATCCGTGATATGCAGAATCCATTATGTATTTCGTTCAAAAGATGGACAAACAAGATATAACGTGAGTGGTCATAATGTTTTGGTTTATCAGTGTATCTCTGCACTCAGAGATTTTATGACATTTTCTTACTCACCTATAATTTATCCAGGGGCACTATCAAAGACAGTTGACAGTTTTGTGTAATAATGTGCCTTATGTATTCAGTGTTGTCAATTGTTATGCTTGTTTGTGGTTGATCCATTTCCTTTTTCATTTGAGCAGCATTTGAACCAGTTGTAAACATGTTTGCTAATCATGGCTTCTATTCCATACATTTGGACCATCATAATATCGCTATTATTTGCAATTAAAGATATGTTTTGTATATTGCACCACTGCACTTAACTCAAAGTGGATAAATTAAGGCATATGATGCTGCCTGTCATGTTTGACCAGTGATGTCATACCACACCACAAAATGCAACACATACCAGATTTCAACATTGTGATGAATACTCATAACCATTTCCTTGATGCCAAAATTTGATCATGAAGTACAGAATAATGCAACCAAGGCAAATGGCAGTTTTGGGCAGTGAGCAAAAAATCATACAAATAGTCAAATACAAAGCGCAAAAAAGACAAAAATAAGATATAGTGAAAAATCATGAAAAAGTGGTGAAACACCACATCTACAGCCTGAGCTGTGCTGTGTAACAGAACTTAAAACACTGACAATATAGGTAAAAAAAAACCTGATTAAATTCCACATGAAGAAAAGATAGAACCTCACAACTATGTATAGCACAAACACAAGGAACAAACAGTGAACAATACCAAAGTAACACATTTGACAACCAATTTAGAAACACCCATACAATAAGAATACGCATCACAATTAACAGAACGCACTGTTATACATGAAACAACCCCCATCCCAATCTCCCATCCTTGTCCTAAGCTTACAAGAAAAACTTCATTGCATTACAACCCTACCAACCCACCCCACCCCACTAGCCAGAAATAAATAAATCCGGCCACCCACTCCCGTTTCACTAACAATCCAGAGCACTTACATTTTCCCAGCTACATAAAATATGAAAAATACTTTACCCCTGTTGTTGTTGTGGTGGTCTTCAGTCCAGAGACTGGTTTGATGCAGCTCTCCATGCTACTCTACAGAACACTTTTCATACTTTTCCACCATAGCATGTAGAATGGAATAATGCCTTTCTCTCTCTCTCCCCCCCTCACCCCCCCCCCCACCCCCCTCTAATCTCCCATATCCCTCAGCAGTATTTTAGTATTTATATGGGTCCCAATCTCATAGTCTTTCAATTCAGTGTTATCATTCACAACCAATTGATTATATCCCCTACTACCCAACCGCCTGATATGAAGCATACGTGTCAGGCTTAATGGTACCTCCCTCTGCTACGTACTCCTCTATAAAAAATTCAAAACCCGCTTGCTATCATTTTCAACCACCCAGAAAACTGAATTATTAGAATACTCCCCCAGAAACAACTGCCCCAAAAAAACCAAAGACCAACTACTTTGCACCCCCCAATCAATCTTCCCCATCCCAAATGTCCACTCATCTACTTGAACTATTACCCCCAGCCCCCTGATTATCAAGTATACCGTATAAATTTCCCACACTCACCTCTACAGAATGAAGACACATCAACTACTGCCCTTTCACAAACCCCATATTCATGCTTGGTATGCTTAACGGATGACACACAACAAAAATGGTGTGTCAACAACATAATACTAACTTACGGACTGAGTCTCAATATCTCAAACCACGAGCCACACCTGATGGACTACTACATGTAGCTATTGGAAGATTGTTGAGAGGAAACCTAGTAACTTTCATACAGTGCCCCAGTAACATCCACTTTTGCAGAAACTTAGTTGTGGATTCAAGGTCCTGCAGCCAGCACCCCAACATTGGACTGTTGAAAATGACTTTTCGAATCTTTGATGCACAAAGAAAAACAGCTCAATCAAAATCAACCAACCATCTAATCAAACACCTTATACTACAAACAACATAAAAAAGTGAATATACTAAAGAAATAAAAGAGTGGATACATGTTTAGTTTGGTTAAGTTTGTTGGCATATTGATTAGCATATTGATGTAGGAATAGTCATAAGACCATACAGCATGTGCACAGCAAGGTTCAACACATTAATTCATATAAAATTAACATTTAATGAATATAAAATTAAAATTTACAATATATTAAGAAATTTCACAATGAGCTAATGCATTGGCCTCATAATGCTCTCTGATGATTTTGACATACGTGCAGTACACGTTGAGGAACACATTTATCACATCTACAGTTAAAAGAATATACAAACAAGATATTAAATCTCCAGAATGAGATTTTCACTCTGCAGCGGAGTGTGCACTGATATGAAACTTCCTGGCACATTAAAACTGTGTGCCCCGACCGAGACTCAAACTCTGGACCTTTGCCTTTCGCGGGCAAGTGCTCTACCATCTGAGCTACGGAAGCACGACTCACACCCGGTCCTCACAGCTTTACTTCTGCCAGTATCTCGTCTCCTACCTTCCAAACTTTACAGAAGCTCTCCTGCGAACCAGATGGTAGAGCACTTGCCCGCGAAAGGCAAAGGTCCCGAGTTCGAGTCTCGGTCGGGCACACAGTTTTAATCTGCCAGGAAGTTTCATATCAGCGCACGCTCTGCTGCAGAGTGAAAATCTCATTCTGGAAACATCCCCCAGGCTGTGGCTAAGCCATGTCTCCGCAATATCCTTTCTTTCAGGAGTGCTAGTTCTGCAAGGTTTGCAGGAGAGCTTCTTGATAAGTTTGGAAGGTAGGAGATGAGATACTGGCAGAAGTAAAGCTGTGAGGACCGGGCGTGAGTCGTGCTTCGGTAGCTCAGATGGTAGAGCACTTGCCCGCGAAAGGCAAAGGTCCCGAGTTCGAGTCTCGGTCGGGCGCACAGTTTTAATCTGCCAGGAAGTTTCAAGATAATAAATTTTCGATAACAGCATGACTGAATGACTATGAAGAAAATACAAGTGTCTGGGTCATTCCATGTCAGTTCAAACAATTTGAGAAAATGTTCCAGCTTATAGTCTCAGATCTGGCTGAAATTTAGCACACCGATGCTACCAAGTGTGGAACACTCATGTATAAAATTTTAAGTTCCTCTGCAAATTAGTTCCAGAATTATGGCTTGTGAAAGAAGATGGCATGACCCGGAAATTTCAACCTGCATCTGGCAATCAATCTTCAGACCCAACTTCAGGTCTTAAGAACTTTGGAACTATTCTGCACAGTCCAGTGAAATTTTTACAACCCAGTAACATCTGCTTAGAGAATACACTCTATGAATCAAAACACCAACAACATATTTCTGAGGAAAAATAAAAAATTCCAAAATGTGATTAAAAAAATGTAATACGGTAAAAGGTACATATTGTAGGTGCCCTCTATGCCAAATATAATTCACTCAGAAAGAGTATAAATTTTTTGTGGTAAGCTTAATGTGGCCTAAACACACACACAACTCATCTTGCCCATATCAGTCACACAAACAGTTACATGCACACAAAAATACAAAAATTTGAAAAATTACCTGAAAAACATGGAGTTTCGAAGCGTGGTAGCACAAAAGGGACAAGTGATATCGAAGCCAAATTTCAAACACCGCATAAGTAGACCATAATATAATATGTGGCAAAATTTCAACTTGTTATTGCAAGGCATTTGTGTACAATAAAAGTTGACAGAGATGTATTTGGTTACGTTTCTTTTAACACTATTTAGCAAGTAATAGTGATAATGCAGACAGCTTGTTTCAGATAAAGCTGCAGCAATTGTTGTGAACCATTAGACAACAGAAAGTTAAACAATGGTAGTTTTCAGGGACAGGATGAGTCATTGTTAGGCAGGAACAACAAAGGAAACAAGCAACAATTATAGGATACTCATGTTTTGAAGATTCTAGTTCAGACTGGTCAATACTGTTGTGGAAAGTCAGTATGGTGGCAGAAGAGTGCACTAGTGGTGATTTTGTTCAAACAAGTTGCAGTATTGGTAGAGCACAAGCATCTAAATGTCATATAACAACATATGGAACAAAATGTGGCATTTGCTTTGTACTTTATGATCTGGATTAATCAGACCAAGGTTTGTTGCTATGGAGATCCGGGATACACCCTGTGGGCACAAGAAGTACAGTTCCAGGACACTTTAGTGTTTGTTATCATCATATGAAAGTGTTTCTGGATAAGTATTCTTTCCTACAAAGAAGTTGTTTTGATCCATTTCAGATTCATCAGAAGACAGTGAAGTGTAGCCTCAGATAAATTGATATAAAATCAGTATTGAAAGTGAATCAGTGCATGGGACTTAACATGAAACCAGGACAAAAGTTACGTTCCAGGAGTGTTAAACTGCTAAAAAATGAAGAATATTCTGATAATTTACATGACAGTGACGAAGAGTATTAGCCACCTACAACCACAGCGGATGAGCAATTAAATACTTCAGTGACTGCTCTTGGTTTGTCTCCCATGAAGATACACAAAATTGAGAAAAGAGACAGGCCCAGCTGTGGTAGAAGAAAACTACAAGAAGCTCAAATGGAATTAAAACACAAAATAGTTGACACACTAATGGTGGAAGAGGAAGAACTATCTGCTCCAAAGGGACAGAAATCGTGCCAGAAATGCCCTGATTTGGACAAAATTGTGCATGACTTGAAAGAAAAATGTGCGATATCCACACACCAGAAAAAAGTAGCTATTCTTACCCTTGCACCTTCCAGCTGGTCTATTGACTACACTGCAAAGGAATAAAATGTTTCTACATATATGGTAAAGCAAGCTAGGAAAATAAAAGCAACCCAAGGAGTGCTTTCACAACTTCAGCAGGCTCAGGGTAAGCAATTGAGTTCAGAAATAAAGGTGCTAGTGTCAGAGTTTTATGAAAATAATGACTACAGCCAAATAATGCCTGGAGAAAAAGACTACGTAATGGTGAAAATGGGAGATGTACGTGTACAGATGCAAAAAAGACTGTTGCTCTGCAACATATCTGAACTATATGTAGAATTCAAGGAAAAGTATCCCAATACCAAAGTAGGTTTATCACTTTTTTCAATCTTCGGCCAAAATGGGTTGTGCCTGTAAGTGCAAGGGGCACACACAATGTTTGTGTATGTGAGACCCATCAAAATGCTAAGCTGATGTTTGCTGCCATAAAGGATTCTGGTCTGGATTACAAAGGTGCAATGAAACTGCTAGTGTGTGACATCAGTTCCTACCAGTGCATGATACACAGATGTGAAAAGTGTCCTGGTAAGGCAAATCTTGCAGAACACATGAATAACAAACTGTATGGTGAACTCCTTATGGATGACGACGAACTTGTTTCTTAATAATAATAGACACACATGGATTGCACAAGTCTTGAAACAAAGCAAAGTACAGTGGAAGATTTTGTTGAAATGTGTTGTCAAAAAATGGACAAATTGACCACACACAGCTTCACAGCAACAGCACAATCAGCTTATCTCCAGTTTTGTAAGGATAATTTGAAACAAGATGAAATTATAGTAACACTAGACTTTTCTGAAAATTATGCATTTATAGTTCAAGATGCCATCCAAGGATATCATTGGGACAACAGTCAAGCAATTCTCCAGCCATTTGCGATTTACTGTAGAGGTGAATCAGGTGATGTGTCTGTCATGAAGCTGTGCGTTTTTAGTGACTGTTTAATTCATGATGCCATTCCAGTTCATGCCCACATTCGCACTGTCATGGCATATGTACAAAACAAGCTGCCTCATATGCATTTTGCAAAATTCTTCAGTGATGGGGCAGCTAGTCAGTACAAAAACTGTAAAAATCTCAAAAATTTATGCGTGCATTACCATGATTTTCAGATTCATGCAGAATGGAATTTTTTCGCAACAAGTCATGGTAAAAATGTATGTGTTGGTATTGGTGCTACCATTAAGTGCATGGCATCATGAGCTAGTCTGCAGCACCCTACAGAAGGTCACATTCTAACACCTCTTCAATTATTTACCTGGGTACAGAAAAATATCTCTGGCATACAATCATTCCATGTTTCGAAAGATGAGGTGAAATCAGTCGAAGAGTTGCAACGTTAAAACTGTTGCAGGCACAAGGAGCCATCATCACTTCTCTCTAGCAGACTCTGACAATGTGCAGATGAGCAGACTGTCCTGTTATAACTATATGTTCATGCACAACATGTGTCTGACTCGGGATTCAGAAGCAAAAGCAGCAACATACAACCAGGTTGCTATGTTACTGCTGTTTATGATGACAAATGGTACTTAAGATGTGTTGCAGCGTGCTGTGAAGCAGAAGGTGATGTATTTGTGAACTTCATGGCACCAACAGGACCAGCAAGATCATTTCATTGGCCACGTTTGGCAGAAAGGTGTTGGTTTCCTTTTGAACATATTCTTATGACAGTTCCAGTTCCTACCACAGTGTCAGGAAGACAGTACAATTTGCCACTCAATGTACGGAGTACAGTAGCTAAAGTGTGGGAGAACTTCTGTTCAAAGCACAATCGGCTAGTTTTTAGCAGTTAAGGTGCAGTAAACATTAATGATAGGTTGTGTTAATCTGTCTATATGTTGTTGCTTAGAGATTAAACAGTTGTGGGGGAGGATAAGAAGAGGCAGAACAGTTTACAATATGTTTTTACAAAATTGTGTTGTGGAACAATGGCCACATCACCAAATACATCTGTCAACTTCCATTCTACACAAATGTCTTGCAATAACATGCTGAAATTTTGAGATATATATCATTATGGTCTACTTATGCAGTGTGTGAAATTTGGCTTGGATACCACTTGTCCCTTTTGTGCTACCACACTTCGAAAATCCATGTTTTTCGGATAATTTTTCAAATTTTTGTATTTTCGTGTGCATGTAACTCAGATTTTGTGACTGATATGGGCAAGATGAGTTCTGTGTGTGTTTAGGCCACATTAAGCTTACCACAAAAAATGTATACCCTTTTTGAGTGAATTATATTTGGCATAGAGGGCACCTACAATATGTACCTTTTAACGTATTACCCTCCCCCCATGAACCATGGACCTTGTCGTTGGTGGGGAGGCTTGCGTGCCTCAGCGATACAGATGGCCGTACCGTTGGTGCAACCCCAATGGAGGGGTATCTGTTGAGAGGCCAGACAAATGTGTGGTTCCTGAAGAGGGGCAGCAGTCTTTTCAGTAGTTGCAGGGGCAACAGTCTGGATGATTGACTGATCTGGCCTTGTAACACTAACCAAAACGGCCTTGCTGTGCTGGTACTGCAAACGGCTGAAAGCAAGGGGAAACTACAGCTGTAATTTTTCCCGAGGGCATGCAGCTTTACTGTATGGTTAAATGATGATGGCGTCCTCTTGGGTAAAATATTCCGGAGATAAAATAGTCCCCCATTCGGATCTCCGGGCGGGGACTTCTCAAGAGGATGTCGTTATCAGGAGAAAGAAAACTGGCGTACTATGGATCGGAGCGTGGAACGTCAGATCCCTTAACCGGGCAGGTAGATTAGAAAATTTAAAAAGGGAAATGGATAGGTTAAAGCTAGATATAGTGGGAATTAGTGCAGATCGGTGGCAGGAGGAACAAGACTTTTGGTCAGGTGAATACAGGGTTATAAATACAAAATCAAATAGGGGTAATGCAGGAGTAGGTTTAATAATGAATAAAAAAATAGGAGTGTGGGTAAGCTACTACAAACAGCATAGTGAACGCATTATTGTGGCCAAGATAGATACGAAGCCCATGCCTACCACAGTAGTACAAGTTTATATGCCAACTAGCTCTGCAGATGATGAAGGAATTAATGAAATGTATGATGAGATAAAAGAAATAATTCAAATAGTGATGGGAGACGAAAATTTAATAGTCATAGGTGACTGGAATTCAAGAGTAGGAAAAGGGAGAGAGGGAAACATAGTGGGTGAATATGGATTGGGGGAGAGAAATGGAAGAGGAAGCCATCTGGTAGAATTTTGCACAGAGCATAACTTAATCATAGCTAACACTTGGTTCAAGAATCATAAAAGAAGGTTGTATGCATGGAAGAATCCTGGAGATACTAGAAGGTATCAGATAGATTATATAATGGTAAGGCAGAGATTTAGAAACCAGGTTTTAAGTTGTAAGACATTTCCAGGGGCAGATGTGGACTCTGACCACAATCTATTGGTTATGAACTGTAGATTAAAACTGAAGAAACTGCAAAAAGGTGGGAATTTAAGGAGATGGGACCTGGATAAACGGACTAAACCAGAGGTTATACAGAGTTACAGGGAGAGCATAAGGGAACAATTGACACGAATGGGGGAAAGAAATACAGTGGAAGAAGAATGGGTAGCCCTGAAGGATGAAGTAGTGAAGGCAGCAGGGGATCAAGTGGGTAAAAAGACGAGGGCTAGTAGAAATCCTTGGGTAACAGAAGAAATATTGAATTTAATTGATGAAAGGAGAAAATATAAAAATGCAGTAAATGAAGCAGGCAGAAAGGAATACAAACGTCTCAAAAATGAGATTGACAGGAAGTGCAAAATGGCTAAGCAGGGATGGCTAGAGGACAAATGTAAGGATGTAGAGGCTTATCTCACTAGGGGCAAGATAGATACTGCCTACAGGAAAATTAAAGAGACCTTTGGAGAAAAGAGAGCCACTTGTATGAATATCAAGAGCTCAGATGGAAACCCAGTTCTTAGCAAAGAAGGAAAAGCAGAAAGGTGGAAGGAGTATATAGAGGGTCTATACAAGTGCGATGTACTTGAGGACAATATTATGGAAATGGAAGAGGATGTAGATGAAGATGAAATGGGAGATACGATACTGCGTGAAGAGTTTGACAGAGCACTGAAAGACCTGCTCCCTGCCGCCGTTGGATAAGCAGCTGCAGCAGCAAGTCGTATACTCGTAGCTCACTCATTTGTTACATAGTTTAATTCTTAATTTCTTTGCGTGTTTTTGGTACTTGCATTGTTTAATTCATAAATTTCGGGCGTATTATAGTATTTGAGAGTTGTAGCATCGCGTTTTAGTACCTGAATAATGTAAAATCGCGTAGTCTCCTTCCGCCGCCGAGCAGTGTGTCAGCAGTGCCCAAGTGGCAGCATTACTGCATTTACTAGGCAATCTTGTATTTTAATAACTGTTTAAATTTTGTGTCGATTTGTTTGCGCTCTCTGTAGATTAGTTCAGACGTTCTTTGCACAACAGTTTTTAGCATGGATAGGGACTGCAACTGCTGTGTTCGGACGCAGGCTGAGTTGGCATCCCTTCGCTCCCAGCTTCAGGCAGTGTTGGCTTCGGTCACACAGCTTGAGGCTGTTGCCAATGGTCATCATTGTGGGGGTCCGGATGGGGGTTTGTCGGGGACAGCCAACTCGTCCCACGCATCCCCCGATCGGACTACGACTGTGGTTGCCCGGGATACTGCCCGCATTGAGGCTGATCCCTCACCTGTGGTAGTGTGGGAGGTCGTCTCAAGGTGTGGCAGGGGGCGAAAGACATTCCGGAGGGCTGAGCGGAAGGCCTCTCCAGTTTGTCTGACGAACCGGTTTCAGGCTCTGTCTCAGGCTGATACTGATCTTCGGCCTGACATGGCTGCTTGTCCTGTTCCAGAGCTTGCCCCTCAGTCTGCAAGATCCGGGCGGTCGCAGAGGGTGGGCTTACTGGTAGTTGGGAGCTCCAACGTCAGGTGCGTAATGGGGCCCCTTAGGGATATGGCAGCAAGGGAGGGGAAGAAAACCAAAGTGCACTCCGTGTGCATACCGGGGGGAGTCATTCCAGATGTGGAAAGGGTCCTTCCGGATGCCATGAAGGGTACAGGGTGCACCCATCTGCAGGTGGTCGCTCATGTCAGCACCAATGATGTGTGTCGCTATGGATCGGAGGAAATCCTCTCTGGCTTCCAGCGGCTATCTGATTTGGTGAAGACTGCCAGTCTCGCTAGCGGGATGAAAGCAGAGCTCACCATCTGCAGCATCGTCGACAGGACTTACTGTCGACCTTTGGTACAGAGCCGAGTGGAGGGTCTGAATCAGAGGCTGAGACGGTTCTGCGACCGTGTGGGCTGCAGATTCCTCGACTTGCGCCATAGGGTGGTGGGGTTTCGGGTTCCGCTGGATAGGTCAGGAGTCCACTACATGCAACAAGCGGCTACACGGGTAGCAGGGGTTGTGTGGCGTGGGCTGGGCGGTTTTTTAGGTTAGATGGCCTCGGGCAAGTACAGAAAGGGCAACAGCCTCAACGGGTGCGGGGCAAAGTCAGGACATGCGGGGACCAAGCAGCAATCGGTATTGTAATTGTAAACTGTCGAAGCTGCGTTGGTAAAGTACCGGAACTTCAAGCGCTGATAGAAAGCACCGAAGCTGAAATCGTTATAGGTACAGAAAGCTGGCTGAAGCCAGAGATAAATTCTGCCGAAATTTTTACAAACGTACAGACGGTGTTTAGAAAGGATAGATTGCATGCAACCGGTGGTGGAGTGTTCGTTGCTGTTAGTAGTAGTTTATCCTGTAGTGAAGTAGAAGTGGATAGTTCCTGTGAATTATTATGGGTGGAGGTTACACTCAACAACCAAGCTAGGTTAATAATTGGCTCCTTTTACCGACCCCCCGACTCAGCAGCATTAGTGGCAGAACAGCTGAGAGAAAATTTGGAATACATTTCACATAAATTTTCTCAGCATGTTATAGTCTTAGGTGGAGATTTCAATTTACCAGATATAGACTGGGACACTCAGATGTTTAGGACGGGTGGTAGGGACAGAGCATCGAGTGACATTATACTGAGTGCACTATCCGAAAATTACCTCGAGCAATTAAACAGAGAACCGACTCGTGGAGATAACATCTTGGACCTACTGATAACAAACAGGCCCGAACTTTTCGACTCTGTAAGTGCAGAACAGGGAATCAGTGATCATAAGGCCGTTGCAGCATTCCTGAATATGGAAGTTAATAGGAATATAAAAAAAGGGAGGAAGGTTTATCTGTTTAGCAAGAGTAATAGAAGGCAGATTTCAGGCTACCTAACAGATCAAAACGAAAATTTCTGTTCCGACACTGACAATGTTGAGTGTTTATGGAAAAAGTTCAAGGCAATCGTAAAATGCGTTTTAGACAGGTACGTGCCGAGTAAAACTGTGAGGGACGGGAAAAACCCACCGTGGTACAACAACAAAGTTAGGAAATTACTGCGAAAGCAAAGAGAGCTTCACTCCAAATTTAAACGCAGCCAAAACCTCTCAGACAAACAGAAGCTAAACGATGTCAAAGTTAGCGTAAGGAGGGCTATGCGTGAAGCGTTTAGTGAATTCGAAAGTAAAATACTAGGTACCGACTTGACAGAAAATCCTAGGAAGTTCTGGTCTTACGTTAAATCAGTAAGTGGCTCGAAACAGCATGTCCAGACACTCCGGGATGATGATGGCATTGAAAAAGAGGATGACAAGCGTAAAGCTGAAATACTAAACACCTTTTTCCAAAGCTGTTTCACAGAGGAAGACCGCACTGCAGTTCCTTCTCTAAATCCTCGCACAAACGAAAAAATGACTGACATCGAAATAAGTGTCCAAGGAATAGAAAAGCAACTGGAATCACTCAACAGAGGAAAGTCCACTGGACCTGACGGGATACCAATTCGATTCTACACAGAGTACGCGAAAGAACTTGCCCCCTTTCTAACAGCCGTGTACCGCAAGTCTCTAGAGGAACGGAAGGTTCCAAATGATTGGAAAAGAGCACAGGTAGTCCCAGTCTTCAAGAAGGGTCGTCGAGCAGATGCGCAACACTATAGACCTATATCTCTGACGTCGATCTGTTGTAGAATTTTAGAACATGTTTTTTGCTCGAGTATCATGTTGTTTTTGGAAACTCAGAATCTGCTATGTAGGAATCAACATGGATTCCGGAAACAGCGATCGTGTGAGACCCAACTCGCTCTATTTGTTCATGAGACCCAGAAAATATTGGATACAGGCTCCCAGGTAGATGCTATTTTTCTTGACTTCCGGAAGGCGTTCGATACAGTTCCGCACTGTCGCCTGATAAACAAAGTAAGAGCCTACGAAATATTAGACCAGCTGTGTGGCTGAATTGAAGAGTTTTTAGCAAACAGAACACAGCATGTTGTTATCAACGGAGAGACGTCTACAGACGTTAAAGTAACCTCTGGCGTGCCACAGGGGAGTGTTATGGGACCATTGCTTTTCACAATATATATAAATGACTTAGTAGATAGTGTCGGAAGTTCCATGCGGCTTTTCGTGGATGATGCTGTAGTACACAGAGAAGTTGCAGCATTAGAAAATTGTAGCGAAATGCAGGAAGATCTGCAGCTGATAGGCACTTGGTGCAGGGAGTGGCAACTGACCCTTAACATAGACAAATGTAATGTATTGAGAATACATAGAAAGAAGGATCCTTTATTGTATGATTATATGATAGCGGAACAAACACTGGTAGCAGTTACTTCTGTAAAATATCTGGGAGTATGCATGCGGAACGATTTGAAGTGGAATGATCATATAAAATTAATTGTTGGTAAGGCGGGTACCAGGTTGAGATTCATTGGGAGAGTCCTTAGAAAATGTAGTCCATCAACAAAGGAGGTGGCTTACAAAACACTCGTTCGACCTATACTTGAGTATTGCTCATCAATGTGGGATCCGCACCAGATCGGGTTGACAGAGGACATAGAGAAGATCCAAAGAAGAGCGGCGCGTTTCATCACAGGGTTATTTGGTAAACGTGATAGCGTTACGGAGATGTTTAACAAACTCAAGTGGCAGACTCTACAAGATATGTGCTCTGCATCGCGGTGTAGCTTGCTCGCCAGGTTTCGAGAGGGTGCGTTTCTGGATGAGGTATCGAATATATTGCTTCCCCCTACTTATACCTCCCGAGGAGATCACGAATGTAAAATTAGAGAGATTAGAGCGCGCACAGAGGCTTTCAGACAGTCATTCTTCCCGCGAACCATACGCGACTGGAACAGGAAAGGGAGGTAATGACAGTGGCACGTAAAGTGCCCTCCGCCACACACCGTTGGGTGGCTTGCGGAGTATAAATGTAGATGTAGATGTAGAAACAAGGCCCCGGGAGTAGACAACATTCCATTGGAACTACTGACGGCATTGGGAGAGCCAGTCCTGACAAAACTGTACCATCTGGTGAGCAAGATGTATGAGGCAGGTGAAATACCGTCAGACTTCAAGAAGAATATAATAATTCCAATCCCAAAGAACGCAGATGCTGACAGATGTGAAAATTACCGAACAATCAGTTTAATAAGTCACAGATGCAAAATACTAACGCGAATACTTTACAGACGAATGGAAAAACTGGTAGAAGCCAACCTCGGGGATGATCAGTTTGGATTCCGTAGAAATGTTGGAACACGTGAGGCAATACTGACCCTATGACTTATCTTAGAAAATAGATTAAGGAAAGGCAAACCTACGTTTCGAGCATTTGTAGACTTAGAGGAAGCTTTTGACAATGTTGACTGGAATACTCTCTTTCAAATTCTGAAGGTGGCAGGGGTAAAATACAGGGAGCGAAAGGCTATTTACAATTTGTACAGAATCCAGATGCAGTTATAAGAGTCGAGGGGCATGAAAGGGAAGCAGTGGTTGGGAAGGGAGTGAGACAGGGTTGTAGCCTCTCCCCGATGTTATTCAATCTGTATATTGAGCCAGCAGTAAAGGAAACAAAAGAAAAATTCGGAGTAGGTATTAAAATCCATGGAGAGGAAATAAAAACGTTGATGTTCGCCGATGACATTGTAATTCTGTTAGACACAGCAAAGGACTTGGAAGAACAGTTGAATGGAATGGACAGTGTCTTGAAAGGAGGATATAAGATGAACATCAACAAAAGCAAGACAAGGTTAATGGAATGTGGTCAAATTAAGTCGGGTGATGCTGAGGGAATTAGATTAGGAAATGAGACACTTAAAGCAGTAAAGGAGTTTTGCTATTTGGGGAGCAAAATAACTGATGATGGTCGAAGTAGGGAGGATATAAAAGGTAGACTGGCAATGGCAAGAAAAACATTTCTGAAGAAGAGAAATTTGTTAACATCGAGTATAGATTTAAGTGTCAGGAAGTAGTTTCTGAAAGTATTTGTATGGAGTGTAGCCATGTATGGAAGTGAAACATGGACTATAAATAGTTTGGACAAGAAGAGAACAGAAGCTTTCGAAATGTGGTGCTACAGAAGAATGTTGAAGATTAGATGGGTAGATCACATAACTAATGAGGAGGTATTGAATAGGATTGGGGAGAAGAGGAGTTTGTGGCACAACTTGACAAGAAGAAGGGACCGGTTGGTAGGACATGTTCTGAGGCATCAAGGGATCACAAATTTAGCATTGGAGGGCAGCATGGAGGGTAAAAATCGCAGAGGGCGACCAAGAGATGAATACCCTAAACAGATTCAGAAGGATGTAGGTTGCAGTAAGTACTGGGAGATGAAGAAGCTTCACAGGATAGAGTAGCATGGAGAGCTGCATCAAACCAGTCTCAGGACTGAAGACCATAACAACAACGTATTACATTTTTGTATCACATTTTGGAATTTTTTTATTTTCCCTCAGAAATATGTTGTTGGTGTTCTGATTCATGGAGTGTGTTCTCTAAATGGATGTTACTGGGTTGTGAAAATTTCACTGGACTGTACGGAATAGTTCCAAAGTTATTAAGACCTGAAGTTGTGTCTGAAGATAGATTGCCAGATGTGGGTTGCAATTTCCAGGTCACGCCACCTTCTTTCACAAGTCATAGTTCTGGAACTAATTGGCAGGGGAAACTAATACTTTGTACACGAGTGTTCCACACATGGTAGAATTAGCATACCGAATTTCAGTCAAATCTGAGACTATGAGCTGGAGCCCCTGGTAGAACTGGCATGGAATGACCCTACAGTTAAAAATAACAATTAATTACAGAAATAATAAACACTTAATGTAAATAGGAACCTCAGCTAATGCCAGGTACTAAGGCAACCATAGATAAAATTTAATCTCTGGATGCTTACATAGTTCACATCGTAAACGCGTGGCGTCACAGCTGGGAGCAGAGGAATGGTATTGCATGCTTGAGTTGAACCCTCAAAATCTAAATACTCGATACATTCAAGTGACTACAACAGAAAAAAACTGCCTCAGCATATAATATTTGAAGCTACATGATGCATCTCAACATTTCTTTCCGTACTCATTTCTAAAATACACTGTTTTACAGACAATATTCTAGTCATCATTGTTACCCCATCCATTCATATCAAACATCAAAACAATGCTGATTTCCTTTTTTTGGTGCCAAGGGTATAGTTCATTCAGAGTTTGTTCCCCCAGGCCAGACCATCAATCAAACTTTTTATTTGAAAGTTTTAAGAAGATTGCGCAGCAGTGTTCATAAAAAAAGACTAGATTTATGGCAGACAGGAGTTCCACCATGACAATGCACCTGCACACACAGCTGTCTCTGTTAGACAGTTTTTGGCAAAAGAATGGCATGATTCTGATGTCCCACACACCTTACTCGCCTGACCTGGCTCTGTGCATCTTTTTATTATTCCCACACATGAAATGGGGTATGAAAGGACACTGATTTAACGACTTTGAAGAGGTCAAGGAAAAAACGAGGGGGAGCTGTCAGCCATTTTTAAAGATGACTGCGTAAAATGTTTAGAACAGTGGAAGTACTGGTGGGACAAATGTGTTAGTTGTAGTGGAGAGTATTTTGAAGGGGATAAGGTTGTTTTGTAAACAATTTGAAAATATATAGCTTTTTTTTTTTTTTTTTTTTTTTAAAGCCCTTCGTATTGCTGTTCTTGGTCAATTTACAGCTGCCATGGCTTACAAATCTGTGGTCCATCCTCTCACTTATTTGGTTGTGAATGACCCCCGAAGAGAGAATTTGTTTGGGTTAGATGCTTTGATTTTGAATTTTATATTACTGACACTGTATATCTTGTATTGGATGAGGTTCCTTATCAAGATATTGTGTACTGAATTTTTGGAATTGTTTCCTGAGGGGTTAGGATGTGTGAACAACTTCACAGTATGTATCACACTTAAACCTTTGACTAAGCTGCATTTTTTTTTTCTGGGCTCATCCTGTGCCTGTGTCCTTATGTGAACAAGTTAAGTGCAAATTGGATCACTTAATGTCCCTAGGCATTGTTTGACTGATTTCCATAAGTGAGTGGGCTACACCATTGGTGACTGTCAAAAAATTATCACGTCTGCTCCAACTTTATGTAAACTTTAAAGTTACCATCAGTATGCAATCTCTTATTGACACACACTGTCTCCACTGTGACTGGGGGCCAATGCTTTCCCCAAACTGACTAGGATGAGGGGTACCTGCAGGATGTGTTAGATGAAAAATCCAAACAGTTGCTGTTGTGAACAGGCCCTTTGGTCTTTACGAATATTGACATTTAATATTGGGTGTGGCCTAGTGCTGCATCCATTTTACAATGCTTTTTGGAGCAATTCACGCTTAGGTTCCTTGCTCCATCGACTATCGAGATGATACTGTAGTAATGAGTGCTAAGGCGGAGAACACTTATCTAACTCTGTTCTCTCTTTATGGTTTTGCAAACTGCTGGCTTTAAGTGTAATCTTATTAAGTCACACCTTTTTCACGCTCTGTTGGTCATGAACTTTCCAGGTAGGGCATTCAACCCTTGGAACAGCAGGTTGTCACTATTATGTCTTTGTCTCGTCTGACCAGTTTCTGGGAACCACAGGTATTCCTTGATAAAATGCATATTATCACAGGTTTCTTGCTGCTGCAGCCACTCTGGCTCTACCTCTGCACCAGCTGCTTCATAAAAAATATACCTTTCACATGGTCGCCAGGCTATGGGCATGCATATGTGTGCCTTATAAACAATGTACAGACTGTGCCTTGCCTGCAGTCTTCCAACATGCTAAACATTTAGTCTTGGCCACAGATGCAGTCCAGCATTGGGTGGGGGTGGTTCCAGCCCATTGTAATGAATGCAGTGGCTCTGACTGACCTATCCCTTGTGCATCCAAAACTCTCAATGCAGCTCAGCAGCACTATCCACAAATTGAAAAAGAAGCCCTTGTGATTGTTTATGCTTTAAAATAATTTTATGTGTTGTTGTACAGTAGGAAATTCCACTTACTCACAGATCCTAAACCTCTATTTTTCTTGTTTCACCATTCAGCTGAATTAGCTGGCAAAGCCTTCAGTGTTGGGCCTTATTTTTGTTGAGATATAATTGTGAGATCCATATCTGCCCTGCATCACAGCACACAAATGCAGACGCATCGTCTTGACTGCCCATGGGGCCCGTCCGGGTGTTTGATCAGGAAGAACTGTTGTGTTTTCAGTTTCACAGAAGGAAGACAGACTATTAATTGCTTTCCCATTACTAGCTCCAGGAGCATTAGCAGTGGTTGCAGACCCAGTGCTTAAAGTTGTGTGCATGATGACGTGGGTAGCCTGACTGTTCACTGGGCTGGGCATGTGATGTATTGTGGAACTTCAATTTTTTCTGTCATCATCTTTCCCTGTGAGATGGTGCCATTCTCTTGTTGACAGAAGGGGGTACTCCCAGTGTTGTAATTCCAGCAACACTGCATTGCAAGGCTTTCAACCTGTTAGGTCAAAGTCATTGGGGAGACTCCAACACTAAACAATTGGCATTTCAACACATGATCTGGCCTGGTATTGATTGCAAGTTGGAGCATGGGCTCGTGACCTACCAAAGTGTTTAAATCAACAGGTGGCACCACACACTGTTTTTTCCCCCTTGGCCAGTGCCTACACTACCAAGAACAACAGAGGGCCTATAACACCTCCTTAGGAAACTCCAGATATTACTTCTGTTTTACTCAATGACCTTCTGTCAGTTGTTAAGAACTGTGACCTTTCTGACAGAAAATCACGAATCCAGTCACAAAAATGAGATGATACTCTATAGTCAAGCAATTTAATTAGAAGTCACTTGTGAAGAACAGTGTTGAAAGTCTTCTGGAAATCTAAAAATATGGAATCAATTGGCATTCCCTGTCAACAGAACTCATTATTTCATGAGCACATAGAGCAAGTTGTGTTTTACAAGAATATTTTTCT
Source organism: Schistocerca cancellata (assembly GCF_023864275.1). Taxonomy (NCBI): domain Eukaryota; kingdom Metazoa; phylum Arthropoda; class Insecta; order Orthoptera; family Acrididae; genus Schistocerca; species Schistocerca cancellata. The sequence goes on along the minus strand of NC_064626.1, from coordinate 1,129,119,219 downwards.
GAATGCATGTTGGCTATTTGCTAATAAATCATTTTCTTTGAGGTGAATCATAATGTTTGTTCGAGCACAGTATATGTTTCCAAAATCCTGCTGCAAATCGATGTTAGTGATATGGGTCCGTAATTCAGCAGATTACTCCTATTTCCTTTCTTGGGTATTGATGTGACTTGTGCTCTTCCCAGTTGCTAGGTACAGATCTTTCTATTAGCGAGCAGTTGTATCTGATTGTATGTATGGAGTTATTGTATCAGCATACATTGGAAGGAATCTGACTGGTATACAATCTGGATCACAATCCTTGCCTTTCGTAAGTGTTTTAAGCTGCTTCACTACATCGAGCATATCTGCTTCTAAGTTACTCGTGCTGCCAGTTGTTCTTGATTTGAATTCTGGAGTACTTACTTTGTCTTCTTTCGTGAAGAAATTTCAGAAAACTGTGTCTTGTAACTCTGCTAAAGTGACGCTGTTGCCAATAACATAACCATTGTTATTGTGCAGTGAAGGTACTGACTGCATTTTGCCACTGGTATATTTTGTATACTACCAGAATCTCTTTGGGTTTTCTGCCAGCTTTCAAGACAGAGTTTCTTTGTGGAAACTATTAAAAGCATCTCCCATTGAAGTTCGTGCTAAATTTCAAGCTTCTGTGAAACTTCTTGACGATTTTGCATTCTTTTAAATATGGCATGTTTTTTGGTTGCTTTACAATAGTGTTCTGACCTGTTGTGTGTACTGTGGGGGACCAGTACTATCTCTCATTAAATTATTTCATATATATCTCCAATTGCCATCAATACTATTTCTTTGAATTTAAACCACATCTGATCTGAACTTACATAGTCAGATTGGAAGGCGTGGAGACTTTCTATTAGGAAGGTGCCAAGCAAATTTTTATCTGCTTTTTTAAATAGATATATTCTGCATTTATTTTTGATAGGTTTGGATGTTACGGTATTCAGTCTAGCTACAACAATCTCATGGTCACTAACCCATGTAGTCTATCATGATGCTACCTATTTGGTCAGTATTATCTGTTGCTAAGAGGTCAAGTAAATTTTCGAAACCATTTACACTTCAGGTGGGCCTCTGAACTAGTTGTTCAAAATAATTTTCTGAGAAGGCATTCAGTATGATTTCGAATGATGTTTTATGCCTACCACTGATGATAAACATGTATTTTTGCTGCTCAGCAACTTTATCTTGTGAATCTTTAGAGAAAAGTCGAAGCACATGTACATTAAAAGTAAATAGCAACAATGAAATATTGTTTAAGAAGTAGGAATATTGAAGGATTGATAAATAAATGGTAGAAGAAGGAGGTTTCATTGGGGTAGTCTGTCTGTAAATGCTTGAGGTTGTTTAAGGATAAGAGAGTGGTTTAGACAATTGCAGAGAATTGTAACAGTATATGCAGGTTTGGGCCCTGCGTGTTTGCCATCACATGCGAGTATATGCTTCAAGGGCCATGCATGACCCCTGCAAGTTGTTTGTCAACAGAATAGTTGTTGAGCTCCTTGCTGCCAAGCATCTCCTGCAGCCGCCACAGTGTCTGGGGGGCACACTGCTACACATTGTTACAGAATTATATTTCAGTTGTAATCATGTTTGGACCTTTGTCTGCCTGACAGTGCTGATTAGTCATAGTCATACATGGCGTGCAGCTCACAGTAAACAGCACTGCAGTAGCAGACATTTGATAGCATCTGTACAGTCATGTGTCCATGTGACACTGTACCGGTATTCCTCCACTGACAGGTACTTAGATTATGGCTCAGTCTCATGATATCCAGTTCCGGTCCAGGCTCTAGACTGACCACCAGCCATCCCTGATCCTGTACTTCGGACTACAATGCCTGCTGCTGCGTATCAGACATGCTGTCCATACGTCAGCTGCTGTGGAAGGCCCCATTGCACTGGAACTGTTCCCTTCGCCAAGACCATAGCCACTCCAGAAGACTGCTTCATCAGTTCATCCATCAGAAAGGCCTCTACTACACGTTGTTACAGAAGTACATTTCAGTTGTAATCATGTCTGGACCTTTGTCCGCCAAGCTGTACTGATTAGTCATAGTCATTAAAGAAACAGTTATTCCGATATGTGCATATCAATCACACCCTTGGCACATCACTCAGCCAAGGGTTACCATAGCTGGCAGCAAGGGTAATTGATTCTGTGATCCAGTGCTCTCCTCTTGTCTGCAATATACTTCAGTTGTCGATGTGCATAATGTTTTTGTTATATTTGTGACACTTGTAGCTCATGTGGTTTCTCAGTGCAGCACTTGCTCAGGATTCACACATTCCAGCACCTGCTCACGGTTTGCTGGCTGATGCACCAGCTCCTTGCCTCGTCCATCATCTGGCTGCCACCCGCCCACCACGTGGAGGCCAAAGCTGCCAAGTCGTGTCACATTTTGCCCAGATGAAACAGCCATGGCCAGTGCTCTTCCCATGGATGGCAGTGCTTGGACAGCATAAAACCAGTGATTTTTTATTACCATAGCTCAACACATGTGAGCAGCCCATAGTGGCTTGTCTTTTATGTATTCTGTTTTATAAATTTTGTGACTATAGCTTTATCACTTGATTTTTAGTTTAACATGTGACATGTAAATACTGTTTCTTCTTTGTACTACTTGCCAGTACTTACACTTAAAAATTTTTTCTTTACTGTAATTTTGTAATTATGTTACAGGCCAATTTGAGAGTTTTATTTCCAATGAAGGCACTCATAGCAGTGCCGAAACCTAGGTCAAAAGACTCCTTTATTGCGACCGAGGGCTGCTGTTTCTGTTAATTTTAAAATCAATGAGGCTGCATCTTCACATGTGTTTCAGTGTTTCTTCATGTCTATCTATCTATCTATCTACAAGGATACTCTGAAAATCACATTTAAGTGTCTGGCAAATGTTTCATCCCACTATATTCTCAATAATTTTCTGTCATTCCACTGTTATACGGCTTGCAGAAAAAACAAACACCTATATCTTTCCATGCAAGCTCTGATTTCCCTCGTTTTACTATGACGATCTGATGCACCTTCACTCATGACATGCGTGATCTCAGAGATCGTGTGCTCATACAGTTCACAGGCCTGCTTATAGAGGTTCCTGGTGTGCCCCAGTGAACTGCCAAGGAAACGCTATTATTTAAGCAATCACAAACAAGTGCTTGGCTCAGTCTGTACCCTGTATTATTATTTGTTCAGTCGATGTGTTACTCTATAAAGTACTATGTTCCATAAATTGTGTTTGCTCTTGCTATAGAATGGTCATTTTTCCCTGTGTTTGGCAGCATCAAGAAAATATTTTCACTTTCAGAGGGGAAAGTTAGTTATTAAAATTTTGTTAGAAGATCCCACTGCAATGAGAAATGCAATTGTTTAATTTTATGTCCACACCAAATCTGTATTATATCCATAACACTCTCTCCCCTATTTCTCGGTGATACAAAACGTGTTGCTCTTCTTTGAACTTTCTTGATGTACTCCTATCTAGTTGGTTGGTTTGGGGAGCAAGGGGACCAAACTACAGGGTCATCAGTCCCCAATCCTATCTGGTAAGAATCCCACACCATGCAGCAGTACTCCAAAAGAGGATGAAAAAGCATAGTGTAGGTAGTCTCTTTAATAGCTCTGTAGCATAGTCTAAGTATTTTGCCCTTAAAACACAGTATTTGATTCCCCTTCCCCACAACCTTTTCTGTGTGTTCCTTTAAGTTGTTTGTAATTGTAATTGCTAGGCATTCAGTTGAATTTATCGTCTTTAGATTTGACTGATGTATTGTGTAACCAATGTTTAATGGATTTCTTTTAGCACTCGTGTGGATGACCCCACACTGTTCATTATTTAGAGTCAGCTGCCATTTGGACTGTACAGACATCTTTTCTATATCATTTTTCAGTTTGTTTTCATCTGCAAATAACCTAAGACAGCTGCTCTGATTGTATACTAAGATAAGGAACAGCAGAGGGCCTGTAACACTACCTTGGTTGACCGGGAATCACGAATCAAGTTGCATAACTGAGAACATATTCCATAAGCATGCAATTTGATTACAAGCCACTTGTGAGGCACGGTGTGTTTTCATTTGTTTTGCTGGAGCTGGGTTTCATCCTTCTCAGTTGTTCGATGTATTTCAACCACACTGATCTTGTTTGTGTGCTAGTCATCTTGATGGGGCAGCTTACTCAAGTTTTTGCGTTGTGCCACTCTGTATTCACATTGCACTATAGTGCGTGTGTCCAACCATACCTGACCAGGACTGTTCATGCATTATTACAGTACGTTTCCACCATGTCCTGGATGTGCACTGTTCACTTCTTGGATTATGTACTTGTGTTCAGTTATTTGCTTTCTCAATTGTGGAAGGGATTCCTTTGCAGTTCGTGTTAATTTTTCTCGTCAGATGCTTATTCTTGGCATTGCTCTCTCTTGTGCGTAGTTCAGATAGTCTGTTGCTGCAGTGTTCCTCAGTGCATTTTTCTACTTAATTCTTGTGTTTCTGTGTATGCTCAGGTTCCTGTTCCCTTGCTGTGTATTCTCAATCACCAGAGCTCTTGTTGCCTCCAGCCCATCACTCAGGGGTGGGGCAACTCAGGGCCTACTGCAGAGCATCTTTCGGCTCACCCACATTCCTGTTTTTTTTCCGCAGCATTTGGACAGAGCATCCAGAATGTGCGGCAAGGAGTCTTACGTGCCGTCACGTTTGTTGCATTGTTCTTGTGTCATGTGGCACTCCGTTCTTGTTCACAGTGTTCTATGCTGGACATCCTTCTGGTACCATGCCAGCCCTTGCACAAGACCCTGTCAGATGATGATCCTTACATTATTGGCCCTGTCGCGGCAGACCCTCCTATCATTGTCATCTCTGGCGAGGCCAGCCTTTCTGTCCTTGCCAGCCCTGTCGATGCTGATATGCTCATTCTCTAGCCGGCCCTGTCGTGGCCAGCCCTACAGTCATCAGCAAACTTATCGTGGCCGGCCTCCTCATGGCACTGTATCCAGCCATCACTGCTATCATGGCCACCTCTGCGGCTGACTGTGTAGCCATCTGCAAAGTCATCCGTGGCTCTGTTGCAGCTGGCCATTGTGATACTGTTTCCAACAGCCTCCGACTCCTTCACAGCAATCCCTGCATCCAACCATTTGTCTCCACTGGCAGTGTTGATCCCATCATGTGTTCTTGTGGCCCTGGATTGCACCTTTTGGACTATTAACTGTCAGCCCCACCTCCACCCAACCATCCCTTGTCACCACATATTTCCCCCATGTGGCTATGCTACACTTCTTTCATTCTTATTGTCTTGTTCCAGCCCACTCTGATGGCTGCCCAGTGCCTTTCTCGTCCCCCTCCCCTGGATGATGCACTTCTCTGAGATGGTTGCACCATCTACCTCAAGGAGGGAGGAGTGTAATTTACACAGAGCTCAACCTCTGCATATTTGGCCCCTTTAATTACACGTTTGCTTCATGTACTAGGCATGGTCTCCACAAGTTTTTTTTACTGCCAAGTGTGCTGCATTCTCACCAGTGTCTTGGGGTCCAGGTCATGCCGATACGTGGCATGTAGGTCACAGCAAACAGTGCTGCAGTCACTGGCACATAACATGATTTTGTTATTTGGGGGGGGGGGGGGGGGAGGAAAACTCTGCAACAGAGTGTTTGCTAATATTTTTTTCCAAACTGGGCTGTTACAATATATAAATAACTTGCTTCATTAATCATATTAAATAAATATCAGAGTTATGGGCAGATATCATAATAATTTCTCTAATAAATTAGAAGAAAAAGTAGCACTCTGTAAACTCTGAATTAAAGATGGTCATGATATGTTTTTCTGATATGGAAAGCTTTTAATCATTAGCTTTATTGTAAGTGACAATTTGGCAAACCGGCTTTCATTTTAGTCTTCTGAAATGCTTATGGAGCCGAATATATCAAGCTGATGTTTCTATTTAGCAGTGAGTTAGTGGTTCTAATTTACTAAATAAACCTAAGTTTATTCTCAGTTGTCATTCTTATATGCATGTTTCTGTGTTGATACTCATTCCCCACCCTGAAGTTGCAGATGAAGTAACGTTTTTGTGATGCTGTTGAAGACATTTAAGAGATTATATTGTAGTCTTGTGTTGTATTGTAAAGAGGTTATTATGAGCATTGTTACTCTGTATCACTCTTTGGACAATTACAAGATAATGTACTTTTGATCAAATAAATTTATGCTGAAGCCTGTTGTTCTAAGTTTATTACACACCCTGCAAACTAGTGTATAACTTTCTCATTTAATTTGGTACAACTGATAAGTGTTTAATGAAAATTATTAATAAAAATGATATTGTAGTACTGACCTGAACGCCATTCATAATCATCATTACCAGAACTTCAACTAATTTAAACGAACATTTTTTTCACACAAGCGATTTATCATTTGGTGCACCCCACCCACCCACCCACCTTATCCTTGTACACTTTCACCAGTGCCAATCTTTGCTACTAATTGTGATATGCACTGTACAGAACTCTTGCAGTTGTGGTGCCTCTGTCGCTCCCCTCAGCTTGGTGCCCCAAGTTGCAGCTTGTGTCCTTTTTGGTCCTAAATTGGTTCTGTAAACATCAGCTCTAAATTCCGTACCTTAAGAGCGGTGAGCACGTCATCTTTGATATTATGAAACAAATCTCTTCTACTGCAAGTTCTTTATTCCTCATATTTTGCGAGATACGCACCGAGACAAGAAGAAAAGGCCATTAACTATCAGCTTTATATTGCATATCTGAAGAGCTGTGAGCACTTGTTCATCTTCGCTGCTGTGAAACACGTCTCTTACTGAACAAGCACTCATAGCTCTTAAGGTAAGCAATTTAGAGCCCATGTTTGCTGGATTTTTTTGCTTTTTTGTTTTTTCGTTTATTGTGCACGCAACCACCTTCAAAAATATGGAAATCAAATAACTTGGAGTGGAAGAGATGTGTTTCACAGCATCAAAGATGAACAAGTACTCATAGCTCTTAAGATATGGATTTTAGAGTCCATGTTTGCTAGACTTTTTTTACTTTAAATTATCATTCCTGTCATATCCCTGAATATTGACCATTCCTCCTGGGACTCCCTACCTCAGGATATTTACCTCTAAACTGTCAAGAAGAAGTTGGATAAATAAGTCTGTTCAGAAAAGACAAGTGATCTGACTGACTGCAGTGCATGTAACAAAATGTGCGTTAGAGCTTGTGATACTGAAGGTAAACAATATGAGAAATGGTAGTTGAAGTGAGATGATTTGCCAGCAAAAAGTTAAAAGGAGTCATGAAGTAAATGAGAGAGAGAGAGAGACCGACCCACCTGTAGTGAGGACAAGGGCAGAAATAGATGAAAAGGTTAGGCATTGGAGGCTTCAGTCCAGAGATAAGGACAGAGAGTGAAACAAAGAAAGGGTAGTGGTAGAGAGATAAAAAGTGCAATTAAGTATTAGAACAGATAAGTCATAATAGATATGTGGAAAAGACAGCGAGTATGTTTTAATGGCAGTTAAGTCCAGAAGTTCCCATATCCAGAGTTCAGGGAAACTAGTACTGGGCAGGAGAATGCAAATAGTGCATGTGGTGGAGGATGCACTCGGATCCCTTGTCAGGCTGTAGAGAGTGCACAGCAACTGGGATAGTGAGTGTCCCTGTGGTGGAGAGATGTTTATAGTACTGCAGTTGTATTGGGCTGGTGCATAAATGTGCAGCATTTTGTCATAAGTTTAGTAAACACAACAGATAAACATAGCAGAGAATTTACTCATCAACTATACATTCTCCTTCGCTATTTACAACCGTCTGCCAGTGCTGGGTAACTTTTCGATTCCATAACTGTAGAAATCATGTGACTTTGAGGCTAAGAACTCATCAAGCCATGTTTAGAGCACATTTTCATTTGGTAAGGAAGTTCCGTGAAGGTCGTTTGATAGTGTGGGAAAGGTGAAAATCTGTCTGAGTTGACAATAGTTGTCAGCAGTGGTGGTTACACCTCTGGTAAACAATTTGTAGTACACCATATTGTTGCTGTCCCAGCAGATGCACAACATTATCATTTGTGGATGCACACAATAGTTTGTATGGGGAGTTGTTGCTTTGTTTGGGCGTAACTACTCTTTTATTTTCCTTATGTTAGCATAAGACACCATTTCTCATCACCAGTAATGATAGATGATCACCCGAGTGGACGGTGTTGTTCCCAAGCCAATTGACGACAGGCGAGCAGAGATACACATATGACATCCCACTGTTTTTTGTGATTTTGGCTTAGAGCATGCAGTACCTGTACACTTGATGTTTGAACCTTCTCCATTGCACAAAAATGTCACACGATGGTGGAATAATGATAGTTTGTCACATTTGCCAGTGCTCAAGTATACTGATGTGAGTCACTGTGGACTATGCATTGAAACAGTCTTCATCAAATCCTGAATGTCTTCCTGAATGTGGAGAGTCACTAAAGTCAAAACAATCCTCCATAAAATGAGGAAACCATTTTCTTGCTGTGCTGTATCCACTGGCATTATCCCCATACACTCCACAAATGTTTCTGTCTGCCACCACTGCTGTCACCTCTCTACTGAACTCAAACAGAAGAATATGTTGGAAATCTTCTGAGTGATCCACTTGGCAATCCATTTTCTAGCATTCAAAGCTCCACTCATTATCTACAAGTGACAAGATGACAATGTGTAAACTGAAATAGCGACAGTGAATTACAAATAAAAACTGACAATCGACAAATAAACCCACAGCAGCCGGAATACCAACATGAGAAACAAAAATGCTATGAACTTATGGAACATCCTATTAATAAATAAACCAGTGCTCACAATATATCACAGAAGTAGCACTGAACACAGTGAGTAGCTTTTTTAAATGGTGAAACTGATTAAAAGAAACTGAAATAAAATCTTGTTAAGACATTCTTTAAGTGTCATAAAGTCAAGTGCAAGTGGTAAAATGTCACCTGTAAGTGGCTGCTATAGGTCATAATGGTAATTTTTGTGACACCAAATGTAAATATGCAGCTAAATTCCAAATTTTAACAAAAGAAATGAATGCAATATTGTAACAATGCCAACTGCTCTTCTGGGAGCACAGAAATAGTCTGCATTGTCACGGGAATCTTCTGAAATGTGTGGGGCTTCTTAGCATTGGAATTTAATCACAAAGCTTTTTGTGCTGTTAGATTACATTTAACTCCATCAAGCAGTTTAATCTTTCCTGTAAAACCAAATCTGCCATTGAGATTGGTAATTTGAAGAAACAGCATATGATTCGTGTTTTAATTCTGCTTTATCTAAAACACTTTATCTTCTCCCCCATCATGTATTTGTGTGTGTTGAGCATCTATTTGACATAATATGATCATCAATGAAAACAAAATCTTGGGAATAGATGTAACAGAGTCTTTCTCTGACTGCCTGCTAGCTTTCATGATCAGGATATTTACCACCTGGTCAAGATGTGTATGACGAAAAATTTATCCAATCAGTTGTATTCTCTACAGAATGGAGGTAGTTGTATTCTCCCAGAAAATATGAGATTAATACACTCACTTCAAAAACTCCAATATTCCAGGAGTAGTTCCCAATGACTGTAGATGCCAAGGCATCTTGTGCAGCTGAAGTAGAATGCAATATACCCACTTAGATTTCTCTGTCTGCTTTGCAGATTATGTATGATGTTTTAGATGCTCTTGAACAATATGCATGCTTCAGCAACTGTTATCCAATGTTTATAATTCCTGGATTCATGGGCTGAAGTTTACTGGTTGTTTTGCAGCTTTCATATTGGCAACACTGTTATCCACATTAAGAAAAATTATTTTTTTTGGAAAAGACTTTCAGGAGTGCGGCAACTTGATCTGTCATCCAGGCTCATCACTGATTCATATGCTTGTGCAATGGTTTGCTATTTTTTTCTTCTTTTTAATTGACGATTTTCTGTTTCACTATGAGGAGCAACATAAGTTCCTCTATTCTGTTAACACTGATGCATGTGAGGACCATCACTGTACGTTTGCCAACAAGTTTCATTTTTGAGCATAAAACAGTTGACATCTTGAGGTATTGGGTATTGTGTCAGATACAAGTGTAATTTATGGACAATATTTCGACAATGCGATTCAGGATCTTCATCAGGTGCTACTGAAGATGGGTCTCAGGTAACACCTGATGAAGATATTGAGTCAGATTGTCGAAATATTGTCATAAATGATGCTGATATCTGACAGAATACTCGGCACCTCAAGATGTCAACAAATTGCTGGGAAACTCTGTACTAGAAATGCAGCTTTTTTAATTAGTTAATTAATTAATTAATTTCTTTTTTTGTATCAGGCCTGCTACAACATTATTTTTGGAGGCAATAACATCTTGTTATTTCATTAATTTTTTCACTTTCATTGAACAGTTTCATGTCCTTTAAACCATTGGAAACAACCTGTGAGAGCGGTTAAAGCTTCTACCTCCATCTTACAATTCCTAGATAATTTACTTGAATTGCTGGCTTATTAGGAGAAATTGGAACAGCAATATCTTGATGTATCTGCTGATATAAAATGTCCCAGCTCAGCATGCCACCCAGGTTTCAATTTTTCTCCAGTGTTGCCACTTCACGAGCAGTTTCTTCATGATCCTTTCATTTGCTAAGAATCCCTTGCCACATCACAGATAGACACTATCTTATTTTCAACATACTTCCATACATTTTGCAATTTCTCCAGTCCTGAAAGGTTTTCTTTCTCATTTGCCACCCATCTTTGTGAATCTCAAAAGTAATTAACTGTATGGAAATGAAAATGTCACTTGCACATCATTCTTACTACTGTACTAGTGTAGGGAATGTGATTGACTTCTAGAAGTCTGGAATGCAGGTGGGAGAGAGGTTGCTAACACCTAGTTCTTAACAACAGCCATCACTGTCCTGGTGCTAACTGGGAATCCAGCTATAATGTGCTGATAGCTTGTGTGTATTTCCAGAGCTTCTCAAAGATGTGACACCTATGGAGTGGAAGAAAATCTTGCGAATGAAAGGAACACATAGAATGCAAAACACACACTGTATATAAGGTCTTATGGAAGTTTTTGAAATACTGAAATGAAAATGCATTTTACCCAGGAAGTGTTTCACACTTGAATGTCTTTCCCAGGGTGCCAGATACCTCACACTAAATGGACAGGAATATACTCATACGCTTTCCTTACAAAAAACTGCAGTGAAAAAGTAGAGGGTAAGTGGCACTAGTTATGAAAGTCAGTTTTTCAGTACTCTTTTGTTGTGGTCTTCAGTCCAGAGACTGCTTTTGATGCAGCTCTCCATGCTACTCTATCCTGTGCAAGCTTCTTCATCTCCCAGTACATACTGTAATCTACATCCTTCTGAATCTGTTTACTGTATTCATCTCTTGGTCTCCCTCTGCGATTTTTACCCCCCACTCTGCCCTCCAATGCTAAATTGGTGATCCCTTGATGCCTCAGAATATGTCCTACCAACCAATCCCTTCTTCTTGTCAAGTTGTGCCACAAATTTCCCTTCTCTCCAATTCTGTTCAGTACCTCATTAGTTATGTGATCTACCCATCTAACCTTCAGCATTCTTCTGTAGCACCACATTTCGAAAACTTCTATTCTCTTTTTGTCTAAACTATTTATCGTCCACATTTCACTTCCATACATGGCTACACTCCATACAAATACTTTCAGAAACGACTTCCTGACACTTAAATCTATACTCGATGTTAACAAATTTCTCTTCTTCAGAAACGCTTTCCTCTGTATAATGTTCAGAAATATTCATGTGGCTTACAGAACAGGTCACATTGCAAAGGTGGCAAAACGTTTTGGCCACTGTTGCAAGCACCCATCAAGATATCTCAGTATATGCAGAACTTCACTGACAAACTTTCAGAAGTGGCAGTATCGAACAAAACAAGAAAAAAAGATTGGGTAAACATGGGCTATAAATGCATACCTTAAGATCTATTAGGCACGTGTTCATTTTTGCTACTGTTAGACCCACTTCTACTGAAAGCCCTTTGCTGTCCATAGTTTGAGAGGTGGTAGTTAGGACAAAACAAGGAAAGAAAGTCTAGTAAACATGGGCTCTAAAGTGCAAACATTAAGAGCTATGGGCATCTGTTCATCTTCGCTACTGTGAAATGCATCTTTTCTACGGAACAAGAACTCATAACTCTGAAGGTATTAATTTTAGATTGATGTTTACTACACTTGTTTTCTCATTTTGCTCCATACTACCATCTCTGAAAGTTTGTCAGTGAATTTTTGGTTCGCCCTATATATACCGTGACAAGAACAGTTTGCAATAATAGCTAAAGCATTGGTTTACTTTATGATATGATGGTTTTCAACTGAAAGAATGTTATAGAAAGTTTATGCAGTACAGTTTGATTTAAGTTTATTAATTATTGTGTCCTTTTGATTGGTCTGTTATTTATTCCTTTGGTTACTGGTGAGAAAAAAAGGGAGAGAGAGAGAGAGAGAGAGAGAGAGAGAGAGAGAGGGAGGGTGGGGCGGACTTGAGAGGTGTACTACATAGAGAAGGAACAAAGGTTATAAGGAAACTAGTGACTTCTGATCTCTATGCATTCCACCCATATTTTTATATAATAAATTTTATTCTTTATACAACCATTGAACTATTAAAATAGTGTAATGTTCCTTGTTTCATCCTGACTTGATCCAATACTTGATGTATATTCCTTCACAGTTACATGTGAGTGTACTCCTTGCTTCTAATAAAAACCTAACAAGGCAAGTTTCAAGACTCCGGCACAAGGTTTCAAGTTCGAGACTTATGGTTAGGAAATGGATTTTATGAGCTAAAATTAAAAAGAAAAAAAATAATTTTGTATTTAGGAAAAATATAAAAATATGTTAAAAATATTGTGTTTCAATATTTCAAAATTCTAAATGCCTATTTTAAAAAAATCACTCACTAATCGTGCTGACATAGTGGTGGATTGAAACAACTTGCTGTCGCACTGAACCATGAAAACTTTCTTCAACTTTTCCATCACAGGTTGATGTTGGTCATGTCAAAACAATGCACAATACTACATAAAGGATCTTTCAGTATCACATGATGAAGAGTCCTGCATATTTTGTCAGAGGAATGTTACTGGCAGACACATTTTCAATTTCACTAATGTCTACTTCTCCTTCCAAAATATTGGCAGTTTTACACATAGTATGAAATCCACCATTTTCTTTGAACACATTTCTAAATTTATGTTTAGTGACTCCTACTTTTGGATCTTTGGGTGAATTAATTTTTTTTCAGTATCATGCAATTCATTAGCTGCCTGGCAAACAAGCTGGTTGATGTTTTGTAATTTTTTATATAGTGAAATAAAGTACTCATATTTGCAGATGTGTAAGACAGTTTTTTTATTGTGCTGATGATGAGTAAGTTCTGAAAAATTCAACTGAAGAAGTGTAATTCTCATTTAGTTCATCAATCATTGATTTAAAATTTTCTAAATTGTTTGCACAATACACTGCTGCTTCCAACCTTGTCTCCCCAACAAATAACTATGGATCTACATGTAACTGCAAGATCTGGATGTTTGGCTTTGAACAAATCAATTATTGTTGGCACTTTCACAAACACCTTTTTGCCATATGAGATCAATTTGTCCACTGTAGGATACTGTATGTATCTGCTCACATACTCTGTGTAATTCACGTTCAATACAAATTTCATATATCATGTGTGGGTATCTTATAGAAAGGCTTTTGGTTGCCCTCTTCATATATGAAGCAGCATCCTTAAGTACAAATTCACCCCATTCAGGCATAATAGCTGAGAGATTCATTGAAAAAGTGAGTCATTATTACATAATTCAGTGTCAGTATTTCTTTACTTATTAATAAAATAAACCAGTTGGTAATTATTTCATCATTTCGTATCACCCCTACCACATTTCCCCTTTTCCTACTACTAGAGTCTGGTAATTCATCAACGCTTACCCAGTTTTTTTTTTATTATTCTTTTACTTTGACATTCTGCTCTGATCTTTCTTTAATCTCTTTGTAACAATTGCTCCTACAATTTTCTAAATGTTGACTCTTCTGGTTTTTCAGCATTTTTGTATTTCATAAGAAAATTTTTGAGCACTGGACTTCTCAATTTATATAAAGGAGTGACACACAAAAGAAAAGTATTACATAAAACTACATAATATTCAAAACTTTTTGAAACTACAATATGTGAAGAGGAAGCCGCTTCACCTAAAATAACTTGTTTATTTATTTATTTACATTTTCTTTGCGTGGAGCCATCATAATGATGGCTTTTGCAAATGTAAGACTTAATACTATGGTTATATTTACACTTATAAAATTTACATTTATAAAATACACTAAATTCTGTAGCTGTTGCTTCTTATGTCTATTCTTTACATTTATCACATTACAACTGATATGCTAATGCCTCATGTTACAATCACTGTCTTAAAATTTGTTGAAAGAATATGAACATTTTTCTTTATCAGAAAAGATTTTAATTTTGTTTTAAAAACATTTCCCATGTACGTTCTTAGAGCGTTTGGTAGCTTGTTATACCAAATCAAACCACTGATATACGGACTTCTATCAGTCATTTTTAACATTGTTCTGTTATGGAAATAGTTACACTTTGTTCTAGTGTTGTGATCATGTACATCACTGCCCTAGATAGCTTCTGTTGGTTGACTTATAAAAAATACAACTATTTTGAAGATGTACAGAGACTATATTGTCAGATATTTGTGCTGCACAAACACTTCATGACATGAATCTCTATGTCCCATCCCATGTATATGTCTTACTGCTTTTTTCTGTAGCAGTAGTATGCTTTTTAAATGTACATCAGCTGCACAGCCTCATAGTTCAATTCCGTAATAGAGAAAGGGGTAAAGTGTTCCATAATATACTAGTCTCAGTGCTTGGCTAGGAACTATCTTTGCAAGCTGGCTGAGGAGATATATGGCACTACTGACTTTCCCACACACGAAATTAATGTGGTATGTCCATCGCAAATTTTCATCAGTATACACACCCAGGAATTTACAGTTATCATTTTCTGTTGCAGAGATATTCCACACACTATTCATATTGTTGTGGTGAGAACTGCCTGTTTTAAACGTCAGTAGTTGAGATTTAGTGACATTCACCTTGAGTCCCTGATCATTGAAGTATTTTGTTACTTCTGTTACACCACTAGTAGCAAGAGATTCTAGCTCATTAGATTCACTCCCATAGAATATGATTGACGAGTCATCTGCATAGCTTACAATATGGGAGTTAATGGGTTGTGCAATGTCGTTAATATACGATTCAGCAGGTATGTGGTTAGAAGATTCATGGCTTGATCCCCAACACTGTAAGATTTTAGCTTTTTAAGAAGTACCCTATGGTTTACTGTATTAAATGCTCTTGTCAGGTCCGAAAATATACCTGCAGTCTGCATCTTCTGGGCCAACAGACAGTATACTTCATCGATGAACTGTGTAATTGCTGTGGTTGTACTTAGCTCTTTCCTGAAGCCATGCTGCGAATCTACAAGCAGTTTATGTTTTGTGAAAAAGGTACTTAGCTCAGAAAGGATAATGCTTTCAAATATCTTACTGAAAGTGAGAATTAATGATATTGGTCTATAGTTGGGAGACATCTTCCTTACTTCCCTTTTAATACATTGGCTTCACTACACTCATTTTTAGAACTGTTGGATACATGTTTTCTGTAATGCTGCAATTAATCAGGTGAGTAAGATGTTTAGAGATTTCTTTTAAGCATGTTTTCGTAATGGCACTGGATACGCCATCCCATCCAGATGAAATTTTTTCTTTAGCATGTATATTGCCCTGCGAACCTCCTGCTCATTCACTTCCACAAATTCAAATTCGGTACACTGGGTGCGATGGAATTGGATCTCTACCTGTGAATCTATAATATGGGTTGATTTTTCACCAGAAATGTTGTAGTTATTAAAAATATTACATATAGTATCTGAGTTTTTTATAATGTTTCCATCACGTCTTATGCTGAGTGGTTCCATGTTCATCTTGTTGGGACCTTTTCGGTATTTGTCAATCAGCTTCCAAGATGCTTTGCTTATGTTGTCAGACTATTCTACTGTTTTGCTGTTAATCTGCTTCCTTAGGTTAACAATATCAGTTTTAAAAGATTGCTTGGCCTTATTGTTTTTTTCCTTGTCTAGAAGTTGTATAGGAAACGCTCATTCTGTGTTTACTATCTGCTAGATGTTGCAAGACACATTTTTGACAGTATGGAATTCTTTCACCAATTGTAGAGAATTCACTAAATTCAGCGACATGTTGCAAAGAAGAGTGAAAATTTGACTTTACTTTTGGGATTATATCACCAGTCACTTATTTAAGATGTTGTTGTTGTTGTGGTCTTCAGTCCTGAGACTGGTTTGATGCAGCTCTCCATGCTACTGTATCCTGTGCAAGCTTCTTCATCTCCCAGTACCTACTGCAGCCTACATCCTTCTGAATCTGCTTAGTGTATTCACCTCTTGGTCTCTCTCTACGATTTTTACCCTCCACGCTGCCCTCCAATACTAAATTGGTGATCCCTCGATGTCTCAGAACATGTCCTACCAACCGATTCCTTCTTCTAGTCAAGTTGTGCCACAAGCTCCTCTTCTCCCCAATTCTATTCAATACCTCCTCATTAGTTATGTGATCTACCCATCTAATCTTCAGCATTCTTCTGTAGCACCACATTTCGAAAGCTTCTATTCTCTTCTTGTCTAAACTATTTACTGTCCACATTTCACTTCCATACATGGCTATTATTTAAGATACCATAGCATATAATCACTGTGCACCAAACAAGACAGGGGCAATGGCTGAAGACTGTTGTGTACATTGTGTCAGCCGTCCGCATCATAAATAAGTGATTCCCCTTTTATATAACAAGACAGCACATGTAGTGTAGGTCACTCTCTACTCAATACATTTACCAGCGCAGTTCATTCAAACTGCTTTATCATAATATGACAATACATGAGACTTTTTTAAAAAATTATAACACAGCAAAATGACGAATTATGTATTTTTATGTGAAATAGAATTTTTCACACGATCGAAGTGTGCTGTTCTGGGAATTCCTCTCTTTAAAGTTTTTTACCTGTGAGGAAAAAAATTATGTACATAAAAGTCCTTTCCCTAGTCATGATCAACGTAATATTGCATCCTCATAATTCAATGTTTGCTTCTTTCTTATATTTAACCTGCGTAAGACATTTTCTTATAGCATAGTTCTTGAATGGGAAAGGTATGTAATTGATTGATGATGTAGACATGTCATATCCAACACAGCTGACATAATAGTTGAACAACAGGAAAAATCACTCAAGAAGTCTGTAAAATTACAAGGAAATAGTATTACTGGCCAGTACTTACCTTCAGGAGAGAAATTTCTAAGAAAAAAACGGTAATGGTTAGACAGGTTTTGTAATTGTTTCTGTGTATTCTTTTCATCCCAGCCATAATGACCTAAATTGCTGCTTCTATGTAGCAGTGCAGGCAGGCTCCTGATGTCCATGACGTGCTTGTAATCCACCACCCATCTGTGTCTTCCCTTTGATATCTGTTCAGTTGTTGCATACTTCAGCTTCACTCCATCCTCAATCAGTTCTCCAAATGCTGGTCATTCTTTGCCTCTCCTTATTTTTAAATGTAATTGTCCTCCCATTTGGTTTTTTTGATATGTCTTCACCAGTATCCAGCACAACATTCCTGTTTAATGCTTGTCAAATTCAATTTAGTCATGCCGTGTCTTTTCTGTTATGCTAAATCAAAGAAGCCAAAACTCTGCAATTTGTCAAATCCACCAGCTGTTAGACATATCTGTCAGGCTTCTTGTGTGTGGAAAGAGGAAATTTTGCTGCCTTTGTTTTGCTGTAGTTTCATTTGAGACAATTTTCTCTTTTATATGATGTATAATCTCCCTTATAAGTAGTAAAAGTATGTCAGGAGCAAGGATATTCCTTGACATTGTGCCATATTTGATGTTCTTCCTCTCTGAGTTTAGTATTATTTTCCTCGTGCAGTTTTAACCTTGAAAAAATCTGTGCACTTAAGTTGGTTCATGTTTCATTGCTTTGCACTCTATGGCCACAGAAATAGTTTTTCCGCCTTTTATCTGTATCCATGATCACAGCTGTTGCAAATAGGGGCACCATAAAAACACGAGACAGTCAGATGACGGCCTTTGAGAAAAAGACAATGTTGATTGCATTCTTCGACAGTATAGGATTAGTTCATCATGAGTATGTTCCTCCAGGTCAAATAGTGAACCAAACTCATTACATCAAAGTCTTGAAATGTTTGTGACAAGCAATTTGACATTGTTGCACTGATCTGTGGCATTCTCAGGGCTGGTTTGTACTGGATGACACTGCAAGACACCATACTGCTTTATCTGTTACAAAGTATCTGACGAGACATTCTGCTATTGCCATCCCACAACCACCATATTTTTCCATCCTGTGGCATTGCAACTTCTTTTTCTTTCCATGAGTGAAGAGGCAACTGAAAGGAAAGCCTCATCAAGATATCGCAAACATCCAATGGGCTGTGACAAATTAGCCTACAAGC
This sequence comes from Schistocerca cancellata, assembly GCF_023864275.1. Taxonomy (NCBI): domain Eukaryota; kingdom Metazoa; phylum Arthropoda; class Insecta; order Orthoptera; family Acrididae; genus Schistocerca; species Schistocerca cancellata. The sequence continues at coordinate 1,129,100,568 of NC_064626.1, read as the reverse complement.
ATCACAGTTGGAAAATTTCCCTGCTCACTTCCAAGACCTCCAGAAATGCTGGCAACTGTATATAGATATCCAAGGGGACTACTTTGATAGGAGCTGCGGTCATTACTTGGTAAGTGCAGTTTTCTATTTTAAAAAAGACCTGTGCTGGAACTTTTCTGAGAAAGGGAATAAGACATTTTCTCTCCTATTACAGTCACTCAATGATGACACCTACCCATACACCATGTCATCATCAGCAAACAACTGCAGCTTGCTGTTTGTGTTATCCACCAGATCATTTATGTAGGCTATATAGAAATTAACAGCAGTCCTATCACACTTCCCTGGGGTGTTCCTAACCCTCACCCAGGTTCTTACCAAGGAAGGTATTCCATGAACTGTCATGTCATATGGTCAGCTCCAATTCACGGTGACAGTTTTTGAACAGTTCTGCACCTCATATGGCATTACAAAATTATTTATTCCAGCATTTCACAAGTCCTCCAATGGCAAAGCAAAGCATATGGTGCAGACATTTATACAGCAAATAGTAAAAGTGGTGAGAATCACAACCACCACAGCTTGCTCATGATGTTCATGAGCACATACAGTGTCACTCCCATCCACAACCGTAGCCCAGCAGAGTTCTTCCACGGGCGACAGGTGCATAGTCTCCTCCATCTCCTAGCCCCACAGTCCTGGGAACTCCAGATCCAGCTCAGCAGTCAATAGCCAACAGACACAGCAGTATAGGCGCACTTGTTGGCACAAAAGATTTGTATATATTGGTTACAGTGGTTACCACCCATCCCCCTGGTGGCGTCTTGTGACAGTTAACACTCTGAGGGGTTTGGAAAGTCATCATACTAGTCAACTCTATCCACATCATCCAACTGCACCACTGCTGGTGGTCCTACCAGACATGGAGAGCTTGCCTTTGTCAGTCCCGCGACTAAATGGGTATGACTTGCATTCCAGAACCTCAGCAGCAGTTACCATGGATACAGGCAAGCAAGTGGAGATCTCCACCACACCAACTGGCTGGTTCAAGTGTAAGGACACCGAAAGTGCTGCCAGTTCACTTTCTGAAAAATTACCCATGTCACTTCCGGCCCTAAGCGCCCATTTCAGAGGGGAGGGATCTGGTACCCTGGTGATTTTGAAAGCCTGCCAGAGGCCATAAATATCGACTTTGACTATTATACAGTACTGATACATCTTTGAGCACTAGAGCCACTGTGCTAAATCTCTGGATGCTCTTTGCTGCAGAATCATGCCTGTCTTGCTGACCAATTAACAGTTGCGGTCATACAGTAAAGCTAACTACACCACATTTCTGCCTTCAGTGGTGAATTTGCCACACACTCATGCCACTAGAGCTGAACCACAGTAGTTCATATTTTTCCATTTCCCTATGTCTTTAGTTACACTCTTTGGAGTACTCCCTTGACTTGTTTGTTTTTCATGCCACCTCCACCTGTCTGGTGACGTTCTGAGCCATGTGGCACAGGTAATAGGTCACCAGACAGGTGTAGCAGAAGTAGTTGCGTCCATTGTATTCCAACTTTTGATCTTTCCATTTTGACACAATAGTGTTATCAATACACCAAGAAAACCACCAAGCATGACATTGCCTCAGAGGTGTGACATAATGGCTTCTTTCTGACTCATAGTTATCTAAGTGCACATCCACTTGTGATAAACTGGATTGAGTATGTGACAAGGAATAGCTATACTGTGCAGTATTAATGATTCCTTGATTCCTTGTGATTCTAATAACTATTGATTTACCTTTGACAGTCTCACACTTACATACCTAGAGAATGCGTGTAAGGTAAAAAAATGCTTTTGTATTAATAATTTTACTTACACTATGAATGATAACATCATGGGTCAAACTAGATAATTATAGCATTTTAGCAATTTGTACTGTATTGTATGATGTATCCCTTGGTTGATAGTAACCTGATTTCACATTCTGCCTGTACAGCCTACTGGGCATAAAATCGTTTTCATTTCGTCTCAGTGTACCTGTCAAATTAATGTTCTGTTATGATCAGTATAGAGGTTGGTATCAATGCTGTAAATGGTTTTGCTCATGGAGAGTGGTATACACTCCCACTATAACCAGATTCAGTTCAGTTGGAAACTGATTAACAATGTGTAATGACATTAGCACTTAAAGATAAAAAATATTATCGACTTAATAGTTGGTGTTCATTATGATTAATTATGAGTCCTGTATATTATGACTTAAGCACAAGAACTCTGACCTAACATTAAGACCAATAGACTGGATACATAAAATGTGTACTGTACGAGTAGTACTAATCAGTCAATGGAAAATCCAGGATGGAATAATGACAATATTATAAAAAGGATAGATTGCTACTCACCATATAGTTGAGATGTTGAGTGACAGACAGACACAACAAAAAGATTACTAAACACATAAGCTTTTGACCAGAAGAGCTTCTCTGAAATAGACTATGTAAACACACACACACACACACACACACACACACACACACACACACACACATATACACACACACTTACAACCCACACAGCTCACACACACATGACCACTGTTATGGCTGCCAAGACCAGACTGTGAGCAACAGTGTGTGATGAAAGAAGCAATCTGGGTGGTGGGGGTCAGAAGTAGGCTGGGGTGGGGAGAGCATGGTACGGGTCGCGGATGGTGAAGTGCAGTTTGTGGGAGCATAAAGGATGAGGAAGGGAGAGGGTAAGGCAACTAGGTGCAGTTGTGAGGTTAGATGGAGGGGGGGGGGGGGAAAGAGAGAAGTAAAAACACTGTGGGTGCACTTGTGGAATAGGAGACTGTGAAGTGGAAATGGAAGGGGATAGGTGGGTGAAAGACAATTACTAACGAAGATTGATGCCAGGAGAGTTACAGGAATGTAAGATGTATTACGGGGAGAGTTCCCCATTGTGCAGTTCAGAAAAGCTAGTGTTGATAGGAAGAATCCAGATGGCACATGCTTTGGAGCAGTCATTAAAGTGAAGAGCATGGTGTTGGGTAATGTGCTCAACAACTGGGTGGTCCAGCTGTTTCTTGACCACAGTTTGTCAGTGGCCATTTATGTGGACAGGCAGCTTGTTGGCTGCCTTGCCCTTTTAGAACGAAGCACAGTGGTTGCAGCTTAGCTTGTAGTTCACATGACTGGTTTCACATGTAGCCCTGCCTTTGGTGGATAGGTGATGCTTGCGAATTTACTGGAGTAGGCTGTGGTGGGAGGTCGTATGGCACAGGTCTTGCATCTAGGGATATGAGCCATGAGGCAAGGGGTTGTGAACAGGGATCATGCAAGAATGACGAGGACATTGTGGAGGTTCAGTGCACAGCAGAATGCCACTGTGGGAGGTGTGGGGAGGATTGTGGGTAGGACATTCCTTGTTTCGGGGCACAATGAGAGGTAACTGAAACCCTGGCAAGGAATGTGATTCAGTTGCTCCAAAACTGGGTGGTACTGAGTCATGAGAGGAATGCTCCTCTGTGGCTGGACAGTGGGACTTTGGGAGGTGGTGAGTGACTGGAGAGATAAAGCACAGGAGAGCTATTTCTGTACAAGGTTGGCAGGGCAATTATGGTCTTTGAAAGCCTCAGTGAGACAGTTGGTATATTTTGAGAAGAACTGCTCCTAACTATAGATGCAACAGCCACGGGTGGCTGGACTATGTGGAAAGGACTTCATGGCATGAAATGGGTGGCAGCTGTCGAAGTGGAGGTACTGCTGGTGAGGTTTGATATGGATAGAGGTACTGATGTAGCCATCTCTGAGATGGATGTAAGCATTGAGAAAGGTGGCTTGTTGAGCTGAGGATGCCCAGGTGAAGTGAATGAGTGAGAAGGTGTTGAGGTTCTGGAGGAATATAGTTGGGGTGCCCTCACCCTCAAGCCAGATCATGATGTTATCAGTGAATCTGAACCAGATGAGGGATTTGCGGTTCTGGGTGTTTAGGAAGGATTCCTATAGATGACTCATGAATAGATTGGCATAGGATGCTGCCATGCTGGTGCTTACTGCCATAACCCTGGTTTGTTTGTAGGTCATGTCCAGAGGAGAAGTAATTGTGGGTGAGTATGTAGTTGGTTACGGTAACCAGAAAGAAAGCTGTAGGTTTGGATTCCATCATGCATTGAGAAAGTTAATGTTAAATAGTGGCTAGGCCATGGGCATTAGAGATGTTAGTTTAAAAGGAGGTGGCATCAATAGTGATGAGCTGGGCATTTTGTGGTAAAGCAACAGTAGCTTTGGAGAGTCGGTGGAGGAAATGGTTGCTATCATTTATATAGGAGGGTAGGTTGTGGGTGATAGGCTGAAGGTGTTGGTCTCCAAGAGCAGTGGGAGCACAGTAACCAGTGACAGTGGGGCATCCTGGGTCACTAGGTTTATGGATTTTGGGAAGCATGTAGAAGATAGAAGTGTGGTGAGTGATAGGATGAGGAGAGAGACAGACTCTGCGGAGAAGTTGTGGGATGGGCCTAAGGATTTTAGGAGAGGCTGGAGTTCCTACTGGATTTCTGGAATGGGGTCACTGTGAGAGGGTTTGTAGGTGGACAAATCTGACAGCTGGCAGAGTCCTGCTAGATAAACCTTTTCAATAGAATCATGTGCATATCTCTGTCAACCATATGTGTGATGTTGTGGTACTTCTGTGGGCAACAAGAGCCCCAGATCTGTCCCCGATAGAATGTATGGAACGAACTCAGCCATCAACTCTGCCTCATTTCCAGTATGTAGGATATCAAAGATCAGTTACAACAGTTGTGACCCAACTTTCCTTGGTAGTGGATGCACTGTCTTTATGGCACCCTTCCTCACTGAATAAATGCATCCATCCTGACCAGAAGGGGTGCAACATCAAACTGATAAATGGACTCATACTGCATACTGTAAGTTTGAATTGGTCTTGTAATTACTCTAACTACATCTTATGAACTGAAGCATAACATATTCCCAAGAGTTATTCATATATTAATTATTTCAGTAAATTTTTAATCTTTACTCTAACTACATCTTATGAACTGAAGCATAACATATTCCCAAGAGTTATTCATATATTGATTATTTCAGTAAATTTTTAATCTTTAAATTACTTCTGACCAATAACCGTTACGTGTCTTCCTGTTCCTCTGTCATTCTCACTTTCATCCCCATTCACAACAGTGGTATAAAATCTTCAGCATTCTATCATTTTCATAGGCACATAATACACAGACCTACATAGCAAGTGAAGCAAGTATATTTGTGATTCAGACAAAATTGCACAATGTTTTGGTGTTGAAGCTGTTAGTATTAATAATTAGAGGATCATAAACAGTCTGTTAAAGGTTTCCGTTAAGTTCTGAGTGTGTCTCAGTATTTTTATTATAGAGTTATATGTTTTTATTTTTTTGTTCTGACATGTTTATATATATTTAAATATTCTCAGCCTATAAACTCAATTTTATTATTCTTTTGTTTACAGTCTACTACATTTACAGCTTTTATTTTCTTTTACAGGAAAATTGTTTTAATTCTTGTTGGACTTGACAATGCAGGGAAAACTACAGTTGTCAAAAGACTTACAGGAGGTAAGAATTTTGAGAACAATACTTTATCACTTGTGGCTTTTTTCTGTTACAACACCAGTGGTGTTTGAGAATAAGATAATATTGTTATTTTGTTCCAGAACCAGTGAAAACGGTCTTACCTACAGTTGGATTCTCCTCTGCTTCTCTGAAGTACAAAGGCTATAATGTCAAAATTTATGATTTGGGAGGAGGTCGGCAAATAAGAGGAATATGGCCAAAATATTTCATGGATGTAAGTGAGATACATGCATACATTTCAGGTAGTAAGGAAAATATGCTGAAATGTAGCTAATTACAGAATATTTGTTAACATCACAAAATATGTGATGCCGAATATTAGAACCTTGTTATTGCTAGTGATTCAAGTTTCATTATCATCAGGGATTTGCCAGTATCAGTTCTCCATGTTCTATTCATTTCACTTCAATATTCCTTCATCCTTTCACTGAGTTTCTTTCTCCTTTTCTTAGACCACTTAAAGCCAGTGTTCTTTTATTTCTGCCTTAATGTACTTTCATTTGCAAGACTTTTGTTCTTAAATTATCTTTATGTATTGGTTCAGCTTCTCTTATGTTCTTTCTTTGTAAATCTTTCTCTGTCTCTTGACCTAGCTTGGTGTTTGCTAATACACTGACAGAAAAAAAATTGCAACACCAAAACATAATTAATGTAGAGTAATGAAATTTTGGAAATATGTTTGTCTATGTAACATATTAGGTGATTAACATTGCAAGATTACAGATTAATGTAAGTGTGTGAAATAAACCATTGCAAATATGAAATTCTGGTACATTAATAACCAGTGTAACCACAAGAATGTTGAATGCAAGCATGTTTTGGGTTGCATAGGTGCCAGATATTAGTTTGTGGATTGGAGTTCCATGCCTGTTGCACTTGGTCGGTCAATACAGGGACAGTTAATGCAATTTGTGGTTGATGCTGCAATTGTTGTCTGCAATGAACCATACAAATGTGGACTTGGTTCCTGCTTTCATGCGTTATGATTGGCTCCAATTGAACGGCTCTGTCAGGAGGGTCAATATGGAGCTAGATCAGCTGCTTCGGGCAGCTACCTTGTCAGGCGTAAGTTTGGCTCCTGTTGATGGTATTAGTAGGTGGGACTTAACAAGACATGGCCTGCATCTCAATAGGAAAGGGAAGGGTTAACTGGCTGGAATGATAGCAGAATCTTTAAGGGGAGGGCACTGAAACTCATGAGAGTACTTTTTTAGGCTAAGATTAGTGTCCAATCATCTTACATTGATTGAAATTAAGCTTAATGAGAAGTTCACAGGCAAGTACTAGAGACATTAAAATATCACAAAATTCTCATAACAGTACAGTGAAAAATAATGTTACTATGTCACAAGCTTCACATAAAAGCTCAGTGCAAAATAATGTTAATATATTGCATCAGAACATCAGGGGATTAAAAAACAAAGTAGATGAGCTTCTTGTTTGTTAGGAAGATTTAAAAACTGAGGGTGGAATAGATGGACTATGCCTGTCTGAACATCATATAGTCACAGGTATGGAAACGATAATTGTAGTTGGATATAAGCTTTCAGCACATTTAAGCAGAGACACTGTGGAGAGAGGAGAGGTTGCCATACATGTTAAAATCTGTCATAGTATGAAAAATTTGGAAACTAAAAAATTTTGCATAGAGCAACATATAGAAGCATGTGCATGTGAGCTTAAACTAAACAATGGCACTTTTGTAATTGTAGCTATGTATAGGTCCCTATTGGGAAATTTGCAACTATTTTTGAAAAATTTGGTTTCTTTGTTGTGCTATCTGTCAGACAGAGGAAAGCAGATTATTGTTTTAGGGATTTCAATGTAGATTTTCTGAAAGAATCTGATAGAAAGCTTGATCTTGAGTATTACTTGGTTCTGGCATCAGTTATTGATTTTCCTACTCAGGTGGTACAGGAAAGCAGCATACTGATAGATAATATTTTCGTAGACCAAGATAAATTTAATCAAATAAAAACTTTTCTTGTTAAGAATGGTCTGTCTGATTGTGATGCACAGCTAGTTACAGTATATGATATAGCTACATACGGTAATGCAAAACAGTCCTCCTAAGTAGTGCATTCAATTAACAATTTAACTATTCAAAATTTTAGGGAAAGCTTGAAACAGACTGGGATGAGGTGTACAGGGTACATGATGTTAATTTAAAATTTAACCTATTTCATGATACCTTTGTAAGTATATTTGAAAACAGTTTTCCTAAGAAAACAGTGAAATATAATTGCAAGAAACCATGTAAAAAGCCATGGCTTACTAAAGGGATAAAAATATCTTTTAAACAGAAAAGGGAAATGTATCTTATAGCTAGGAGAAGTAATAATCCCAAAACAGCGAAACATTACAAAAACTTCTGTACTGCATTAAGAAAAGTTATTAAAAGTCCAGAAGTATGTGTATTACATCTGAGATTAGCACATCTGATAATAAAATTAACACAATTTGGAATATTGTTAAAAGGGAAACAGGGCAACCGAGAGCACAGGAAGACAGTATTTCTATCAGACACAATGAAAAGTTTCTTAACAAGAAGTCCGAAGTAGAAAACATTTTTAATAATCATTTTTTGAGTGTTGCAGAGAAAATAGGATCCAGCTGTTCATTAGAAAATGCAAGGCAGTATGTTCAAGAGGCAGTACCTATGCAATTTGATAAAATTGAAATTAAACCCACCTCTCCTACTGAAATTAGGAAAATAATAAATTCACTCAAAAGTAAAAGCTCACATGGAATTGATGGCATTTCCAACAGAGTACTAAAAGCTTGTTCCCAACAAATGAGTGGGATGTAGTAGCTCACTGAAACAGGGCATTTTTCCAGATAGACTGGAATGTGCTATTGTTAAACCATTGCATAAAAAAGGGGATAGGTCTGATGCTAACAACTACCATCCAATCTCAGTTCTGACAGGTTTATCCAGAATTCTCGAAAATGTAATGTATTCAAGAGTAGCATCACATATTTGTAAAAATGAAGTTCTAACAAAATATCAATTTGATTTTCAGAAAGGCTTTTCAACAGAATTTGCTATATATGCTTTCACTCCTCAAATATTAAATGCATTGAATAACCGAACATCACCCATTGGGATATTTTGTGATCTCTCAAAGGCTTTTGATTGTGTGAATCATGAAATTCTTCTAGATAAGCTTAAGTATTGTGGTATGAGTGGGACAGTGCACAAATGGTTTAATTCATACTTAACTGGAAGAATGCAGAACAGTACAGATAATCTGCAAAGATCAGCAGAGTCATCTAACTGGGGAGATATCAAGGATGGTGTCCCACAGGGTTCAGTCTTGGATCCCTTATTGTTCTTAATAAACAAGGTGCACCATTGATAGTGACCAGGCCAAATATCTCATGAAATAAGCATCAAACAAAATCACTACAAAGAACAAAACTCGTCTAGCTTGAAGGTGCTATTGTTGACTCACTAGATGGCGCTGCCATAGGTCAAACGGATACCAACTGCATTTTTTAAAATAGGAACCCCCATTTTTTATTGCATATTTGTGTAGTACATAAAGAAATATGGATGTTTTAATGGGACCACTTTTTTCGCTTTGCGATAGATGGCGCTGTAATAATCACAAATGTATAAGTACATGGTATCATGTAACATTCCGCCAGTGTGGATGGTATTCGCTTCGTGATACATTACCCGTGTTAAAATGGACCGTTTACCAATTGTGGAAAAGGTCAATATCCTGATGATGTATGGCTATTGTGATCAAAATGCCCAACGGGTGTGTGCTATGTATGCTGCTCGGTATCTTGGATGACATCATCCAAATGTCCGGACTGTTCGCCGGATAGTTACGTATTTAAGGAAACAGGTCAACCACGACCTGCAACAAATGATGATGTGCAAGTAGGTGTTTTAGCTGCTGTTGCAGGTAATCTGCACATCAGTAGCAGACAAATTGCGCAAGAATCGGGAATCTCAAAAATGTCGGTGTTGAGGATGCTACATTAACATCGATTGCACCCGTACCATATTTCTATGCACCAGGAATTGCATGGCGACGACTTTGAACGTCGTGTACAGTTCTGCCACTGGGCACAAGAGAAATCACGGGATGATGACAGAATTTTTGCATGCGTTCTATTTAGCGATGAAGTGTCATTCACCAGCACCGGTAATGTAAACCGGCATGATATGCACCATTGGGCAACAGAAAATCCATGAGGGCTGCGACAAGTGGAACATCAGCGACCTTGATGGGTTAATGTATGGTGCGGCATTATGGAAGGAAGGATAATTGGCCCACATTTTATCAATGGCAATTTAATTGGTGCAATTTATGCTGATTTCCTACGTAATGTTCTACTAATGTTACTACAAGATGTTTCACTGCATGACAGAATGGCGATGTACTTACAACATCATGGATAGCTTGCATGCGGTTGAAGCGGTATTGAATAGCATAGTTCATGACAGGTGGATTGTTCGTCAAAGCGTCATACCATGGCCTGCACGTTCACCGGATCTGATGTCCCCAGATTTCTTTTTGTGGGGAAAATTGAAGGATATTTGCTATCGTGATCCACTGACAACATGCGTCAGCGCATTGTCAATGCGTGTGCGAACATTACGGAAGGTGAACTACTCGCTGTTGAAAGGAATGTCGTTACACATATTGCCAAATGCATTGAGGTTGACGGACATCATTTTGAGCATTTATTGCATTAATGTGATATTTACAGGTAATCACGCTGTAACATCATGTGTTCTCAGAAATGATAAGTTCACAAAGGTACATGTATGACATTGGAATAACCGAAATAAAATGTTCAAACGTATCTACGTGCAACTCCAGATATATATCAATTGTGTCCAGCACACAGACAGGTTGGTTGCAGGTCCTCAACTGTCCTCCTCCTAATCACCACATGCCCATCACTGACACTGAGGCAGAACCAGCTTTTATCAGAAAACACAACAGACTTCCACCCTGCCCTCCAGTGACATCTTGCTTGACACCACTGAAGTTGCAAACTGCAGTGGTTTGGGGTCAGTAGAATGAACGCTACAGGGCACCTGTCTCGGAGCTGTCCTTGAAGTAATCTATTTTTAACAGTTCGTTGTTTCACTGTGGTGCCAACTGCCACTCAGATTCCTGCTGCAGGAGCTGTACAATGCACCAGAGCCATATGCTGAACACGATAGTCATATATGCCATCCAGATTCTGGCCTTTTTACGACTATACATTCTTTTGACCACTGCTGGCAGCAATCATGTATAGTAGCTACATTCCTGCCAAGTCTTTCTGCAGTATCACAGAAAGAACATCCAGCTTCTCGTAGCCCAATTAGATGACCTCTGTCAAACTCAGTGAAATGTTGATAATGACATCTTCATTGCCTTAATACCTTTTTGACTAACAACAACTCACCATGTCCACTATCAAATGTAGCTTAATGCTCATGACCATTACAGCATGTAGTTAAAGCAAACCTAATTTGCATCCTCATAGTGGCACGACTAGTTATGTCACTGGGATAAAATCTGAATAGACATCATCTTTCAGATGTTGAAATATGCCTATCAACATTCGTTTATGTTGCACAACTCGTTCGTGGTGTTGTGATTTTTTCTTCTGTTTGTGTATTTCAGTATTACTTCTCAATTTCCAAAAGTCTGGCACTTTTAATAGGCCAAGTCTTTTCATTACATTTCTTATTTCTAATATTTGTATTTTATGTAACATAGTTTTTGTATGTATACTCTGTCAGTGCTTAACAGAGCATGACAATATTATTGTAATAATGAAAGTGGTTCATTTTTTTATATAACTTATAATTTATTATTAGGCATTCACTTGCATGTAGGCATTCTGGTTTCATTTTTGTGTTTATTTCGAGGCTCATAGATAAGCATTTTTCCTAGAATGAATATTTCACTCTGCAGTGAAGTGTGCACTCTTTTCAACTCCCTGGCTGATTAAAACTGTGTGCTTTGGGGGACACATTATGAATCATGCCTGGATAGCTTATTTTTAGGAAGATTGCCTTTGAAAGGCAAGATTCTGAGTTTGAGTCCCCATTTGGCATATTGTTTTAAACTGCCAAGAAGCTTATCTGTCATGATATCAGAGAATTTTTACCAGACCAGGATTTGAATCTGGATGTCTTTCTCATCATTAGCAATCATCTCAACAAATCAGACCATGACTTTTTGAAAGACTTAATCATCTTCTTTGTCTGTTAAAGTTACTTAGTCACGAAATCCATTATTGCACTTTTGGCTGTTCAAGCATTTCCAAGTGGAATATAGCAAAAATTTTGTTCTAGCGCTTTTCAAAATTGTAAAGTATCTAATGCATATATATGTCATCATCACATGCATAGTCTGAGGATTTTAATGTTACTGTTCTTGGGATCTTTTTTATAAATAAAATGAAATCACCCCAGGGCACCCTCCTTGTGACTTAGTACCATCCAAGACTGAAGCAACTGAATCACATTCTTCTGCCCATGTTTCGACTCCCTCTCATCTAGCCCTGAAATAAGGATAACCTCCCCACTATCCTTCTTGCCCCTCACACAGTGGTATTCTATCACCCGCAAAACCTTCACAATATTCTTGTCTGTCGCTATTCCACCTCTGGTACCAGCCCTGTGCTTCATACCTCATATCTGTGCAGTAGATCAAGATGCGAGATCTGTTCCATACATCCTTCCACTACTTACTAGTCCAATCCTATCACAGGCATCTCATATTTCATCAAAGGCAGGTGCCACCTTTGAAAGCAGTCAAGTGACCTATAAAATTAACTGAAATCACTGTGCACTCTAAGAAGTTGTCCCCTTCATTTCCATAGCAATCCAAATGTTTTCTGCAGATGTCCAAGCATGTTTGTTTATGCAACTGTGTGAGTTGTTTTGGGACCCCGCTTGCACAAACTTTATGAAACCCAAGTCTGTTGTGGATTATTTTGTAGGCAGAACCATGACTAATTTGCAGATGATGTGCCATTTTACCAATAGTTAATCGTCTGTCCAAGAGAATCATTTCACGTAAATGCTCAATGGTTTCTTCATTTGTGGCAGTAAATGGTCCTCCAGCTCCTTCATTGTGCGTAACACTTGTTCGACGATTTCGGAATTTTTCAATACATTCGTAGAGACTCGGTTGGGGCAAAACACTGTTCCTGTACTGTACTGAAAGTCCTTGAGGAATTTTGGCCCCTGACATACCTTCTGACCACAAAAAACAGAACACTGAACATTGCTCTTCTTTGGTGCAAATAGACAGCAGAACATCCATGATTAACAGAATGGCAGCAATAACGAAACTAACCTAGCAGCTTGAAAATTGCAAAGATATAACAACAAATAGACACAGCATCATCAAAGTAAAACGACAGTACTACCAAAATAAACAAAAATATAGCTAAATTGCGGATAATAATTGACTTACCCTCCTATATTGTGCAAGTCACAGTTTGGGTTTCTTAAAGTTCTGATATAGAGAAAGCTATTTGCACTTACAGTAGGGATGCATATAATTAATTAGATATAAATTAGAGGGTACTGGCATTTTCTGTGAGCTGTCAAAAAACTTTGATTGTCTGTTAAGTAAATTAGAATGTTGTGGTGTTATTGCTGCGAAATGGTTTGGGTCTTATCTAACTAACAGGAAACAAAGGGTGTTGTTGTGAAATACCTGTGCAGTAAACAGTCAGTCTTCATCTGATTAGGAATTAACTACATGTGCTGTTCCTTTTGCAGATGATACAAACATTGCAATAAGTAGCAAGTCAAGTATAGATTTAGAAATAGCTGCTAATCAAATTTTTACTGACATTAATAAATGGTTTAAAACTAATTCATTGTCATTAAACTTTGAAAATACCCATTATATGCAGTTCAGAACCTGTAAGAGATTTCCTTCCAGCATGTTTATAGCATATGAAGACATGCAGATCGAATAAATAGAGAGTGTTAACATTTCTGCGATTACAACTTGATAATAAATTTAGTTGGGAAGGGCATACCACAGAATTGCTGAAGCAGCTAAACACGTCTGTATTTACAGTGAGAATGATATCAGATGTAGAAGATGTAAATATAAAAAAATATTGCATACTTTGCTTACTTTCATTGTATTGTGTCATAAAGGATCATATTCTGAGGTAACTCATCAAACAGAGCAGAAGTTTATGCAAAAGCGTGTAATAAGAATCATTTGTGGTGTAAATTCAAGAACATCATGTCGAAACTTATTCCAGGAACTATGTATTCTAACCACTGCTCCTCGGTATATTAATTGCTTAATGAAATTTGTTGCAAGTAATATATCTCTATTTCCAACCACTAGCTCAATTCATAGTATCAAAACTAGAAATAAGAACAATGTACATAAAGACCTAAAATCACTTATCTTGGGCCAAAAAGGGGTCCAATATTCAGGAACACACATTTTCATTAAATTGCCGGCAACCGTTAAAAACTTGCTTTCAGAGAAAGCACGGTTTAAACATAGTTCAAAAGACTTTTTGATAGGCAAGTCCTCCTACTCTATAGGTGAATATCTAACAGGGACTGTTAGACCAACTTTAGCAAAAATGTCAACAGAACTTGGTAAGGACAGCCAAGATTAGGCATTTTGTGTATTATAAATTTATTAAAAGTGCATAACATTGTTTCATTCTGTAAATATTAGCAGTTCCAGTCCATTAAATTTGAGGCATGCAGCTGTGTAAATAAAATGTTTTCCTCTGATTTTTCAGCTGCTTATCATCCGGCTATCCTCAGAGCGAGTCGCAAAACTTGTGACTCACTCTGAGGATGGCCGGACGATACAAAGCGGAAACATCAGTGGAGGACATTTTATTAGCATGGCTGCATGCCCAAAATTTAATGGACTATTCATTATGCCGCGAAAAGTTGAAACTGCACATTAGCAGTTCCAGTTTACTGTAATGTATTCACCTGTTTTGACAATCTCCTGGCAAATGATCAGGGTATTGCATTTAAATGTTTTATGATTCTTATGTTATTCTCTCTGACATGTTCCACACCTACGAGAATCATCTCATTTTTGCATCTATGGAACAAAAACTGAATCCAATCTAAGAAAACACACACACGCTCATCTGCGCTCGCATGTACAAACACACACACACACACACACACATACACACATACACACACACACACACACACACACACACACACACACACACAAAGAGACAGTGGTCATGTGTATGAGCTGCATGACTGTGTGTTGCTTGCGTGTGTGCGTGTTTGTGTTTTCTAATTCAGAAGAAGGCTGTTTGGCCGAAAGCTTACTTGTTTAGCAGTCTTTTTGTTGCACCTGTCTTTGACTCAATCTTTCCATTATACAGTGAGAAACAATCTGTTCTTTTCATGATATTGTTAAGAAGTTTCAATTGCTGAGAAACATGAACATGGATGTCAACAGAATGCTTACCAGAATTGAGACAAACAAACAATTGAACACAGGTACAGAATCCAAGAATTGAATAGTTGATGTCTGGTACTTGGTGTATACACACACACACACACACACACTCTCTGTAGTAAGGCGTGAACAGACATGTTCCATCACATAATTGGACATACGCACACTGTTATAGGATTTGAATATAGACTGACACCGTACAAGAACATGAGTATGCTGCCACATTGAAATGATTAGCGCACAAATGAGAGTGATGTTGTTGAAAAACATATGAACAGTTGAGAAGGGTGATACTACAATAAAATGAATGAGGATGCTTCAAGAAAAACTGAAACACATTTGAAGACCCAGCCTCATCATTGTGAACATGTCCACACCCTGCCATCCGTGGGAAGAGGACCCACTGTGGCTACCATTGTCTGGACAAAATGCGATGTGGCATGGCAGCATAGGGCTCAGCATGGTGGAGGGGAGGCAGGTGGGTGATGGACGAGACCAGGAACTGGCGCAGTTGCTAGTGAACTGTGAGCAGGCACTGAAGTGGGCAATCTTGAGCAAGCACTGCATTGGAAAACCACACAAACTATAATTGTCACATATATTATGAAACCATGATCATCACCACCAACTATAGTATATGCAGATATAGGTAAAGCCCTGAACATGAAATCATTATCCTCGCTGCCAGTTTCAGTAGTGCTTGGCGACATGCTGTGCCCCGGGTTTGACTGATATTCATGTTTTGGAGTGATAACTGTTTGTTTATTGACCAAGAATTAAACTCAGTACAGATTTGTAGGACAAGGATCCGCACACGAGTACAACTGAAATGTCCTTCTGTAACATTGTGTAGCAGAGGCCACTATGACAGAGCCACGATTGTCGGTAGCGGCGAGGACCTGAGAAGTGGGCTTTCTGGAGCAGCTGTTGCATGGCAGTAGCTGTGATCCTGGTGAAGGCTGCAGATCCAGTGTAGTGAGGCCTTCCAGAACGAGTGATGTATGGCCAGCAGCTGTGATCCTAGTGAAGGTGCGAGATGACACGACTGCTGGTTAGCAGGAATACAGTTGCAGTGGCTTGTGGACACGTGACCGCACGAATGCGAATAGGGCCTCGTGTCTGCAGCACTGTTCACTGCGACCTGCATGCATCGTATCAACACTTCTTGCACATCCAGATGCTGTGGTAGCTGCCAAAGGCTTGGCATTAAACAGCTCAGTGACTCTTCTGTTGGTGACAACTTTCAGGGGCTGTGACTGGCTCACAAAGCATTTGTGGTCTGAAGTGTAGGCTCGAGGGTGGTTGGCAGGTGGTTTGGTGACCTAAATACCCATCAGCAAAGGAATACAGTTGCAGTGGCTTGTGGACACGTGACCGCACGGATGCGAATAGGGACTCGTGTCTGCAGCACTGTTCACTGCGACCTGCATGCATCGTATCAACACTTCTTGCACATCCAGATGCTGTGGTAGCTGCCAAAGGCTTGGCGTTAAACAGCTCAGTGACTCTTCTGTTGGTGACAACTTTCAGGGGCTGTGCCTGGCTCACAAAGCATTTGCATGAGTGTGTTGGCTGCATATGCAGGGGCCCAGCCCAGTGCATACTACAGTGAGTTTTGCAAAGCCTTGGTGAAAATTTTTATTGACCTATAAGCATAAGTATCCTGAGAGATTTGAAAAAGACCCTTGTAGGATATTCTTTCAGTTACCCCATATATTAATGTCATTGCGCATATCTGGAATTTATAAACTTTCTCAACCACTCTGGCATTTCCCCATAGGAAATCATACTGTGAAAAATTGTAAAATGTTATAGTAGCATTATTTCTCTGTCAGAATGAGAAATTGTTGTTAGTGCAAAGGACGCTGAACCCAGTTTCTGGAGGAGCTGTACAATTTGCTCATTCTATCTTAAGTGATTGTCCCCATCTGGATGCCTAGGAATTTTTTACGTGGTGTTTCACTAATTTTGTGATTGTTTGTGTCCATTTGAGGAACAAGGTTGTTTTCTGTGAACCATTTGTATATTTTGTTAGTGACTGTGTGGGCTGTACTCTGTATTGTACAATTGGGCCCTTTGATCAGAATAACTGTATCGGCAAATATCATTATTTTTGGCCATTATTAATTTTAAGGTCATTTATGTAGAACTTGAAAACCCGTTGCCCAATGTTTGATGCCACATTGTGGAGTCAAATACCATAGCAATGTCACAAAAGTTCACCTTGATAACTTCTGAAATTTAGTTCACCTAGAATTTAATTTGTTAGAGCTGGACTAAATATGATCTCTCCTTGGAGTGCCCTTTACAAAAGTCAAACTATGAAGGCATTAATGGTACATTTCATGTGGTGTGGCTATAAATACAACCCTTACACTATTCTCTCAAATACCTTTGAAAATAATAATAGCAGAGAGACAGGGCAATCATGTGTCCACTTTTCTGGATTTGCATCGCTACTACATGTTTTAATGTATCAGAAAATACCCCTCCCTGTATTGACTGGTTATACAGATAGCACACCAAGCCTGCACGTGATTTTAAAATCTTACTTCACACACCATCATGTTCTAAAGACTGAGTATTTTTAAATAATTTTATGATTTTCAAATTTTCTGTAGGACTCGTGCTATTGAAGGGAAGTGCTTTCTTGGTGTAGTTCGCATTTGATTAAGCAATTCTGTGGCTTTCGTGAGAGACTATTGTGGTTTCCTATTTTTTTTGGCTACAAAGAGAAAGATATCTGTTCCATTACAAGATACCTGTGATATCTGTAGTGGTCCTGATATTGTGTTCCTATTTGTCTCATTTATTTGGTGTTGCATAAGGTTTTTACATTTGTGTTTAACTTGCAATTCTTGTACATAATAGATTTTGGCCTTAGTGAGTCATCGTAATGTAAAGATTTTATAATATTTCTTGTAGTCTAACTTCAATGATAGATCTATACTAGCACTCTGTTCTGTGTACAGAGCCCTGTTTTTAAAAATGTGATCGTACCTGTTAAGCACTCTGTCCTTCCACTTAAGGTTAATTTGATTTTTATCTGTGTTCAGGGGAAGCAGGCGTTACAGTATATGAGAGAAGAGTTTCTTGTTCTCAATGTGTCTGGCTCTTATATTTCCTCTCATTGTTCCTCTTGGGAACCATTTATAAACATGCTAGTGGATTCAGTATTTATTATTATAACAAATTTAACTTGATATTAACGTACTTCTTTTTAGGTATATCATTTCCATCATGATCAAATAGGCCATTTAGTACAGCCTGGATTTTTGTTTCACTTGCGGGGTTCAGGAATAGATTATCAGTAGTGTTCTTACTGGCTCCAGCTTCTTGAGAATGAGATCATGGGGAGTAAACTGAAGGTGGATAATCCAGTAGTTTCTGGTTGTCATTACGTTAAAGAAAATTAATGTTAAAATCTCCATGAATTAGGCTGGATGCCATGCCTGGATAAGCAGTCAGCACAAGGATCCAGATATGAGTCTTGGTCTGACACAGGGGTTTGATCTTTTCAGGAAGTTTCATAACTGTGTAGACACTGCAGATGTAAAAACAAATATTTTGGATTATTCTCATTACTTTTCTGCTATTGGCACACCATTTTTTGTTGATATTGGACAAAGACATTGTTTATAAATTGAGTTTTTTCATTTTGCGGTGGTGTGCTTGTGCGCCTGTTGCGTTTGCAGTGGGTAAGTGCCAGAACAACAATGTAATAAACTATTGTAGAGTAAATACCTTAATTTTCCTATTGCAGTATGTAAAGTGGATTGTGAGAATTGAATATGTTTCAGTTGTTAGTTAGTACAATTTTGTAATCTTTAGTATTCTTAAAGGTGACTCACTAAATTAGTTAATTTTAAATATGAAAAGAGAATTATTTATGGTTTGTTACAAGGTTCCAATGTGAAAGCTATCTAATGGCTGCAACACACTATACTAAGGTTTATTTGCAATAATACCTGTCAGTTGTATCTTGTATACCATTTAAAGTGGATTCGCACTGTTTAGAATATGTCCAGCATGTGTGAACAGTTGTACTATTGTGTGCCGTGTTTATATGAAGCAACAAGAAACAGTGAGCCATATGTATGTGGATACAGCCTGTTGCACAAGGTGCTTTATGTTTTTAAATATTTTAACAATGACAGACCTTTTGTAATGTGCGAGGTCAGCATAAAATGAACATGGTTTACAACAAAAGATTTTAAGGTATGTAAATGTACAGGTCCACTTCCAGTTTTTATAATACCAATGTAAACCTCTTATATCAAAAGCTACACCTTTACTTATGAGTCATATTCCATGTATATGGACTTCCTTACAGACCTGAAGATGACAGCATAGATTGTTGAAACCAGGTGTCTTAAATTAAAAAAGAAATATTTTATGCAATCTTGGGTGTTGAATAGTGTTTATAAATCATTGGAGCCATTTATACACAAAACATTTTTTCTTATATTGTACATATTGCAGTTATTTTACGGGACCTGTTCTAATACAGTTGTTTTCAGGGAACCGGATAAAATGAATGAATTAATTAAAAGAAGTAATTTTTGAGATTATCTTCAAAGAAAATATCACCAATTATTATATTTAAAAATGAACTTTCATGAAGAAGTGTTAATCCTTGGGTGAAATTACATATTTAACATTTTCACAACTTTTTATATTCTGTAAATGTGTATATTTCAATTAAACAGTTGTTTACATTTACAGGCTCATGGTGTGATATTTGTTGTTGATGCAAGTGATATTGCAAGACTTGAAGAATGTAAATTAGCATTTGAAGGTCTCCTTTCCCATGAAAAGTTGACGGGGAAACCTGTTTTACTGTAAGTGTTACACATTAACGAAAACATATTTTTTTCAGGTCATTAGTTTAGTTTAGTTTTGTTAACTGCATGTTCCATGGATCATAAATGTGACTTCTTGGTATGATGTGAAATGAGTCAATTTTATAATTGTATTACATCTTCTCAGTGAGAAATGTGGCAACATTATTGTCTTAAGCTAGTTTTCTTCAGTGATTTATAATTAACTAATTCAGTCTCTCTCTCTCTACCACACACACACACACACACACACACACACACACACACACACACACACACACTATTTTTATGGATGAATACCTCTCATGCCACACAAAGGCCGAATGATGTGTAGGGCAAGTCATTTCCCCTTCTAGTGCTATATTCATGAATGTTATTGTTGTTCTTTTAGTGTGGTTGATTGTTGACAACAGACTTCATAAGGGAGTAGAAGTAACATGAGGCTCTTGTCTGCATGCCCAAATGTTTAAAGAATTGTCTACAAGAGGCTTTAGAAAGGTCATCACATTTTTATTCTTATTCACATGTCTGTGTGATGAACATTTTTTTCCCTTGATGTGTGATTTCGGTCTTCCCTGTTGTGCAATTATTTTGAAATTCAGCCAGGTGGCATCATCCAAATGCTGTTACATTTTGGTAAACTCTCTTGTCGGTGTCTTCAGGTAGTCCTGTTGGGCACCATCTTACATACCCCCTCCTGTCCCTCTTTCTGTCAATTTTGAGGCCTTGGTGCCTGGGTGCAGGTCCACTGCCGATGTGGTGGGGATAGGGCCCTAGTGGTACCCAAGCAGTAGCCCTCAGTCTAAGTGCTGATGCCACAGAGCTCACATTACTATTGTAGTGTAAGCTCTTCTATGTGCTGTGGTCGCAGCTCTTCAGTTGGCATGGCAAAAATGGGTCTTCCCACGGACTGCCATTGTGTTTTGAGCGTGCTGAAGGCTGGCTCCCAGGCCATGCTTAGTTGGGAACCCTGTCTTTATGTATTAGTTATTGTGTTATCAGATCTCTGTAAGGGCAGTCTCAGAATCTGTTTGCCTGTTTTAAAAACTTAGAACAATCATAATTCACACATTTTTTGATACAGCACTCTGTGACAGATAAGTGACTTGGTTGGTCTTTTTCTATCTGGTGTCTGTAATCTATGCATCTTTTCTCCATGGTCCAGAATGTCTGGAATGTATACTTTTTGTTGCATAGGCATGGGATGTGGCAGACTCCTAATTTTCGGAGTTATAGGTTGACCTTAACAGACCTCAACAAATGGTGAATGAAATACACACTTCACATTATATTTCTGGATCCTCTCAATTTTTACTGATGTGTCACTCACACCTGGGATAAACAGACATTGTCACAACAGGTTTCTCTTCCCCCTGGATCTGGTGGTGGCTGTAACCATTCTTCCAGAAATTGCATGGTTGTACTGCATTTCTGCAGCAAAACTGTCTTACTCAGAAATTCCACGAGCTTTTTGACTAGTGTATTGCAGATGCCTTCTCATAAGGCAGCATGGCAGCTGGCGGCATAGAAGTATAAATTTGTTTGTGTTAATTTTCTGCACACACTGTATCTTAGTGTGCATCTGGTCTTTGCTTGACTGACACATCCAGGAACATAAGTTGATTGTTTTCTTCAGTCTCCATCATGAATATGATATTTTGGCTCAGTGAATTCACATGATTCAAAAAGTCTTGTAGGTGCTGTTGTATTCATGTCCAGATGATGAACATATAATCCCTGTTTCTGAAGAATCAGGATGGTTCACGGAGTGCTGAGTTAAGGGCTTTTTCTTCAAAACATATTGGCTACGATTGGTAATAGTGGGCAACCCATTGCCACTATGTTGGTCTGTTCATAGTAATTACTGTCAGACAGGAATGAGGTGGACATGAGAATGAATTCAAAAAAGTTTTTGTCATTGACAACCTCAAGTTCTCTCCTACAAGATTAAGTCAGTGTTAATCAAACAATGGAAAATCCCGGATGGAATTTAACAATATTATGAGAAGTAAAGTTGCTACTCACCATATATTGTAGATGCTGAGTCGCAGATAGGCACAACAAAAATACCCTCACCATTAAAGGTTTCGGCCATTGGCCTTCATCAACAATAGACACACACACACACACACACACACACACACACACACACACACACAACTGGAATAATTAATGTCATTTTTTCTTCTGGTATTGTAATTACATACATTACTGTTCTTTTTTACAGTAGGTGGTTATTGATGGTGTGTTAGGGTATTTTTAATTTTTTAATTTTTGATAGGATTTATTTTCTGTACCATTAGCTAGTTTTCAAACCTTTGCAGGCTCATCATCAGGTAAAGTTATAACAGGAACATTACCTGGACTATGTACAGGTCATGGTGCTGGCAGAAATAACAGAAATTGGTAATGAAAAGTTTATGAAATGAAAGAGTTGTGATAATGAAAAGTTTATGAATCAAAGGAGTTGTTATAACAACCTAAGGACATCACACACATCCATGCCCGAGGCAGGATTCGAACCTGCGACCGTAGCGGTCACGCAGTTCCAGACTGTAGCGCCTAGAACCGCACGGCCACACCAGCCAGCCATATGTGAATATAATCTACATTTTCATAAAAGAGAAAGGTTAGCCCTCAGTTTTAAAGAATTTAACACCAGATCTAATTTTGTGCTTAGTTTTAGGTCTGTAATTCATTTTCTAATTTATTTTGACTATTCCTAATTAGTATCTTTCAATGTAGGGTAAAATCAGTAATTGTTGACTTTTTAAAAAATATAAATTGTGTACTAATTATAAACACCTGGAAGACGAAATACTAATAATCTTAAAGTATCTATTTGGCTCTATTCAAAAACATGTTTGCAAAGCCAGCCCTTAATTAATTCCAAAGTAATTAACAGTTTTGTCAAAAGTATTGTTTGCATAACTATGTATGTTAATTTTATCATTTAAACAAATAATTTGGCGTAAACCTTGCAGTAGAAGAAACTGTTAAAAGGACAGAAGTTTCCGGTGTATTCAGATAATTTAATGAGTTAAGTTTTAATTGTAATTTCTGTAAATTTAACTTCAAACAATGTGTAGTTTCAGCACCTATTATAGTGAGGATATGTAAGGGACCAGTTTTTGGTCATGAGACAGTCAGTCCACAACCGAGCTTCTGATGAGAAACCTCTGTTGGTTAGAACAACAACAATGCTTCGACTTAACTGTGAGATACGTGTTACACAATTAGACTATGTGTTAAAATGGCGGTGTCTGCTCCATACGTACCTTTCTGTTCTTCAAGAACTGTGAGCCTTGTGGTTAGGTTTTTACTGCTCGTAGATGTTCAATAGTAAACTATTGTAGCAGTACGAGGAGGTTTGCCTGGAAACTATTAATGAGGCTTATCGAAAGTTAAACAACAGTGCACTGGCCATACAATTGGGGTTTGTGAACAGTGAAAGTAAAAGACAGTGAAACGCAACTGTGCAATTGTCAGCTACATTATTTAAAGTAGTTTGTGTTGTACTTCCACAACCCATTTTTCAGCCAGTATGTTGACACAAAGGAGAACAAATGAAGAAACAAAGTAGGCAAACTGCTAAAAACTCTTTCGTTTCATGCACTTTTCTTTACCACTCTTCCATTATCACAACTTCTGTTTTATAAACTTTTCATTACAGTAACTAAATTTCGGATATGCCCACCACCTCCATGGCCACAGTGTCTACCTGCATATGATCCAAATAATGTTCTTGTAAAACTATCCATCTGATTTATAAGCGTGCAGTGGTTTGAAAACTAGTTAATGGTACAGCAAATAAATGACATTAAAAATTTTAAAAAGTGACTGGTCGCATATTATATCTGAATAAACTTCTAGTTTAAATAACAGTTACAGTTCACCATATGCAGTGGATATAGTGAAATTTAGTGGGTTATTAACAACTAACTTCTTGAGGGAATAGATATGCTGTAAAGCAATGGTCAAAATGCCTAACTCTTTAAACATAACAATTAAATGATCAATTATTGACAAAATTATTTAATTAGATAGATAAAAAATATACTCACCAAGTAGCAGCAGAACACGCACATAAAAGACGGTTGTAATTGGCTAGCTTTCGGAGCCGTGTGTTCTGCCACCGCTTGGTGAGTAGATTTTTTTATCTATCTAATTAAGTAACTCCTTAAACAGATATCTACAAGATGAATTACAGATGAGCACCACATACTTTTCTTACAGAATATTTTTGAGCAATGAAAACTTTTTAAAGTTGAGCTACTCTAGAATATTATTTCATATGACAGTATTGAATGAAAATACCCAGAAGTGATATGTGATTTATTCATCTCATTATGTACAGTTTTGAAATCATTTGATTTGATGTACAGGAGACATGTCAAGGTTTGCAAAAGAAACTTTTTTCACTTTTTTAAGAGAAATACAAAAGATTACATAATATTTTACATTTCTAAGCTACAGCTACACATGTACATAAAATAATACATGTAATACAATCCATGTGTTCAGACTGTGAAGCTGTCCTCAGTGAATTCATCGACAGAATAATAACACTTTTCCACCAGAAGAGTAAAGAGCCATCTTTTCAGTGAACCAAGCTCCATCTTAAATATATTACTGCCTTTTATTTTATTGAAAATTTTTAACCCCATATACCCATATATACCGACTGGAAGTGCACCACAGAAATTAAAACAAGGATAGCAATGGCAAAAGAGGCGTTTTATAAGAAAAGGAGAATCTTCTGCAGCGGTCTGGACAGAGAACTCAGAAAGAGACTCATAAAATGTCTTGTATGGAGTGTTCTTCTATATGGCGCTAAAACATGGACTATGAGGAAAAAAGACAGAGAAAGGCTGGAGGCTTTTGAGATCTGGACATGGCGGAAGATGGAAAGAATAAGTTGGATGGACAGAGTAAAAAATGAAGAGGTACTGAGAAGAGTGGGAGAGAAAAGACAGTTACTAGATGTAATAAAGAGAAGAAAAAGAAATTGGATTGGGCATATATTAAGAAAGAATGACGGACTGATAAAAACAGTTTTAGAAGGTTATGTAGAAGGGAAAAGGAAACGAGGAAGGAAGAGATTCCAGATACTGAATGACATGATGGACGGTACAACATACAGCAGCCTTAAGAAGGAAGCAATGGATCGCAGAAAATGGAGAGGCAAAGGACCTGCTAATATAGCAGATAACTGATGATGATCATACTCTGGCGTTTGGGCATAAAGTTTTAAACGATGTGTAGGGAGTTTGAAGTTATCTCTGTGGCGAGTGCTGTAGTTGTGGTCAAAATGGAAAGTGTCTAGTGTATGCTGATTTGTATATAGGAACACCACCATATCATATATGTAAAGTGAGGGGATATATAGTATTTTTAAATTTTTTAACAGTGGCCGACAGGATTCCCGTTTTTTTGCAACACACGTTTCTAATTACTTTCTTCTGTAATACTAGGAGCCTAGTGACATTTGCTGCATTTCCCCAGAAGATTATGCCATGATGCCATAATGAATAACTGACTCAAAGTAGCAGTGATAAACTATCTTTCTGGTGTCCGTGTTTGTGGCACCTGACAAAATACACATTGCAAATACTAAGTTGTTCAGTTTATTTGCTAAGTAATCTATGTGTACCTTCCAATCTAAATTTTTGTCAAGATTTAGGCCTAAGAACTTCACGTGGTTTGCTTCTGTGATATCCTGATCATTGCAAGTTATCTTTATTTCTGTCCTTTCTATTGATTTAGCTTCAAATTGCATCATTTTGGTTTTAGTTACATTTAGTTTTAGTCCATTTTGATAGAACCAAGATTCGAGTTTTTCTAAAGTATTTTTGGCTTTTTCTGGAATATTTTCAGATACCTCATTTTCAATTAGAACTGATGTATCATCAGCAAATAAGACTGAATGAACATAAATAGCAAGTGGTAGGTCATTTACATAAAAAAGAAACAGATAGGGACCCAATATCGAAACTTGTGGGACTCCTAGGGGAACTGTTTCCCTGTCTGAGGAATAATTGGTTGCATTTGAAGTTAAAATTACTCTTTGTTTCCTACCTGACAGGTAAGAGCTAAACCATTTTAAAGCAGTGTCCCTGATTCCATACATCTGTAATTTGAGGAGTAGTAATGCATAGTTCACTGAATCGAAAGCTTTAGTTAGATCACAGAATATTCCTGTGACCTTTCAACCTTTATCTAATGTGGAGCATATTTTGTGGATAAACTCATTTATAGCATTCACAGTGCTTTTACCCTGTTGGAATCCGAACTGGTTTTTAAAAATTATATCATTTACAGTAAGAAATTTATTAATGTGTTTTGCTGCAATCTTTTCAAACACTTTAGAGAAGACCGGCAAGAGAGAGATAGGGCAGTAATTCCCCATATCTTCTGTCGATCCTTTCTTGAATAGAGGTTTGATCTCAGAATATTTCAATACATTTAGAAAGCATCACTGTTCAAAAGATTGATTTATAATAAGTGGTTGAGAAATAATATCGTACACACACTTGATTGCAGATGATGTTATTTGATCCCACCCATGTGAGGTTTTGTTTTTTAGAGACAATATTTCCTTTTTCACATCCCTTTGGGTGATTTTTTCAAATTGTTTAAGGGGGGCAGGACATCAAACGGGTCGACTTGGAGCAGGAGAGGCACCACAGGACATTTTAATTTCCACTGTGTATACTTTCACAAATAAATTCTTGCAACTATGTCAGCATGACCAGGAAGGATTCAAGATTCACATTCATAGCAATGAAAGTTCAAAAACATAACCAAATAAATTTTTTTTACAAGTGAAATTTGATAATTGTTTCACTTACTATTGGCTGCATTTGTTGCTATAGGTACACTTTTCTTCATAAGTAGGAGAGATTCTTCGATGAATTTTGCTCAGCATATAAACCATACTTACAGGTGTATGAAACTCTAGAATTTATTTAATTTATGGAAATATGAATGAGTTGTTACATTTTAAGCTTCATGTTTAGAAGAAATTCAAATTTTATAATTATTTATCTCAAGTTTTACCACAGATTTTAATAGATTTGGAAAATTCTAGAGTTTTGCATTAAGGAGTTTGTGTTTAACAAGCAGTACAAAATTCGTGGAAGAATCTCTCTTACTTATGAAGAAAAGTGTACCTATAGCAACAAATGAAGCCAATAGTAAGTGAAAAAATTATGAAATTTCACATGTAAAAAAAAAATTTATTTCTTTATGTTTTTGAGCTCTCACTGCTACGAGTGTGAATCCTGAATCCTTCCTGGTCATTCTGACAAAGTTTTATGAATTTATTTGTAAAAGTATAGACAGTGGAATTTAAAATATCCTGTGGTGTCTCTCCTGCTCCAAGTCGGCCCGTTTGATGTCCTACCTCCCTTAAAAGATGTGTTCTGGCTGTTTTCCAAATTTGTGATTCCTTGATACAATGTCATATCCACATCTGATCTTACTACATTTAGGAAGAATTCATTGAAACAACTTGACATCTGAACAGGGTTTACTATAATTTCATTTTCATGTCTAATTTTCAAAATCTCATGAATTTTTACTTTGGCTCCTAATTCAGACTGAACAAATGACCACACTGCTTTTGTCTTATTTCTGTGTTCTCATATGAATTTATTATTTGCCATTTTTTTAGCTGCCACTACAACTTTTGTAAATACAGCTTTATACTGTTTGACATAAGTAACAAAATCCGGATTTCTGTTTGATTTTAACGCATTGTGGAGCTCTCTCTTTCTGGCACTAGAAACTCTTATTCCTGTTGTAATCCATTTGAGTTTACCATTTACTTTCTTTTGTTTATATCTACGAGGAAATGATTCATTAAATACCTCTAAGAAACAATTTAAGAATTTGTCATAGTTTATTGAGCTTGAACTATTGTGGTCTACAGGGCAGCTTATTACACTTAATTTACTGCAGAATAAATCCATTTACTTTTACTGAGATCCCTTTTTATATACAATTCTGGAGGCTTTAGGTTATTTGCTTTTTGGAGCTCAATAAACAGAGCTGAGTGATCTGAAATACCCAAGTCTAAACTGTATTTGTGCTTATTTCCACTGTCAAATTTGTAGTTAGTAATAATATTATCATTGCAGGTCACTGATCTGCTGTTTTCCCTAGTGCCTTCAGAAAAATTTAGCTTGAAACCAGATTTCTGAATTAAGTCATGAAATTTTGTGGAATCATTGCTTTCAACTAAGACATGTAAGTTGAAGTCTGCTGCTATAACAACTTTTTTCTTACTTTCTTTCTGGAGTTTTTGTAGGAGGCATTCAAATTTGGCTAAAAACACTTTTGTTACCGCACCTCCAGGAATTCTGTAGATTGCTATAACCAGTGTGTTCAGGTCACTTAGTTCTACAGAGCAACTTTCAAACACACTCTCTTCATTTAAATAATTAAAACTATCTCTTACTGTATGACTTCCAGAAGAACTGACAAGAATTCAGGAGCCTCCATGAGATTTGCTTATTCTACAAAAGCTAGCAGCTACCTTAAAATTATTAATACTATTTAATACTTTTATACTATCTTCTGTTAACCAGTGTTCGTTTAGGCAGATTATTTTGATATTTACGGAGTCTGAAAGCAGAATTTTTAGTTTGTCGTTTTTTGAGTATTTACAATTTGGTAGTTCTGCTCCTAAGACATTTATATTCCAGTGCATCAACAGATCATTTTTGCTTTTGGTTATTTCATGTGCATCCTTTGTTTGGTCCCTAAACTTTTTATTTGCAGTTTGAGTTTTTTCTTTGTCACCCTTATCAGAATGAATTAGTTTACCTTGCTTCTTTGGATTTTACACACGTGTATGAACATTTTACTAAGGTTCACAGAGCCTAATCTATTCAAGTGCAGGCCATCTTTGCCCAGACACTGATAGTTTAAGAACTTGTTTGGGTCAATGAATACTGCACCGAGTCTGTTGCACTGTTTCCTAATGCCGGTATTTACCCTGTTGATGTAAGTATCACTTACCAATCTTCGGTGAATAATTCCACTAATTACCAGCCTAGATGTTGGGTATACAGTTTTTGCTGATCTAATCAGATTCCGTGTTTCATTCACGATTTCCTCCTCACTGTTACTGTGGATGGAGTTTGTGCCCACGTGGATTAAGACACCTCTGTAATCGTCGGTACTTAAAGTTTTGTTACCAGTTTTGCCCATGTTTCTTTCCATATACAATGCATTCTTAAAATGTTTGTTGAGTTGATGCGATCGGATTCCAGGTTGAACATCGATCTTGCAGTCCGGCACAATAATACTTTTTAATATAGAATCACCTATTAACAGAAAATTGTTTTTGTCAGCTTCTTTGTTCATTGCACTTTTATGGTTGTCCTTCTTATTATAGGAAACTGCTTTCCATTTATACTTATCACTTGTTTCGCTGACGGAGTTCTCTGTGGTATAATTCACCATAAGTTGTTAACTTACTGAGTTGTATCATCACCAGTTACTTGAATGTAACTGGAACAAGGAGAAGGACTGAGACTTAGACTTAGTTCCTCCAATGCTAGGTAGCATATCAGGTAACAAGTTGCATCCAGTGAACTCTATCACCTGCCATGTTTACAGCTTCCTGCCAGTTTATGTCTATGCACTGGAGACCGTTTGCGAATGTTCATTTCCAGCAGTTATAACGTCTTCCTGTACTTATTTATCCATCTGTTGGTTTCCTGAACAGTGCTGATTTTTGGGTTCTTCCATCTTTCATCTTATAACATCCCTCACAAGCTTCAGCCTTCTTTCAACAACAGTTTTGTGCAGGCTCCATAGACTACTTCTTCTCGGTGCTTCATCATTTGAAATTTGGTCACAATAGGTGATCTTCAAAATTCACCTCAAGCATCACTGAGGAAAAACATTGAGCTTGTGTGCCAATCTTTGTGACATTTTCCAGGTCTCACATGCCTATGTGGTCATTGCTAGTATGGTAGAGGAAGCGAAAGCTTTGTGGACATATTTACAGAGTCAAATTGCCACATGGAGCACATTCGTTGGAAGACTGCAGAAGCTTACCCAGTTCTGCTGGTGTCTGCATTTCCATCCCTGTTATTATAGATAAGGCTGCCGAGACATGGAAATTGGTCAACATCTTTTAGTATCTTCTGTAGCGTTACAGTTTGAGTAGACACATTTCAATTTTTTATGCACATTGTTTTTGTTTTATCACTATTTATTTTTAGCCCTACAGAACTGGCCATTCGATCCAGCTTGGTTGTTGTTAGTTGTAAACATTGTGGGGTTTCTGCAAAGAGGAAGGAATGGCAACAAAATCAATCTCATACAGATGAACCAAAATGCCAGTGACAAAATTTTAGAGTTTGTTGTTGTGTGTTTTATTTATTTATTTATTTATTTATTTTTTTTTTTTACGAGGGGCGTTTGAAAAGTCTGTGCAAAAATAAAAACTACTTACGTGTTTGGGGTAAACCTTTTTTTTATTTTTTGACATAGTCTCCTTTTAGACTTATACACTTCATCCAACGCTGTTTTGATTTGTTTATCCCTTCTGAATAATAGGAGTTTTCCGAGTCTGCAAAATAGCTATTAGTTGCTGCAATCACATCGTAGTTTGAATAGAATCTTGTCCTGCCAGCCATTTCTTCAAATTGGGGAACAAATCGTAGTCCAAGGGAGGCAAGTCTGGAGAGTAGGGTGGATGTTAAACGAGTTGGAATCCTATTTCTATTAATTTTGCGACCACAACTGCTGAGGTGTGTGGTGGTGCATTTTCGTGATGGAAGAGGACTTGTTGCTGTCCAATCGCCGGCATTTTTCTTGCAGCTCGGTTTTCAAACAGTCAAATAACGATGAATAATATGCACCTGTAATAGTTTTACCCTTTTCCAGATGGTCGATGAGGATTATCCCTTGCGAATCCCAAAAGACAGTCACCATAATCTTTCCGGCTGAAGGAATGGTCTTTGCCTTTTTTGGTGCAGATTCTCCCTTGGTGACCCATTGTTTAGATTGTTCTGTGGTCTCAGGAGTATAGTAATGTATCCATGTTTCATCCACAGTGACAAAACGATGCTTGAAGTTGTGCAGATTCTTCCTGAACAGTTCCAAACCATCCTTGCAACACTTCACACGATTCTGTTTTTTGTCAAGTGCGAGTAATCGCGGAACCCATCTTGTGGATAGCTTTCTCATGTCCAAATGTTTTTGCAAATTATTATGTACCCATTCATTCAAGATGCCCACAGCACTAGGAATCTCACGCACCTTAACTCTTCTGTCATGCATCACCATATCACGGATTTTATCAATGTTTTCTGGAGTTGTAACCTCCACAGGGTGTCCAGAATGTTCAGCATCACTTGTGCCCATATGGCCAATCCCAAAATTTTGAAACCACTTAAACTGTTCTAATTGAAGGTGCAGAGTCACCATATTGTTTATCAAGCTTCTCTTTAGTCTCCTGAGAGGTTTTGCCTTTCATAAAGTATGGTTTAATCACCACACGAAATTCTTTTTCGTCCATTTTTTGACAATAGCTCGACTTCCTTGATTCACACGAATGCCAAACACAAAGAAGTAGACCAATATGGCTGAAACTTGGTGTACGTTCTTTCCAAAATGCTACTAACTAAACTTGACCTCGATATGCACCAGTGGTGCCATCTCTCGGACTTTGCACGAACTTTTTAAATGCCCCTCGAATTGTGGTACAAGTGATCTGTTGTGTCTGGTCAGTCATTACAGAGTAATTGCATTTTGTTTGATTCCTTACCCATTTATTTTTGTATCTGATGTGCAGATGTCAATATCATATGCTGATTTGTTTGGTAGTTGTTCCATTCAGTCTCATGGCACTAGCTGTTGATAACAGTAATGCCCACTTTATTCTTTGCCCTCAGTCTTGCATTCAAAAGTGTTTAGTCCTGTCTTGGGCTTGTTTTTGTAGTAAGTGTTAGCTTTGCGTTAACAGTGATGTGTATCATTATGGATAGGTTTACTGATGAAGAGTGAACTGAAATGCGCTTAGTATATTGGTTGAAAGTATGCTATGGAAGAGTGGCACAATAACACTACGTTGGGATGTTTTGGTGTTCTGGAGGTATTTTTCTAGAAATAAGATAATTGGGCTATCAAACCACATAAATCATAATTGTATTGTTAATTCGTAAATAGACACAACAAAAAGACTTTCAAACAAGTAAGCTTTTGGCCAAAAAAGCCTTCTTCCAAATTAAACAAACACGTGCGCACACACACAAAAACACACACATACACACACACACACATACGCATGACATCTGATGTCGGTGACTGAGACAGTGGTCATGTGTGTATGACTTCTGTGTGTGTGTGTGTGTGTGTTTTGTCTTACTCAGCAGAAGGCCTTTTTGGCCAGAGGCATATGTGTTTGACAGTCTTTTTGTTGTGCCTATCTGCAACGCAATATCTCTGCTGTAAGGTGAGTAGCAGTGTATCCTTTTCATAATAATGCCATTATTCCACCCTGGGTTTTCCATTGTTTGTTAATTGTATTTTTACTTAGTAATGAGCCACCAGAGAGCACAGGTCTTTTATACAACTATACTCAGAAAGTATACCTGAACAAATTCCAAAATTTTGTTGTTAAATTCAGGTTCTCACCGTACAGCACATGTTTCTGAAATGAAAACAGTCACAGTACTACTCTCAGGTACAATATCATCTGGAATTTAAATCAGTGACACTATCACATGTAGGAGTTTTTTAAATGACAATTATTTCCTTCTGTCAGGCTATGCACCTATGTTGATAATCTGTGATGATACATAAATTTTGACAGGGTAGTAAGTATTAGCATGTATCATAAACTTTTTCTATTCATGTCTGGAACACGAAAATGTAACTGTCTTTCATCTCCATGATAGTATTTTAAGTTTATTGCTGTGCACACCATGTACTGCCTGTCCTGTGCATATCAATAGATGTGTGCACTTAGTAGTGTTGTGGGAACACAGGAGTAGCCAGTGATGTGTGCTTCATTTACTCCATGCAAGTGCAGCGGATGTTAGATATAAGTTTTTACTCTTCGACTATTAGTTCAGTTAGTTTTTCTTTTAAAAGTTGGAGAAATAAAGTATTTTGTGCAAAGCTGTATGTGGGTTTAATTTGTCGCCTATATAATTCGTGACCCCAGGAAAAATAAGGAAAGCTCTCGCAACTTAATACTGTGCAGCAATTTCACTAAAGATGGAAGAAGCTAACAAAATTCTGCAAGCAACAAACGATGAGATATGATGGCTGAAACAAGAGATTGGGCTTTTGGAGCTTGCAACGCCGAAGAATGATAGCAAAACAGAATCCATGAATTTGCAAACTCGGTAGTAGCAGCCACACTGTGAGCATGCTCACTTGCTGAAGATTTTTCATGCATGTAAGCACTTTTATCAACCATGCCATGGTTGCAGTTAAGAGTGCCTCCATTCAGCCTATGCCACCAGATGTGCAGTTTGTGATAATAGAGAATATCTTCAAGCAACAACGCATAACTGAAGACCACGAAAAATTCACTCTCACAGTTAGCAACCTGAATCAGAGGGCAACAGTGATAGTCTGTGATATGATTATACATCTGCTGCTCCAGCTGTCATATAACACACTTAAAATGACATTGATTGCTCGCTGCAAGAAATTACCTGAACAGTGACTTTCCCGGGTGATGTATCAGGAGGAATGCTGGGACAGAAGTCCATCTGAATTTTGGAGATATTTACTCACTATATTCGACGCAAGCATGATATCCATTGAATCGCTACTGCACAGCTTCCTCATGAAGTTCAACTGATGGTTGCATACGAATGACAGTCTTTCAACAAGTAACTGCAAATTGCTGACAGAGCTTTCGCTACTTTACAGTCGACGCTCACAGTGTTTGCAGCGACGTCAACTGCCACCTCTGCAACAGAAGCCAATGATGACTCATTGGAATGGTTAAAAGAATCGAAGTTAAGCTGTGCAGCCGCAGGTTACAGACAAAAACCAGGCATTGCTCAGGGGATCAGGAAACTGCAAGACAAAATGGAAGATATGGCTATTTGACTACATGACTTGGAGCTCCAGATGTTCACCAGGTCTACCAGTAACAAGAAGAAGCCACACTCCAAACAGGACCAAGCTCACACCGACAATTTTTGCTGGTATCACAGATGATTCAGGCCACAAGCTGTGAGATGCACAGAACCTTGTGGATACAAAAATGGTGAGGTCAGCCCACACTAGGTGCCACGGGCTGTGGCACTCATGAACAGCGCCATATACGAACGAGGAACCAAGTGACAGTTGCAGGCAGCAACATGCACAGTCAAGGTAAGGCACTTGAAGGCTTCCTGTAGGCTATACCTTAATGCCACTTTGCATCACCCTGGGAGTATAAGCTAACATTGCACAGATTGTAAGTGGTTGATAAACTCTCAGGCCTCAACTTCCTGATAGACATCGGCTCGGAAGTGAGTACCTTGCCAGCCCTGAGTTTTGTTGAAAAGGACTTGTGGGAGCCTTTAAAATTGATAGCAGTTAACAATTCAAGTATAAACACATACGGTTATAAAGAGCTCATGATTGATGTTGGTTTATCTACCTGTTAAAAGAGGAATTTTATAGTGGCAGATATTTTACAGCTGATCTTAGGTGCAGATTTCTTGTCTCATTTTGTAATCACCATGGACTTGGCAAATAACTCTCTTACTACCGGATCAAATAGGGGCATGGTAAAAGGTTTTTGGTGCAGTGTGGCAAAGGCTGTTTTAGGAGTAGTCGGTAGCTCAGCCCTGTGGTGACTACCACTGATTGATCACGAGAACAATCCCGGACAAGTATCCCATACCAAACATTCAAGAATTTACCTACACTCTAGCAGGTGCGAAAGTATTCTCAGTACTGGATTGTTGTAAGGCAAACAGTCAGATTCCTGTGGCTCTGGCTAACGTGGCAAAGATGGTGGTGATCACACCCTTTGGGCTATTTGAATTTCTGTTCATGCCATTCAGACTCAAAAATGTGACCAAATCCTGGCAAAGATTCATTAATGAAGGCTCCAGGGGTTACCTTTCTGTTATGCGTATCTGGATATTTTGGTATTCTCAGAGGGTATGCAATCACATGATAGACGTATTCAGGAGGTACGACAGAGGCTCAATATATATGGAGTAGTGTTAAATGAACACTAATATGTCATGGGCAAGAGTAAAAGAACTTTTCTCAGCTATATAGTCTCAGCTGCTGGTATACAGCCAGTACCGGAGAAGATCAACGTGTTGCGCAACCTACACAAACCTACAGACTACTAGCAACTTAGGCGTTATCTCAGTAAATTTTTACTGGCGTCATTTATCAATTACCGCTGAAACAGGGAAGGCATAAAAATGCATGGGCTGGCAAGAATACTACAGGAAAGTGAAAGCTACAATGGACACCAGAAATGACCAAAGCTTTTGGCGACTTACAAAGAAGCTTAGAGGAAGCAGTGTTACTCGCGCACCCTATACCTGCATCACCATTGAGTATTGTAGTAGACACCAGCCAGGTCGCAATTGGTGCAGCCTTTAAACAACAGGTCGCTGGACATTGGGAACCTCTTAGTTTCTTCTCAAAGAAGCTGCAACTCCAACAGACAAAATGGAGTGCATATGACAGAGAGTTGTTGGCAATATATGAAAGTGTCAAACATTTCTGCCTGTAGATTGAAACCAGGCCAGTAACAATTTTCACTGATTGTAAACCTATAGTGTCAGCTTTCAGCTACATCAGTGATAAGTGCTCGCCAAGGCAGTTCCAGCACATAGAGTTTATCAGTCAATTCACCATGGATATAAGGCACATCAGAGGTGCGGAGAATCTGGTTGCAGATTACTTTTCTCATGTTTGCGGTGTGACCAGCACAATAAACTATGAAGAACTCATGGCATCGCAGGAAGCATATCTGGATCGATCTATAGATGTTATTGACAGAGCACACAACACTTACAGCCGATACTCATGCCAGGAAGAAGGCTTTAGTTATGGTGCGATGTATCACGGCCGAAGCTGTGCCCATACATTCCACAACAATTTTGTAAGGCGGCGTTTGACAGTGTTCATGGCCTGGCACACCAAGCGGCAAATGCCATGATCAAGTTACTGACAGCATGTTTCATCTGGCCACCAATTAAAAAGGATGCCAGGCAATGGACTTGCACATGCCTACAATGTCAGTCTGCAAAGTAGAACGACGCGTTCATGCGGAAATTGGGAATTTCACAGGATCACCAGCAAGATTTGCACGTGTCCATCTAGACTTAGTGGGCCACTCCCAGTTTCAGATGGCTATAAATACCTTTTAACAGTGGTAGACAGATGTACGAGATGGACGGTGGCCATTCCGATCACTGACATAGCGGCAGAAGTGGTTGAAACGCGTTTGTCTCTCAGAGGCTAGTTCTCTTTGGCTGCCCCCTTCATATCACAACAGATCAAGGCTGCCAGTTTGAGTCTAGTCTGTTCAACGAGTTAGCTAATTTATGTGGTTTCCAGCACCACCATACAACAAGCTACCATCCAACAAGCAATGGTATGATGAAGAGGTGGCACAGGACATTCTACATCTACATCTATATGGATACTCTGCAAATCACATTTAAGTGCCTGGCAGAGGGTTCATCGAACCACCTTCACAATTCTCTATTATTCCAATCTCATATAGCGCACGGAGAGAACGAACACCTATATCTTTCCGTACGAACTCTGATTTCCCTTATTTTATTGTGGTGATCATTTCTCCTTATGTGGGTTGATGTCAACAAATTATTTTCGCATTTGGAGGAGAAAGTTGGTGATTGGAATTTTGTGAGAAGATTCTGTCACAATGAAAAATGCCTTTCTTTTAATGATGTCCAGCCCAAATCCTGTATTATTTTTGTGACACTCTTTCCCATATTTTGCAATAATACGAAACGTGCTGCCCTTCTTTGAACTTTTTCGACATACTCTGCCAATCCTATCTGGTAAGGATCCCACACCGCACAGTAGTATTCTAAAATAGGACGGACGAGCGTAGTGTAGGCAGTCTCCTTAGTATATCTGTTACGTTTTCTAAGTGTCCTGCCAATAAAATGCAGTCTTTGGTTAGCCTTCCCCAAAACATTTTCTATGTGTTCCTTCCAATTTAAGTTGTTCGTAATTGAAATACATAGGTATTTAGTTGAATTTACACCATTTAGATTAGACTGATTTATCATGTAACTGAAGTTTAATGAATTCCTTTTAGCATTCATGGGGATGACCTCACAATTTTCATTATTTAGGGTCAACTGCCAATTTTCGCACCATTCAGATGTCTTTTCTAAATCATTTTGCAATTTGGTTTGATCTTCTGATGACTTTATTAGTTGATAAAGGCCAGCGTGATCTGCAAACAACCTAATACGGCTGCTCAGATTGTCTCCCAAATCGTTTATATAGATTAGGAACAGCAAAGGGCCTATAACACTACCTTGGGGAAGGCAGAAATCACTTCTGTTTTATTCAATAACTTTCCATCAGTTACTATGCACTGTGACCTCTCTGACAGGAAATCACAAATCCAGTCACATAACTGAGATGATATTTCATAAGCACACGATTTCACAAGCCACTTATATGGTACAGTGTCAAAAGCCTTCCGGAAATCCAGAAAGACAGAATCAATTTGAAATCTCATGTCAATAGTAATCAATACTTCATGTTTCCCAGTAATGATGTTATCTAAACCCATGTTGACTGTGTTTCAATAGACAGTTTTCTTTGAGGTAATTCATAATGTTTGAGTCCGCAGCTCGTGGTCGTGCGGTAGCATTCTCGCTTCCCACGCCTGGGTTCCCGGGTTCGATTCCCGGCGGGGTCAGGGATTTTCTCTGCCTCATGATGACTGGGTGTTGTGTGATGTCCTTAGATTAGTTAGTTTAAGTAGTTCTAAGTTCTAGGGGACTGATGACCATAGATGTTAAGTCCCATAGTGCTCAGAGCCATAATGTTTGAACACGATATATGTTCCAAAACCCGGCTGCATATCAACATTAACGATATGGGCCTGTAATTTAGTGGATTACTCCTACTGCCTTTCTTGAATATTGGAGTGACCTGTGCAACTTTCCTGTCTTTGGGTATGGATCTTTCATCGAGCGAATGGTTGTATATGACTGTTAAGTATGGAGCTAATGCATCAGCATACTCCGAAAGGAACCTAACTGGTATACATTCTAGACCAGAAGACTTCCTTTTATTAAGTGATTTAACTTGCTTCACTACTCCGAGGATATTTACTTCTATGTTACTCATGTTGGCAACTGTTCTTGATTCAAATTCTGGAATATTTACTTCGTTTTCTTTTGTGAAGACATTTCGGAAGACTGTGTTTAGTAACTCTGCTTTTGCAGCACTGTCTTCGATAGTATCTCCATTGCTATCACGTAGAGAAGGCATTGATTGTTTCTTGCCGCTAACATACTGCACATATGACCAAAATCTTTTTGGATTTTCTGCCAGGCTTCAAGACAAAATTTCATTGTGGAAACTGTTACAAGCATCTTGCATTGAAGTCTGCACTAAATTTTGAGCTTCTGTAAAAGATCGCCAATCTTGGGGATTTTGCATCTGTTTAAATTTGGCATGTGTGTTTCATTGTTTCTACAACAGTGTTCTAACCCATTTTGTGTGCCAAGGAGGATCAGCTCCGTCATTTGTTAATTTATTTGGTATAAATCTCTCAATTGCTGCCGATACCATTTCTTTGAATTCAAGCCACATCTGGTCTATGTTGAAGGCAGTTCTTGTGAGTCATCAGAGAAACTGGACAGAAGCATTACCATTGGTTCTTCGTGGATTACAGACCACATACAAGATGGACATCAGTGTCTCAGTGGCAGAATCGTTGTACGAGGAACCATTGAGAATCCCGGCGGATTACCTTACTGCCGCCTCATCACCAATGCCAATAAAGCTCTCATCACTGATACGTGAAGTCAATGAGCATGTGGATACAATGAGAAGGCCCATGGTATCTAGACATGTTGAGTGACCAGTTTTCATGCATAAGGCATTGGCTGGCTGTACACATGTCATGCTCCGCACAGATTCAGTCAGAGTGCCACTACAACCTCCATATACTGGACCTTATCTAACAGAACGACGCAACACCGATACTAAGGACATCTCACAGAATGACAAAACTATTAGAGTGCCCATAGACAGGGTAAAACCAGCATGAATCTTACCAGAACTGGAGTATGATGGCATTCAACAGGATGAGAAGGCCAAAATTTGGAACTCACTATGCGTGATATGGCAGAAGAACCAATGGTAAGAGTACGTGGAATCATGATGCAACAGCCCACACCATCTCCCTCATCCTCATCCTCGCAGCAACAAGTCGTCCGTATGAGAGCAGGGAGACAAGTCCAGTTTAAGTATCCATTTATCCTGGGTGCCCCGCACTTTAAGGTGGGGGCTGTGTGGGAATGTGGGAGTAGCCAGTGATGATGCTTCATTTACTCCATGCAAGTGTAGCGGACGTTAGATATAAGTTTTTACTCTTTGACTGTTAGTTCAGTTAGTTTTTCATTTCTGAGTTGGAGAAATAAAGTAGTTTGTGGTATGTGGGTTTAATTTGTTGCCTACAGTGTAATTTAGTACAATAACTTTACCAATTAATGGAAAACACAGTTTCATTCTTACAGGAATCTAATTCCATTGCATATCTGTGAGAGATTTTTATCCTGATTAAACAGTTTCATCATAAACCACATTGCTCATTTGTACTCTTTCTTAGCCTGTTAAACTGCTATGATTCCAGAAAACTTCGTCAATTAAAAATGTAAATAAATCTATTGCACAAGAGTTTTACTCATGTTTTTCTTATTTGTAAGTCATATTTCAGGGTCTCTTAATAAATCACATTGTAGTTCAGTTTTGTCCAACAAAACCAGCACTTGATTTTTAATAAAACACTTCACACAGTGTCTCCATCCAGAATAGGTGATTTATTACTGCATTTTAGCCAAATTATTTCAAGGTATAGGAGTCAGATGTAAGTACGTAAGTGATAGATAGTTTTTTAGTTCCGTAATAGTTTCTGCTGGTAATTCTCAGATGATCAGTGATGATATGTGTAAAGGTTCTAAAAATATTGTAAAAATTCTCTGCTAACATGATAAATATCTGTTCAGGTCTGCAGATTTCAATGACCTATTGAGGTTTGTGACTTTTATTTTTAGAGGGTATATTATATTTGTTAAACAACACACGCTACTACAGCAGATACATTATTATACCAGAACAATATCAGAAGTTCAGAATTGCCGTTAGCTGTTTCTTGATACAAGAAAAAGTTGCTTTTTACTTGGAAGGAAAGGATACAGTTGTGAAAAATTTCCACAAATGTTAACTTTCAAAACAAGAGGTTATTCTTCCTGATACAGAAGACCCTTATATCTTCTTTAACTTTTTGTTTACTGTGGTATTAGGGTCCATGATTGTAGCATTATTGTAATGAACTTGATAATTTTTCTGTTGCTACGTGTAGTAGAACAGTTTGTGATGGGATGGACCCTCCATGATATACAGTGACTGTAAAGGAAGTTTTAAAGTAACAGAGACCACAGCAGGAAAGGTATAAAATGAAACATAATGTTATAGAGAAACAGAAGAATACACACCATTCATACATACAAGAAAGCACACCTCACACACACATGACTGCCAACTGCAGCAGCTCAGGCCAGAAATGTATTCTCGCCTGAGCTGCATGAGTTGGCAGTCATGTATGCATGAGGTGTGCTTGATTGAGTGCATGAATGGCGTGTGTTTCTGTTTTGCTGATGAAGGATGTGACTGAAAGCTTTGTGTAAGTGTCTTTTAGTTGTGCTTATCTGCAACTTAACATGTCTTCTCTGTGGTAAGTAGCAATCGATTGTTTCCTACATTGTTGATATTCCTACACGGAGTTTTCATTGTTTAGCAGTTATCTATAGATAGAGAGATGCAGAATGGAACGTGTTTGGCTGTCATGAGGACAATGTTTTAAGCCTTCCGTGATTACCGTAGCAAAATATTACAACAGATCTATCACAGAAAAATTTGTAACAGTATTATGATAAGTATAATTGTTACTCATCATGTAGCAAAGAAACTGAGTCGCAGATAAGCACAACAAAAAGACTGTCAGAAAGTGAGCTTTCAGCCAACAAGGCCATCATCGAGAACAGACAACACACCCGCACACTCATGCAAATACCTACAGCTAGCCGGAGACTGTGGTCATGTTTATGTGAGTTGCATTCGTGTGTGTGTGTGTGTGTGTGTGTGTGTGTGTGTGTGGAGGAAAATTTGGAGTATTGCCCCAATTTAATTCCTGTACCATTGCAAAAATGAGTGTCAGTGGTGTTGACAAACAGCTGAATACTACATCTGACCAAAACTCCGTGGTCCACAGTTTCTTAACTGAAACTGTGGTTGAGTTAGCCACTCTTTTAACCATCATATATGGTAGATCTCTCAGAATAAAAACTGTGCCCAGTGGACTGAAGAAGGCATGTGTCACACCTGTCTACAAAAAGGGTAGCAGCAGTATCCATGAAATTACTGTCCAGTAGCCTTGACAGGCATTTGTTGGCACCTTAGAACATATTTGACCTTAAATGTAATGGGATATATTGAATAGAATGACCTCCTCCTTGCCAGCCATCATTAATTCCAAAAACATTGATCCTGTGAAATCCAACTTAAGTTTCTCTCTTATGGCATTCTGAAAGCTGTGGATCAAGGTAGTCACACAGATGGAATAGTTTTTGACTTCCATGAATCTCTTGATACAGAGCTGTACATGTGATTATTATTGAAAGTATGGTTGTATGATGTATCAAGCAAAATTTATGACTGAATTGAGGATTTCTTGGTAGCGAGGATGCAACGTATTATCTTAGATGGAGAGTCATTGATAGATGAAGAAATAACATCAGGTGTGCCCCAGGGAAGTGTTAGGGTCCTTCCTCTTCATGTTGTATATTAAAGATCTTGCAGACAATATAAATAATAACTCAGACTGTTCACAACTGGTGTGGTTATCTATAATGAAGGACTGTAAGATAAAGCTGTACAGATATTGTCTGTTTATTTATTTATTGTCCTCTGAATCAATACTGTACATGACATGCACATGGTGATGCACAAACATACATTTGATGTTGGACATTATGATAATTTGCTGGCATGAAGTAATATGCCGAAAGCTTACACAAACATGAGTTTACATAAATATTTTCTGAGAAGTTATGAACACACAAATTACATACTCATTTACACATTTGTATTTTAGTGCTGTATTCCTCTCACACATATACATAACAGTACCTGGTTGGATATTCTTTCTGCATTTAATTTGCTTAGTAGCAGATGATATAGATGCAAGATTTTTGCACATACTTGCATTAATGTTTTACTCTTTACAAAATTCTTTGCTGCATTTTTTTCATGTTTCTTTCCACCCATGTGAAGCAGAAATTCACTTGCACTGTAGAAACAATGATCAAGTAGGAATGATTTTAATTTTTCATTAAATACAGTCAGGGACTTACTGTTGTTTCATTTCTGACGGCAGGCTGTTGTGTATTTTAATGCCTTTGTTGAAGGGAGTTCCATTTTCTGCCTAGTACCATAGTTAGTCATGGACATTTACATTTTTATTAAATTTTGTAATATAACTTTTTACAAATTTGCTTAGTTCTAATATATACAGGCTGCCAAGGGGTAGGATGAGCAACTTTTGGAAGAGAAGTCTGCAGCTATCAGTTGGCTTTGCCTTATTCATTATTCTTATAGCTCTCTTTTGGGTGAGCAGAATGTTTTGGCTAAGTGTAGAGTCTCCCCAGAATATGGTACCATATTGCGTTACATTGTGGAATTGTGCATAGTAGGCTGTGTGAACAGTTTCTGGGCTTGTGCAGTATGTGAAGATTCATAGGGCACAGCACACTTTGTTTAGCTTACTATTATTTTTATTAATGTGTGTTTGCCATTTTAGATTATCCTGGATCCATAGGCCTAGAAATGTTGTTTCTGTATTTGGGGATATTTGGGAACTGTGTAATTTTATATCAGGCATAATTTTATTTGTTATTAGGTGGAAATTTAGGTAAGTGGATTTCCTTGTGTTAACTATGGGCTTGTTTTTCTCAAACCAATCACCAAGTTCATCTGTATTTCCATTTATGGCCTCTTGGTGTTCATGTTCATTTTTACTTGTTATGAGGAACTCATCTGCAAAGAGTGTACTGGTGCTGGCATTGATGTTTGACAGTAGGTCGTTTATGTACACAAGGAAGAGCACTGGTCCAAGTATTGAGCCTTGGGGCACACCTTGTGTAATATTGCAACAGTCAGAATAGTATGTTTCGATATGTCCTTGATTGTTATGTTTTATTGACACTTTTTGTTTCCTATTTGTCAGGCATGATCTGAACCAGTTTAGTGAGGTGCCTCTGATGCCATATGAAGAATCTTGAAGAAGAATCTTGTTGAGAAGAATCTTGTGGTATATGACATCAAATGCCTTGGACAAATCTAAGAAGAACCCACCTGCTTTTTGTTTTTTGTCTAGAGCATCTAGGGTGGAGTGCAAATACTCATATATGGTGGTTGTTACGGATTTGTTTTTTCTGAAAGCATGCTGGGCATCAGATAGTATCTATTTCTTATCAAGAAAATTTATTACTCTTTGGTGAACTAATCTCTCCAAAAGTTTACCAAACACAAGTAACAGCGATATGGGTCTGTAATTTTCTGCATTGAGTTTTTCACCTTTCTTAAAAATTGGGATGACTTTAGCCACTTTCATGCAGTTTGAAAATGTACCTGCCATCAGTGATAAGTTGTACACATTTGAGAGTGGGAGAGCTATTTTGTTTATGCAGTTCTTGGTGATAAAATCTGGGATATCATCGATTCCAGATGAGAATTTATTCTTGAGGTACTTTGCACTTAGGACAATTTCTTCAGCAGTAGTTTCCCAGAAGAATATAGATCCTACAGGAGTTGTAATTTTGTTTTGTCTGTTGGGTGTACATTTGTTGTTGCTTTGTAACAAATTTTTAACAAAGTTTTCATAGTAATTGTTGAAAATATTTGCAATTTCTTATGGATTAGTAACTCTGGTGGTGTTGTGGATCAGAATAGTGTTTTCATGTTTACGTGGCTGTTGATTTGTTTCGTTCCTTATGATGTTCCACACTGCCTTGGTTTTGTTTGAGGATGTTGCCACATAGTTATCATTTGCTATTCACTTTGCTAGTGCTATGACTTTTTAAAGGATTTTGACATATTGCTTGATATATCATTCTTGAGATGGGGTGGGG
The DNA here is from genome assembly GCF_023864275.1 of Schistocerca cancellata. Classification (NCBI taxonomy): domain Eukaryota; kingdom Metazoa; phylum Arthropoda; class Insecta; order Orthoptera; family Acrididae; genus Schistocerca; species Schistocerca cancellata. Next base: position 1,129,056,266 of record NC_064626.1, on the reverse strand, counting down.
ATGGGGTTGTTTCTTTTTAGATACTTCAACAGATCTCTTTTCCTTCTGCAGGAAATCTTTATACCAGTTTTTATCCATGGCTTCTTATTGGGTTCTTTTGATGTGGTGTGTTTGAGTTTAAGACGAAAGGCAATATTGAAGTGATATAGAAATGTGTTTAGGAATGATTCCATTTTGTTGTCTGTATATTGTGTGCTTCATATACTTTGTTCCATGTTTCTGCTGCTAAGGAATCATTGAAGATTTTCATGTTTTCATTGCTGTAATTTCTTACTTTAGTTGTGTATTTGTTGTTGCAGTCCAAGGGGAGAACATTTGTAAGTGATCACTATAGCCTTTGTCCAGAGGTTCGACTTCCTGGTAGGGACAGTTTACAAATATCTGGTCAAGTGTGGTTTTGGTGTTGTTTTTGCACCTTGTGGGGAATGTTACTGTGGGATTCAGACTGAATGAGTTAGTGAGATTCAGTAGGGATTGTTTTACATGTCCTGTAGACTGGAAATCAACATTGAAATCACCACATAAAATTAGTACCTTTTTGTTTTTGTGAAGTTTGTTTAGGAGTATTTCAAGGTTTTTTTTAGGAAAACTCATACCTTGCCTGTTGGAGAATGATAGATACATGTTATGATTATATATGCTTCAAGAATTTTGATTACAGCTGTCTCAAAAGCATTTTCTTTATTTAAGTGGTCAAACTGTACAAAACTTCTATCGTTTACAGAATTTTTTTTATAAATATGGCAGCACCTCCACCTTTTTGGCTTTTCCTGCAATAGTTGGAATCTAATGTGTAACCCAGTGTCAGGTCTTGATAAGGTTTCAAAGTGGTGCGGAATTGGAAACTTGCTTTAAATGTTCAGAAATATAAAATGAATGTTCAGAAATATAAAATTTTGCCTGTGACAAAAGCAAAATGAATAAAATAATGTATGATGCAAACATCAGTTACTAACAGCTGCATTCGATCAGGTCATACAAATAGCTGAGTGTAACAATTTCTAAGCATATGAAATGAAACAAGCACATAAACCCAGTCATAGATAAAGCATGTGGTGGACTTTGGTTCATTGGTAGAATAATAGTTGAATGCAATCAGTCTACAGAGGGTATTTCTTATGAAACATTCATGTGACTTGTCCTTGAACATTACTCAAAAGTGTACGACCCATACCAAAGAGGATTAACAGGTTATGTTCAATGTATTCTAAAAAGAGTAGTGCAAATGTTTGACTCATAAGAGAGCATCACGGAGATGCTGAAATAACTGAACTGGCAGGTGCTTTAAGATAGACATACTGTCCCATGAAAGGCTGCTTACGAAGTGTGAAGAACCAACTTTAAGTGATGCATCTCAGAATATGCTACACCCCTCTATGCACCACTTCTGTAGGTATCACAAAGGCGAGATTAGTCTAATTACAGCAGACACAGATGTGTTTAAGCAATCATTTCCATGCTCCATACATAAATGGAATTGGAAGAAACCCAAATAATTGATGCAAGAGGGAGTGAGTACTGCCGAGTTTGGATGTAGCTGTAAATGAAGAAGAGGTTTACACTGTTTACTATCACAAGTAGACTGACTTGTTGTCATGTGTATTTTTATGATACAGCTCTTAAGACACTTCTCCTCTTAGGTGCAAGAGTGTAACTCAACTAATTAATTCCCAGTGAACAGAAATGACACCCTACTTCATGTCCAACAGAATATGCGCATGGTTGTCTCTAAGCTTTCCCTAAAGCATATTTCTGCTTTGATTTTGAGTCTAAAAATCAGCTATGACTTTGGCTACAGCTCTTAGTCAGTACTGAAAGATTATTTTTGTTCATATGCTAATGTTTCTCAACGGATGTTAGTGCTATGTTGACAAAGCTCTTCATTGCATATCCTAGCCATTTGCTGTGTTGCATAATAATGAATTCCTTAGAGCTTTTTTCTTTTTGCTATTGTTTACAGAAAAATAATATTACTAAATTATTAATTCTTCTCCAGCTTAGCTAATAAACAAGACTGTATTGGTGCTCTGGATGAACTTGATATTGTTGAGAGGCTAAATGTGGAAAGTGTTGTAAATGACCAACGTTGCCCCACACTTGTGGAAACCTGTTCAGCAGCTATGGAAAGGAGTTCTAAACAGAAAATAGACCCAGCCATACAGAGTGGTTACAGGTATGCTCAAACATGATAATTATCTCTGCTATCTTGGCTTTGAAACTATTCTTCAAATGCCTTACATGAAAGTGGGACAGCTGTATGTGCTGAATGTGACAGTAACAGACAAGCATACATTTTCATGTTATGTGCTGTATTTTCAGATGTCTTATAAGTGATTTATAGTACTAGACTATGTGGTGCTTTGGAAAACTTGACATAAACATCTCGCTATGGATAGGATTTTTCCTGCTTTAAGTCACCAGTACATCGCCTTAGCCTTTCTTTTGATCCGTTGTTTCATCAATTACAAACATCTTTGTGGAAAAAGAGAGTATTATAGCTGTAACTCAATTAGGTATTTAGTTCCACCATGGACCAGCAAACTTGTGGAGACACGAAACAGGGTGAACTGGACGATGACCAAAGTATTAAAGGTAAAATGCTGCCTCACTATGGATGCTGTTTTTCGACATTGAATGAGTTATTTGCTGGATTAGATAGTGACCAAAGTATTAAAGGAAAACTGCAGCCACACTTGAATACTGTTCTTGGACACAGAATGAGTTAGTTGCTGTTTGTAAGCAGCTGGAAATCACCTAGACTGTTGTCAAGTGATTGAAAGCTGCTGTGAATGGGTGTCAGTGTTGGGAGGGCTACTGACAGGGAACCCCTTGAGTGTGAGGTTGCAAGATCAGTCCTTAGTAAGGCTCATTTGAAAGTGTTATGTTAACAATTATGACAAGAAAAATATTAGCTGCTAATGACTCACCATGTACATCATGAGGGAGACAGAAAATGAGTGTCTGGGAGGTGCAGAGACTAACCTTCTGTGGTCTGTATGGATGACAGTGGACGTTGTCAACATTAAAGAAAAAGTTCAAAAGAAGCCATTAATTTGCACCGTGAACACCAAATGAAAAATGACATGCCATACTGATCACAAAGATTTGCACCATTGAGACCGAAGATGAACCCCTGGGAGTTACGATCTGTGCAGGACATTCAACTAGGTATCCTCACTTAAAGAATTCATATAGAATCATATTGATGTAATGGGGTGATGAGCACTGATGGAATGTGATGATATGCAACTGAATGTGAAACAGTCTGTCATGAAGCTTATTGTGAAACTGGCTATCCTTTAAGGTGTTGCTGCAGATAGTGTGATAATATGTTTTATAGGCACCGCAAAACAAACATCCAGAAGCTGAATTTGTCCAATGCTTCCAGATGGCATGAAATGTGATGTCACACACTTCTGTGATAGTTTGCTCTAAAGGAGTATTATTTTTATACGCAGAACAGGAATTAAGCAAAAGCAAGTTATTTTGAACATCTATTAACCAGCAGCAGTGCTCACACCATAGATGTAGTTCTCTTACCCCCATTTTCCCACTTTTGCTTGCTGTGACATAAATATTCCCTACTGCCTTTGCAAGATCATGCACATGAGAAGGAATCATAGGGGGTAGAGCACCCCCAACTTCTCACAGCACAATAAATAACTTTCCAGGAAATTTACCATCCTGATTAACAGTCAGCGCAATTGTATACAAATGCATTAAGGCATTGATGTTAGTTGATCTAGGTACAACTCTGTGGGTACTTCTAATTTCTAGGATTCCTTTCATATGCATTTTCTCTTCAGATCCTGATTGATCAAAGATGAAAATAAAGTCCTTACTGAATGGTGGAATCAGTTAGTGTATTTCTTCAGATTTTCAGGCCAATTTCGCAGTTTGTTGTGCATCATCAAGTTGACACTTCATTTGAAATTTACATACTTTATGTCTTCCAATTCTGTTGCACTGTTTGAAGTTACGCAACCATTCACTACTTCCCTTGAAATCTCTATAATCTATGTCACACACAACTTGATGTGTGTAATGTAGTAGGCCACTATCGTGCACATCCTCAAAATGCGCAAACAGCAGGTTTTGTAACAAGTGCACCTTGTCCTCTCTTGAACATCAGTAGTTTTTCTCGGTGCAGTACATGGCCATATTTGCTGTGGACTTATTCAAAATCTGTTCATTAATGGTTTTTTCTGTGCAGTGGATGATCTTCCATGTATATAATTGTGTTTGGTACCCGCTTCTTGGATAGCGGTTGTACTTTTATTTGTTCTACTGGAGACAGGGTTTGTAGTTCCCTATCAGATAAGGCTGTTGAACTACATTGCTCAACAACTGTTTCAGTTTCACTTTCACTTGTTAAGCATGTATCATCATCATTGTACTTGTCCTGTACATTGTCCCCACAGTCAAGCATATATGACACCACACATTCCACTGTCTCATCTTGCAGAAATGCCAATATTTCATCTGCCACTTCTTTCTCACTCTGCAAAACTCTTTGCGTTTCTTTCTGATGAAATGTCAACTTTGGTAACTGATGTAGTATAATACAACACTAGCACTGTAGCACTGTTGTGAGTTACTCATTGAGTAAGCAGTTCAACTTCACTACATAGCCTCAGGCTGTGCTCAGCATTGGATACCTCCAGTCCCGCCCCCTGTTACCATTAGCAACCAATATTGTGGTAGACAATGTGTAGGCATCAAATGCCGTAAACATCGTTGGCCTTTGGCAACCTTGCACTTGAGGAGTTACTTGTGAGAGAAAGTATCTAATTTGGACAATGTCTTGTCTACATGAAATACAGGATCAATAACTACTAGTCCATTTAGCTGCGCATGGTGTGCCAGTAGTAAGTCTAATTGTCATATACAGTGGCACCAGGGACTAGGCAGAACTCAGGGTGTTACACCCTTACCCCAAACCAACAGTTCTGATGTGCTATCTTCCACTTATACTGAAACTGGGCCAGTGATACTCATACCATCTGTTGGAAAGCTGTCTGTGTCAGAGTGAGGCAAACACGGAAGGATAGGGATCTATTAGTCACTGGCAGTTAAAACATGTGGCGATTAATGGTACCCTTTAGGAAAGTAGCACCAAGAGGTGGGAAGGCATACCAGATGCACTCAGTGTGGATGCGTGGGAGTCTTATTCGACATCTGAAAGAGGATATACCAACAGCCATTGAAGGAACAAAGTTCAACGAACTATAAATTGTTATGCATGTTGAACAAACAGTGCCTGCCATCTGGGCTCCGAGATCATCTATGAATTATTCCAGTGATTGGCAGAGAAGGTTGTGCAGATCAGTCTTCCCCATTGGGTTTCAATGAAGCTCACAATTTGCAGCATTGTCCCCAGAACTGATGATGGTCCCCTGGTTCTGAGTTGAGTAGAGGGGTCCAGTTGCAGTCTCTGAGGGTTATGTTACAAGCTAAAATGAAACTTCCTAGAATTGCACCACAGGTTTCGCTATTGTAGGGTTTTCCTCAATGGTTCAGTTGTGCACTAATAATCAGAGGCTGCAACCTAAGTAAAGTTGCAGCCAGTGGATTTTTAGGTGACTCTCCATCCAATCCACATAATAATAGCTGTAAAGACCCTGAAGTATAAGTATAAAATACGAAGAAATTCCCTCCACAGGTGAGAATATTCAAATCCTTGTGATTATCTGCCAGATTATTCACAACAAAGACCCTGAGTTTGAAACATTTCTAAAAAGCAGGGAAGCACACGTAATCAAGAGAAGCCTGCTTAAAACCCAAATTTGATAGCAGTGAGATGTTTTCGGGAAATTTACGTGTATGTCAAAAGGATAGGCTAATGGGAAATGGAAGCGGTGTATTTCACCATATAGAGGAGGCACTGAGTTGCAGACAGGCACAATAGAAAAGACTGCTGACATATCAAAGTTTTTGGACAACATTCTTCTTCTGCAGTAGAGAACACACACAATATTACAAAATGCATAGATTGCTACTCACTGTAAAGGTGACACACTGAGCTGCAGATAGGCCAATGAAAAAACTGTTACACATTTAGCTTTCATCCAGAGCCTTCTTCAGAAAGGAAAGAAAACATGCACAAATTCACACAAGCAAGCAAACCTCACACACGTGTAACCACTATCTCTGGCTGTTCTGGTCACACACACACACACACACACACACACACACACACACACACACACACACATATTCATTGGAAGTCAGGCTCTAGCACACTAGACTGTGGCCATGCGTGTGTGAGTTGTGCTTGTGTGAATGTGTGTGTTTTCTACTCTAGAAGAAGAACTTTTTCCAAAAGCTTTAATATTTTACCAATCTTTCTCATTATGCCTGCCTGCTACTGAATGCCTCCTTAATTTGGTGAATAGCATATTGTTGTTTGAAGTGCTGTATTTGTCATAGTATACAATGAACTCAGATCCACCAAAACTGAAATTGAAGCTTGCAAGATTATTTGGGGAAGCTTTAGTATCAATGATGGACATAAACTTATATGGATCTTTCTGTCAATCACCAGACTCACTATCAGATGGAACTGAAAGTTTGAGAGAAAAACCACAGGTTGCTAATTCACATGTTCTCCAGTCATTCTGTTATGATTGGAATGAACTTCAATCACCCAACATAGTTAAAGTTTTGTGAGAGCCGGGCACGACAACGTAACCTAAGAAAAAAAAAAAAATCTGACATACCTTCCCTTCCGTAGTATAATATGTTGTTGAACAATGCAGTTAATTAAAAAAATACACAGGATGGTCAGAAACAGTCAGCAATGCTTGTAAGGATAGGTCGTGCTGAGAAATTAATTGTTAAGAAAAAAATTAGTATGTTGTGCCATTTCCGAGTTAATTAACATTAAAGTTAGCCAGTCAGGCAATTGTGGACACAAATTCAAATGGCCCACAAGATACAATTAGTGTAAGTTGTTCTCATAGCGTAGATGATGGTGCACAAGACTGCCCAGCCATTGGCTCTGGTTTTACCCTTACTATCATCCCATGTCCAATTTTTGTATCGCTCTCTTGTTCAGTTTTAGAAGAACATGTTTGGTGACACTGTCTGTGGTGGGCTGCTTGAATTTGCAGGCACATCCTGATTGGCTAAATTCAATGCTTATTAGCTCGGAAACAGCACAGCTTACTGAATTTTTTTTTTTTCCTTAACAAGTATTTCTCAGCACAACCTACACTGCAAACACCTCTGTCAGCTTTCCAGACTGTTTCTGACTACCCTGTATACCGGCACTCCATGTCATCACAAGAGTGGTATGTAGAATTTTTAAATACTTTGGTGTCATATTTTGGTGACACTTACACAAATTGCAGAATAAAACACTGATTTTTTTGTCAGTTTATCATATTTATATTCTCAGTGTAGACTGGCATGAACCATGTCTAAAAGACATCATAGACAACTATAATTTTTGTGTGCACAGCATTATCTCTGCGATACTTGGATAATGGTTAAAATTACATCGTACCTTACTGCCATCAGTGCTTTTACAAATGCAGAATGGAAAATTACCTATTCTCATAATTCTTGATATATTAACATGTTCTGTGTAAAAAAAGATCTGAGATAATATTTGTTGTTAGATATTACCTATTTCCACTTAAGAATTTGTAAAATTTCGTTTATGAACAATAAAAATGAAATACTAGTTTTACAAACGAAATATGTGCAGATTCCAATTGCCTCCATGTACAGATAATCCAAGACTAATGCACTATTAATGCATTAGCATAATCGTTTTTAAAGTTGCGTTTAATATCATTAGTATTGTAGATGTTTCCATATTGGATGAACAGCTGTATTGTTTTACATTATTTTCTAGTAAATTCCATGATACAAATTTACAAAACTTAGCAAAACATGTTTATTCGAAGTTTTGGTCCCTACATTTTGGTGACTCACTAAATGGAATGAGATGTTGAATGTTACTCCCTTCATGTTATTAAATTACTTTAAGTCATTTGAAATAATATTTAATACATATTTTAAAGTACAAAATATTTTTACAAAATGCTGGTAAATATAATAAATGTATGATGCATTGAATATTCATGTAGCCGTAGATATCTTGCAGTACAATTGAAAAGTGTATTGCCTACTTCCATATGGAGCTGGTATTATTACATTATATAGATCTCCTAACGTGGCTGTTACATCTTAAACATTACTAAATGCCTTCTCTGAAAACGTTTCTAGAACATTTAGTTTGGAAGCTCACTCATGACAGAAATGTATTGAATCTAATGGCAGCAAACATAAATGACATATTTGAGGGTACAAATACTAACAAAGAGATAGAGGGGCTGGCCAGTACTTACCTCAGCTCAGTACAGCCGATAGATACACATAAAACAGAACCGAAAATTTACATTCCTAGCTTTCGGAACAAATGTTCCTTCATCAGGGAGGAGAGAGGGGAAAGAAAGGGAAGAAGGGAAAGGAGATTCAGTTACTCACAACCCAGGCTATGAAGCAACAGGGAAAGGAAAATAGGGAGGGTAGCAAGGATGGAGGCATGGTTGTCAGAGGAAAGCCAAAGATATTCTACTGTAAGTACTGTGCCAGCTTCAAACCAAAGAGGATGCATACAGAAGTAAAGAGGTATATAGTGTAAAGATAAACACAACTTTGTAGGATGAAAAGATGCGTGAATGGCTAAAGAGGAAAGGGAAAGAGGAGAAGACTGAAGAGTAAATGGGAGTGAGGTTGTTTAACGTAGGTTCAGTCCAGGGGGATGGCAGGATGAAAGGATGTGTTGGAGTGCAAGTTCCCATCTCCGCAGTTCAGAGGGACTGGTGTTGGGTGGGAGAAGCCAAATGGCACATACGGTGTAGCAGGTTCCTAGGTCCCTAGAATTATGCTGGAGGGCATGCTCCGCTACTGGGTATTGGGCATCTCCTAGGCGGACAGTTCGTCTGTGTCTGTTCATGCGCTCAGCCAGTTTAGTTGTTGTCATGCCGATGTAAAAGGCTGTGCAGTGCAGGCATGTCAGTTGATAAATGACATGTGTAGTTTCACACGTGGCCCTGCCTTGAATCGTGTATGTTTTACCAGTAGCGGCGCTGGAGTAGGTGGTTGTGGGGGGATGCATGGGGCAGGTTTTGCAGCGGGGTCGGTTACAGGGGTAGGAACCGCTGGGTAGAGAAGGTAGTCTGGGAATATTGTAGGGTTTAACAAGGATGTTATGGAGGTTAGGGGGGCGACGAAAGGCAACTCTGGGTGGTGTGGGGAGAATTTTGTCAAGGGATGATCTCATTTCAGGGGTTGACTTGAGAAAGTCATATCCCTGGCGGAGTAATTTGTTGATGTTTTCGAGGCCAGGATAACATTGGGTGACAAGGGGGATGCTTCTGTGTGGTCTGGGGGTAGGAACATTGTTGTTGGATGGGGAGGAATGTATTGCTCTGGAGATCTGTTTGTGGACAAGGTCTGCAGGATAGTTGCGGGAGAGGAAAGCACTGGTCAGGTTATTTATGTAATTGTTGAGGGATTCATCACTGGAGCAGATGCGTTTGCCACGGATACCTAGGCTGTAGGGAAGGGAGCGTTTGATGTGGAATGGATGGCAGCTATCAAAGTGAAGGTACTGTTGTTTGTTTGTGGGTTTGATATGGACAGAGGTGTGGATGTGAGCTTCAACAAGATGAAGGTCAACATCCAGGAAGGTGGCTAGGGTTTTGGAGAAGGACCAGGTGAAATTCAGATTCGAAAAGGAGTTGAGGTTATGGAGGAAATTAAGGAGTGTTTCTTCACCATGAGTCCAGACCACAAAGATGTCATCTATAAACCTATACCAGGCCAGGGGAAGCAGCTGTTGGGTCTTTAGGAAAGCCTCCTCCATGCGGCCCATGAAGAGGTTGGCATAGGACGGAGCCATCCTGGTTCCCATGGCCGTTCCCCTGATTTGTTTGTAGGTCTGGCCTTCAAAAGTGAAGTAGTTATGGGTGAGGATGAAGTTGGTAAGTGTGATAAGGAACGAGGTTTTTGGAAGATCTTCGGGTGGGCGTTGGGAGAGGTAGTGCTCAAGGGCAGAGAGACCATGGGTATGTGGGATGTTTGTGTAAAGGGATGTAGCATCTATGGTGACAAGAAAGGTTTCAGGTGGGAGAGGTGTGGGAATGGATTTGAGGCGTTCTAGGAAGTGGTTTGTGTCTTTGATGTAGGATGGGAGTCTGTGGGTGATAGGTTGGAGGTGCTGGTCTACCAGAGCTGAGATACGTTCGGTTGGGGCTTTGAAGCCTGCTACAGTGAGACGGCCAGGATGGTTCTCTTTGTGCATTTTGGGTAATAGGTAGAAGGTAGGGGTACGTGGCTCAGGTGGAATGAGTAAGTCTATGGAAGCCATTGTGAGGCCTTGTAAGGGACCTTGGATTTTTAGGATTTTTTGCAGCTCAGTCTGGATGGAGGGAATGGGATCCTGGGTAACAGCTTTGTAGGTTGAGGTGTCGGAGAGTTGACGCAGACCTTCTGCCACATACTCCACACGGTCAAGTACGACAGTTGTGGAGCCTTTATCCGCCGGGAGGATGACAATAGAGCGGTCTATTTTCAGCTCCTTAATGGCACGGGATTCAGCTGGGGTGATGTTGGGGGTTGTCGGGATGTTCTTCGAGAAGGACTGGGAGGCAACACTGGATGTGAGGAATTCCTGAAATGTCTGCAAGGGATGGTTTTGGGGGAGGGGAGGAGGATCCCTTTGGGAAGGCAGTCGGAACTGTTCTAGACAGGGTTCAACACTGGGTCTAATATTTGGGGGCTGTGTTTGGGTAGTGAAGTGATATTTCCAGTTGAGGTTCCGGGTGAATGAGAGGATATCTTTAACCAGGGCAGTGTGGTTGAATTTAGGTGTGGGGCTAAAGGTTAAGCCTTTTGATAGAACAGATGTCTCTGGAGGAGAGAGGGATCTGGATGAGAGGTTTAGGACTGAATTGGAACTAGTGATATGTGGCATTTGACTGCGGTTATAGTTGAGATTTGGTCTGTGTGGGGTATTTGCTGGGATGGGGAGATTGAGTAGGGTGGCTAGGCTAGGTTTGTTGGCTATGAGGGGGGTTTGTTGAAGGTTCTGTTGTGGTTGGTGTTTGTGAGGGATAGAGAGAGGGACCACACTTCTTAGGTGTTGCACTAGCACTGTGGATAGTTTTTTCAGGTGGTGTGTGGCATGGAACTCAAGTTTGCAGCTGGCTTCTAGGATGATGTTCCTGAGTGTGTTCTCCAAGCAAGGGTTTGAGAGGTGAAGGACTTTGAAGAGAGATAGGAGCTGTTGGGAGTGGTGGTTACATGAAGTAGTGTAGAGATTCAGGACAGGTTGGGTAAGGGCTAAGGATTGAAGGTTCTGGAAGTCCAGGAGAGACTGGTGGAAGGAGGAATTGCACCCGGAGATGGGAACTTTTAAGGTAAGCCCTTTAGGCATAATTCCAAAGGTTAAGCAGGACCGGAGGAAAAGTATGTGGGATTGCAGTTTGGCTACGGTGAATGCATGTTTCCGGAATGAATGTAGATAATGTGGTATAGGATTAGGGTACATAGTGGGTAACTGGTGGGTAGGGAAATTAAATAACTAAAGTTGAAATAGTAATCATAAGAAGGAATAAAACGGAATAAAACGGGGAGGGAGGACGAGAAAGAAAGAAATTGTGTTGGTGATGTTCAATACCAAAGGAAGACCACTAAATAAGAAAAATACAGAAAAAGTTGACCAGACCAAGCAAGTATGTCCAGATCAGGGGAAAAGAACACACGTTGCTCAAAAACAGAGATAGCGAGTGGCGAAAAAAGATCGCGCGTGCCGCAAAAGCGATCGCGCGTGCCGCAAAAGCGATCGCGCGTGCCACGAAAAAGATCGCGAGTGCCGCAAAAAAGATCGCGGGTGGCGCAGAAATGTCCCAAAAAAATTTTCTTGTGGCAGAGAAAGAGAGCCAATGGCACAAAAATATCGCCAGCAACAAGAAATCGACGGAAATGGATGATACTGGCAGGTGTGGAAGAGATTGTTGGCAGTGACTGTTGGCTGGGAAACCTCGAATAAAGAACGTTAAAACTATGGAATGTTGAATAAATAAATCAATAAATAAAAAAGAGAAGAGGACTATAAACGGAACAAGATAATAGGAGGAAGATGAAACTAGCACAGGTGGTGACGAAAATATTTATTTATGTATATATAAAACACTGAAGAAGAGAAAGTGTTAAGATGACAGACGTAAGTGATAGCTAACAAAAGGGACAAAACAATGAAGGATGTGGACCATATAGGTGGTCTAAATGATTAATGGAAAATCTCATATAAAGATGAGAAACAAATACTAACAAAGAGATAGAGGGGCTGGTCAGTACTTACCTCAGCTCAGTACAGCCGATAGATACACATAAAACAGAACCGAAAATTTACATTCCTAGCTTTCGGAACAAATGTTCCTTCATCAGGGAGGAGAGAGGGGAAAGAAAGGGAAGAAGGGAAAGGAGATTCAGTTACTCACAACCCAGGCTATGAAGCAACAGGGAAAGGAAAATAGGGAGGGTAGCAAGGATGGAGGCATAGTTGTCAGAGGGAAGCCAAAGATATTCTACTGTAAGTACTGTGCCAGCTTCAAACCAAAGAGGATGCATACAGAAGTAAAGAGGTATATAGTGTAAAGATAAACACAACTATGTAGGATGAAAAGATGCGTGAATGGCTAAAGAGGAAAGGGAAAAAGGAGAAGACTGAAGAGTAAATGGGAGTGAGGTTGTTTAACGTAGGTTCAGTCCAGGGGGATGGCAGGATGAAAGGATGTGTTGGAGTGCAAGTTCCCATCTCCGCAGTTCAGAGGGACTGGTGTTGGGTGGGAGAAGCCAAATGGCACATACGGTGTAGCAGGTTCCTAGGTCCCTAGAATTATGCTGGAGGGCATGCTCCGCTACTGGGTATTGGGCATCTCCTAGGCGGACAGTTCGTCTGTGTCTGTTCATGCGCTCAGCCAGTTTAGTTGTTGTCATGCTGATGTAAAAGGCTGTGCAGTGCAGGCATGTCAGTTGATAAATGACATGTGTAGTTTCACACGTGGCCCTGCCTTGAATTGTGTATGTTTTACCAGTAGCGGCACTGGAGTAGGTGGTTGTGGGGGGATGCATGGGGCAGGTTTTGCAGCGGGGTCGGTTACAGGGGTAGGAACCGCTGGGTAGAGAAGGTAGTCTGGGAATATTGTAGGGTTTAACAAGGATGTTATGGAGGTTAGGGGGGCGACGAAAGGCAACTCTGGGTGGTGTGGGGAGAATTTTGTCAAGGGATGATCTCATTTCAGGGGTTGACTTGAGAAAGTCATATCCCTGGCGGAGTAATTTGTTGATGTTTTCGAGGCCAGGATAACATTGGGTGACAAGGGGGATGCTTCTGTGTGGTCTGGGGGTGGGAACATTGTTGTTGGACGGGGAGGAATGTATTGCTCTGGAAAACTGTTTGTGGACAAGGTCTGCAGGATAGTTGCGGGAGAGGAAAGCACTGGTCAGGTTATTGGTGTAAATGTTGAGGGATTCATCACTGGAGCAGATGCGTTTGCCACGAATACCTAGGCTGTAGGGAAGGGAGCGTTTGATGTGGAATGGATGGCAGCTATCAAAGTGAAGGTACTGTTGTTTGTTTGTGGGTTTGATATGGACAGAGGTGTGGATGTGAGCTTCAACAAGATGAAGGTCAACATCCAGGAAGGTGGCTTGGGTTTTGGAGAAGGACCAGGTGAAATTCAGATTCGAAAAGGAGTTGAGGTTATGGAGGAAATTAAGGAGTGTTTCTTCACCATGAGTCCAGACCACAAAGATGTCATCTATAAACCTATACCAGGCCAGGGGAAGCAGCTGTTGGGTCTTCAGGAAAGCCTCCTCCATGCGGCCCATGAAGAGGTTGGCATAGGACGGAGCCATCCTGGTTCCCATGGCCGTTCCCCTGATTTGTTTGTAGGTCTGGCCTTCAAAAGTGAAGTAGTTATGGGTGAGGATGAAGTTGGTAAGTGTGATAAGGAACGAGGTTTTTGGAAGATCTTCGGGTGGGCGTTGGGAGAGGTAATGCTCAAGGGCAGAGAGACCATGGGTATGTGGGATGTTTGTGTAAAGGGATGTAGCATCTATGGTGACAAGAAAGGTTTCAGGTGGGAGAGGAGTGGGAATGGATTTGAGGCGTTCTAGGAAGTGGTTTGTGTCTTTGATGTAGGATGGGAGTCTGTGGGTGATAGGTTGGAGGTGCTGGTCTACCAGAGCTGAGATACGTTCGGTTGGGGCTTTGAAGCCTGCTACAATGGGATGGCCAGGATGGTTCTCTTTGTGGATTTTGGGTAATGGGTAGAAGGTAGGGGTACGTGGCTCAGTTGGAATGAGTAAGTCTATGGAAGCCATTGTGAGGCCTTGTGAGGGACCTTGGATTTTTAGGATTTTTTGCAGCTCAGTCTGGATGGAGGGAATGGGATCCTGGGTAACAGCTTTGTAGGTTGAGGTGTCGGAGAGTTGACGCAGTCCTTCTGCCACATACTCCACACGGTCAAGTACGACAGTTGTGGAGCCTTTATCCGCCGGGAGGATGACAATAGAGCGGTCTATTTTCAGCTCCTTAATGGCACGGGATTCAGCTGGGGTGATGTTGGGGGTTGTCGGGATGTTCTTCAAGAAGGACTGGGAGGCAACACTGGATGTGAGGAATTCCTGAAATGTCTGCAAGGGATGGTTTTGGGGGAGGGGAGGAGGATCCCTTTGGGAAGGCAGTCGGAACTGTTCTAGACAGGGTTCAACACTGGGTCTAGTATTTGGGGGCTGTGTTTGGGTAGTGAAGTGATATTTCCAGTTGAGGTTCCGGGTGAATGAGAGGAGATCTTTAACCAGGGCAGTGTGGTTGAATTTAGGTGTGGGGCTAAAGGTTAAGCCTTTTGATAGAACAGATGTCTCTGGAGGAGAGAGGGATCTGGATGAGAGGTTTAGGACTGAATTGGAACTAGTGATATGTGGCATTTGACTGCGGTTATAGTTGAGATTTGGTCTGTGTGGGGTATTTGCTGGGATGGGGAGATTGAGTAGGGTGGCTAGGCTAGGTTTGTTGGCTATGAGGGGGGTTTGTTGAAGGTTCTGTTGTGGTTGGTGTTTGTGAGGGATAGGGAGAGGGACCACACTTCTTAGGTGTTGCACTAGCACTGTGGATAGTTTTTTCAGGTGGTGTGTGGCATGGAACTCAAGTTTGCAGCTGGCTTCTAGGATGATGTTCCTGAGTGTGTTCTCCAAGCAAGGGTTTGAGAGGTGAAGGACTTTGAAGAGAGATAGGAGCTGTTGGGAGTGGTGGTTACATGAAGTAGTGTAGAGATTCAGGACAAGTTGGGTAAGGGCTAAGGACTGAAGGTTCTGGAAGTCCAGGAGAGACTGGTGGAAGGAGGAATTGCACCCGGAGATGGGAACTTTTAAGGTAAGCCCTTTAGGGATAATTCCAAAGGTTAAGCAGGACCGGAGGAAAAGTATGTGGGATTGCAGTTTGGCTACGGTGAATGCATGTTTCCGGAATGAATGTAGATAATGTGGTATAGGATTAGGGTACATAGTGGGTAACTGGTGGGTAGGGAAATTAAATAACTAAAGTTGAAATAGTAATCACAAGAAGGAATAAAACGGGGAGGGAGGACGAGAAAGAAAGAAATTGTGTTGGTGATGTTCAATACCAAAGGAAGACCACTAAATAAGAAAAATACAGAAAAAGTTGACCAGACCAAGCAAGTATGTCCAGATCAGGGGAAAAGAACACACGTTGCTCAAAAACAGAGATAGCGAGTGGCGAGAAAAGATCGCGCGTGCCGCAAAAGCAATCGCGCGTGTCGCAAAAGCGATCGCGCGTGCCGCAAAAGCGATCGCGCGTGCCGTAAAAAAGATCGCGCGTGCAGCAAAAAAGTTCGCGCGTGCCGCAAAAAAGATCGCGCGTGCCGCAAAAAGGATCGCGCGTGCCTTAAAAGCGATCGCGCGTGCCGCAAAAGCGATCGCGCGTGCCGCAAAAAAGATCGCGAGTGCCGCAAAAAAGATCGCGGGTGCCGCAAAAAAGATCGCGAGTGCCGCAAAAAAGATCGCGGGTGGCACAGAAATGTCCCGAAAAAATTTTCTTGTGGCAGAGAAAGAGAGCCAATGGCACAAAAATATCGCCAGCAACAAGAAATCGACGGAAATGGATGATACTGGTAGGTGTGGAAGAGATTGTTGGCAGTGATTGTTGGCTGGGAAACCTCGAATAACGAACGTTAAAACTATGGAATGTTGAATAAATAAATCAATAAATAAAAAAGAGAAGAGGACTATAAACGGAACAAGATAATAGGAGGAAGATGAAACTAGCACAGTTGGTGACGAAAATATTTATTTATGTATATATAAAACACTGAAGAAGAGAAAGTGTTAAGATGACAGACGTAAGTGATAGCTAACAAAAGGGACAAAACAATGAAGGATGTGGACCATATAGGTGATCTAAATGATTAATGGAAAATCTCAGCTCAGTACAGCCGATAGATACACATAAAACAGAACCGAAAATTTACATTCCTAGCTTTCGGTACAAATGTTCCTTCATCAGGGAGGAGAGAGGGGAAAGAAAGGGAAGAAGGGTAAGGAGATTCAGTTACTCACAACCCAGGCTATGAAGCAACAGGGAAAGGAAAATAGGGAGGGTATGTGGGGCGGCGGTTAACTCGTAAAAATTACTATAATTGCTGTATAAATGCTTGCATGTTGAATCAGTTTCAGGCATTTAGAATGTTGTTAATGCTGTCTTTCGCCGTTCTCAACACTGGCCCTCTATTTACTTTTTAGCACCCAGAAAGTGATTTAACAAAACGTGGAGTCTGTAATTAGAGTTCCTAGTGCCCACTTCATCTGAGAATACCATTATAGCTGCAGCTTATAGCTCTGAGGAATTAGGAGATTGTCCGGGATTTCTAATCAAAAACGATTTTCCAAAATAGTTGAGTATATTCTGAAATTCACTGATAAAAACACAAGTATCCCTACAACCTAACTAACAGAGCAGTTCAGAGTCTAATGCGCTGATGCAACTATAAATGTCCGAATTAAATGTTAAAAATAATGCTCGCCAAGATTTGATGAGAATATTTCATCTAACGCCTTGCTAAATAATTGGTAGAATGTCTGTCTCGCTACGGCACGTGAAAATACGACAATACGCAAACTGAAGCTAGATAATGAAAATCATCCCAGAATTAACCCTTCGCTTGAAATGATTTCATGGTTCCGCGTATCTCTAGTAACTTAATACGGCACCCAAGGCTGTTTGTAGCAGTGCTACCGAACCGACGCGACTTCCGACACAGATGGCGTGTTATTCAGCGTCTGGAGAGAACTGGGGCCTGGCCTTCCTCGCGCAGCGCTCTTATATACACTCCTGGAAATTGAAATAAGAACACCGTGAATTCATTGTCCCAGCAAGGGGAAACTTTATTGACACATTCCTGGGGTCAGATACATCACATGATCACACTGACAGAACCACAGGCACATAGACACAGGCAACAGAGCATGCACAATGTCGGCACTAGTACAGTGTATATCCACCTTTCGCAGCAATGCAGGCTGCTATTCTCCCATGGAGACGATCGTAGAGATGCTGGATGTAGTCCTGTGGAACGGCTTGCCATGCCATTTCCACCTGGCGCCTCAGTTGGACCAGCGTTCGTGCTGGACGTGCAGACCGCATGAGACGACGCTTCATCCAGTCCCAAACATGCTCAATGGGGGACAGATCCGGAGATCTTGCTGGCCAGGGTAGTTGACATACACCTTCTAGAGCACGTTGGGTGGCACGGGATACATGCGGACGTGCATTGTCCTGTTGGAACAGCAAGTTCCCTTGCCGGTCTAGGAATGGTAGAACGATGGGTTCGATGACGGTTTGGATGTACCGTGCACTATTCAGTGTCCCCTCGACGATCACCAGTGGTGTACGGCCAGTGTAGGAGATCGCTCCCCACACCATGATGCCGGGTGTTGGCCCTGTGTGCCTCGGTCGTATGCAGTCCTGATTGTGGCGCTCACCTGCACGGCGCCAAACACGCATACCACCATCATTGGCACCAAGGCAGAAGCGACTCTCATCGCTGAAGACGACACGTCTCCATTCGTCCCTCCATTCACGCCTGTCGCGACACCACTGGAGGCGGGCTGCACGATGTTGGGGCGTGAGCGGAAGACGGCCTAACGGTGTGCGGGACCGTAGCCCAGCTTCATGGAGATGGTTGCGAATGGTCCTCGCCGATACCCCAGGAGCAACAGTGTCCCTAATTTGCTGGGAAGTGGCGGTGCGGTCCCCTACGGCACTGCGTAGGATCCTACGGTCTTGGCGTGCATCCGTGCGTCGCTGCGGTCCGGTCCCAGGTCGAAGGGCACGTGCACCTTCCGCCGACCACTGGCGACAACATCGATGTACTGTGTAGACCTCACGCCCCTCGTGTTGAGCAATTCGGTGGTACGTCCACCCGGCCTCCCGCACGCCCACTATACGCCCTCGCTCAAAGTCCGTCAACTGCACATACGGTTCACGTCCACGCTGTCACGGCATGCTACCAGTGTTAAAGACTGCGATGGAGCTCCGTATGCCACGGCAAACTGGCTGACACTGACGGCGGCGGTGCACAAATGCTGCGCAGCTAGCCCCATTCGACGGCCAACACCACAGTTCCTGGTGTGTCCGCTGTGCCGTGCGTGTGATCATTGCTTGTACAGCCCTCTCGCAGTGTCCGGAGCAAGTATGGTGGGTCTGACACACCGGAGTCAATGTGTTCTTTTCTCCATTTCCAGGAGTGTATATAGCCGCGGTGCGGACGGCTAAGGGAACGCCTGATCAAATCGGCTCTCCCGACTAGCCGCTGGGCTAGTAACGCACCACTTCAAGTTACATAATAATTTATAGCTTCTTTTGCTGATGGCCGATGAAGCTCTTAATTTAAACGTGCATTCAGCACGCAGGTAAGTATTGATAATAAAATTTTGATGTGGCTAAGTTAAATATTTTGGGCGAGATAATTAATTAAATTACACTGCACGCAGTAGATGAGCTCTGAACTGGCCCTTTTGAGATCCACTATCGCTATAATTTTATAGGTATTCAAAAGAAACTTTTCACATCTTCACAGTCATAGCGGATCTCCAACCTATTTAAATCTAAACATCCTAGCCTTATTTATTAGCCTACTTAATCTATCTTGCTTCCTTCAGTTTTGAGACGAAAACCAGAAAATCATGAATTTCCACTAAAGTCTCAATTTGAGAAATCCAAAGTACTGTTTTTATTAAATCATTATGAAAGATGAATCTAAATATAAATTTTGAAGTCTCTAGCTCTTTTCTGATGCGCCAATAATTTTTTTAGAAAAACGTCCAAATTTCGAAAATGGCTGAAGTTATCGAACTGATATTTAACACACATTAATTTAGTATTATTCCTGACATGCTAGAAAAGTTTTAGGTCATTTGCTTGATTTTTAAGTTATTGCGCAACATTTATGACGTCAGAGCTAGTTACAGCAGACTGGCTGGCACACAATGGAAACTGATGTGAATTTACTACAGCGTGAGTAGGCTGCTTCCCTACAGGTAGCAAGGATGGAGGCATGGTTGTCAGAGGGAAGCCAAAGATATTCTACTGTAAGTACTGTGCCAGCTTCAAACCAAAGAGGATGCATACAGAAGTGAAGAGGTATATAGTGTAAAGATAAACACAACTATGTAGGATGAAAAGATGCGTGAATGGCTAAAGAGGAAAGGGAAAAAGGAGAAGACTGAAGAGTAAATGGGAGTGAGGTTGTTTAACGTAGGTTCAGTCCAGGGGGTGGCGGGATGAAAGGATGTGTTGGAGTGCAAGTTCCCATCTCCGCAGTTCAGAGGGACTGGTGTTGGGTGGGAGAAGCCAAATGGCACATATGGTGTAGCAGGTTCCTAGGTCCCTAGAATTATGCTGGAGGGCATGCTCCGCTACTGGGTATTGGGCATCTAATAGGCGGACAGTTCGTCTGTGTCCATTCATGCGCTCAGCCAGTTTAGTTGTTGTCATGCCGATGTAAAAGGCTGTGCAGTGCAGGCATGTCAGTTGATAAATGACATGTGTAGTTTCACACGTGGCCCTGCCTTGAATTGTGTATGTTTTACCAGTAGCGGGGCTAGAGTAGGTGGTTGTGGGGGGATGCATGGGGCAGGTTTTGCACGCGCGATCTTTTTTGCGGCACGCGCGATCTTTTTTGCGACACGCGCGATCGCTTTTGCGGCACGCGCGATTGCTTTTGCGGCACGCGCGATCTTTTTTCGCCACTCGCTATCTCTGTTTTTGAGCAACGTGTGTTCTTTTCCCCTGATCTGGACATACTTGCTTGGTCTGGTCAACTTTTTCTGTATTTTTCTTATTTAGTTGTCTTCCTTTGGTATTGAACATCACCAACACAATTTCTTTCTTTCTCGTCCTCCCTCCCCGTTTTATTCCGTTTTATTCCTTCTTGTGATTACTATTTCAACTTTAGTTATTTAATTTCCCTACCCACCAGTTACCCACTATGTACCCTAATCCTATACCACATTATCTACATTCATTCCGGAAACATGCAATCACCGTAGCCAAACTGCAATCCCACATACTTTTCCTCCGGTCCTGCTTAACCTTTGGAATTATCCCTAAAGGGCTTACCTTAAAAGTTCCTATCTCTGGGTGCAATTCCTCCTTCCACCAGTCTGTCCTGGACTTCCAGAACCTTCAATCCTTAGCCATTACCCAACTTGTCCTGAATCTCTACACTACTTCATGTAACCACCACTCCCAACAGCTCCTATCTCTCTTCAAAGTCCTTCACCTCTCAAACCCTTGCTTGGAGAACACACTCAGGAACATCATCCTAGAAGCCAGCTGCAAACTTGAGTTCCATGCCACACACCACCTGAAAAAACTATCCACAGTGCTAGTGCAACACCTAAGAAGTGTGGTCCCTCTCCCTATCCCTCACAAACACCAACCACAACAGAACCTTCAACAAACCCCCCTCATAGCCAACAAACCTAGCCTAGCCACCCTACTCAATCTCCCCATCCCAGCACATACCCCACACAGACCAAATCTCAACTATAACCGCAGTCAAATGCCACATATCACTAGTTCCAATTCAGTCCTAAACCTCTCATCCAGATCCCTCTCTCCTCCAGAGACATCTGTTCTATCAAAAGGCTTAACCTTTAGCCCCACACCTAAATTCAACCACACTGCCCTGGTTAAAGATCTCCTCTCATTCACCCGGAACCTCAACTGGAAATATCACTTCACTACCCAAACACAGCCCCCAAATACTAGACCCAGTGTTGAACCCTGTCTAGAACAGTTCCGACTGCCTTCCCAAAGGGATCCTCCTCCCCTCCCCCAAAACCATCCCTTGCAGACATTTCAGGAATTCCTCACATCCAGTGTTGCCTCCCAGTCCTTCTTGAAGAACATCCCGACAACCCCCAAAATCACCCCAGCTGAATCCCGTGCCATTAAGGAGCTGAAAATAGACCGCTCTATTGTCATCCTCCCGGCGGATAAAGGCTCCACAACTGTCGTACTTGACCGTGTGGAGTATGTGGCAGAAGGACTGCGTCAACTCTCCGACACCTCAACCTACAAAGCTGTTACCCAGGATCCCATTCCCTCCATCCAGACTGAGCTGCAAAAAATCCTAAAAATCCAAGGTCCCTCACAAGGCCTCACAATGGCTTCCATAGACTTACTCATTCCACCTGAGCCACGTACCCCTACCTTCTACCTATTACCCAAAATGCACAAAGAGAACCATCCTGTCCGTCCCATTGTAGCAGGCTTCAAAGCCCCAACCGAACGTATCTCAGCTCTGGTAGACCAGCACCTCCAACCTATCACCCGCAGACTCCCATCCTACATCAAAGACACAAACCACTTCCTGGAACGCCTCAAATCCATTCCCACTCCTCTCCCACCTGGAACCTTTCTTGTCACCATAGATGCTACATCCCTTTACACAAACATCCCACATACCCATGGTCTCTCTGCCCTTGAGCACTACCTCTCCCAACGCCCACCCGAAGATCTTCCAAAAACCTCGTTCCTTATCACACTTACCAACTTCATCCTCACCCATAACTACTTCACTTCTGAAGGCCAGACCTACAAACAAATCAGGGGAACGGCCATGGGAACCAGGATGGCTCCGTCCTATGCCAACCTCTTAATGGGCCGCATGGAGGAGGCTTTCCTGAAGACCCAACAGCTGCTTCCCCTGGCCTGGTATAGGTTTATAGATGACATCTTTGTGGTCTGGACTCATGGTGAAGAAACACTCCTTAATTTCCTCCATAACCTCAACTCCTTTTCGAATCTGAATTTCACCTGGTCCTTCTCCAAAACCCAAGCCACCTTCCTGGATGTTGACCTTCATCTTCTTGAAGCTCACATCCACACCTCTGTCCATATCAAACCCACAAACAAACAACAGTACCTTCACTTTGATAGCTGCCATCCATTCCACATCAAACGCTCCCTTCCCTACAGCCTAGGTATTCGTGGCAAACGCATCTGCTCCAGTGATGAATCCCTCAACAATTACACCAATAACCTGACCAGTGCTTTCCTCTCCCACAACTATCCTGCAGACCTTGTCCACAAACAGATCTCCAGAGCAATACATTCCTCCCCGTCCAACAACAATGTTCCTACCCCCCGACCACACAGAAGCATCCCCCTTGTCACCCAATATTATCCTGGCCTCGAAAACATCAACAAATTACTCCGCCAGGGATATGACTTTCTCAAGTCAACCCCTGAAATGAGATCATCCCTTGACAAAATTCTCCCCACACCACCCAGAGTTGCCTTTCGTCGCCCCCCTAACCTCCGTAACATCCTTGTTAAACCCTACAATATTCCCAGACTACCTTCTCTACCCAGCGGTTCCTACCCCTGTAACCGACCCCGCTGCAAAACCTGCCCCATGCATCCCCCCACAACCACCTACTCCAGCGCCGCTACTGGTAAAACATACACAATTCAAGGCAGGGCCACGTGTGAAACTACACATGTCATTTATCAACTGACATGCCTGCACTGCACAGCCTTTTACATCGGCATGACAACAACTAAACTGGCTGAGCGCATGAACAGACACAGACGAACTGTCCGCCTAGGAGATGCCCAATACCCAGTAGCGGAGCATGCCCTCCAGCATAATTCTAGGGACCTAGGAACCTGCTACACCATATGTGCCATTTGGCTTCTCCCACCCAACACCAGTCCCTCTGAACTGCGGAGATGGGAACTTGCACTCCAACACATCCTTTCATCCCGCCATCCCCCTGGACTGAACCTACGTTAAACAACCTCACTCCCATTTACTCTTCAGTCTTCTCCTTTTTCCCTTTCCTCTTTAGCCATTCACGCATCTTTTCATCCTACATAGTTGTGTTTATCTTTACACTATATACCTCTTTACTTCTGTATGTATCCTCTTTGGTTTGAAGCTGGCACAGTACTTACAGTAGAATATCTTTGGCTTTCCTCTGACAACCATGCCTCCATCCTTGCTACCCTCCCTATTTTCCTTTCCCTGTTGCTTCATAGCCTGGGTTGTGAGTAACTGAATCTCCTTTCCCTTCTTCCCTTTCTTTCCCCTCTCTCCTCCCTGATGAAGGAACATTTGTTCCGAAAGCTAGGAATGTAAATTTTCAGTTCTGTTTTATGTGTATCTATCGGCTGTACTCAGCTGAGGTAAGTACTGACCAGCCCCTCTATCTCTTTGTTAGTATTTGTTTCACATCTTTATATGAGATTTTCCATTAATATTTGAGGGTACCTACATTGAAGGTGGTAGCAGTGACTATGAGGCAATTGTAGCAACAATGGTTACCAAAGTAGAAAGGGGAAGTAAAACAAGTAGAAGGAATTGTATGTTCAGCAAACTAGATAAAGAGGTAGTTGTGTCATAGCTCAATGAGGAACATGAAACATTTAGCTCGAGATAGCATCAGGTAAAGAACTGTGGCTCGAGTTGAAATGATTAATGGTTGATGCCCTGAATAAATATGTACCAAGTAGAACAGTTCATGATGAGAGGACCCTCTATGATATACAGTACTATAAAGAAATGTGAAGAAATAGAGACTACTGCATAGTAGGTGAAAAACAAAGCATAGGGCTATAACAGAGAGATGCTAAACGTAGTATGTTTAGCTGTCAAGAGGAAAATTCATGAAGCCTTCAACGACCACCATTCCACAATATTATCGAATTATCTCTCACAAAACACGAAGAAGTTATGGTCATATGTAAAGTCTTTTAGTAGCAGCAAAGCTAGTGTCCAGACACCCATAGATGTGACAGGAAACAAGAACTGCTGAACTCCATTTTGAAATGTCCCTTTACAACGGAAAATACAAGACTGGTGTATTGATTTAGTACTCACACCACTATTCATCTGACTGAAATAGATATTAGTGTCAGTAGGTTGAGAAACAGCTGATACCATTAAAACTTAGCAAAGTTCCAGGGCCTGATGTAACCCCTGTCAGACAGATTCTATATAAAATTTGTGAATGGGTTGGCACCTCTTTTAACTATAATGTGCTGTAGATTTCTTGAACAAAAAATCATGCTCTGTAGTTGTAGAAAGCACAGGTGACACCCGTCTATTAGAAAGGTAGCAGAAGTGATTGCCAAACTACTGTCCAGTAGCCTTGACATTCATTTGTTGTAGTATCTTAGAACATATTCAACCTCACATGTAATGAATCGAATTACAGTGAAACCTCTATATAACGTTTTTCAAGGGACCACAAATTCTGAACACTGTATAGAGGAAAACACTATAAAGAGGAAGGCTTCCAAATAATAACTATAGGGCATTACTGAAGATCAGGATACCACTAATCAGCTTTGACAAGTGGTGCCATAGATGATGTTTTAAATTTTCACAACATATGATATTCATTGCAAATCATCAATGTATCAGCTGATTAGTTTTTTTAATTAAAACATGGGGCTCGGTAGGTGGATGGGTGAAAGTAAATGGATCAGTTTGTGCAGTAAAAAGTGATAACAGATTCTTAAGATTGACATCATTATCCAAAGCTGACAGGTGGTACCCCATTCTTCAGTTGACCCAATTACAGAATATGAGCCAAATTTTGTTTATGATATACTGAACATATTACATAAAAACACAGTAAATGGAACAGATTAAAAAAGAATTAGTTACAAAAAAATTACTTCAATAATTAAATTATCAAATGGAACTTAAATTTGCACAAAACTCTAGGAACCTAAGCAATCTGAAAATAACACACCTATGATTTTTTAAAATATTCAAGCAGGCTTGCTTGTTTTCTGTTTCTCCTAGACTCTATGGCAATCATTTCTTGCTCCAAATGAGCAATTTGAACTACTGTTCTGTCCTTAAGTCTATGGGCCATCATGTACCTCCTGAATGTTTCAAAGGCTTCAGCTGCCTTAGTATATGAGGGCACAGGGTCATCTTCCTTGTCACTGTCACTTTCACTACCACTATTACTCTCCAAGCTTCTCTCTGCAGTCAGCTCCTCAATACTTTGTACTCCTGTGGTCGCCACGTTGCCATCCACAGCCACAAAGTCCTCAAAAGTGACAGAATCACTGCCTATTAATTGGTGAAACTCTTGCAAATCACTTGCAACTTCTTCCACAGGAGCTGCCATCTCATTCTCACAGAATCCCGCTTTTGTGAAACAGTTTTTAATAGTTTCAGCACTTACTTCCCTCCACGAGTACATAATTAAATTTATTGCCTGTAAAATGTTCAGTTTCAGTTGTGAGCTTTGCTGGCTTCCCGGTTTTCTTTGGTCCATCAAATTCAAGGCCTTTTTTACAAGGGCTTCCCTATATTTAACCTTAAGGGCGTGAATTATGCAGACGGCTGGTGCAGTTGGGTGGCAGGAAAATTACTTTAACATTTCTCAGAAAGGGTAACGTCTGGTGGATGTGCCGCACATCTATCCACAAACAGCAGCACTTTTCTTGCAGCACTTCCCATTTTGGCGTCATATTCCCTTAGAAAACGTAAAAATATTTCACTCGTCATCCATGCCTTGGCATTTGCACGGAAATGTGGAAATGTTTTTGAAGCACCTCAGATTTTTTGGCTTCCCGATAACCAAAGGTTTCAGTTTTTCACTGCCATCAGCGTTTGTACACAACAAAACGGTAAGATGTTCCTTGCTCTTCTTACCGCCATGGCAATTTTCCCCATGAAAATTAAATGTCTTATCCGGCATTAAATTGAAAAACATGCCGGTTTCGTCAGCATTATAAATGTCACACAGTTTGTAGCCCTGTATCAGATTAGGGAGAGTCTGTATCCACTGAGCTACAGTTGGTTCGTCCACACTTTTACTTTCTCCACATTCCGATTTGTACACAACACCATGAAGCTGTCGAAATTTATCAATCCATCCATTGGACACCTTAAAATTGTCCATTCCTAACTGAAGTGATATTTGAAGCGTCTTCTTCAAAATAGTTCCGTTTATAGGAATGTTTGCAGCACGTGCTTGCTGAAAGCAAGTTAATATAACTTTCTCCATTTCGTCGTAAGTCGATTGTTTCAAACGCATAAGTTTCGAATTTCCACAATTCTCAGACCCTTCCATTATCGACGATCTGTTTTTCGTAATAGTGTTGAGTGTTGAAGGGGCCAGTCCCAATTGCTTCGCTAGCTCCACGCGACTCACGCCAGGAGATGCCTCCACTTTTTTAATAATAGAAACCTTCTCTTCCAGAGAAATATTCTTCCGCTTTTCACCCATGTCCACTGATGAAAGCTTTAAAAAAACGTTATATCGAAGACACACACTTACTAGGCACACGAACTGTTTGCTGCTCAGCTCACACAACACGCTACTAAGTACTAATACAAAGCATCGACTGAAATGGCGCCAAAAAGATTGCAAGCAGAATGTGTGTCAAATGTCACGTGACCGGGTTTTGCCACTGACATATGAAATACGCTGAGCGCGGGCTTTCCGAGCTAGTGCAAACTGTGAAACAACATAGCGGAAAACGATGCGTCTACATCCAGTCACTTAAATGTTATAAAGAGGTAAATAATTGACCAGGGTTCCAAAAATATGAGCGTTACATGGAGGAAAGTGTAATATAGAGGAAACACTGTAAAGAGGAAAATTTAACATTGTTTATATGGGCTTTTAGTCGGGACCGAAAAAAACGGACATAACATAGAGGAAAACATTATATGGAGGAACGTTATAAAGAGGTTTCACTGTACCTCCTCCATGTCAACCTGTATAAATTCCAAAAACATTGAGCCTATGAAATCCAACTAGAGTTTTTCTCATTCTGAAAGCCACGGATCAAGGCAGTTACATAGATGCAGCACTTTTGGACTTCCAAAAATCACTTGACATTTTGCCACACCTGGATGATTATTGAAAATATGATTGTATGGAGTATCAAGTAAACTTTATGACTGGATTGAAGATTTCTTGGTAGGGCGGATGCAACATGTTATCTTAGATGAATCGTCATTGACAGATGTAGAAACGACTTCAGGTGTGCCCTGGGGAGGTGTTAGAAACCTTTCTCTTCACGTTGTATATTAATGACCTTGCAGACAGTATTAATAGTAGTCTCAGACTGTTCGCAGCTGGTGCGGTTATCTACAGTGAAGGACTGTAAGATAAAGCTGCACAAATATTGTCAGGTCTTGACAAGGTTTCAAAGTGGCACAGATTAGTAACTTGCTTTAAATGTTCAGATATATAAAACTTTACAATTTTCAAAATGAGAAAAAAATGAAATAAAATAAAATAGTACATTATGATGAGAATAACAGTTAATGATGATTGGATTTGGTCAGCTCATACAGATAACTGGGTGTAACAATTTCTAAGCATATGAAATCAAACAACCCTCCCAGGGGACACCACCTTATCCTAGGCATGTTCAGTGCTGGGTGGGAGGGTTTGCATGCTCCGATGGAGCTGAGAGCTGTGCCGGAGGTAGCATAGCTACTGGCAGGGTCACCCAAGCCGGATTGGTCTCAACGGAGGAGACAGACGAAGTGTGTCCTGCAACAGAGGGAAGGGGGGGGGGGGGGGGGCTCTATGGGAGTAGGGAAGCCAACCATCCTAGGGGAGTGAACCCTAAAAAAATCCAGGTCCTCCAAGACAGGGGTCGGGCATGAGGCTAACAACTTCACCTTGGAAAAAAGAGCTTGTTACGAAACCAAAGGACAAAGAAAGCCAGATGGATGTAATGGATAAATGGCCTTAGCAACGGAAACGGCACGTGAATTGGTATTTGGCAACATGGAATGTGAGAACACTGAACAAGCCTGGAGGGCTACAGCACCTGAAAAAGGAAATGAAGAAATATAATGTGACTATGGCAACAGTACAAGAAGTGAAATGGAAAGGAAGTGGAATATTAGCATCTGGGACACACACAGTGTTTTACAGCTATGGAAGCAGAGGATATGCAGGCACAGGTTTTCTGGTTGATAATGCTCAAAAGGCTGGCACATTGAACTTTAAGCCTGTTAGCAAAAGAATCTGTGTATTATGAATGAGAGCCTGTTTCTTCAATATATCCTTCATATGTACATATGCACCAACAGAAGATGCAGAGTCGGTGGAAACAGATGTATTCTATGAGTGACTGGAGAAGGAAATAGCAAGGGTGGCGAAGCATGATGTTAAGGTGATTATGAGAGATGTCAGTGGTCAAGTAGGAAAAGAAATCGCATACAGGAAAACAGCTGGTAAGGAGAGTCTGCTTGAGGTTTCTAATGATAATGGTATCAGACTAATTGATTTTGCCATGAGCAATAACATGATTATTAAAAGCACATGGATGTAAAGGAAGGATATAAGGAAAGTTACATGGAGCTCCTCTGATGGGATCACAAAAAATCAGATTAATCACATGCTCATAGATAGATGACATACTTCAGATGTATTAAAGGTGGATAGCTGTCGTGGTGCAGATGGAGATAGTGAACATTATTTGGTAAGAATCAAATATAGACAGAGGATAGCCAATTATAGACAGGCCAAGAAAGCTATTACACCAAGGTTTGATGATAACAAGTTAAAAAATGATGAAAATACAGTACTATAGTATAAAACTATCTTGACAAATAGACTTAATGAAGCCAAAGAGTGATCAGGAGAGGATATTGAAGAGGATAGTGAAGAAAGATGGGAAACAGTTAAAGGAATAATACATGAGACAGATGAAACTGTACTGGGCAGAAAGAAGCAATCGAGAACCCAGAGCTGGTTTGATGAAGACTGTAGGAGTAAGATAGGAGAAAGAAATGAGGCAAGAAAATGAATGCTACAGAGGATAACTACAGGTATGGTAGAAGAATACCAGGAGAAGAACATGTCCTACCAACCAGTCCCTTCTTCTTGTCAAGTTGTGCCACAAACTCCTCTTCTCCCCAATCCTATTCAATACCTCCTCATTAGTTATGTGATCTACCCATCTAATCTTCAACATTCTTCTGTAGCACCACATTTCGAAAGCTTCTATTCTCTTCTTGTCCAAACTATTTATCGTCCATGTTTCACTTTCATACATGGCTACACTCCATCACTCCATACAAATACTTTCAGAAACAATCTATACTCGATGTTAACAAATTTCTCTTCTTCAGAAACACTTTCCTTGCCATTGCCAGTCTACATTTTATATCATCTCTACTTTGACCATCATCAGTTATTTTGCTCCCCAAATAGCAAAACTCCTTTACTACTTTAAGTGTCTCATTCCTAATCTATTTCCCTCAGCATCACCCGACTTAATTCGACTACATTCCATTATCCTCGTTTTGCTTTTGTTGATATTCATCTTATATCCTCCTTTCAAGACACTGTGCATTCCGTTCAACAGCTCTTCCAAGTCCTTTGCTGTCTCTGACAGAATTACAATGTCATTGGCATACCTCAAAGATTTTATTTCTTCTCCATGGACTTTAATACCTACTCCAAACTTTTCTTTTGTTTCCTTTACTGCTTGCTCAATATACAGATTGAATAACATCGGGGACAGGCTACAACCCTGTCTCACTCCCTTCCCAACCGCTGCTTCCCTTTCATGCCCCTCAACTCTTATAACTGCCATCTGGTTCCTGTACAAATTGTAAATAGCCTTTCGCTCCCTGTATTTTACCCCTGCCACCTTTAGAATTTGAAAGAAAGTATTCCAGTCAACATTGTCAAAAGCTTTCTCTAAGTCTACAAATGCTAGAAATGTAGGTTTGCCTTTCCTTAATGTATTTTCTAAGATAAGTGGTAGGGGCAGAATTGCCTCTCGTGTTCCAACATTTCTGCGGAATCCAAACTGATCTTTGCCGAGGTTGGCTTCTACCAGTTTTTCCATTTGTCTGTAAAGAATTTGCGTTAGTATTTTGCAGCTGTGACTTATTAAGCTGATAGTTCGGTAATTTTCACATCTGTCAACACCTGCTTTCTTTGGGATTGGAATTATTCAATTCTTCTTGAAGTCTGAGGGTATTTCGGCTGTCTCATACATCTTGCTCACCAGATGGTAGAGTTTTGTCAGGACTGGCTCTCCCAAGGCCGTCAGTAGTTCTAATGGAATGTTGTCTACTCCCGGGGCCTTGTTTCGACTTAGATCTTTCATTGCTCTGTCAAACTCGTCACGCAGTATCATATCTCCCATTTGATCTTCATCTACATCCTCTTCCATTTCCATAATATTGTCTTCAAGTACATCGCCCTTGTATAGACCCTCTACATACTCCTTCCATCTTTCTGCTTTCCCCTCTTTGCTTAGAACTGGGTTTCCATCTGAGCTCTTGATATTCATACAAGTGGCTCTCTTTTCTCCAGAGGTCTCTTTAATTTTCCTGTAGGCAGTATCTATCTTACCCCTAGTGAGATAAGCCTCTACATCCTTACATTTGTCCTCTAGCCATGCCTGCTTAGCCATTTTGCACTTCCTGTCGATCTCATTTTTGAGAGATTTGTATTCCTTTTTGCCTGCTTCATTTACTGCATTTTTATATTTTCTCCTTTCATCAATTAAATTCAATATTTCTTCTGTTACCCAAGGATTTCTACTAGCCCTTGTCTTTTTACCTACTTGATCCTCTGCTGCCTTCACTACTTCATCCCTCAGAGCTACCCATTCTTCGTCTACTGTATTTCTTTCCCCCATTCCTATCAATTGTTCCCTTATGCTCTCCCTGAAACTCTGTACAACCTCTGGTTTAGTCATCTTATCCAAGTCCTGTTTCCTTAAATTCCCACCTTTTTGCAGTTTCATCAGTTTTAATCTACAGTTCATAACCGATAGATTTTGGTCAGAGTCCACATCTGCCCCTGGAAATGTCTTACAATTTAAAACCTGGTTCCTAAATCTCTGTCTTACCATTGTATAATCTATCTGATACCTTTTAGTATCTCCAGGATTCTTCCATGTATACAACCTTCTTTTATGATTCTTGAACCAAGTGATTAAGTTATGATCTGTGCAAAATTCTACCAGACGGCTTCCTCTTTCATTTCTCTCCCCCCAATCCATATTTACTCACTATGTTTCCTTCTCTCCCTTTTCCTACTCTCGAATTCCAGTCACCCATGACTATTAAATTTTCGTCTCCCTTCGCTACCTGAATAATTTCTTTTATCTCATCATACATTTCATCAATTTCTTCATCATCTGCAGAGCTAGTTGGCATATAAACGTGTACTACTGTAGTAGGCATGGGCTTCGTGTCTATCTTGGCCACAATAATGTGTTCACTATGCTGTTTGTAGTAACTTACCTGCACTCCTATTTTTTTATTCATTATTAAACCTACTTCTGCATTACCCCTATTTGATTTTGTATTTATAACCCTGTATTCACCTGACAAAAAGTCTTGTTCCTCCTCTCACCGAACTTCACTAATTCCCACTATATCTAACTTCAACCTATCCATTTCCCTTTTTAAATTATCTAACCTACCTGCCCGATTAAGGGATCTGACATTCCACGCTCCTATCCGTAGAACGCCAGTTTTCTTTCTCCTGATAACGACGTTCTCTTGAGTAGTCCCCGCCCGGAGATCCGAATGGGGGACTATTTTACCTCTGGAATATTTTACCCAAGAGGACGCCATCATCCTGTAACCATACAGTAAAGCTACATGCCCTCGGGAAAAATTACCTACTGGTTAAAGTGTTTAAAGCAAGGAGCCCTAGTAGGAATCTGAATCTGACTGTGTATTGTGCAGTAGTTAGACCTGTGGTGATGTATGGTTCGGAGACCTGGACCATGACATAAAACGATGAGGAGTTGTTGCTGAGATGGGAAAGGAAGATACTTAGGAAAATCTACTGGCCAGTGAATAATAGGGGTTTTTGGAGAATCAGAAATAATAAGGAGATCAGAGAGTTGTACAACAATGACTGAAATAAAGAGTTATAGACTAGGTTGGTTGGAACATGTAGAAAGAATGGTGGAGAACAGCACAGTCAAGGAAGTTTTCAAAGGAAAACCCAGTGGACATCGTATAAGGGGCAGACCAAGGACCAGATGGGTAGACAACGAGGAGGAGTACTTGAGAAGAATGGGAGTGAGAAGATGGAGAGCCAAGGCAGCCAGCAGAGAAGAGTGGGCAGAGGTTGTCCGTTGTCCGAGAGGCCAAGACCCTACAAGGGCGTAGTAGTAGTAGTATGAAATTAAACAAGCACATAAGCTCAGTCATTTTCAAAGGAAAACCCAGTGGACGTCGTATAAGGGGCAGACCAAGGACCAGATGGGTAGACAACGAGGAGGAGTACTTGAGAAGAATGGGAGTGAGAAGATGGAGAGCCAAGGCAGCCAGCAGAGAAGAGTGGGCAGAGGTTGTCCGTTGTCCGAGAGGCCAAGACCCTACAAGGGCGTAGTAGTAGTAGTATGAAATTAAACAAGCACATAAGCTCAGTCATAGGTAAAACATGTGGCAGACTTTGGTTCATTGGTACAATATTATTCTATCTACACTACTGGCCATTAAAATTGCTACACCAAGAAGAAATGCAGATGATAAACAGGTATTCATTGGACAACTATATTGTACTAGAACTGACATGTGATTACATTTTAATGCAATTTGGGTGCATAGATCCTGAGAAATCAGTACCCAGAACAACCACCTCTGGCTGTAATAACGGCCTTGATACGCTTGGGCATTGAGTCAAACAGAGCTTGGATGGCGTGTACAGGTACAGCTGCCCACGCAGCTTCAACACAATACCACAGTTCATCAAGAGTAGTGACTGGCGTATTGTGATGAGCCAGTTGCTCGGCCACCATTGACCAGACATTTTCAATTGGTGAGATATCTGGAGAATTTGTTGGCCAGGGCAGCAGTCGAACATTTTCTGTATCCAGAAAGGCCCATACAGGACCTGCAACATGCGGCCGTGCATTATCCTGCTGAAATGTAGGGTTTTGCAGGGATCGAATGAAGGGTAGAGCCACAGGTTGTAACACATTTGAAATGTTACGTCCACTGTTCAAAGTGCCGTCAATGCGAACAAGAGGTGACCGAGACATGTAACCAATGGCACCCCATACCATTACGCCGGGTGATACGCCAGTATGGCGATGATTAATACACGCTTCCAATGTGCGTTCACCACGATGTCGCCAAACACGAATGCGACCATCATGATGCTGTAAACAGAACCGGGATTCATCCTAAAAAATGACGTTTTGCCATTCATGCACCCAGGTTTGTCGTTGAGTACACCATCGCAGGCGCTCCTGTCTGTGATGCAGCATCAAGGGTAACTGCAGCCATTGTCTCCGAGCTGATAATCCATGCTGCTGCAAACGTTGTCGAACTGTTGGGATTCAGCACTGTGTTCCATATTACCTTCCTGATTCCATACTCTGTTAACAGTCATTGGATCTCGACCAACGCGTGCAGCAATGTCACGATACGATAAACTGCAATTGTGATAGGCTACAATCCGACTACTATCAAAGTCAGAAATATGATGGTACACATTTCTCCTCCTTACACGAGGCATCATAACAACGTTTCACCAGGCAATGCCGTTCAACTGCTGTTTGTGTATGAGAAATCAGTTGGAAACTTACCTCATGTCAGTACGTTGTAGGTGTCGCCACCGGTGCCAACCTTGTGTGAATGCTCTGAAAAGTTAATCATTTGCATATCATAGCATCTTCTTCGTATTGGTTAAATTTCACATCTGTAGCACGTCATCTTCGTGGTGTAGCAATTTTAATGGCCAGTAGTGTATTATTGAATGCAGTCAGTCTGCAAAGGATATTTCTTATGAAACAGTTGTGTGACTCATCCTTGAATATTACTCCTCATATGTGGGACCCTAACCAAATAGGACTAACAGGATACATTGAATCTATTCAAAGAAGAGCAGCACAAATGGTTATAGGTTTGTTTGACTTATGGGAATGTGTCATGGAGAGGCTGAAATAACAGTACTGGCAGATGCTCGAAGATAGACAAACTATCCCAGGAAAGCCTACTTACAGACTTTGAAGAACCAACTTTAAGTGATGTAGCTAGGAATATATTACAACCTGGTACATATCACTGCCATAGCAATCGCAAATATGAGATTAGACGAATTACACCATGCACAGAGACATTTAAGCAGTCATTTGTCATGCTCATTGTAAGTGAACTGAATGGGAAGAAGCCCTAATAAATGTTACAGTGGGAATCTCTCTGACATGCTCTTTGCAGTAGCTTACTGAGTGTGGCTGTAGCTGCAGATGTCTCTACTGATGTCACAATTTTTCTCTTTGATTCTAATAATCAGTGTTCCTGTCAGTGTGATGAACTGAAATGATTGTATGGCATTATTGACCAGAGGACTCCATCTGGGGTTGTTTGGCTGCCAAGTGCAAGTATTTTTATTTTATGCAATTTAGTGACTTGCATCTGAATGAAGATGAGGTGAAATGACTAGACAACACAAATGCCCAGCCTGCAAGCAATGAAAATTTCTGGCCAACTGGGAATCAGATGCAGAATCCTGCGATCTTGAGGCAGTGATGCTGGCCAATAGATTACACACTTGCATACTGTCAATGCGATGACTAAGTATCTTGCTGTCCATTGCTTTGCTCCAACATCTGGTTTGTACCTTGACTGCTAAACCCTTGAAGTCAGTGAGTTCTGTTGGGGAAATCACTCTGTCTGCATGAGTAAACTAAGTTTTTTATGCGTGTATTATGAAAAGGATAGATTGCTACTCACCATATAGTGGAGATGTTAAATCGCAGACAGCCACAAGAAAAAGACTGCCAAACAGGTAAGCTTTTGGCCAAAGAGGTCTTCTTTCGAATTAGACAACGTACACACACACTCACGCAAACACAGTTCACACACACATGACCACTGTCTCTGGTTGCCGAGTCTAACAGTCCACTGAGAATCAGATCACCATTGACTTGAAGGTGGGACACCAGTAAACTGTTTCTGCCAGGACTATATGGAGACACATGCACCATATAGGCTTCAGATGTTGGTAACTGGCATCACAGCCAGTGAATTTTGATAACTTTATACCAGTCACTGTATATGTGTATATACAATGTCCAAGGCATCCATTTTGAATGTGTTATTTCAATACAACAGTGAATAATGTCATTCTTTCCATTGTGTAGTTTGTTTTATGTCAGAAATCAGTATCAGTAGTAGCAAAATTGGGTTGTTTTATTAGCCAAATGTCAGATGCACATTTCAAATGTCTTACATTTCTTTCTTGATCAATTAAAGGAATTTTATTTTGTGAGACTGTCTGACTTATACTTGATACAGAGGGAATTCCAAGGAACACTAAATTTCAGATTATTGTAACGTTCAAATCAGTCTTTAAGGTCTCTTCCGGCTCATTTGCAGAATAGTGGCATTCTTCTACAAAATTATGAGAAAGCTGTGAAGCCCTCTTCTGCTCATCTACAGTTTCCTCAAAACTTATGTTTTCTACATAATATGTGCAGTGACTGTGGTAGGATGCCAAAAGTCTTTAACAACCGGCTTTGCCCTATAACTCTTCTGCTGTGGATTACAGCTTAGCCAGTCACTATTTATGTCACATCACTGCAAGCTGCTTCATAAGATGTGCTTCAAAATCAGTGCATGAGTATGACATCACAAGCATTTAAAAGAAAAAAAATCTAATAGTTTTTCAAACTACATTAGTAGAATAAAACGGATTTAAAAGTTAGATGGTAAAACTTGTTCTGAATGTCAAGCATTCAGAAACCACTGTTCTTTGTTGTGGAACTGAAATGATATAGGGAAGAAGGACACCAAGAATTGCTAAACTTAAGAAAATTATGGAGCTGGGAAAATGAAAATAAATGTAAAGTGAGTAGCCAAAGGTCATGGGAATCGTTGCCCCTTTTGAAGATGTGCCGTGTATGATGCTTGAATGTTGTGACCTTATGCAGTGATTTGGATGATTACAGACACGATATTTACGCAGTCTGTTCAATACACAACTGTGTTTTAAACATGGCAGCATGTCTCCAATTAATCTACTTTGAATGTAGGATGGTAATTGGTTTAAAATGCATGGGTCATAACATATTGGAGATTACATTAGAATTTGTGTTTCCAATGTCAGCAGTGTCTAGGGTGGTTCTTCAGTGCCATAAAGATAATGTTTCCATGTGCATGAGCCACCAGACAGGATGATGACAAAAGATGGCAAATGATGTTAAGTAGCTTCCAAAGAGCAGTAGGAGATGACTGACAGTGTACTGGGAGTCAGATAACCACTGACTTGAAGGTGGGACACCAGCACACTGTTTCTGGTAGGACTATAGGGAGACACATTCACCATATAGGCTTTGGCTGCTAACTGACATCACAGCCAGTGAGTTTTCATAACTTTATATCAGTCACTGTATACGAATGTAAACAATGTCCAGATAAGGGCTCTGTTTTTAATGTGTTATTTCATTATAACAGTGAATAATGTCATTTTTGAAGGCCAGCTCACCATATTTAATTGAAGGCAACAAAAGTCCAGTGTAATTGAAATGAGTTCTGTTTGTTGTGCAGGAAATATTCATTGTGCATTCTATGTATCTCACTCGTTTCAGTTGCATTCCAAATATGGTCTTTTAACATGACTTACTAAACTGAAATTTGCGTCATCTGGATAAACTGTTTTCTGTAAAATGATGCATTGTTACCAGCAATTTGTGGAATATTATAAATATAATTAATGGAAGAACAAAGGTAGCTACTCAATGTGTAGTTAAGGCACTGAGAAATTTAGAAGCAAGACAGAAAACATTGCTGACGCTTTGGGCAAAGTTTTTCTTTAGAAGCAAGACAGAAAACATTGCTGATGTTTTAGGCCAAGTTTTTCTTTAGAAGCATTGGCAGAGAGTTTGCACAGTGAGGGCAGGCGACATGAGCTGGGAGGAGGTGATAGGTTAGGGGTCAGAAACTGTTGTGTGGAGGGTGTGGTGACAGTAGATTACCATAGGCTGAGGCTGGTTTAATTGTGGGAGTGGAGAATGTGTTTTAAGGATAAATCTTGTGCTGTTCATAAAATGTGGTGATGGAGGGGAGGAACCAGATGGCACAGGCTGTGAATCAAGCCATTGAACCAAGCATGTTCTGTTCAGCTGTATGTTGTGCCACAGGCTGGTTCACTTTGCTCGCGGCCACAATTTGGTGGTGACCATTCATCCTGGTGGACAGCTGATTGGTAACTGTACCACAAACAAGAGTTTCACTATATAGATTAATAATTAGGTACAACATTCATTTTGACCATCATAATACATTTCTTTCGGCAACAGCTTGTTTCATTCATCACCCTTTCGTAACAATACTTGCAACTGATCTCCACTTGAAACTTACTCCGACGAAATGTGCTTCACTTCCTTACAAAAATGTGTGTTTTTGGCAAAGATGGAACAGTAAACACTGATGATACATTACGGCAAATAAATACTAAAAGTTTTTGGCTTTTATCTCCATCATTAACACTTCTGCTTAAAAGGAATATTGTTAAATATTTATCCCTAATGCAATTGATTTACAAAATTAAGTTTTCAATTTTAATGCAGTTACAATAAATGTCCCCCATAAAATACACAATGTTACAAATTTAAAATAATTCTTTTAATTATAAAAAGCCTACATTATTACAAAAATATGTAGATTGTCCCAAAGGTGACTTAGATGTAATAGAGCCACATGCATTTGTTAACCTCATAAAACTTGTCTCTATAAAATCTGCAGAGTGTTTTTGCTAAACAGGGACAAACTGCAGGAAATTAGCTCTGAGTGGATAAGGAGGAAACAAGGTCATATGGACATATGGCCAGAAATGCATTCCAAGAGAGATACACACACTTATGGGTCCAAGGCCCAAAGGTGTGGTATTGAGTCAGATGTTATATTTATTCATCATACAACATGCCATAAAATAGTTTTTAACTCATAGCTGTACATCCAAGAGTCATGCTCTGTTCATCTTTTCATATTAAAACACGAATCAGAAGTCCTTGCATTCATGTGATGTTGTGGTCTTTGTGTTGACTATACAAACAATTGGACTAGAAATCAGCTGATCTAACAAGAAGTGGATGACATTGGAGACAGTGCTGAAGTAAAGAAGGCACTCTAGTGAATGACTGGTAGTGTAATGAGACATAAGAGAGACAATAGCTGGAAGATAAGGACCTTTTATCCTTAGGACTTTATTTTATTACTGCTACTTAGCTTGTTCTAGTACTTTCTCTTGGTGATGGAAATATAGACAGCCATATAATGAGAACATGACTCTCAGAATCCAGAGCTGAGTGTTAACATTGCTTTATTATTTGTTGTATGGTGAATAAATGTAATTAGTTCCAACATAGTTGGTACATAACTTTACTACTTTCACATGTGCCTCTGCCTCTGATAGGGTAAGGGGACAGGAATAGGTTGTGCTGGGAGCAGGGCTGGCGCAAGGCACATGCGAAATGTGCCTGCCGCCCCCCCCCCCCCCCCTTTTTTTTGACAAACTCAACATTCATGCCCAAGAGGGGATTCAAAACCAAACCTCGAAGGGAGCGGCTTCGGGAACTGTGGCATGGCGCCTCGACTACCTGCCGGCAGCCCTGTTGAACAAGGGGAGGTTCAAATGGCTCTGAGCCTAGAACAAGGGGAGGGAGGAGGACTAATTTCTTCCTCGCCACTGTGGCAGGAGCGTTGTGTTTACACCGGAGGAACAGAGATTGGGAAGCAGTCTGGCGTACATGACAGTATTCTTATGAGTGGAGCGCTGCCAGTGTGTTACACGCCATGCGTTTACTCACAACTAATTTTGCAGAAGACGAAATCTAATTTCGAAATTCAACTGCAATGTTTGATACTGTGGTTACATGTTAAGCCTGAAGCAGTTTTTCTAAGCCCTTCAGTGGCAGTTTTCGAGTGATTTATTCTTCCCGCATTATGGAAAAAAATGGTTGAACATTACTACAGTCAAACATGTCCAACACCTACAATGGCCAGAAGTATTCCAAATGGGTAAATAGGCTGCGAGTAATTACAAGGGATAAAGACATTGCTAATAAGCCTGAGTGATAGTCGGACATTTTGGTTTTTGAGCCATGAAACACCTGTCTCCGCCTGCATGAACAACAATTAAACTCTGACCGGCACTTTTGTTTGACAATACTACTCGCACACTATCACTTTGCCAACATTTATTTACTTTATAATGCTTGTGAATCCGTGTTTCATCTTAGTAAACTACTGGTCGCTTTGATTCTGATGAAAACCTGAGAAAGCATGATCTTTTAGCAACAGTGCCTTCTCGTTCGCACAAAACAAAACATTAATTTTGCCACCTTCTAAAATGAAAATCCATAGCCAGAACATTGCTTCTAAGTGTTTCCGTGCTAGAAAAAGACTGTCTGGCAGTGAATATAGGAAAAGACGGGCACTGAATGAAGATGACAATAAGAAGCAAAAGGATGCACTACAACGATATTTCAGGCCAAAGAGAGAACGACATAGCAGCGGCAGGAGTGGAAAAATAGATCCTGAAAGTACAGAAAGTAGTGGAGATACTGCAGCTACTACATCTTTATCTTCAGGACATGACCAGAAAGTTGACGAACACGGTACTGCGACCACCGCATACAGTAGCAATGCTAATGGTGGGCCATCCACAACATGTTCAACAGACCTCGTCTGGACTCAAGAACTGCTTTGTGATGAAAGTTCCAAGATTGAAACATCAGGCAGAACTGAAATTAGGTGATCTGATTCGGAAAATACTGGAGGAACATCAGCCGAGGTACTCACCACCGGAGAAGGGATTGAAGGCGAGCCTAAACCGGAAGACACAATTGACTCAGATCCTGGAAGATGGCCGGAAATTATTACCGACTGGATTTGAATGACTTTGGTCATGTCAGGTCCTCCCTAGCGCATTAAGGAAGCTGAAGAATGTCCTAAAAATGCGGACAACCGGCGTTTCAGTCCTGTGCACTACAGTTATTCTTTGAAGAATTTAGAAGAAGCAGATAGACATTGGTTGGTGTACTCAAAGAGCAAGGATCCTGTGCTCAGCTTTTGTTGCAAACTTTTTTCGTCATCTACAATAAAAATTGCAAAGAACGGTATCAGCGACTGGCGGCACCTTGCTTCATATCTCGAAAGTCATGGGAAGTATACCGAGCATTTGAATTCACATAAAAAGTGGATCGTGTTTTCCGAGGGACTGGTAATGTCACGAACTGTCGATGCCCATCATGAAAGGCTTCTGAATACTGAAAGCGAACATTGGAAAAATGTTCTTGAGCGCTTAATAGCAATAATTCATTTCCCGGGTCGGCAATTTCTGCCTTTGAGAGGAAGTACAGATACACTCTTTCAGCCTGACAATGGAAACTTCTTGAAACTCGTTGAATTATTTGGAAAGATCGACACTGTGATGATGGAGCACCTGCACAGAACAAAGCAAGGAAAAGAAACACAGAATGAAATAATTCATCTTATTGGATCATCTATAAGTGACAACATTCTATTAATGATGAAACCTACAAAGCATTACAGTATAATTCTGGACTGCACACCAGATATTTCAAAAGTTGAGCAGATGGCAGTTGTGGTACATTTCGTCCAGGAGACAAGACTTAACGGAGTATACGGTGTCCGAATTCGGGAGCATTTCCTGGGATTTCTTCCAGTGCCCGATTATTCAAGCTCCACTTAGACTCAGGTTGTACTCAAGTTCTTGAAGATAAAAAAATCCTATTGTGTAATATGAGAGGGCAAGGATACGACAGTGGAGCAAACATGAAAGGAAAGAAGTCTGATCTCCAGAAAAGAATTTCAGATATGAACAAGAGAGCATTTTATGTACCATGTAGCAGTCACTCATTGAATCTTGTTGCAAACGAGGCCGCTATGTCTTCTAAATATGCTGTTTCCATATTTCGTTCGATGTTGGGATGTCTTGAAGAAGTACCTGCCTAACCTGTCGCTGAAGCCACTTAGCGATACTAGGTGGGAAAGTCATATTGACGCACTTACTCCCCTGAGGTTTCAAATTGGAGGCGTTTATGATGCACTCGTTCAGATATGAGAAGAATTCGATGCCATGTCTGCTCACAAAGCAACGTCACTTGCGAATCAAATAAAAAATTACACCTTTCTCACTTCTCTGGTAATCTGGTACGACGTTCTGCTTCACATCAGTGTAGTCAGTAAGACACTCCAGACCATTGACATAAATGTTTCTGAGGCCGTGGAAATGCTTGAAAAAACGGAAGCATATTTTGAGACCTGCAGAACAGAAGAAAAGTTTGTGTCTTTCCTGACGGATTCCAAAGAATTGGCTACAGAATTAGAGCTAGAAGATCTAACGTTACCACGCATAAGTGTTTCCAGGCGACAAAGTAAGAAGCCAATACACTTTACCTATGAAGGAAGGGATGAGACAATAGATGACCCAACAAAATGTTACAAGATTGAATTCTACTTTTGTCTTTTACATATAGTAACCACATCTTTGGATGAGAGATTCAGTCAACTGAAATCTCATTGTGATTATTTTTATTTTCTCTACGACATCGGCGAGCTGAAGAATGCACCTTCTGACATCCTGGACACAAAGTGTAGAAACCTCAGAGTGATTTTGCAAGATCATGACTCAAGCAACATTGATGCACTGGAGTTGAAGGAAGAACTCAAAGTGCTTTCAACATTGTTGAAACTTGGAATAGGTCCAAAAGAGAATCTGGAATTTATAGGAAGACGTAATTTTTGCCCTAATGTTAACATTGCTCTGAGAATTCTCCTAACACTCCCAGTGACAGTTGCAAGTGGAGAGAGGAGTTTCTCAAAACTGAAATTGATAAAGACATACCTCTGATCAATGATGAGCCAAACTTGTTTGAATGATCTTGCAACAATATCGATTGAGCACGAGCTTGCTGAAGACTTAAATTACACAGATCGTGTGAAAGAGTTTGCACAATCAAAAGCTAGGAAGGTTCGATTTGTCTAGTATTTTTTTAAATTTTTTATATTATATTTTTTATATTATTTTTTATATTATGATTTTTTTAAATTTTTTTTTTTATATTATGATTCCCCCCCATGAACCATGGACCTTGCCGTTGGTGGGGAGGCTTGCGTGCCTCAGCGATACAGATGGCCGTACCGTAGGTGCAACCACAACGGAGGGGTATCTGTTGAGAGGCCAGACAAACATGTGGTTCCTGAAGAGGGGCAGCAGCCTTTTCAGTAGTTGCAGGGGCAACAGTCTGGATGATTGACTGATCTGGCCTTGTAGCATTAACCAAAAGGGCCTTGCTGTGCTGGTACTGCGAACGGCTGAAAGCAAGGGGAAACTACAGCCGTAATTTTTCCCGAGGACATGCAGATCTACTGTATGATTAAATGATGATGGCGTCCTCTTGGGTAAAATATTCCGGAGGTAAAATAGTCCCCCATTCGGATCTCCGGGCGGGGACTACTCAAGAGGACGTCGTTATCAGGAGAAAGGAAACTGGCGTTCTACGGATCGGAGCGTGGAATGTCAGATCACTTAATCGGGCAGGTAGGTTAGAAAATTTAAAAAGGGAACTGGATAGGTTAAAGTTAGATATAGTGGGAATTAGTGAAGTTCGGTGGCAGGAGGAACTAGACTTTTGGTCAGGTGATTACAGGGTTATAAATACAAAATCAAATACGGGTAATGCAGGAGTAGGTTTAATAATGAATAAAAAAATAGGAGTGCGGGTTAGCTACTACAAACAGCATAGTGAACGCATTATTGTGGCCAAGATAGACACAAAGCCCATGCCTACTACAGTAGCACAAGTTTATATGCCAACTAGCTCTGCAGATGATGAAGAAATAGATGAAATGTATGACGAGATAAAAGAAATTATTCAGGTAGTGAAGGGAGACGAAAATTTAATAGTGATGGGTGACTGGAATTCATCAGTAGGAAAAGGGAGAGAAGGAAACATAGTAGGTGAATATGGATTGGGGGCAAGGAATGAAAGAGGAAGCCGCCTTGTAGAATTTTGCACAGAGCATAAGTTAATCATAGCTAACACTTGGTTCAAGAATCATGAAAGGAGGCTGTATACATGGAAGAAGCCTGGAGATACTGACAGGTTTCAGATAGATTATATAATGGTAAGACAGAGATTTAGGAACCAGGTTTTAAATTGTAAGACATTTCCTGGGGCAGATGTAGATTCTGACCACAATCTATTGGTTATGAACTGCAGATTGAAACTGAAGAAACTGCAAAAAGGTGGGAATTTAAGGAGATGGGACTTGGATAAACTGAAAGAACCAGAGGTTGTAGAGAGTTTCAGGGAGTGCATTAGGGAACAATTGACAGGAATGGGGGAAAGAAATACAGTAGAAGAAGAATGGGTAGCACTGAGGGATGGAGTGGTGAAGGCAGCAGACGATCAAGTAGGTAAAAAGACGCGGGCTAATAGAAATCCTTGGGTAACAGAAGAAATATTCAATTTAATTGACGAAAGGAGAAAATATAAAAATGCAGTAAATGAAGCAGGCAAAAAGGAATACAAACGTCTCAAAAATGAAATCGACAGGAAATGCAAAATGGCTAAGCAGGGATGGCTAGAGGACAAATGTAAGGATGTAGAGGCTTGTCTCACTAGGGGTAAGATAGATACTGCCTACAGGAAAATTAAAGAGACCTTTGGAGAGAAGAGAACCACTTGTATGAATATCAAGAGCTCAGATGGCAACCCAGTTCTAAGCAAAGAAGGGAAAGCAGAAAGGTGGAAGGAGTATATAGAGGGTTTATACAAGGGCGATGTACTTGAGGACAATATTATGGAAATGGAAGAGGATGTAGATGAAGATGAAATGGGAGATAAGATACTGCGTGAAGAGTTTGACAGAGCACTGAAAGACCTGATTCAAAACAAGGCCCCGGGAGTAGACAACATTCCATTAGAACTACTGATGGCCTCAGGAGAGCTAGTCATGACAAAACTCTACCATCTGGTGAGCACGATGTATGAGACAGGCGAAATACCCTCAGACTTTAAGAAGAATATAATAATTCCAATCCCAAAGAAAGCAGGTGTTGACAGATGTGAAAGTTACCG
This sequence comes from Schistocerca cancellata, assembly GCF_023864275.1. NCBI lineage: Eukaryota > Metazoa > Arthropoda > Insecta > Orthoptera > Acrididae > Schistocerca > Schistocerca cancellata. Next base: position 1,129,011,562 of record NC_064626.1, on the reverse strand, counting down.
AACTATCAGTTTAATAAGTCACATCTGCAAAATACTAACGCGAATTCTTTACAGACGAATGGAAAAACTGGTAGAAGCCGACCTCGGGGAAGATCAGTTTGGATTCCGTAGAAATGTTGGAACACGTGAGGCAATACTGACCTTACGACTTATCTTGGAAGAAAGATTAAGAAAAGGCAAACCTACGTTTCTAGCATTTGTAGACTTAGAGAAAGCTTTTGACAATGTTGACTGGAATACTCTCTTTCAAGTTCTGAAGGTGGCAGGGGTAAAATACAGGGAGCGAAAGGCTATTTACAATTTGTACAGAAACCAGATGGCAGTTATAAGAGTCGAGGGGCATGAAAGGGAAGCAGTGGTTGGGAAAGGAGTGAGACAGGGTTGTAGCCTCTCCCCGATGTTATTCAATCTGTATATTGAGCAAGCAGTAAAGGAAACAAAAGAAAAATTCGGAGTAGGTATTAAAATTCATGGAGAAGAAGTAAAAACTTTGAGGTTCGCCGATGACATTGTAATTCTGTCAGAGACAGCAAAGGACTTGGAAGAGCAGTTGAACGGAATGGACAGTGTCTTGAAAGGAGGATATAAGATGAACATCAACAAAAGCAAAACGAGGGTAATGGAATGAAGTCAAATTAAGTCGGGTGATGCTGAGGGAATTAGATTAGGAAATGAGACACTTCAAGTAGTAAAGGAGTTTTGCTATTTGGGGAGCAAAATAACTGATGATGGTCGAAGTAGAGAGGATATAAAATGTAGACTGGCAATGGCAAGGAAAGCGTTTCTCAAGAAGAGAAATTTGTTAACATCGAATATAGATTTAGGTGTCAGGAAGTCGTTTCTGAAAGTATTTGTATGGAGTGTAGCCATGTATGGAAGTGAGACATGGACGATAACTAGTTTGGACAAGAAGAGAATAGAAGCTTTCGAAATGTGGTGCTACAGAAGAATGCTAAAGATAAGGTGGGTAGATCACGTAACTAATGAGGAGGTATTGAATAGGACTGGGGAGAAGAGAAGTTTGTGGCACAACTTGACTAGAAGAAGGGATCGGTTGGTAGGACATGTTCTGAGGCATCGAGGGATCACAAATTTAGCATTGGAGGGCTGCGTGGAGGGTAAAAATCGTAGAGGGAGACCAAGAGATCAATACACTAAGCAGATTCAGAAGGATGTAGGTTGCAGTAGGTACTGGGAGATGAAGAAGCTTGCACAGGATCGAGTAGCATGGAGAGCTGCATCAGGCCGGTCTCAGGACTGAAGACCACAACAACAACATATTATGATTAGTGTCTTGGTTATTTACTGTGTTGTTTCTTATTTTGTTCAACATTAAATAGTTATTGTAAATATTATTTTTCAAACCAAATTATTGTTAAATTGTAAATACATTTTGTTTTCCTTTGAATATATTAGCTATTCACAGCCATTGAAAAATGTCTATTTACGTTAACTGTAAGTTCATGCCGCATGGGATTAGCTGAGCGGTCTAAGGCGCTGCAGTCATGGACTGTGCGGCTGGTCCCGGCAGAGTTTCGAGTCCCTTGGGCATGGGTGCGTGTGTTTGTCCTTAGGATAATTTAGGTTAATTAGTGTGTAAGCTTAGGGACTGATGACCTTAGCAGTTAAGTCCCATAAGCTTGCACACACATTTGAACATTTTTGTAAATTCACAAGGCTTATTAAAATTAGCTAGATTTCATCAATCAAGTTTGACTCCATTTTTGAGCTGGTGCCCAGTGACTGTTTTGTACAAATCTGTAGAGAATGTCACCAATCAGTCGCAATTTTTGTTTTATTTTCCAGATCTACATAGATTTTGGTCACAGTGTGGCTATTCTCAATGCTTCACGTTTACATCTATACCGTCATGCTGAACGTAATTGTCAATATGACGCTTTGGATGTAAGCACTTATTAAAAGCTTTAAGACTGGCCACTCGGTGGCCGAAACCTAGGTAGATCTGAAAAGTAAAAACAAAAATTGCGATTGATTGCTGACATTTCCTACAGAATTGTTTAACTAAAATTCAACAAATGTTTTGTAAAAAAAAGGAAAAAAAAGAAAGAAATGGGGGGGGGGGGGGGGGGGGAATTTAGCAGCTTGCACGGGGCGGCACTTGGGCTTGCGCCGGCCCTGGCTGGGAGGGTTGCATAGGACAAGTGTTGCACCTGGGTCTTCCATAGGAGTTTGATCCATGTGGTAATTCATTGAGAGTTGGTGTCATGTAAGGAGATACCAGTATAATTCAAAGATTGGATGGATGGCAGACTATCACTTTGGGAGAGATGGGAAATATTGTTTGAAAATTTTCACTCTTACTTACATGCTTGCTGATCTCTCAACATCTCAACGGTATGTTGAGTAGTTACCTTTACTTCTTTCATTATTTGTACTCTACATAGAACTCCAGCATCATATTAGTGTCAAATGTAAGCCATTTTGATTGGTCATTTCAAATCTGAATCATATACAGTGTTAACTGTCCATCAACAATGCTGCACAGCAATATGGATAGGTTTGCTGATGCAGAGTTGAAAAGCTGTTGATTCAAAAGTATTGTGATGTGACTGTTGTCGCTGCAGCCACAGCAGAGTACAGCATCATTGTGCCGCTTTTCAGTTCCATTAAGTGAACACACACACAAAATGCAAATTGACCAACACTACATTAATAAATCTATCCATACTGCTGTGAATCGCTGTCACTGTACAACTAATGCTGCCAGTAATGCAAACCCGAGACAGAACTAAGTAGTATTGGAGAAAAGCTTGAAGGTGAAGAGTAAGGTGGCCATTATTGTTATCCAGCAAGTGAATAAGACGCATAACACATGCCATCGACATTTACATGGTTGTTGAGATACATTTATTGCAGTAAAGATACGAAGATAAAAGGTAATAAGGAATGAAATGAAATACAATTACTCTGTAACAACCTACCAGAAGCAATAGGTCTCTTGTATCGAGATACTCAAAAAATATCACTGAACAACCTCTAAGATTTTGTTGTTGAGTTTTGTGTTCACCCTGTATAACTACTCATATGTAGCTACTGATAACTACATGTGCCATATTGACTTCTGTGGACTCCATGTTAAACAGCCTCTTATTGAGTCAACATTAACATTTTGTTACTACAATGTGTGTTGATGAAACCACTTGGTTTTGACAGTGAATATGTTATGTGATGGAATTACGGACAAACACATGATGGAAGTTTTGTTGTGTCTGAATATCACTTTCGATCAGGATCCTGTCATGTGCGTCCATGGCACATTTTTTGCCATCATAAAGTTTTGTATTTTTGAACATACAGCATTCATAAATTACATGTTTTGTCCTGTTTTACAAAACTACCAGTCATTTCTCACTTCAGGGAAGATGATGGTAACCCCATAGCAAAACATACTGTTTACAGGTGATCTCATAATTTCAGAGTGGACTCTGTTTGCATTAAAAAAAGAGCCAAAATTAACAAGCTATATTGTGAATAATATTTATTTTACTGTCATACTAGTCTACATTTACACACAACATACTCAGAAGCTTGTTTTTGAATAGACTCTATCTTAAAGTAATCATCACCATTCTGTACCATTTTTGTGATATTTGGTGCATTCATAAGCTAGGCCAAACAACTGAATGGAAACACTGACCACTCACCACTTTGTGGAGGTAGTGCGTGTTTGATAGTGATATGAAAAAAGATCTGTAACTCATCTTATGAGCTTTATTGTTCCTCAGACACATAGACACAGGTGTATGTACACAGATACATTGGCACAGCTCTGCAGCTTGAATGGCCAGGTCTTCCACTTTTGTCTGTGTAGTGCATGACATCTTGCTTTGCAGTAAACTGGCAAACCCAGCAATGCTTCACAGTTACTAAATATATGTTGAACATATATCTCACTGTCCATCTCTAGCTCCTCCCCATTCTCTCTGTCCATCTCCTCCTCATCCCTATCTCTCTCTCCATCTCCTTCTCCCCCTCGCTCGCACTCTCTGTGTAATGGTTCAAATGCTCTGCTATTGTAGTTGAAACTGATTGTGAGAAAGAAACCACACATTTTCACAGCACAGCACAACACTGCATTTTCTTCCTTGCAGCTGGTTTTAACAGGAAACCAATATATTATTGTGACAAATAAATAAAAACACCTACAACCGTCCTTATGATTTTATTTTATTTTGTTGCTAACAGTTTCAATGCTTCAATGTGTCATCTTCAGGCTGTTTTTGATGTGATACAGGTTTGAGTTGGCAGTTGATGGTTGGAGTGCTGCACATTATCTGCAAATCCAGTAATGCTGGCAACTGATGTGTTATGCATGGGGATCATATCAACCTGTATCACATCAAAAACAGCCTGAAGATGACGGACTGAAGTGTTGAAACTGGTAGGGACAAAATAAAATAAAATCCTAAGGATGGCTGTAGGAGTTTTTATTTATTTGTCACAATAGTAAATGGACATTGTCCCAGAGACCTCCTGCTAAAAGGATGGACATACAAAAGCTCAATAAATTGTTGTCCGTCCGAATGATAATTAGAACATTGTATAAAAATTTGAAGTTAATCAATCAAAAACTTTTTGAGTTTTTTTCTAACAATGTTTCCACTTTGCACATTGTGTGTGTATTTATATATTACAAAATATATGCAGCCTCTGTCTGTCTGAATGTTTAATTGAGTATTGTGCAAAAATTTGAAGTCAATCACACAAGAACTTCTCAAGATTTTTGGTAATAATGTTAAACAATGTCTTGTCTCATGTGTAGTGTAGATACCTGTATAGATGATAAAATCTTGTACAGTTACTTCAGTCTGTGAAATCATTGTAGATGACCTTGAAAATTCTGTAAAGTAATCTGAGTTTATTGTGTCATATTGATTCAAGAAAATTGTAAGAATCATTTCTTTTGCACCCCAAAAAAACAGTACACAAGCCCTTTTACATCAGCAGCATGCTTCTGGGTTATGTTTTCCTGGGCATGCATGAGTATCAATATTCTGTAGACTGGATCTTGCTCGTTGATCAAAAGAAATAAATTCAGGTCTCATCCCTTGATACAGTTCAGTGCTATCTTCTCACAATCTACCTTTATGTGGCACACATGATTAGCTGCTGTGTCTTTCTTTGAACATTTATTAACTTGAAAATTTGTGCACACATCATCCACAAACATTTGAATATCTCTGGCATTCAATAATTTGTGCCAAATTTCCTTTAACAATGGAAAGTAATCACCTTAGTCCATATGTTGTTAACATATAATTATCATCAATAATGACATTGTAGTGCATTTGAGAGTTACTAAACTGTGTGAGAGTCACTGCACAGTGTGAGCAGCTGCACCATCTTGCTATTTAAAAAAAACTGTTATTATTGCTCTCCAGATTCATTATAGAACATAGAACTGCACCCAGCCATACACAGCATTCACGTCCTCTGTTGTGGACACGTAAACATTTTGCAAATCTCTGTGAAAACAATTGGGCACCATGTCCTTTGAAATGAAGAATTCTGTTTATGACATGCCATATTATTTCAATTGCTCACCAGTATCAGTTACTTTGCAAAAGATAATAATAACAAAAGTAATAATAACTAACAAAATTTATAAGAATTTACCTCAGAATTCAAGTATTAACACTGGAGAAGGGATAGGGGGAAAATGCAACTTTTTAGTCTGGAGAGTGGAGCAGTGGAATGTTAGCGATGAGGTTGGTTGGACTTACAGTTAAACATGTATTTATTTTTCAGTTTCCCTTTCTGTTGATTTGTCCCAATTCAGCTCAAACTTCATTACAAGTATTGTGATGCCACTCTGGACCACCAGACTTAGTTGTGAGCCATGCACCAGACTAGAAGATCTGCCCATTTCTACCAGAAAAATTAATCTTGAATGAAAGCTCTGAGCTGTGATTTAATCACAACTTTGAAGTTTTGGTCCTCATAAAGTATAAAATGGAAAAATGTACTAGCATTATGAAACCACATTGACCACAACATAGTCACACACATACTAGACACTTGGCATACACAGATAGTACCAATATTGTCCATACATTAATAGACAATGAGTCAAATGCAAGCTACTTAACTAGAGCATTCACTGATAACTTAGCATGGCTTACATTATGCCAGCAGGCAGCAGATATAAAATAATAGAGAATAATAGGATGGTGTCTTAAAATAAATATGCAGCCTTGTGTCCAATACACATGCAATACCAAAATACACAGAATGTGATTAAATACTAAAGGGTAAACAGAACTGGACAAAATGAGAGCGCAACTTTGCGCACACCTGTTTGTTAAATAAACCAACAATCAACAAGACAGATATTTTACTGCCACACAGCCAGCAGAATTTAACTCTCTCTTGGACAAGGCCCTTTTTAAGCACCTGTATGGAAGTTAGAAAGCCATCTGACAGCCAAGAGAATAATTCAAAATACATGCACTTTGACTTCCAGGAGCATACAGCTTGACAGCTAACTCAGTGCAGATTTCATTGTACATCAATAAACTGATGAGAGTAATGCACTATCACTACTACAGAAAGTAGAACTTAATTATACTAAGATTGGGCAAACAAAAATATCTGTATGTACAGCTGAATGTATGAAGCATCGGCAAATAACCATGGAGGCCCAAAGCTCTTGACATTTCACTCACACTCCCAGTGAACATCACTGTTCCAATAGCAACCATGTATCAGAGTAGAAATTCATATGGTTCAAATGGCTCTAAGCACTATAGGACTTAACATCTGAGGTCATCAGTCCCCTAGACTTAGAACTAATTAAACCTAACTAACCTAAGTACATCACACACAACCATTCCCAAGGCAGGATTCGAACCTGCGACCGTAGCAACAGCGCAGTTCCAGACTGATGCGCCTAGAACCACTCGGCCACAGTGGCCGGCTATCAGAGTAGAAACCAACAACAATTTCTATAGGCATGATGCAGATACCAACCACCAGGAACACACATGCTGATTTGGGGGGGGGGGGGGGGGACAACGTGCAGCTGATGCCAGACCCTGTAATATATGAAACAAGCAACTCTGGCCTAATCTATAACTATGTGACATTACAGAAACCCTCACAAGGAGCCAAAACAGGTTCTGGAAGCATGATACATAATTGACCAGGAACAGCTACACAAACACTAAGTCTGCTGTGAAACCACACAGGTATCATCATGCCGGGGACTACAACAAGGCAAACCTACTGCAGCTGGTAGAATGTAGAAAATCTAACCTATGCTCAGTCAGTTCGCCACTTAGTAACTGAACAAGCAAAATGAAGAGGAAAATATACAAAACATTTTTGCTTTTAAAAGAACACCGATTAGCATGCAACTGGACTGTGCTGCCTATAATGGTGTGATCAGAAACCTGTCACAACAGCTTCTGCATGCATGACACAACAAAGAAAACTCATGCAGCTTCCTGAGGCAGCCTGTACTGCTGTTCTAGTTCCACACTGCCCATTGCCTTGAGAGAGAAGACAGTGTCTCTGGCTGCTTTAAGCAACAGGTCAAGCAAACAGTTGCTAGGGAGCATGACTTTGACATAGTTTGCTGCCACAGTAGGCAGTGGATTTAAAGCTCATCAGTGTGGCAGGACCACTTGGCACAAAGTTGATTTATTTTTCATGATAGATTACTTTATGGCTATTCTTTCAAATTCATTTTCTGGTGTGATGTGCAGTCACAGTCACTTACATAGTTATTGAATAAGAATAACTGAATTAGATAAGAGGAACACCACTAACAAATTCATTAAACAGAAACATTTGGAACAAGGTTGATATAAACTCAACTAAAATAAAAAATCATTAAACAGAAATATCTGGTGCAAGGTTGATATAAACTCAAGTAAAACAATGACAAAAGAAAAGCTGCAACTGAGAAGAAAAACCTAGGAGAGAAATAGAAATTAGCACTTTAGCACACAGCAGAGGTTTAAATTCTAAAATATGAATAAGTACTGTCACCTGTACTTATAATGATAAGCAGAATACAAAATGTGAATAACAAAGAAGAAGGCAGATGCCTTTGGCATAGAACGTAGATCCAAAGGTGAAGGAAACTATTGTGGTAGCAGGGAATATGAGCCATGAGCTATAGAAACATGTTTAGAGGCACCCTAGAGCCTAACAAGTATATTATGAAGATTGGATCAGCTGTAAAATTTAGCTCTGGAAAGTTTTTGGATACTGCTGATTTTATTTGATGATATAGGATGAAAAGCCTTACCGTTGGTGTAGCAGCTGATTAAAAGATTATCATACAGATTGCATTAAAAAGTAGGATATTATTTGACCTGGAATGAGTTACAGTTGCCTAAGACACTGTATACACATGAGGTTACTTGGATATAAGTTGATCAATATGTTTATAAGGCATTATGAACAACCTAAACATACCTACTCCTCATGTACGTTACCCGTATGAACAGCTGTCTGCAGCCATGTATTAGAATGTACTTGATCTCAAACACGGGGGAAACATACTTAAGCAAGAACAGAGGAACCATTAACTATTTTCCAATATTTTTTATTCCCAAGGCAACCATCACATGTTCAGAATGAATGGTCACAAATAAATTATCTGGCCCAGCAACATTCAGTATGCTGTTGCTTAGCACACTGAAATGTAACAACAGGAATCTCGAGACTTGTTCCATGTTTTGGGTCTATCTAATATTATTTTATGGCCTTCATCGGGTTGCCTTAAGCGATTTTATAAAGAAGGGTTTTCACTTTGCTGTTGACCCAGTAATTCTTCATCCTCTCACATCCCATTTTTCTTTCTTTATCTGAAATCACCCTTCCTGTTGCCTGTTTGTTTATCTCAGCTTTTAGTCTGATTTGTGTGTATATGAGTTCCTTAATTTTGTCTGTTTTGTTTTTTAAATCTTCTGTTGTAATTTTAATTTCCTCATAGCTTCCTCAATTTCTGTAATACATACAATGTTGCCCTCAGCATTCCATTATGTATTCTTAGTTAAAGTTAACTGCATCAAAAGGAAACCCCAGTTGAGGAAACTGTTAACTTACAAGGAAACAGAATGGCTGTCAGCACTTACTTTCATGACACAAAATTCAGATTACTGCCAGTGGATACACTTAAAAGTAGGAGAAAAAGGAAAAAAAGCTTTCTAGCTTTCAAAATTTATGTGTTCCATTATTTTGGAGGAAAGAGGGATTAGTTGTGGAAGGACAGAAAAAGGAGCTGGTTTCTCTGAGCCATGGTTGTTTTCTACTTTTAAGTGTTTCCATTAGTGATACTTGGAATTTTGCCTGCTGAAGATAAACAGGCACCGGCCAGTCTCTCCTTTTGTAATTGAAGTTATATACAATTATACAAAATCCAGTATGGAATGTAATTTACACTTGAGAATGAATCAGTGCTCATAAAATAAGGCTGCTGTTGAGCAACACTAACGATTGCACAAAAATAAATCAAACAATGGAAAATCCAGGATGGAATGTAGCAACTTTATGAAAAGGGTAGTTGCTACTCACCATGTAGTGAAGATGCTGAGTCGCAGAGAGGCACAACAAAAAGACTGTCACAAAATAAGCTTTTGGCCAAGAAGACCTTTGTCAAAAATAGATGACACACACACACACACACACACACACACACACACACACATGCAGGAGTGTGGCTTCAGCTGTCAGAGACTGCAGTCGTATGTGTGTGTGAGTTGTGTTGAGTGTGTGTGTATGTGTGTGTGTGTGTGTGTGAGAGAGAGAGAGAGAGAGAGAGAGAGAGAGAGAGAGAGAGAGATCTATTTTTGACAAAGGCCGTGTTGGCCAAAAGCTTGTTTTGTGATAGTCTTTTTGTTGTGCTCATCTGCGACTTAGCATCTCTGTTATATGGTGTATTGCGCAGACATAGCTAGAGTTGTCTCCTGGCTCTGTAGTTAGAGGCTATTCAAGGTAATATAGAAGATTGTTGCTACCAGGATGGAGAAAATTGACACTCATAGTGTGTGGTACATGGCTGAATCACATAAGATTTCTGTTCTTCGTTGGCTGTGATGACCTTTTTGTACTGTATATGTTGGAAACTGCTATGAGCAATAATACAACAGATATTGGTGACAGTGTGGTTAACACGTGGGCAACACAAATACTAGAAGACAACAGGAGCTCAGGTAGATGAAGTATATGCAGATAAGATCTGCATAAATCCTCATGGCAACACTCTGATCCACAAATATTTGGTTAACAGCAATTAAACCTAGTGAGTACAGTTAACCTGACTTATGGTTGCCACTTTAAAAGAGCTGTTTGTGACAACTGTTATAAAAATGTAGTCTATAGGAGCAATACATCTTAGGTGAAAAGAAAACAATGATATCTTCATTGAGTCACAACAGTCTTGAAGTTGAATAGTTTTCATTTAAAATGGAAATTAGTTTTTTTCCAAAGGAATGTAATTGTAAATAAGCTCTGCCAAATTTTACTTAGTGTAACAGTATACCATTCCTTTACTGTTTTGCTATTTCATTAACCAGATGAGAAAGTATAATGTTGCTTATAACAGGCAGATTTTATGTAGAGCCAATACTGAAGAAATGCTGGTCAATTTTAAGGCAGTATGCTAAAGGAACATAATTGATTGATTTTAATAGGAATGCTTTTGAAGTTCCCAGCAGATCACTATCATGGATCTCTTATATAATTTCACTGCTTCTTGATGTGATATGTAATGACACTCTGTCTGTTAAATCATGATCTGACTTGTTCTGGACATTTACACTTGAGAAGTCAGTGTTATATATCATCAATGTCTAGTTATCTGTTTCTCTGAGAGACTAGTAAATTTTAGATGATTTATAATACAAAATTAAATATACTGTACATAAGTCTGTCTGTCTGTCTGTCTGTCTCTCTCTCTCTCTCTCTCTCTCTCTCTCTCTCTCTCTCTCTCTCTCTCTCTGTGTGTGTGTGTGTGTGTGTGTGTGTGTGTGTGTGTGTTTGTAACAAATTTGAAACCTTAGTCCACCATTTCCTCATTAGAGTGCATTTGTTTTCCTGTCAATCAGAATTTCACAAGGTAAATCACATGAGCAATTGAATTAGATATAACTGCCGTGTTCGTTTTTACACTTCAACATGCTATCAGAAAATTTAATCACAGGCAGATCATGTGGAGCCTACCACATGGTTCACTCCATCTTCAATGGCAAGCCGGCAGTGGGCTTTTCATATGCTACTATGTCAAGGATATACTATCAGTACCTTGTTTTAGGGGCAACGACCACTATGGGAGTAATCAATCACAGTCAATAAGATGCTGACAACACATGTCACCATTGACTGTCACATACTCTTAACACTGAAAAGTCCAGGTTGGAGTATCAACAATATTATGAAAAGAGTGTATTGTGATGATGATGATGTTTGGTTTGTGGGGCGCTCAACAGCGTGGTTATCAGCGCCCGTACAATTACCCAATCTTTGCTCAGTCCAATTGCGCCACTTTCCTGGATGATGATGAAATGATGAGGACAACACAAACACCCAGTCATCTCGAGGCAGGTGAAAATCCCTGACCCCGCCGGGAATCGAACCCGGGACCCCGTGCTCGGGAAGCGAGAACGCTACCGCGAGACCACGAGCGGCGGACATGAAAAGAGTGTATTGCTACTCACTGTAATGATGACACGTTGAGTTGCAGACAGACACAACATAAAAATACTATTGCACATTGAGCCTTTACCCAAAGTCTTCTTTAGGAAAGAAAAAAAAAACACATACACACATTCACACAAGCAAGCATGCCTCATGCAGTTGATTGGTACCTCTAGTCACTCTGGCCAGACAATAAAAGGGGTTCCTTGATACATCTGCCATTGACTCTAGCAGTGACTGGTACAGGAACATATTGTCTGATCATTTCAATGCATTTTTTCATTTATGGCACACTGCAGTTGAGATGTACCATCGGCATGAGAGTACATCATCCCATTACTCCCAAATTGTGTCAGAACTTTTTGTGAAGAACTGCACAGGGCATAAGCATGCTGAAGTGAATATTCCCACCCCCACCACCACACCCCCACCGTATCAACTGACCGCAATTTTTACTGAATACAGCTGGGATGCCATAGAATTCTGACCAATCTTCTTGAGTTGTAGCTGGTGGCTGAGCAGTCATGGATTATTGTGGGAGGTGCAGTGATGCACACCACGAGGCAGATGTCTAATTCAGTTGCTCAGTACTGTAGTATCTATTATGACACACTGGACTTAGTAGTCCTAATTAACTGTTTATACACATAGTATTCTTTTTCAGGCTGCAGATCCTATTGTTATCAAGAACGGAAAATCAGGAATTATTCAAGATCTTCATTCTTATGTGCTCAAAATATTTACAGGTGCAGTTATTGTGGAACTTTTTACACCATTTTCAAATGTTCTTTGTGGCATGAATGCATCCACAAAGCTCTAAAAGCAAAACAAGGTTCATTTAGCTTTCTTTGCTAATTAAATCTTCAATATCAGGAGAGGGTGCTGTTTCTTTCTTGTGCACAACCAAGCCTGGTTCCATTTTCCTTGTTCTCCAACCCATATCATTTGCTCAGTATTAGTTTCCCTGATCATAATAGTTTCTTAATTTTTATCAGAAATAGTTCTTCAGAGGCCTAAAATTATTTTTGAAGTTATTTGTTTATTTACTTTATTGTTTGCATTTTTAACATAGGTATTGGGATGATTCTAACCTCCTGCCAGACCTTAAAAAATGAAATTAAATAATGCTGAAGACAGTAACAAAATGTTATTGATGTAACTGCATTCTTACTTTGACTTACCGATTTAATGTGGTAATTAAACTGGTCTAGTGCATGGTCTTTACTAGAATATTAGAATTTTTTGACATAAATGTTATAACATAAAGTTAATAGCAGAAATAGAAGAAATAATATTGAGTTTTTGTTTTTTAAATGCTTCTTTGTAAAATTGTTACTTGCTATTCAAGCAGAAGACTAGAAAAACCAAGGCAGGAAACATAAGAGTAGATGAAAGGACAGTTTACTGAAAGACAAAGGAATGAACAAAATGGAAATTGTCTTTTACATTGTGGACAGGGCCAGTTTAAGGCCCAAGCAACACAAGCGGCTGCTAGGGGCACGAAGCTGCAAGAGGTGCTGAAGGCGTCCAAGTTGCAAAATTTGTGTACAAGATGTGTTATAATTAGTAGTAAAAACTGGTATGGCTGAAAGTATGTGGCAATACAAGCAATAAAACATTCGAGTAAATGTGGATCTGCAAATGAGATGATTGAGAGATAATCACAAATTTGAGGTTATGAGCTGCCACTGGCTTCAGACAGCATATTGTCCTGAAACTTCCTGGCAGATTAAAACTGTGTGCCGGACCGAGACTCAAACTCGGGACCTTTGCCTTTCGCAGGCAAGTGCTCTACCAACTGAGCTACCCAAGCACGACTCACGCCCCGTCCTCACAGCTCTACTTCTGCCAGTATCTCGTCTCCTACGTTCCAAACTTTACAGAAGCTCTCCTGCTAAACTTGTAGCACTAGCACTCCTGAAAGAAAGGATATGCGGAGACATGACTTAGCCACAGCCTGGGGGATGTTTCCAGAATGAGATTTTCACTCTGCAGCGGAGTGTGCGCTGATATAAAACTTCCTGGTAGATTAAAACTGTGTGCCAGACCAAGACTTGCCCGCGAAAGGCAAAGGTCCCGAGTTCGAGTCTCGGTCCGGCACACAGTTCTGTAAAGTTTGGAAGGTAGGAAATGAGGTACTGGCAGAAGTAGAGCTGTGAGGATGGGGTGTGAGTTGTGCTTGGGTAGCTCAGTTGGTAGAGCACTTGCCCACGAAAGGCAAAGGTCCCGAGTTCGAGTCTCAGTCCGGCACACAGTTTTAATCTGCCAGGAAGTTTCATATCAGAGCACACTCCGCTGCGGAGCTAAAATCTCATTCTGGAAGCATATTGTCCTAATTATAATAATGTAAACTTTTTGTTTAAGTTCCCATCTAATTAGGTTCAAATTTCAGGCAAGGCCTACCTTAATAAGAAATACAATACTACTTGAGAACATTACATTGTACATTTTACTGGCGAGTTTACTTCACACATAACATTCAATGTATGCAGTTGTAGAGTGTGTGGGTATTCTTGCTTTACACCTAGTGGAGAGTAGAATGAATCCACATTTATGATTGAAGTACAGTTTTATTACACATAATTCGAAACAGAATAACTGGAAGCACATAAGCAATATTGCCACTGACTAAGATAGAGTCGAAGTAGCTAGCTTGAAGAATGAATAGCTATTGATGGTGTTGCTGTTACTAGTCACCACAAACCCCCTCCCCTGTGGCAATGCGGAGAGCACAGGGGAGAATGAGAAGTGGAGACATGTTGTGCAATGGTAGGAGATAGGAGACAGCAGTCAGTTGAAAGTCAGTACAGTGATGTGAGCAGTCATGCCATTGCTGGTCCCGAGGGGAGGCGTGGCTGGACCCTGCTGGCAGAGGAGATGGTATAGTCTTGTTGCCAGCATGGCGAGTGAAGTGGGCAACCCACGCAGGACAAAGAAATCATCTGATCCCGATCCGGAAAGGGTTATGAGTTGAGATGAACGGAGACCGTAAAACAGCCATGGGCATCAATGGGCATGGAGATGTTGTTATCGGCACCAGTGGGAAGCTGGTAGGAACAGAGTAGGATGCGCTGCACGTGGTCAGGTTTTCAAGGGAGTTTGGGGATGTGTAAAGCACAAAGAGTGTGCCATTGTGCAGCTGGAGTAAGAGATCCTCAATGTACTAGGGCAAAATGTCGATACAGAAAGTGATGATGCTGGAAGGGGTGGGGGAGTTTGAGGAAGGCTGCAGATCTAGGCATTCAGAGAAGAAGTCGCCACTTGTGGGAAGCTCATCTAGGGTGGGGATGTGAGAAAGGATCCTTGCTTGTTCAGTGTCCATCCCAGAGTAACCCAGTTAAGTGAAACAGCTTGGTGTTTGCCTTACAGGTAACGTCCGTAGTACTGTTAGTCCAGCAGAGTACCCTGTGTGTCCTGAGTAAATGGGCTGCAAAGCCATGCAAACAGACTCATTGTGGAGCATAACAAACTCATGCTGGCTGAGGTCACTGTGTGAGAATACATGAGACATGGAGTGGGGAGGAGTAGAGACTCAAACTCTCTCCCCTTATCAGTGTGCAGGAGGGACAGCCGAAATGAGTCAGACTGGTATTGTTGGAGGCTTCCACAACTGAATCAGCTGAAATGTTCATTAGAGATACAGCTTCCACACATTTGCTGGTGCAGACGATCATGAAGAGGATGTACTTAAATCCATCCGAGGGGGGCAGAGGACTGACAAGGTCAAGATGGATGTGGTGAAACCTGCCTTTTGGGATCTCGAAATGCCTTAGAGGAGGTTGGACATGATGGCAAACTTGACTGCATTGGCAGGGTAAACACATGCAAGCCTAAGTGCGACAGTCTCTTTGAATTTCAGCCCAGACAAAATGCTTGGTTACCAGGCAAGCTGTAGCCATGATACTGGGGTATGCCAGTTCATGTACCGCCAAAAAAAGCTTAAGTCGAAGAGGTGCGGGGACCAGCAGACAGGTTGTACCTGTAGATGTGTAACACAACCAGTAAAGTAGAACAAAGGAGATGACATGATTCAGAAATGATTCAATGGTCAAAGAGGAAGAGGTATTCAAGTCTTGGATGTCTGGGTCCTGCACTTGCATGTGATCCACTTAATTTAAGTCGAGTGGGGAGCAGTACACACGCTACACATAGTCAGCCATGACATTGTTGGCACCTCTCATGTAGAAGACATTGGTGGTATATTGACAGATAACATCCGTGTGACAATGTCCTCTCACCCCTTTATGTCCTCACGGAAGTAATGGACAGCCTCATAGATTGCTAACAGTTCTCTATCAAAGGTAAGCCATTTGCGTTACAAGGAAGAAAGTCTTTTGGGAAAGAAATGGAGTGGCTATGAGGTGTCAACACATGTTGTTGCAGAACACTGCCAACTGGAGATTTTCTCATGTCCGTAGTGAAGGAGATGTGAGTGTCCACGGATTGGGTGCACGAGAGTGACAGCATTAGTAATAGTTGTCTTTGCAAGTCATGCTATCGGACCATTGTACCTTGCGTACGCCAGAGGTATCTTTACCAACAAGGGCATCAGTCAGGGGATCCTGAAGAAGCAACACGAGACATGTGAATTTGGAAAAAGTTCACCATATTAAGAAACTGCCTGAGATCACAATGCATTTTGGGTAGTTCATTAATAAAAGCCACATTGTCTGACATGGGAGGGACTTTGTCAGGGATGACAGTATTGCTGAGGAAGATAACGCTGTGGCGCTGAAGTTGTGACTTGTCGCAGTTAACCTCTACACTGTTACTTGAAAGAACTTTGAACACTTGGAATAAGCGTTGCTCATGCTCCTTGGCAGAGGTGGAGGGATGATATTATCATCTAAGTACGCTTAGCAAAATAATAACGAAAACATGATGAACTGTTGCCATGTTTGAACCAGGTTCTTCAGGGCATAGGGCATAAAGCAATACTCAGACAGGCTGAATGGTGTGATAATTGCAGTCTTTAAGATATTGTCTTTGTGAATCGGAGTCTGATGGTAAGCCTTGCGACAGTCAGTACCACTGAACTGAACCATTAGAACTACATGCCATGGAGCTGCTGCACAAAGTCTTGAGAGTGAGGTATTGGATAACTGTCCATAACAGCAAGTGTGTTGACTTTATGAGAGTCTCCACATAATCAAAAGTACTATCTTTCTTAGCAACCAAGCTGATTGGGGATGACCAGTTGCTGTCAGACAGGTGTATGATACCAGCATCTAAACGTTCTTGCACAGCGGGCTTTGCATAAAATAGTTTCTTAGCAGTAAGGTGTCTAGCTTTATAACAGATAGGGGGGCTTTACACAGTAGTCAACCTGGGGCAGACCCATTAGATATTGCAACAACATTTGTTTCATATGCGCCTGATGGGGTGGGGTGTGGTTGGGGGGGGGGGGGGGGAAGGGGGGGCGGAAGAGAAATTTCACAGTGAACACTGGGGAAATGAGACTCACTGACCTTGCATGTTTGTAGTGTGGCTGGTGAAGGAGATGCGGCAGGATAGTTGGCAGGACTCTCGTTGGAAGGCAACTGCAAAGCAGTGAGGTTGTCAACCGTGCAGAGATTACATACCAAGTTGTCTGATGTGTTGGTGATCAGCTGACGGAGGATGATGCTGTTGGCACTTAATGGATCTATGACTTGGTGTTGAGTTAAGAGGTTGTGGAGGGAGCTGACGTGAGAAGCCATTAGGTGAGTGCACTTGGAGGAAACTTGGATGAGAAGGTCACAGTGAGCCACACATGAGGTAGGGATAGAGGCGAAGCAACCAGGAATGTGTATCCCCAAGGTGTGGTGAAGCAAGGCAGCTGCATGAAGGTGTGCTGAGAGACCAAAATATCTAAGGAAATCAATCCTGAGGATCAGGCCATCAATGTCGGCAGTGAGGAAGGTCCAAAAGAATGGAAGCTTGGGCCTAAGCTAGAGCCAAAAGTCAGTGGTGCCATGGATGGTGATAAACTGTTGGTTGCTCATAGAACTGTAAATGACATTAGAAGGCTCAGAAGGGCGATGGAGGGAGTGGTAATACTTGAATCGGCATCCATGTCAACAGGGAACAGTGTATTACTAGCTTGATTGAGCACATGAAGTCTGCCGAAGAGTGAAGATGCAGGGAATGACGACTGATCTTGTTGGTGGTTTCCTGTTGCAGCAACGTGGAATGAGGCACTGAGACCAGTCCACTTGGCTTGTTTAGCTGCCATGCACAAGGAAGTTCACAGTTCCTTGCAGCAATGCTAAATGTCACGTGGAACCAGCATAGTGTGTAGATTGGGTGTGGAGCATGATGAGTGTTGCTCATGCCATCTGCTGTGCTGTGCTGGCTGCTAACAGTTTATTGCTTACCAGTAGAGGGAGTGGGATGGGGGCCCAGAGCCAATTGAACTAATGGCTTTTTCCCAGGTGGCAGCACAGTGCTGTCTAGTATCATGCACAATCTCTTATTCCCCCTGTCATATGGACGAGAGGAGGAGGGGATTGGTGAAGCACTGTTGTCAACTATGTTTGACATGGGGTGATTTGCAGAGGGCAGGAGCTGGTGATGACATATTATGTGGTACACTCAGGTGGTGAGGTGAAGTTTGGTGTCTGATAACACTTGTAGTTGCAGGTCCTAAGGTAACTTCACCAACCACAATGTCCACAAGGACACGTCTGGAGACACTTCTGGGTCGACAAGAGCGTGCAATATGTGGCAGAAATGTGATGGTGATTTGTTGCCCAGCTGCCCTTCATGTGTGATTTGATGAACTACATCCTCTGGCAAGTGAGACAGGCACTCAATAATAACGTCCTGTGTGCTGACATATTTAGGTGAGGCAGATGGCAAGATATAAGGTCAGTGTTTTCTTGCAAATGACTGATGAGGTACACAAATTTATCATAATTTTTGTGAATGCAGTGGATGCCCAATATGTTGTTGACCAGGAAAAAACAAGTCTTTGGGCTGTCACCAAGTAATTATGGTACTTCTGACATGCTCAGGTCACACCACGGAGCCATGTAGCAGAGGCATGGAAGCACTTTGTTGCGGCGAAGTGCAGTGAGCAGAGTGCAGCTGGAGTGGTGTTCAAGGTGCGGCATTGCCCGAGATCTCAGAGATGGTGCAGGACGGGGGAGGGAGGGGGGGGTTGTCCATATGACATGGCAGGTGTGGAAGGAGGGGGGAGGGCAAAGGGATGACAGGTGTAGCTGCAATGGCTGTAGCCGTTTGAAAACATAACTGTGAATGGACTGATCACTCAACAGAATGACGAAGTTCTTGCATGAAATGCTGATGACATACTGGTTGGAATGTTGGAAGTGAGTGATGTTCATGTTTGATTGGTGCAAGTCCTTGCGACAAACTGAAGGTGGCTCTATAGGATCTGGGGAAAGTGGCGTCCAGAATCAGCAGCATAGCATGGTGTTCCCACCATGGTGGCATTATCTCACAAGGGTTAAGTTCATGAATTGATGTGTTCAGCAGCAACACAAAATGATTTTGTGGCTGCAATTGCACAGATGGACATGGTCGCGTCACACACACACTACCTGGCATGAACGGTGTTGATGGAACATTGGTATTAAACTGGTCCATTGTTTGTAACTGTTTATGCCAATGACTCTCAAAGATAAATGGTGTTGAATGATGAAATAACAAAATCAATGGAAAAATGGGGTCACCAATGTGGGTATAAATGCACTACGCCCGACGTTGAATAGAATGAATCCACTCTTATTATTGAAGTACACTTTTATTAGATGTAACACAGAAAAATTGTAGACTTAAAGGATTGCCAACAATATTATGAAAAGGATAGATTGCTGCTCACTGTAAAGATAACACATTAAGTTGCACACTGGCACAATGAAAAGACTGTTACACAGTGAGCTTTCAGCCAGAACCTTCTCGAGAAAGGAAAATACGCACACACATTCTCACAAGCAAGCCAGAATCTGGGTGGAGGGGCTGGAGATATCAGTCATGTGAGTGTGTGTGTGTGTTTGTGTGTGTGTGTGTGGTGTTCTTGCTTGTTTCAATGTGTGTGTTTTTCTTTTTCTACCTGAAGAAGGCTTTGGCCGAAAGCTCAATGTGTAACAGTCCATTTGTTGTGCCTGTTTGCAACTCAATGTCATCTTTACGGTGAGTAGCAGTCTATACTTTTCATAATATTGTTGATATTCCAACATAAACTTTCCACTATTATACTTAAAGAACTCGATTACTAAACTAAAGATACAACAGAAATTTTATGTTTTCATTCCTTTCACTCAGTTCAATAGCTACTGTATTTTTTCAAAGCTAGGGCAATACTACGTGTCTAGTTCTTTCTGCTTTCACTAACGGGTTTTGAAAATCAAAGGAATTACCTTAAATGGAGATGAATTTTTTCTTCTTTCAATATTTAACATTGGAATAAGATTTAGAAATTTATTTCTACTACAGAGGAATGCCTGCTGGTTTCTGCAATCTCTAGATTTCTATTTAAGTCCAAGGAAAGGCAGCTAATGTCTGAGGGATGGGAAGGGCAGGTGCACCAAATGTAGCTTGTGTGGAAAAATGTTCTTGAACCAGCATTGCTGTGACTTAAAGGAATTGTACAGAGAGATATTAATAAGAGATGCATATTTATAAACAGTGAGTTCATAGTTGGTACACGAATTGCTTTTTTGTCAACTTTAATTGTACATTTTGATTTGATAAATTAGGATATTAGTTCTTTGTTAAAACAGTTGTAATAATAATTGATTTCTGTAGTTGGTGGCAGTGTTTCTGTGGGTAGATACCATCATGGTTCTACATTAAAACATCATATAAATTGACTTGGAAAACTGCTAAAAAATTATATTCACATTGTCATGTATACCAAATCAGCTGTTACTACTCTGTTGCGAGGGTCACATATTCGTCTACTACCCATCCCCAAACAAGCTGTTAGCGCCCTTCATTGCCTAAGCACACCGAAAGTGAAATGTAGTATATTTTAATTAATTCTAATTTTGAACACAACTTTTGAGGGAAAAATTAAGTGCATAGTAAAAGTCCACAGTGAAATGAAGGCCATGACTGTTTGTATCTAATACTTATACCATAATGTCACACAGTGATACTTATTGCATTAATAAATCTGGTTGTAAACATTTTATGGTCGAAATTTTCCAAGTAATATTGAACAAATTTAAAGAAATTCGTTGTATAATTATCCTCTTTTTATATTTGTTTTAACCAACCACAGTCACAAATACATGTCAAATGTGATTAGTGAAATGTTTTTTTCCAATTTCATATGTGTCCTGCCATGGATTTTCTACTGCCATATGCTGTTGAAACTCTGGTAAATGTTTTGAAATAAAGCCAAAACTGCCTATATGTCTGTTTAAATAATTTAATTAATGTTATTTTTTCTTAAGAATTTGGTGTTTATAGTGTGCTGTATAAATTTTCCAGTTTTTACCAAATTTGCTATACCTCACTCTGAAATTTTATATGTAGATTATATTGGTTACAACATTTCTATGTATTCGATTAGCTATATTCTTTAAGAAAAATGTCAGATGCAATTTCTTATTCCAGTCTTTATTGCAGAGAGCCAGTGTTTTGATAAAATGTGCATTTAATATAAAAGTTGTAAAAAAGAATGTGGCACATGTCATTTAAAAGGAAACAAAACATAAGCCATGTTTCATTAGACGTTAATCTTATGGATCATAGAGTGAAAGGATATAATAGTTTAGGTGACATAAGGCAGGTAACTATGCGAAGAGGGAAATTCTATTCAGGAATTTATTAAATTCACAAAGAGACACACAGATTGAGCAGCACTTACCTTCAGGGTGCACAACCTGTAGCGTAGCCTAAATATTCATAAAAGTAAATTTACAATACTTCCAACTTTTGAAACCACAGATTCCTTCTAATGGACAGAAAACTAGAAATATTTAGAGGGTGCTGGTGATGGTATGGCAGATTATTCAGAATTGTTAAGAAGGATGCACCATATCAGAGGAAGGAAGGTGGCATATATGAAGGAGAATGCAGCAAAGAGAGGTTTCGTCTTATATTGGATTCTAAGTAACCTGCGTCCCCTCTACAAACTACCCAAAGTATTTCATCTTTTTTGCCCTGAAGAAGGAACCTGTGATCCTGAAAGCTAGGAGTTCTATGATTTATTTTTATTTGTGACTTTGGGCATTGCATATTGGGAGTTGCTGATCTGAAGAAAAGTACTAGTTAGCCCAGCTCTCTTTTTGTCAGTTTTATAAATTCTGGTGTTTCATTTTGTGATGTGCTATTGATGTGAAAGTTCCTGTATTTCCTGTAAACCATTAAGTAGAATAGAATGCAAAGGGCTGCACAATAAGAGTTGCTCAGAGTTAAAAATGGCACATGAGTGTAAAAGTGGAGGAGGCCCCAGTAAAAGGAATACTGCTTTTATTTAGTGTTGAGAGCTGTAGGGGAGCAGCAGTGTTTTTACAGCAAGCATGAGCTATAAAGATATGAGAGGCTGATACTAGAGAAAAATGGAAAGAGGAGATATGCTGACAAACTTAGGACAATGTGTGTTAAGTGGGCATGGTGATTTAATCTGCCGGTTACTTGATACTTCACACACTAAAAAATGGAAAGTGTATTACATGTGATGCAACACACATTAGAGGAAGGAGAAGGAGCAATGTATGGTATGAAAAATAGGAAAGTGGAGATTGAATGTCATGTGTTGCTATACTGTGGCATTCGATGAGGGCAAATACCAGTAAAAATAGGTTTAACTTAAATGGGAGTTATAACTTAGAACTGTGTGTCAAACTGTAATATTTTGATTGTGGAGCCAAGCTCTGCCATCCAAGCCTTGCACAGCAAGTCAGCTCTTTGGCCTGCACATGCTAGCGGCTGTTCTTCATTCCTTCCAAATTCTGCTGTGAGACTGGCACCTTCGTGGGTCAATACGGTAGGCAGTTTGTCTTCTCTGTGGTCTCAGGAGTGTTACTGAAGAAGGAGTGGAGAGTAACGATCGGCAATTTGATACTGCCAGTTACTTCCTGGGACATTCTCATGGGGCTCAGTTCGTAGAGCCCAGTTCATAAAAGGCAGCTATCAAAATTCTTATTTGAGACCAGAACACAGTTGTGACTTCACACATATAATAATCTATTCCATAAATAATTGAAGGAAAGTGGAGATTGAATGTCATGTGTTGATATACTGGGGCATTTGATGAGGGCAAATACCAGTAAAAATAGTTTTAACTTATTTTGCAAAAACAGACATAATGTCTTGTGGGATACCAGCAATCACTGATTTTATAATGTTACTTAAAATCCGTCTTGATTGCAAAAAATTTTATTATTCATATGACCGGTTTCGGTTCATTCAGAACCATCTTCAGATCTGATGTTTCAGTTACAAGAGTAACCCGTCCAAATCCAGCAACTTTCACATGCTACGTCACATGCATGTGAAAGTTGCTGGATTTGGACGGGTTACTCTTGTAACTGAAACATCAGATCTGAAGATGGTTCTGAATGAACCGAAACCGGTCATATGAATAATAAAATTTTTTGCAATCAAGACGGATTTTAAGTAACATTATAGTTTTAACTTAAATGGGAGTTATAACTTAGAACTGTGTGTCAAACTGTGATATGTTGATTGTGGAGCCAAGCTCTACCATCCAAGCCATAGCCAGTCCCAAGCCACATTGAGAAAGGAGGAGGGGGAGGAGTAACACCTCGCTAAAAAAACCTTGGTTCACCAGGTCCTGGTGATAGTACCTTGTGAGGGCCCCTTGCCAGGGATACGGCAGCGAAGGCGGAGAAGATGGACTTCGGTACGGTGGAGCTGGCGGAAGAGGCAGCCTCTTGTCCAAGGCCAAAATGCACAGAGGGCACGACGGTTCCACATGTTATTGGCGGCACCCTGACAGCGTCTGCTCCACTTGTTAGTGGCGGCTGAATAAATAATAGTCCAGGCTAACAACCTGGTCTTACTTCGGGAATTCAGGGATGACCTTGGATTCCCTACTCTTTACAATTTACAGCTTCAAGTCGCAATATGGAAAGTTCGCACAATGGATGCTCTACCCCAGGTGGTAACTCTGATGAGGAATCCACCATTACATCATGTAATGCAAAGGGACCTAGGATTCTGGGGAGTCCCAACATTTGTGGTGAAGAAAAGATGAAATATATAGAAAAGCCTTCCAAGTTTCAGTTCAAGAAGAAGTACTACTTTGGAACCTTAAATGTAAATTCTCTTCTGAAAACTGGGAAACAGAAGGAATTAGAATTATTTCTGCAGAAGAACGATATAGAGATTATAGCAGTTCAGGAAACATGATTCTTAGATGAGGATGTAGTTGATACACAACATTATAGAATTTATAAAGGGAAACCACCAGTGAGAATAACGGAAAACATGTCGATGTTTGGAACAGCATTTTATGTAAACAAAAAGATGTGGATAGTGTAACAGAATTTAGCTCGAATTCAGAAAGGATATCCATGTTAACAATGAAGTGCAAGAATAAAAGTTACACCCTCATAAACTGTCATGCGATTATAAATGCTGACAACAAAAGAAATCTGGAGAAAGTAAATAAATTCTGGGACCTTTTAAACTATGAAATTTCTATCATACCTAAAAAGAACGTTAAAATACTTCTTGGTGACTTCAATGCGCACATTGGGAGGGAAAAGAAATTTAGAACTATTGTAGGTGAATATCCAGCACACTCAAGAACAAACAGAAATGGTGAAAGACTGATCAACATGTGTAAAATGTTCCAGTTAAAACAAATGTCCACACATTTCAGCAAACTGCCAAGAAAAGCCAAAACCTGGAGACATCCAAATCCAAACCTAAGTGAATTTCAACTGGATCACCTAGCCATATCTAAAAGGTACATCACGGAAATTATGAATGTTAAAATAGTCATAAATGGGGAATTTGATTCAGATCATTATCTCTCTAAGATTAAAATAAAATTTCTCTGATCTAAACTAAAAAAGGCAACCAAGAAAGTGATCAGATACAACACCACTACAGCGAATATTACTAAAGAGAATATAGAAAAATTTAGAGAAGAAATTGAGACAAGTAATGAAGGTGATTGGCATGAACTCCAGATGAAAATAACTCAAGCAGCAGAGAAAACTTTAGGATTAGCCAAGAATAAAAAGAAGACATGGTGAAATGAAGAGTGTGAAGAAGCAGAGCTCAAAAATGGAGAAAATGGAGATGTTTGAAAAAAGAGGAAGACCTTGAACAATTCAGACAACAAAGAAAAGAAACATCAAAAATAATCCGGAAAAATCAAAAGGAACTTTGAAAATTTTCAGCTTATTGAAATAGAAGAAAATTTCACCAAAAATAATTCTAGAAATTTTTACCAAACCTTTAAACACATACTTAAAGGATATCAGGCACCAAGTATTTGTTTCAAAGATGAAAATGGCAAAATAGGATTAAATAATAAAGAAAATTGTGAAATTTTAACAATTTTTTTTGAAAAGTTGTTAAACTGTCCAGTTCCAACAGATAAATTAGAATTTCCAGTGTCACCTCAAAATCTAGAGGAATATTTCCCGCCAACAGAGCTAGAAATTCATAAAGCCATCAAAACACTCAAAAACAATAAAGCAAGTGGTGAAGACTCCATTACAGCAGAATTATTGAAGTGGTCAGAACCAAAAATCATAAAGGATCTACAGCTGCTTTTTGAAACATTTGGCAGACTGAAAAGATTCCAGTTGAATGGAAAACAGCATTAATCCACCCACTGCATAAAAAGGGAGACAAACAAATTGTCAGTAATTACAGAGGAGTGTCACTTCTGCCAGCGGCATACAAAATATTATCAAAAATTCTCCTCAACAGAGTGGTAGATACTTTAGACAAACAACTAGGAGAATATCAGGGTGGTTTTCGAAAGGGAAGATCCTGTGCCAAACAAATTTTTAACTTAAAGTCAATAATTTGCCATAGAATGTTAACCAGCAAACCAATACTAGTGTCATTTATAGATTTCAAGAAAGCATTTGATTGTATAGACAGAGAAATGATAGATAAGGTCATTAGAGAATTTGGTGTTAAATTGAAACTAGCAAACATAATTCGTGAAACACTAACAGGTACAGTATCGAAAGTCAAATTTATGGGAGTAGTATCTCAGCCTTTTGAAATAAAAACTGGTGTTAGACAAGGCAATGGTTTATCACCTTTACTGTTTAACTGTGTTCTAGAAGAAACTGTAATGATCTGGAATTCGGAGCTAAAAAATCACAAAATTGAACCAATAACTCTGGCAAGGAAAACAAATGGAATTAAGGTAAACTGCTTGGCTTTTGCGGATGATTTTGCAATACTTTCAGAAAACCTGACACAAGCTGTTACTCAAATAAACATTCTGGAAAAATTAGCAAACAGAACTGGTCTCAAAATTTCAGCTGGAAAAATAAAATTCATGACAAATATAAAAAATGCACCAAAATACATGAGTTCATTAAATCACACCTTGCTGTACACAAACTATGTAAATGTGGAATTAAGGACAGCTCTCTGTCGTGGCTAATTTTTTGCATCTGTAACAAGAGAAAAATAGTAATTGTCACTTCACACAACCGATGAACAATCAGAAAAGGTGTCCCTCAAGTTTGTGGATATACGTTTTATCTCCATTCAAATTTACAGTTGTTATAGTCCCCTGGTAAATGGTTTTTCCATCCCATTGATTGCACTGCAGAAATTAACTCTTTCTGCTTCACATCACATTGATAGTTTACCCCTGCGGGGTCTTCTAAAATAAATCGACTCTATTTCTAGCCATCAGATATCTTCAGGAGGTGAAATATGTATTGCTGCCAATGGGTACATATAAAAATAAAAGGAACACACAACCTACCTTTGGAACTAATAGTTTGTTGGGAAGGAGAGAAGTATAGGTTGGGGAGGGTTACGGAGGATGGGCAGGTCACTCATTTGAAGAGACAATTACTTTTGTCTTCTATTACATAGTTATGAAGTAAGTCACTGTAAGATTCCTGCCTCTATTACCACATTTACTGTATTTGTGGATTAGCAGGGTAAGGGTTACTGAGTCTTTGTGATGGCACAGAGAGCTGCAATATCAGTCACCATAAGTACCCAGAAATAAATACAGGATGTTTACGTCTACCACATTTGTAGATATGATAGTTTTAATAATCAACTTTCTAAGAAATGCTGAATGTAAAAGTGGAAAAAACCATCCTAGCTTTCAGAACAGACTATTCCATCTGCAGGGAAACAGGAGGTTAGTTTAGGGAAGATCAGTGTTGAGAGGGATTCACTTGTTGTGGTATCAAGGAAATAACAAATAGTTCTGTTTACGATAGTTCTTTCTTCCTTTATATGTGTTTATTGACATTACTTAAGAGTAAGTACTGGCAAGCCATTCTGCCTTCTTGTAATTTTATAATTTTCTCATGTGACTTTTCCTTTTGATAATATTAATAATAGTGTTGATGATTTCCATGAGTGAACTGCTCATATCAGTGTAGGCCATATTAGTGTCTTAATTTGTATGTAAAGCATTGTGTCTACCACATCTAATTTATTTCCTGATTTGCTTTGTCTTTCCTGTCAATAGCCATGGGAAGCCATGGGAACCTTCTGTTCTTAATTCTTAAACAATTCTGTTTCCTTCAACCTTTTTCTCTACTTTTCTTGCTTCATTGCATTCCTTGTACCTTTATTTTGCAATAATTTCATTTTGGTGTTCTTTTATGTATTTGTTATCCAAGAAGGATATAAAATATATAGTTGCTGCATAATGTCTAGCAGCAGTTCTCCGAAAGCCACCGCTAATGGTCAGCAAGTATCACTCATATTTTCTTTTATTTTAGTAGCACTCAGTCTATACATTGTAATGCAACAGTTCTCACCTTTAACAACTAAGCTCACAAACAGAAGCCTGAGGCATAAAATATGGTGAAGCAGCTAAGTAGGGAATGAAAATTTTGTGGTCATGAAACAGTAGAGAACACTTATGTATGGAGGACATAAACAGGACACATTTGCTTTCAAAGGGTGCAACTTCAGCTGTCGTAATAGTGTGTATGAGACAGGATGTCACACGTGATCCGTGTGCAACTTTTGCAGTTAAATGTGCAAAACATATTTTATTTTGAGTCCTTTTTCTGATATTCTCTTATATGTGGTGCACATTTTATGTTGTAAAAAGAATATACCTATAGCTATTAGAAGTAACACACTTGTTAAAGTCACTAGTTTTGTCTGATTTCATCATTATTGGCACTTCTCCCCAAAAGCAGATTATTTGTCAAATACTTTTTATGTATTTGAGGATTCTCCTCCAACTATTCACAAGAATGACTGCACACAGTCTAGGAATTCTGTTGTAGGGGAACATGGTGATATATTGTAAATGATTTTTTGTTGTGTATTTCATCCTCAGGTCATACAACAGGTATCTGTACGAGTTTCATCTTCTTTGCTAGTCACCGTCAGATAACTTGAATGTTACATAGTAATGGATTCAAGTACAACTGAACAGGTCAGGAGAAATGTTCACACTGTCCATTACATCATGACTGACTCTGTATTCTGTTCAGTTGTACTTTGATGACTTGCTAAGTAGTTGAAATGGCTAATGATACCATTTGTGTAACGTGAGACTGAATTTAAAGTAAAAAGAATTATTAATCACCCCACTTCTCTGTTGTTAAAATATGTTCCTTATGCCTCAATTTTTTTATTAGTTCTCAGGAATACCAAGTCTAGTGACAACATAAAATTACTTAAAAATTACTT
This sequence comes from Schistocerca cancellata, assembly GCF_023864275.1. Lineage (NCBI taxonomy): Eukaryota > Metazoa > Arthropoda > Insecta > Orthoptera > Acrididae > Schistocerca > Schistocerca cancellata. Next base: position 1,128,983,092 of record NC_064626.1, on the reverse strand, counting down.
GAAAGTAGCACTAAGGAGCATGTTAATTAATCAGACATGTTTATTTTCTTTCATTTATATAAAAATTTAAGTATTCATAATTTGATAATCACTGTATGTCTTCTTTTACCAGTAGAGCATGCTGTGAACTGATTTCATTCCATTTCAAGTTTTTAGCAAAACAGCACTCTTCTTGAATTCATTATCGTCAGCCAATAAACAGGCCATAAATACATGGAACTTTTGTGATTGCAGATGGCTTATGAACTGTATAATAAATAACTATCAAAACCTAAATGCTCGTGTTGAGAGAGATGTCACAGAACAAAAAATGCTAGATGATGAAGCAAAGAAAGAAAGGCTGCAAAGAGTACAGAAACTAAGACAAGAAAGAGGAGAAATAGCAAATGAGAATGGAGGACTTGATGTAAATCATCAGGAGCATCAGTCCAGTGATGGTGATGTGGCCACAGAAAATCCATTCCGTCCAATCTCTCAAGTTGTGGTGAGTTGGCCTTCGTGTTCCATTAAGCCTCTTCAGATCATGTTATGTATTATTAACTCAATTGCTTTGCTCACTGCATGAACAGTTTCCTGATCATTATTTCATTACTAAATTTCCATTGTGTTTCTAGATCCTAATTTTATTCTGAAGTTTCTATTGTTTTTCTAACTCCTTATTTTATAACTAAATTTCTATTGTGGACAACGTTCTCATTATTTCAGATGTTTTCTTGTGGCAAATACTTGTGTCTACTCTGTAATAGATGATGAAATAAAGAATATATGGTGCACATTTCTTTGTATAGCTAATAATTTTACTCTTTTGTAAATCTGATGTTTCCTTTGACAAAAATGTGTGATTTTTTAAATACTGGATACACATTACATTTCTTTCACCAGTTTTTCTACTCGTTTTAAGTTTTGACTGTTTTCCAAGTTTTCATTGCTAACATACTGTCTCCTTATTGTATACAATATACATTTTTTGAATAGGAATATTTCTATATAAAATTTTGTACTGTTTCAGTGTGGCTAACAACAAAGTACACTACACCACTGCTTTAATATTAATTGCAAAAGTATGTGCATTTCAATTTTTAGAATTGTTCTGCGAAAAGCCTATTCAGAACTGCTGGACTTTGTGGTAATTTCAGATTCTCTTCATCACAAGTCCTGATATTTGTACTACCATATTTCTTTTCTTGAATTACTTAAAAGATGTGGAGTATTTCTATGAAGAACCAGTTAGCAGTTATATGTTTTACTTGCAAGACTTGTGATATAGCAGTTTTTGTGTATTGCTAGTAGTATAAAGATTAATTAATTAATTGCCATTCTGTCATAAGAATATAAAGATTCTTACAACAATTGTCAGCAGTTACATTGATTGATAGAATGCTCACCATTTTACTTCTTGTCCTTCTTTCAGTTGTGTTCCAAATATGACACATTTTAAAACTTATTTATAGGCCATCTGGGGGAATCCTTTGTATCCATTCAACATCTAAAACCTCTTGTCTAGTTCACATTCATTGATGACATTTTCATGGTCTGGACTCACAGCAAGGACAACATTTGCTCTTTCCTCCATACCCTCAATACCTACTCCCAAATCCACTCCACCTGATTGTTCTCACTTCATCAAGCCATATTCATAGTTGTTGCTTTCCACCTCTCAGATGGCTCCATAAATATTTCTGATCATATCAAGTGTGCCAACCACTTATAGTGCCTCCACTTTGACAGCTGTCATCTATTCCACGTCAAAAAATCTCTTCCTTACAGCTTCACCATCTGTGGACACCACATCTGCATTGGAAATTAGGAGCTCTCCAGTATCACCATGTCCTCAACAGGACTACACCTACCTCATGTCATGGATATCCTATCCAAAATCCTGCCCACATCCCCTGAAGTAGTGTCCCGTCACCAACCAAACCTTCAGAATGTCCTTGTCCAGCCCTATTCCAATCCTACTCTCAATCCTGCACCCCATGGGTCATTCCCTTGTGATCAGCCCAGTTGCAAGACCTATCCCATATACAACCCACCACCTCCCACTGCAGTCCATCCACAGGTATTTCTTACCCAGTAAAAGGCAGAGCCACATGTGAAACCAGCCATGATCAGCTATACTGCAGTTACTGTACAGCATTCTATGTGGGCATGAATGGTCATCACCAAATTGTGGCAAACTGCTGACTTGACCATTCTGTTGCCAAATATGGGTACTAAAAGAAATCTACTAAGTTACAGTTACACAATAAATCACACACATCTAAAGCTGTAAAAACAAAATATTGGGTTGGTGTATAAGTTTTTAGTGTTTTTCCATTAGTTTAATAAATACAACACATACCTATAACAGAGATTTTAGTCATCAATAATCTATTCTCCTTCACTATTTACAACAGTCGCCCAATGCTGGAGTAACTTTCCAAAAAAGGTTCAAATGGCTCTGAGCACTATGGGACTTAACTACTGGGGTCATTAGTCCCCTAGAACTTAGAACTACTTAAACCTAACTAACCTAAAGACATCATATACATCTATGCCTGAGGCAGGATTCGAACCTGCAACCATAGCGGTCGTGCAGTTCCAGACTGTAGTGCCTAGAACCGCTTGGCCACCCCGGCCGGCAGTAACTTTTCAATCCATGACTGTAGAAATGACATGGTTAGGCAAAGAATTTGTTGAGCAATGTTCAGAATGCATTTTCATCTGAAAAGAAAGTTCTCTGAATGTTTTTTGATTGAGAGCAGAAAAGGTGAAAATCTGAGGGCACACGATAAGGTGAATAAGGTGGACGCAGAATGACTTCCCGACTTGAGTCCTGTATAGTGAGTTTTGTCAGTCTAGCAGAATGTGGGCAGACATTGTCGTGGAGTAGCATCACTTCATGCACTCTTCCTGGCCATTGTTCTTGGATGATATCTGCAAGACATCTCAGTCATTAAAATATATGTCAGCAGTGATGGTTACAGCTTGGGGAAGCAATTAGTAGTACACCACACCATTGCTTTCCCACCAGACAAATAATATTATGTTTTGTGGATATGTGCATGTCTTTGTATGAGGAGTTGCTGCTTTGTTTGGGGTCAACCAGTCCTTTCTTTTCCTTATGTTAGCATAAAGACACCATTTCTTATCACCAGTTATGACACAGGGTAGGAATTGTTGGTGTTCACAAGCCAATTGATGACGACCAAGCAGAGATGTACTTATGGCCACCCGCTGATTTTTGTGATTGTGGCTTAGAGCATGGGTAATCCATTCACTTGGTATTTGGACCTTCCCCATTGCATGCAAATGTCACACAATGGTGTAATGATCACAGTTTCACAGTTCATCACATTTGCCAGTTTTCAAGTAGGATATCAAAAAAGTCGAAAGAAGGGCAGCTCATTTTGTATTATTGTGGACAGGGGGTAGAGTGCCATGGGCATAATATGTGAACTGGGGGGGGGGGGGGGCAACTAATAAAACAGACATTTTTCATTGCAGCAGGGTCTTCTTGTGGAATTTCAGTCACCAGGTTTCTTCTCCAATGCAAAAATATTGTAGCCATGCCCTCTTACATAGTAGGCAACTGATGACCTCAGAAGTTAAGTCGCATAGTGCTCTGAACCATTTGAACCCTCTTACATAGAGAGAAATTATCCTCATAATAAAATAAGAGAAATCAGAGCTCACACAGAAAGATTGAAGTGTTTGTTTGTCCTGCACACTATTTGAGAGTGGAATGGTAGAGAAATAGCTTGTAGGTGATTTGATGAACCCTCTGCTAGGCACTTAATTGTGAATTGCAGAGTTATCATGTAGATGTTGATATAGATGTCACACACTGAACACAAATTATTTTAACAGCTGCTTCACAATGTGGGCTGTTTGGATACTACTTTCCAGCACAAGTTTCTCTAACTAAGAAGACGGGCATTGTCACTCCAACATATCTACATCTACATCTGCACTCTGCAAACCACTGTGGTGTGCATGGCAGAGGGTTCGTCCCATTGTACCAGTTCTTAGGGTTTCTTTCTGTTCTGTTCATGTATGGAGCATGGGAAGAATGATTGTTTGAATGTCTCTGTGTGTGCAGTAATTATTCCAGTTTTATTCTAATGACCCCTATGTGAGTGAGACATAGGAGGGGTTGCAGCGTACTCCTAGAGTCATCATTTAAAGCTGGTTCATCAAACTTTGTTAACAGACTTTCTCTGGATAGTATATGTAGATCTTCAAGTTCCTTCAATATCTCTGTGACACTCTTTCACGGATCAGACAAACCTGTGACCATTCGTGCTGCCCTTCTGTGCATACATTCAATATCTCCTGTTAGTCCTATCTAGTATTGGTCCCACACACTTGAGCAGTATTCTAGAATTGGTCACACAAGTGATATGTAAACAATTTTCTTTGTAGATTGATTGCACTTCCCTGTATTTTACCAATAAACCAAAGTTTACTACCTGTTTTACCCAAGAATGAACCTACATGATCGTTCCATTTCATTTCCCTACAAAGTGTTACACCCAGTTATTTGTGTGAGTAGGCCAATTCCAACAGTGACTCATTGATATTATAGTCACAGGATATATGTTTGTTTTTCATTTTGTGGAGTGCAAAATTTTACATCTCTGAACATTTAAAGCTAGTTGCCAATTTCTGCACCACTTTGGAATCTCATCAAGATCTGGCTGAATATTTATACAGCTTTTTTCAGATAGTTTTTCATTATAGATAGCTGTATCATCTGCTAAAAGCCTGATTTTACTATTAATATTGTCCGCAAGGTCATTAATAAACAACATAAACAACAAGTTTCCCAACACACTTCACTGGCACACCTGAAGCTACCTCTACATCTGATGATGACTCGCCATACAATATAACATGCTGCCCCCTCTCTACCAAAAAGTCCTCAATCCAGTCACAAATTTCACTTGATACCCCATATGATTGTACTTTTGACAATAAGAGTAGGTGTGGTACTGAGTTAAATGAAATGCAGTATCTTCCTTTCAGTGTGTCATGTGAGAAAAGTGCAAGTTGGGTTTCACATGATCGATGTTTTCGAAATCCGTGCTGGTTGGCATCTTGCACTTTTGTAATCTCCCTGGTTTAAACCTCCACTCACTAACTTTTTCCCATTGCCTTACTTTACCTTTTCCCTTCTCTCTTTTGTCCATACCACTCCATCCAGATCACGCACTTTCTTCTCCCACTACTCTTCCCCTCCCCACTCGCCCAAGTGGGCATTCTCACTCTCCCTCTTCCTCTCCCTCTGTCCATCTTCCTCTGTTTTCTCACTCTCCTCTCTCCCCTTTTCATCCCTTCTCTCTTTCCCTCACCATCTTCACCTTTCTCTCCTCCCCCCCTCCCCCCCTCTCAGTTCCCTTCCTCTCCCACTTCCAACATCTCTTTTCTCATCTTGTCGTGTGACTGTGAAGTTATCTGTCCAGGGATCTGCCTCTTTCCTGCTACTCCCTCCTTGTGACCTTATTTCCATCCATGCATCCTTCCCCCCCCCCCCTCCTCCCTTCCACTTCCATAAGCTCAGGCAACTGTTTTCACTAATGAAGTATCAATAATTAGTCTTGCCATGGCCACTGAAGTATGTGTTTGAGGGTCTGTGTGGTTTTGTGTTTGAGTATGAGTGTATTGCTGGAAAAAGAGATAGTGCTTGAAAACTAGTGTGAATGCTGTTTTCTGTTATGTGTTACTGTACCCCATGCCTCGATTTGCTGTAGATGAGTGGTTGTCTTTCCTTTATTTTACTTATTTTGGAACTCCTTCAATTCAACTATTTTTATTCTTCATTTGAAAAAAGTACAGAACTTTCAATTAAATTACAGTTGGCATTGCTTATTATCAAGAACCAGATAACAACAGATTGGTACAGTTCAACAAAACTGGTTTGCATAGTCACTGTCACTTGTACTCCATGTAACAAGTAACACAGCTCATATCCATAATGAAAAACCAGTTGGAATTTACATCACACAGGCAACTTAAATTTAGTAATGTAATTTCAGGCTGAATGTAAATAATTTAGGACTAAAGGATTCCACACACTGAATAGCTATTTGGCGAGTACACTCCTTTACTAGCAATCATTTATAGACAGCATAAATTGCTGTTTTTTTAATTGAAAAAAAGTGGAAAAAGGAAATAATGTAAAATTTGCTATGAACACACTGTGGGAAGCAGCACAGTGCTTCAAGGTGACCAACTATGAAGTGGTGAAGTGAAAGTCTGAGGTTCAGCACTGACTAGCTTAAGATCATATAGGAAACTGCTAACTATGAGGTGCATTCAAGTTCTAAGGCCTCCGATTTTTTTCTAATTAACTACTCACCCGAAATCGATGAAACTGGTGTTACTTCTCGACGTAATTGCCCTGCAGACGTACACATTTTTCACAACGCTGACGCCATGATTCCATGGCAACGGCGAAGGCTTCTTTAGGAGTCTGTTTTGACCACTGGAAAATCGCTGAGGCAATAGCAGCACGGCTGGTGAATGTGCAGCCACGGAGAGTGTCTTTCATTGTTGGAAAAAGCCAAAAGTCACTAGGAGCCAAATCAGGTGAGTAGGGAGCATGAGGAATCACTTCAAAGTTGTTATCACGAAGAAACTGTTGCGTAACGTTAGCTCGATGTGCGGGTGCGTTGTCTCGGTGAAACAGCACACGCGCAGCCCTTCCCGGACGTTTTTGTTGCAGTGCAGGAAGGAATTTGTTCTTCAAAACATTTTCGTAGGATGCACCTGTTACCGTAGTGCCCTTTGGAATGCAATGGGTAAGGATTACGCCCTCGCTGTCCCAGAACATGGACACCATCATTTTTTCAGCACTGGCGGTTACCCGGAACTTTTTTTGGTGGCGGTGAATCTGTGTGCTTCCATTGAGCTGACTGGCGCTTTGTTTCTGGATTGAAAAATGGCATCCACGTCTCATCCATTGTCACAACCGACGAAAAGAAAGTCCCATTATGCTGTCGTTGCGTGTCAACATTGCTTGGCAACATGCCACACGGGCAACCATGTGGTCGTCCGTCAGCATTCGTGGCACCCACCTGGATGACACTTTTCGCATTTTCAGGTCGTCATGCAGGATTTTGTGCACAGAACCCACAGAAATGCCAACTCTGGAGGCGATCTGTTCAACAGTCATTCAGCGATCCCCCAAAACAAGTCTCTCCACTTTCTCGATCATGTCGTCAGACCGGCTTGTGCGAGCCCGAGGTTGTTTTGGTTTGTTGTCACACGATGTTCTGCCTTCATTAAACTGTCGCACCCTTGAACGCACTTTCGACACATCCATAACTCCATCACCACATGTCTCCTTCAACTGTCGATGAATTTCAATTGGTTTCACACCACGCAAATTCAGAAAACGTATGATTGCACGCTGTTCAAGTAAGGAAAATGTCGACATTTTAAGTACTTAAAACAGTTCTCATTCTCGCCGCTGGTGGTAAAATTCCATCTGCCGTATGGTGCTGCCATCTCTGGGAGCTGCCATCTCTGGGACGTATTGACAATGAACGCGGCCTCATTTTAAAACAATACGCATGTTTCTATCTCTTTCCAGTCCGGAGAAAAAAAATCAGAGGCCTTAGAACTTGAATGCACATCGTATAAATAAATGTGGCATTTCCATGCCTATAATTACACTGACTAAACTAGAGGTTGGTTGGAGTCCTTCACTCACTTCAATGTCATCTCTACTTGTGATGTTCTTGCAAATTTTTAAATGTGTACCGTAGATCTTTGCTCAGAAATCTCTCTACTCTCGTTTCCTTTCTCCCTGTCTCTCATTATTCGTAATGGTTTCAGCTTTTTATGTTTTTATTTCACTCCTTGCATACATCTGTCCTGGAACTTTAATAATACTGCAGATTATTTTTGTGTTTTCTTTTGTATGTAATTCAACTTGCAAGATTTTTTTTTAATTTTAGTATTAGGTATTTGACCTTTTTCTGTAGTTATATGTTTCCCTTGCTCCCATTAAGTTCATGGTCATTCTGTACTTCAGGTTAGTGATCAAGAATTAATGCTTTGCATTTAGTGTGCCCAATTGTTTCACTGCCAAATGAAGTGAAGCTTGTGAAGAGCGTGCCCGGTTTGTGCTACATGAAGTCCCTAATCCAAATCAGCATCTCACAATGCATAGAAATAATAGTCAAAATATAATCTCACCTAAATCAAGTACCAACGGCAAAATCAATTTCCTCATTTTTATTGTTTATTTAACATAATATGGTCAGAGATGGATAGTTAAATTAGCGGTCATGCTATACAAAAAGATTTGTAAAATGAGTTATACATCTAAATTACACGTGTGTGGCTACTCAGCAAATCACACTTAAATGCCTGGCAGAGGTTTCATCAAACCACCTTCACAATAATTCTCTGTTATTCTGCTCTTGAACAGTGCATGGAAAAAACAAACAACTGTATCTTTCAGTGATAGCTCTGATTTCCCTTATTTTATTATGATGATCATTTCTCCCTTAGTAGGTCGGTATCAACAAAATATTTTCACATTCGGAGGAGAAGTCTGGTGATTGAAATTTTGTGAGAAGATCCCACCGCAATAAGAAATGCCTTTGTTTTTATTAAGTCCACTCCAAGTACTGTATCATGTCTGTGAGTCTGTGACACACCCCCCCCCCCCCTGTTTCTTAATAATACAAAATTAACTGCCCTTTTTGAACATTCTTGATGTACTCTGTTAATCCTATCTGGTAGGGATCCCACACTGTGCAGCAGTACTCTATAAGAGGATGGACACGTGTAGTTAGGCAGTCTCCTTAGTAAATCTGTTGCATCTTTTAAGCGCTCTGCCAGTAAAACACAGTCTTTGGTTCACTTTCTCCACAACATTTTCTGTGTGTTCTTTCAATTTAAGTTGTTTTTAATTGTAATTCCAAGTTATTTAGCTGAATTTACAGTCTTTGAATTTGATTGATTTATCAGGTAACCAAAGTTTAACGTATTCCTTTTAGCACTCGTGTGGAGGATGACCTCACACTTTTCATTATTTAGGGTCAATTGCCAATTTTTGCACCCTACTGGTATCTTATCTAAATTGTTTTGCAGTTTATTTTGGTCTTATGAGACTTTATTATATGATAAATGACAGGATCATCTGCAAACAACCAAAGACAGCTGCTCAGATTGTCTCCTAAATTGTTTATATAGATAAGGAACAACAGAGGGCCTATAACACTATCTTGGAGAATGACAGAAATCACTTCTGTTTTACTCACTGACTTTCTGTCAGGTATTATGAACTGTGAGCTCTCTGACAGGAAATCACAAATTTAATCACATAACTGAGACGATATTCCACAAGCACACAATTTGATTACAAGCTGCTTGTGATATATGGTGTCAAAAGCTTTGTCAAAATGTAGAAATACAGAATCAATTTGGAATCCCTTGTCAATAGCACTCAACACTTTGTGTGAGTAAAAGAGCTAGTTGTGTCTCACAAGAATGATGTTTTCTAAATCAATGTTGACTGTGTGTTTGTAGACCATTCTCTTTAAGGTAATTCATAATATTTGAACACAATATACACTCCTGGAAATTGAAATAAGAACACCGTGAATTCATTGTCCCAGGAAGGGGAAACTTTATTGACACATTCCTGGGGTCAGATACATCACATGATCACACTGACGGAACCACAGGCACATAGACACAGGCAACAGAGCATGCACAATGTCGGCACTAGTACAGTGTATATCCACCTTTCGCAGCAATGCAGGCTGCTATTCTCCCATGGAGACGATCGTAGAGATGCTGGATGTAGTCCTGTGGAACGGCTTGCCATGCCATTTCCACCTGGTGCCTCAGTAGGACCAGCGTTCGTGCTGGACGTGCAGACCGCGTGAGACGACGCTTCATCCAGTCCCAAACATGCTCAATGGGGGACAGATCCGGAGATCTTGCTGGCCAGGGTAGTTGACTTACACCTTCTAGAGCACGTTGGGTGGCACGGGATACATGCGGACGTGCATTGTCCTGTTGGAACAGCAAGTTCCCTTGCCGGTCTAGGAATGGTAGAACGATGGGTTCGATGACAGTTTGGATGTACCGTGCACTATTCAGTGTCCCCTCGACGATCACCAGTGGTGTACGGCCAGTGTAGGAGATCGCTCCCCACACCATGATGCCGGGTGTTGGCCCTGTGTGCCTCGGTCGTATGCAGTCCTGATTGTGGCGCTCACCTGCACGGCGCCAAACACGCATACGACCATCATTGGCACCAAGGCAGAAGCGACTCTCATCGCTGAAGACGACACGTCTCCATTCGTCCCTCCATTCACGCCTGTCGCGACACCACTGGAGGTGGGCTGCACGATGTTGGGGCGTGAGCGGAAGACGGCCTAACGGTGTGCGGGACCGTAGCCCAGCTTCATGGAGACGGTTGCGAATGGTCCTCACCGATACCCCAGGAGCAACAGTGTCCCTAATTTGCTGGGAAGTGGCGGTGCGGTCCCCTACGGCACTGCGTAGGATCCTACGGTCTTGGCGTGCATCCGTGCGTCGCTGCGGTCCGGTCCCAGGTCGACGGGCACGTGCACCTTCCGCCGACCACTGGCGACAACATCGATGTACTGTGGAGACCTCACGCCCCACGTGTTGAGCAATTCGGCGGTACGTCCACCCGGCCTCCCGCATGCCTACTATATGCCCTCGCTCAAAGTCCGTCAACTGCACATACGGTTCACGTCCACGCTGTCGCGGCATGCTACCAGTGTTAAAGACTGCGATGGAGCTCCGTATGCCACGGCAAACTGGCTGACACTGACGGCGGCGGTGCACAAATGCTGCGCAGCTAGCGCCATTCGACGGCCAACACCGCGGTTCCTGGTGTGTCCGCTGTGCCGTGCGTGTGATCATTGCTTGTACAGCCCTCTCGCAGTGTCCGGAGCAAGTATGGTGGGTCTGACACACCGGTGTCAATGTGTTCTTTTTTCCATTTCCAGGAGTGTATGTTCCAGAATCCTGCTGCATATCAATGTTAATGATATGGGCCTGTAATGTAGTGGATTACTTCTAATGCTTTTCTTGAATATTGGTGCAACGTGTGCATCTTTCCAGTCATTGGGTATTGATCTTTCGTCAAGCGAATGGCTGTATATGATTGTTAACTATGAAGCTATTGCATCAGCATACTCTGAAAGGAACATAATTGGTGTACATTCTGGACTGGAAGACTTGCTTTATTACGTAATTTAAACTGCTTCTCTATTCTGAGGATATCTTCTTCTAAGTTATTCATGTAGGCAGTTGCTCTTCATTTAAATTCAGGAATATCTGCTTCATCTTCTTTAGTGAAGGAATTTTGGAAGGCTGTGTTTAGTAACTCTGTTTAGCAGCACTATCATAATGAATTTCCATTGCTGTTGTGCAGAGAAGACAAAGATTGTGTCTTGCCGCTAGCATACTTTACATACGACCAGAACCTCCTAGCAGTGGTAGCATTATCAAAGGTGAAAAATAAAAAGCAGCTGGATTTAACTGCTTTAAGTGATTGTTCTCAGTTTTAATATCTAAACTCATAGATTTTACTTTACTACCCTTAAAAACAAAACTATAATGTAATTAAAATTATCTGTTAGCTGACATGTCACACCTCAGAACATAATGTCTCCAGTCAGGAAGGACTCTCAGCATCATACACAAACTGTCTGCCATTGCCAGTATGCCATAGTCTATTAGTCTTCACTGAGGTGCACCTGGCAGTCAGTGTAATACTGCTGTAGTGCATAATAAACATAATAAAACTAGTACTTTCAGTGAGAGAGTAAAAAGAGAAATTATTTTCCTGCTACCAGAGTTTCGCAATTTTTAAATGTGAATCTCTCAGTTTGATGCTTTCTTCATCTCTTCCTATCCCTGTACTAATCTCTGTCTATAAACTGGTTTGAATATTCTATGCTTTGTCTGTACTAAAATTTTCACATCTTCTGCTACTTCTAGAATTAACAACTCCCAGAGGCTGTCCCACTAACATGGCTCTCTAACCTGTGTTTTACATAGATTCTTGCCCACTCATCCATTTTGGTGCATCTTAATTTCTTACCTTACCAGTATACTTACTTTTTAATGTTTAACATTCTTCAGTAGCACGATATTTCACACACTTCCATTCTCTTTGTCTCTAAATTTTCCAGTGCACGTGTCTTACTCCCATACAATGATATGTTCCAAACATGCACTTTACGGGACTTCTTCATTAATTCCATATCAGTTTTTACTAACAGAGGACCTCATTTATCAAATAAAGTTTTCTTTGCTTGCACATGTGTATTTCTCATACCTTTTTTTTTTTTTTTTTTTGCTTCAGCCATCCTATGTTACCTTACTTTGTAGATAGCAGAATTCTTTATTCTTGTACTACTATGTTGTTCTAAATTTTTATATTAAACTAGTCACTGTTCTTTCTTCATCACATTCATCTAAGCTTTGATTCCATTAAACCCTGTTCTGAGCTAAATACATAGCCAATTTTGCTCAACAGATTGTCTATGTCTATCTTACTTTTGACCAGAAAAGCAGAATGGCTGTCCTGTCTGTGAAGGTTAGAAATTGAATCTGTTTACTATCACATTTGATGACAGTTCTAAGGTTAAAAGCCTAAAACAGTTTCTCTTTGCCAATTGGTTTATGTAGTTGTTAGAATAAAGTAAATTATTGATTTTATTTTCCAGGCCATCGATGCAGAGGATGCAGCAAAGAAAGATACTCTAGAGTTGGTTCATGACACAGGATATCCTAATGTGCTGCCTGAGACTGGCAACTCAAAAAGATTTGTAAAACGAGTTAGCAATGGTAGCATTAGTTTTGCAGAAGATAACTCACTGTTTAGCAAAATACGCACTTCTTTGGATACCACAGTCCACAAGGCAGTTAAAGCAACAGCCTCGGCTTCAGAAATTGTTGGAGGTAAGTTGCCAATAAATATTCAAACAATTTACAGGAATGCAACAGAATAGTTTCTTTGACAACTGACAGTATTTTGATGGGCACACAGCCCATCATTTTCTTGGAACAAATACAATGACAGAATGCTCTGCAGGAAAATTTAAAATCTCATTTTGCCCCCCTCCCACACACCATAAGCAAGTAGTACCACCACACAACCAAAGATGATCAGTATCAGAAGTTATCAATAGTGACTATTAGTTATCAACAGGTGAGCAGGTAGCATTAACCATGTATCACTGTTGTTTGACCAGTGAGAAAGCAGGATTCCAAGCAGAAATTACGGGAGAAGCTCCATCTCTATTTATAAGGCAGTTTGCTAATTTAATCACATGGCCAGTACCAAGGCAGTGTTTTGTAACAGCAGATCTCCTCAGACATTGTAAGTGTGTGTGACACTTATGCTCAGTACACTGGTTGTCCACAGGCCTGATAGTCTGCCCAATGTATAATGTATATGTATAATCTAATCTAAACAGGCCCAACTGCAAGACGTACATTAGAGACCTGGCATATGTAAACTGAGTACATCCTTTGCAGTCCATAAAAGGGTTCTAATCTTAGATGGTGCTCAAAAAATACAGTTCACACCATGCTTTTGCAGATTATGACCAATCTTGTTGGAAATGCTAACTGTATAAGGCAAAAAGGCTGTAGACTTAGGTGCCTTGCTTTAATCTGTCTTTCATTATAACCATTCTGGTAAAGGTGATTTTGAAGTGAGTCAACTCAGCTGACAAACTTTCATGGTCTGAGGTGACGTGATATGTACGAACCAAGTATGAAGTATTCCTTCACACTGTGCTGGACGGCGACAACTACTAGTCTGAAGTTACAAATAGATGTGCATTGGCTTCCTGTAAATGGTATGTTCTACTGTACCATCTTCCTTCTTCTTGACGAACACATCAAGGAAGGGGAGGCAGCCATCATTTTCCGTGAGCTTTATGAAGCAGATATTCGGGTGAATTTAATTCAGATGTTCCAAAAAGCTGTTTAAATTCTCACTTCCACAAGACCAAACAACAAAAGAATGATCAGCATCTGAAAAAAGCACACAGGTGTCAGTGGCAAGAACAAGACAGCAAGCATAAAAGTAAATTGTGTATTGCCATGGAAAAAGGTAAAAAGAAAACATGTGTAAATTGTAAGTACAAAATTTCAAAGCTAAATGAACATATTTCCAGTTTTCAATGTATAATTGGCACTCTAAAACTGGACATAAAGAAACTTTAATCTGGAATCACTGGTGAACCAAGAAGATTCAGCCTCAGCAGGCAAGTGGAAAACAGAAGAAAACTGTATCCAGGGAGTACAATTTCAAAATATCATTGAAACTTCCGTGTGTAAAAACAGTACATCTTTAGCGCATAAAAACAGTCAATGTCGAGTGCATAAAAACTTGATTGTGTTCACTACTGAAGATTCAATGACCATGACAACCGAAGCCAAAAAGTTGGGAAATGAATCGTAAAAAGTAAACAGACAATTAGTAGTTGATATTCCAAGTGTGAAAATCGCAAAATATGAAAAAGTCTGTGTGTTAGCAGATAGTCATAGCCAGTGAATTTCTGCAGTGTTAACGGAAAAATACAACATCAAGGTATCTGAATATGTGAAGCCTGGTGCTCCATTATGTGAACTAACAAACCTAACAAAATTAAGTGAAGTAACTAGTTTGACTAAGGATGATTTTGTTGTATTGATGGGAGGACCCAACAATGTTTATAGACATGAGACTTACAAGGCTAACACAGAACTGAAAAAATGTCTAAATAATTTGACTCATATAAATGTACTCATTGTTAATGTCCCACAGCATCATGATTTACCGAGTTGGTCATCAGTGAACCATAAAATTTGTTTTGTAAGCAAGTGTTTCATGGAAATATGCTCATTTCTGGAATGTCGATGTTATAGACATAAATATTTTGTAACACAGGTTCATGGTGTGGGTTCCTGTTGTCATGTCCTAGTTCATGAACCATGGGCAACATATGAGTGGCCAAATAAGTGGTCCTGACAGTCGGGATACCAGTTACTTTGGAATAAGGCTGGGTATCTCGGACATATTCTGAGTCGTGGTCACCTTTGTGCTCAGATGGCAAAGACTACCAAATCCACCGGTTAGTCCCTCAACCATTAGGGGTAAAACTCAATGGGACCCGGGGCAAGTAAGGCTAGCAACCTGCTTCCCTGGTACTTTACATATGATGCTGGCAACAATCAGAGCAAAATGACTCGGACCTTTGGAGGTGACGGAGTCCCACCTCTAATTGACAAACCAGGGACTCCTAACATACGACTCAGCAAACAAATGGTAACGAGATGGGGAGCTATTAATATCAATGGGGGCTACTCTGGGAAGAAGGTAGAGCTGGCAGAGGCTGCAAGTAAAATGGGGTTGGATGTTTTAGCGGTTAGTGACATTCGGGTAAGGGGTGAGAAAGAAGAGGAAGTGGGAGACTACAAGGTCTACCTGTCAGGAGTCAAAGCAGGAATAGCACAATGGGGAGTAGGGCTTTTCATCAGGAAAGAAATGGAACCCAGCATAGTTGCAATAAGGTATGTAAACGAATGACTGATGTGGATAGATTTGACAGTGTCTAGCAAGAAAATTAGGATTGTGTCAGTATATTCGCATTGTGAAGGGACAGATCAAGATAAGATGGATAGTTTTTATGACGCACCCAGTGATGTAGTTGTTAGAGTAAAGGACAAGGACAGTGTTCTGCTCATGGGTGATTTAAATGCTAGGACTGGAAATCGAACAGAAGGGTATGAAAAGGTTATGGGTAAATTTGGGGAGGATATGGAGGCCAACAGGAACGGGAAACAACTCTTGGATTTCTGTGCCAGTATGGGCTTTGTAATCACAAACTCCTTTTTTAAACATAAGAACATTCACCGGTATACACAAAAGTTTTCTGGGTTTGGTACCGCGTCATAATGTAAAAACTACTGCTGCTATAGAAAAGCCAACATTTCGGCCACGATTGCAGCTGCCCAGAAGAAGGCCGCTGCAATCATGGCCGAAACGTTGGCTTTTCTATAGCAGCAGTAGTTTTTACATTATGACGCGGTACCAAACCCAGAAAACTTTTATGTCGACTGACTCTGGCCGCGGAAGCCTACGCAATTATATTCACTGGTATATGTGGGAAGGCAGGGGAACCAGATCTGTCATTGACTATATAATAACAGATCAGGAATTCAGGAAGGCTGTAAGGGACACACGTGTATTCAGGGGATTCTTTGATGACACTGATCACTATTTAATCTGCAGTGAAATTGGTATTGTGAGGCCGAAAGTGTAGGAGGTCAGGTCCATATGTAGGAGGATAAGAGTGGAGAAACTTCAGGATAAGGAAATCAGGCACAAGTACATAACAGTGATCTCAGAAAGGTACCAGTTAGTTGAATGTAGTCAATTACAGTCATTGTAATAGGAATGGACAAGGTACAGGGACACAGTACTAGAAGTAGCTAAAGAATGTCTTGGAACAGTAGTGTGTAAAGGTAGGATGAAGCAAACAGCTTGGTGGAATGACACAGTCAAGGCAGCCTGTAAAAGGAAAAAGAAGGCTTATCAAAAATGGCTGCATACTAGAACTCAGGTAGGCAGAGAAAGTTATGTTGAAGAAAGAAACAAAGCCAAACAGATAGTTGCAGCATCCAAGAAGAAATCTTGGGAAGACTTTGGAAACAGGTTGGAGACTTTGGGTCAAGCTGTTGGAAAACCATTCTGGAGTTTAATTAGCAGTCTTCAAAAGGGAGGTAAGAAGGAAATGACAAGTATTTTGGACAGGTCAAGAAAACTGCTGGTGAATCCTGTTGATGCCTTGGGCAGATGGAGGGAATATCCTTGGGCAGATGGAGGGAATATTTTGAAGAGTTGCTCAATGTAGGTGAAAATACGATCAGTAACATTTCAGATTTCGATGTACAATGGGATAGGAATGATGAAGGAAATAGCATCACATTTGAGGAAGTGGAGAAAATGGTCAATAGATTGCAGTGCAATAAAGCGACTGGGGTGGATGAAATTAAGTCAGAACTCATCAAATACAGTGGAATGTTAGGTCTTAAATGGCTACACAGGATAATTTAAATGGCGTGGGAGTCGGGACAGGTTCCATCAGACTGGACGAAAGCAGTAATCACACCAATCTTTAAACATGGAAACAGAAAAGATTGTAACAACTACAGATGTATCTCATTAATCAGTGTTGTGGGTAAAATCTTCTCAGGTATTGTTGAAAGGAAAGTGCGAGTATTAGTTGAGGACAAATTGGATGAAAATCAGTGTGGGTTTAGGCTTCTTAGAGGTTGTCAGGACCAGATCTTTAGCTTACAGCGAATAATGGAGAAGTGTTACGAGTGGAACAGGGAATTGTATCTATGCTTTATAGATCTAGAAAAGGCATATGACCGGGTTTCTAAGAGGAAGTTATTGTCTGTTGTACAAGATTATGGAATAGGAGGCAAACTTTTGCAAGCAATTAAAGGTCTTTACATAGACAGTCAGGCAGCAGTTATAGTTGACGGTAAATTGAGTTCATGGTTCAGAGTAGTTTCAAGGGTAAGACAAGGCTGCAACCTGTCTCAACTGTTGTTCAGATTATTTATGGATCATATGTTGAAAACAATAGACTGGCTGGGTGAGATTAAGATATGTGAACACAAAATAAGCAGTCTCGCATATGCGGATGACTTAGTTGTGATGGCAGATTCGATTGAAAGTTTGCAAAGTAATATTTCAGAGCTAGATCAGAAATGTAAGGACTATGGTATGAAGATTAGCATCTCCAAAATGAAAGTAATATCAGTGGGAAAGAGATATAAATGGATTGAGTGCCAAATAGGAGGAACAAAGTTAGAATAGGTGGACGGTTTCAAGTACTTAGGATGCATATTCTCACAGGATGGCAAAATAGTGAAAGAACTGGAAGCGAGGTGTAGCAAAGCTAATGCAGTGAGCGCTCAGCTACGATCTACTCTCTTCTGCAAGAAGGAAGGCAGTACCAAGACTAAGTTATCTGTGCACCGTTCAATCTTTCGACCAACTTTGTTGTATGGGAGTGAAAGCTGGGTGGATTTAGGTTACTTTATCAATGAGGTTGAGGTTACGGATATGAAAGTAGCTAGGATGATTGCAGCTACTAGTAGATGGGAACAATGGCAGGAGGGTGTCCACAATGAGGAAATCAAAGAAAAACTGGGAATGAACTCTATAGATGTAGCAGTCAGGGTGAACAGGCTTAGATGGTGGGGTCATGTTACACGCATGGGAGAAGCAATGTTACGCAAGAGACTCATGGGTTTTGCAGTAGAGGGTAGGAGGAGTCAGGGTAGACCAAGGAGAAGGCACCCGGATTTGGTTAAGAATGATTTTGAAGTAATAGGCTTAACATCAGAAGAGGCACCAATGTTAGCACTGAATAGGGGATCATGTAGGAATTTTATAAGGGGAACTATGCTCCAGACTGAACGCTGAAAGGCATAATCAGTCTTAAATGATGATGATGATGATGACACAGGGCCGGCCACGGTGGCCGAGCAGTTCTAGGCGCTTCAGTCCAGAACCATGCAACTGCTATGGTCACAGGTTCGAATTCTTCCTCGGGCATGGATGTATGTGATGTCCTTAGGTTAGTTAGGTTTAGGTAGTTCTAAGTTCTAGGGGACTGATGACCTCAGATGTTAAGTCCCATAGTGCTCAGAGCCATTTGAACCATTTGATGGCAGGTTCTATACAGCTCTTGGTCTTCACTTAAATGCATCAGAAAAGGAGGTACTTGCTGATAAAATATTTACTTGTATTTCACAGGACAGTGAAGAAACTAGGACAAGTGCCAATTGAATCCTAATCACAGAGCGTTTTTGGTGAGCAGCAGACAGTAAAGCCATCAATCAGTTCCAAATTATGAACTGTAACAGTCAAATATTAAAACAGAAAGTAACAATCAAATATTAAAGTAGACGCAAATTACAAAATGGTTCAAGCCAATACGGAGGTGAATGAAACAAATTTTGCAAGCTCCAAAAATAACTTCACCACTTGATCATCACCATGAAGCGGAAGCCACATTCAACAATTACACAAAGAATTTTTTAGGCATAACATCACCTGCAGAAGAAGAAGAAGAAGAAGAAAAAGAAAAAGAAGTACCAGCAGCAACAGAAGTAAACACAACAGCCAAACAGACTGCACAAGCAGCAGCAAGCAGATGGAAAGTAGTGCACACATCTAGTCGGAAAGTATTTTTAACAACAGATACAAAGAGCACGAAGCACCCAAGATAAGTGACACCTCTACAAACGAGTCTAACGTGTCCATGTTTCATCAAAACATTAGGGAATTTAGCAGCAAAGTAGGTCAGCTATCAGTTAATATAAATGACAGAAATTGTATAAACAATGCTCATCATGTCACAAATGGCATTAACTTATTACATTTAGAATCTAACTACAACATTGCAAGCTACTACTCTAGGGACAACAAGGAAAGAGGTGGTGCAGCTATTTTTGTTAAAAATAATGTCATATTTAGAGCTGTACATGTAAGGAAATACTGTTTAGAGCAACTGTTTGAAGCATGTGCAATAGAAGTTACAGTAGATAGCTCCCAACTAATAGTAGTGGCTATTTACAGGGTACCTGGAACTAACTGGTCTTATGTCAAAGCGGTAGGTGGATCAAAACAAAATGTCCAGACACTCTGTGACCAAAATGGTACTGAAACAGAGGATGACAGACTAAAGGCCGAAATACTAAATGTCTTTTTCCAAAGCTGTTTCATAGAGGAAGACTGCACTGTAGTTCCTTGTCTAGATTGTCGCACAGATGACAAAATTGTAGATATCGAAATAGACAACAGAGGGATAGAGAAACAATTAAAATCGCTCAAAAGAGGAAAGGCCACTGGACCTGATGGGATACCAGTTCGATTTTACACAGAGTATGCGAAGGAACTTGCCCCCCTTCTTGCAGCGGTGTACCGTAGGTCTCTAGAAGAGCATAGTGTTCCAAAGGATTAGAAAAAGGCTCAAGTCATCCCTGTTTTCAAGGAGGGACGTCGAACAGATGTGCAGAACTATAGACCTATATCTCTAACGTCGATCAGTTGTAGAATTTTGGAACATGTATTATGTTCGAGTATAATGACTTTTCTGGAGACTAGAAATCTACTCTGTAGGAATCAGCATGGGTTTCGAAAAAGACGATCGTGTGAAACCCAGCTCGCGCTATTCGTCCATGAGACTTAGAGGGCCATAGACACGGGTTCCCAGGTAGATGCCGTGTTTCTTGACTTTCGCAAGACATTTTATACAGTTCCCCACAGTCGTTTAATGAACAAAATAAGAGCATATGGACTATCAGACCAATTGTGTGATTGGATTGAAGAGCTCCTCGATAACAGAACGCAGCATGTCATTCTCAATGGAGAGAAGTCTTCCGAAGTAAGAGTGATTTCAGGTGTGCCGCAGGGGAGTGTCATAGGACCGTTGCTATTCACAATATACATAAATGACCTTGTGGATGACATTGGAAGTTCACTGAGGCTTTTTGCGGATGATGCTGTGGTATATCGAGAGGTTGCAACAATGGAAAATTGTACTGAAATGCAGGAGGATGTCCTATGAATTGACACATGGTGCAGGGAATGGCAATTTAATCTCAATGTAATGTGCTGCGAATACATACAAAGGAAGATCCTTTATCATTTAGCTACAATATAGCAGGTCAGCAACTGGAAGCAATTGATTCCATAAATTATCTGGGAGTAGGCATTAGGAGTGATTTAAAATGGAATGATCATATAAAGTTGATCGTCGATCAGACTGAGATTCATTGGAAGAATCCTAAGGAAATTTAATCTGAAAACAAAGGAAGTAGGTTACAGCACACTTGTTTGCCCACTGCTTGAATATTGCTCACCAGTGTGGAAACCGTACCAGATAGGGTTGATAGAAGAGATAGAGAAGATCCAACAGAGAGCAGCGTGATTCGTTACAGGATCATTTAGTAATCGTGAAAGCGTTACAGAGATTATAGATAAACTCCAGTGGCAGACTCTGCAGGAGAGACACTCAGTAGCTTGGTACGGGCTTTTGTTGAAGTTTCGAGAACATACCTTCCCTCCTACGTATATCTCGCAAAGAGACCATGAGGATAAAATCAGAGAGATTAAAGCCCACACAGAGGCATACCGACATTCTTTCTTTCCACGAACAATATGAGACTAGAATAGAAGGGAGAAGCAATAGAGGTACTGAAAGTACCCTCCGGCACACACCGTCAGTTGGCTTGTGGAGTATGGATGTAGATGTAGATGTAGAACTTCTGGGTCTTTTTGGTTCAAATATAATTATTGTTATGGTATATTGATAATTTTTACTTATGGACCATCTGACAGCAACTGAATAAAACACAATTTTAGTGCCATACGCGTTTTGCCTTTATTTTATGCAAGGCATCATCAGTGGCAGGTTTCGTGGACAATTTCTTACATATTACGCTCCTGTTGCATTTTTGGTGTTGTTCTTCTTCTTATGAATGCCAATTTGTCGTTTTTTTGCCCAAAACAAGCGTTCAGTTCATAGTGCTGTGGAATGTGAGCAAAAAACCACAAATTGGCATTCATAAGAAGAAGAACAACACCAAAAATGCAGCAGGAGCATAATATGTAAGAAATTGTCCACGCAACCTGCCACTGATGATGCCTTGCAGAAAATAAAGGCGAAACGTGTATGGCACTAAAATTGCGTTTTATTCAGTTGCTGTCAGACAGTCCATAAGTAAAAATTATTAATATACCACAATATTACACGCAACTGAGGAAGACAGGACTACAAAAGTTGATAATTATTGTTACTTGCTTTATTTTCTAAAAATAATGAAATTATCATTCTGGGGGATTTTAATGTAGACTTTTTAACTGAAAACAACAACAAAGTGGAGCTCCAACATCTGATGAGTTCACATAATCTTATTCCTATAGTTGACTTTCCCACTAGGATTAGCCTGAGAGTCAGACTTTCATAGACAATATATTTATAGATTTAAGTACATATCATAGCTTTACTGTCACCCCTGCCTTGAATGGACTATCTGACCATGATGGACTACTCCTCACTTTGCATGATAGTTCACCCCTCAAGAAATTAATACCCTCCTGGAAATCTGCTAGATCAATGACTAGTGATGCACTAGAAGTTTTAAAAACAAACGGCAACAGATGGACTGGAGCCCAATATACAGGGTGGATGAGGTTAGTGCAAAATTTAATATATTCATAAATGAGTTCTCAGCCATCTTTGAAGAGGTCTTCCAAAAAACGTTTGTTAGAAGCAGTACTGATACATCATCAAACCAAATGCTGAATCACATAGGGAATTAAACAATCATGTAAAACAAAGAGGGAACTTTACATTGCAGTTAGAATGTCTAAGGACACAACAAAAACTGGCCATTATAAAATGTACTGGAAGACACTAAAGAAGGTAATACAAAAGTGAAAAGCATTGTATTATGAGCAAGAAATTGATAACTCTCATAACAAAATGAAGACTATTTGGAATATTGTTAGAAGGGAGACAGGGAAAAACCATAAGAACTTTTGAAGAACTCAAAATTATACATGAAGGAAATCTAATACATGATCCTGAAAACATAGCCAATATTTTCAACAACCACTTCTTGTCAGTTTCTGAACAAACAGGCTGCAAGGGCTCTGTTAATGAAGTTCTGAGTCATATGCAAATGATTATATCCAAAAATACAGGTAATATTCATATCAGACCTGTCACAGCATCTGAAATGAAAAGAACAATTATCTCTCTCAAGAATAAATATTCCACTGGGGTAGACAATATCTCTAACAATTTACTAAAACAGAGCTGTGCTCCTGTTAATGATGTACTTAGCCACATTTTCAATGCATCCTTACAACAAGGAACTGTGCCTGGCAGACTCAGATAAGCTGCTGTAAAACCCTTTTCAAGAAAGGTGACAAAACCAAAGTCACAAATTACAGATCAGTTTCCTCTCTAACAGCTTTTTCAAAGATTCTGGAAAAGCTTGTGTATATGAGAATTTTGGAACATCTAGATAAATATAACATTCCTCATCAAAAGTCAGTTTAGTTTCTGAAAGGGTCTGTCAACTGAACAAGCAATCTATGCTTTCAAAAATAAAGTTCTGGATTCAATTAATGACAAAAATGGTAACAATAGGGTTATTTTGTGACTTGTCAAAAGCTGTTGACACTGTGAACCACCAAATCCTATGACAGAAAGCAGACCTTTTAGGAATAAGTGGTGTAGCAAGTAAGGGATCAGAGTAATATCTGAAAGATAGAAAGTAGTAGTAAATGGTACTGATGACATCTGTAGTGGCCTGGTTTCATCTGAATCCAGAACGATTAAATGTGTAGTGCCCCAAGGATTGATTCTTGGTCCTTTACTGTTCTACATATTTATAAATGACCTACCTCAATTATGATTGATGGTCATACATGTGAAGATCTTCAAAGATCTGTTAAGAATATTCTTATTGATTTAATTAAATGGTTTAGCATCGGTGGACTCTCACTGAACTTTAATAAGGCTAACAACTTTCAGTTCACTGCAACTACTATAACTGAGGATGAGTTAACTGTGAAGTATGGCACAGAGTCAATTGAAAGAGTTGAAACAATGAAGTTTTTACATTTTCTAATTGACCTCAGAGTAAACTGGTCTCATCGTATAATAAATCTTAAGAAGAGACTCAGCTCATTGATTTTTGCCCTACATTTTTCTCCAAGTTGCCCTACACTTTTTCTCCAAGAGCAGAAATATAGACATAATGAAAGTAGCATACTATGGATATTTGCATTCTCTTGTAACATATGGTATTATATTTTGGGGAAATCAATAACTTACAAATGAAATAGTCTTGGCCCAAAAGTGTGTTGTAAGAATAATGAAGACTAGAGTTGTAGTTGTAGAAACTTTTTCCGGGAAATAAAAATTCTTACTGCTACTTCCCAGTACATATTTTCTCTTATGTGTCTCATCAGCAAAAATACTGGGTTTGTAAAAGAAATAGTGAATACCATGGATATGATACTAGGAGAAAGCACGATTCCCACAATGATTGTAAAAACCTGACTGTGGTGCAAAAGGTGTTCAATTCTCTGGTGCAAAACTTTTTAATGCTCTCCCTCCAGATATTAAAAGCAAATTTGATAACCATTCCTCTTTTAGGGAGCATCTGAAGCAATTTGTGCTGGAAAGGTCGTTTTACAGTTTGGAAGAGTTTTTTTTAGCTACAGTGATAAAACCTAATAGATCTGGACCAGAAATTTTGAGTATGGTATACCGTAGTGTAAGTTGAGCAGTGATGGAGGTACCATACAAATGCAATATTCATAGTTATTTTCACTGGTTTTGTATTTGTTTTTCACTTTCTGTGTCTAATGTTTGCTGTAATTTGTCATTCTTACCACATATATGTAATCCAAGCATGGAGTATTATTTCTGTATGATTGTACTACCTACATATGGAGTGTTTTCTGACACACTCTGTATCCTTGTGAGTTATCACAGTTGGATCAATGGAGTAAGAAATAAATAAATGAACTACAGAGTATGTGCCTCAAAATCTTCCATAAACAGATTGCCAATAAAAGGTGATGAAGGGCTACCCATCGCAATTTCGTCTGTCTGTTCATGTACCTGATCACTGAATAAAACTAAGTGGAGGCCAACACATGTCAAAATAGGTTCCTGTGGTGCTATGCAGACAAACAGCCATCTATCTACCCCTAATTAACCTTAACTATCATACAGAGGAATGGAAATGAAGGGAGTGACTACATTAAAACTTACTCAATGACAGAATCATTCCAATGCAAACCCCACTAATATAACATACGAACTCTGCTGAGCTTTTATTATGGGGTACTCACCAGCCTACTAGTGGCCTCGACAGAGTTACAAGATGTTTCATTAAACAGTATGCTGGAGTACTAATGTTACATTCAGTAGGCCTAAGAGGAAACCCATCATTGTGGATCTTCAGAATGCCATATAATCTAGTGGCAACTCTTGATAGTCTCTTCCAACAAGGTTCTTTTCTTCAGGAGATTGTTAGTCTCTTTCTCAACCCTTTTTGTCAGGTCAGCAGTGAGTCCATGGTACATTGGATCAGACTGTAAACAATACAGCTTTTTAATGCACTCCCTGCTTGTGCAACATAAATGTGGCATTACACTTGCCTCCAGGTAAGGTAACAATGTCAGGATTCAACTGAGTGAACACTAAGCAGCACTCTCAGCTGCTGTAACATTAACCTTGGGTGATTGTGTCCCAGTCAGCATGCAGCGTGCTTCTCTTCTAACCTCCTTGACAGTATCAGGAGGTAGTTCAACACTTCAGAAACCGAACCTGAGCATAGCTCAGGCGGCAGCTTTGTGTTAAAAAAGATTGTGCCCAAGTATAGTTCAGGCTGCAATTTTCCCAAAGCGTGAGCCACTTGTCGCTAGAAAACTGGACTCATTTCATATGAGAACAATATGTAGACATCTTGCGATCCACTGCTTCTTTGGTGCTGCCTTCTGTTGTCAATTTCTAAAATTATTTCAAAAGAAACATTAGTGAAAGAAACATTAGTGAACGTAACAGCTGCTATTGTGAGTGGCTGAACCAGTATGACCACACTGACACAATTTCATGTGTGTAATCATTAGGTTTCGTAGTTTGCTTTAATTCTGTTACAAATACATCTTGTATGTTGATTGAGCAAGAAATTTTGGAGGCCCAAGAGGAAGAAATTGCTTAATAACTCAACTCGGACTTTTTTCTTTGGAGGACAATTATACTTCCTGTCCTCTTTATTTCAAAATTTGTTATCTATCAAAGAATTAAAGTGAATATGAAAAATAAATCTTGAATCTTAGGCCTTCTTTAGTGTGTATTACTCTTGAAGACACAGCAATTACATATATGCCAGTAATGCTTTAAAAGATGGCATAAATGGCCGGTTTCCCAGTATTCTTCTAAGTGGCTGGTCTCCAAAGTGTTAAAAAACAGTCTTTTCCACAGAACTTATAAAATCAACAACAGTTAAAGTTAAACACTTCACAGCTGGCACAAAGTCTAAACCTTTCCCTAGCTCATACAAATCTGCATAGTCCATAGCTTTCTCTGTGAGATGGATCACAGAACATTGAGATGTAATGTTAGACTCTGAACCATGGAAAGATTCAAACGTACGTGAATGCTTCGAAGTTTTAGAATGAAATTCCAAGTCAGACTGTGACAAGGAGTACCCTTCAGCTATTTGAAGCAATCACCAGATGAAGCCAAATTAATTCTATGGAAACAAAACCCAAACCCAACTGTCAGGAAGCATAATGGATCCTTTTGTGAACAAGAGCAAAACCATTGGATATCTTGCAATTAGAATTCATATGACGCTCAACTTTGGCAAGCATGGAAACAATATTATGGTCTTGACTCCAAATCAAAGACGAAAGTGAACATTACAGTCACACTCTTGTACTTCTGCAAACAATGTTACATTTCCTCCCCTTATAAGTAAACAATGTGGAACTTGAGTTTCTTCCAGCATCTAAAATATTCAAACAAATTGTAGGAATGCAGTTGAGTGACATCCTTAACAACAGCCAACATTTAGACAGGTGCACACCCTGTCGTTTTCGAAAGAGATCGCAATGAGAGGTCGCTGTGCAGGTTAAATTTACAATCTTGCTATGTGGGGCATATGTAAAAAGACAACACACACACACTCTGTAAACAACTGTCATCACCACACAACCACAGATGACAAACATCAGAAGATATTGATAGTGAATAATAATTACCAATGGACAGAAAAGTAGGTTTAACCATGTCCCTCTATTGTTTGACTTGGGAGAGAGTGGGATTCCAAGCAGAAACCTTTGTATCTATTTATTGGATGGTAAGTCTCCCCTAACCCATGGTTCTTGGTGACTTTTCTGAATTCTACCCCTTCACCTGAACCTCACCAGTCCCTTTCCTTCACCCCTCTTCCTTCCCATTTAACCCTTCTGCCAGAAGAAGGAGCCATTGGCTCCGAAAGCCTGCATACATAATATCTGTTTTATGTGTGTTCTCCTGCTGCTGCTTGGTGAGTAGATTTTTTATCTATTTTTTTATCTATCTGATTTGTATCTATTCTGCCAGTTTCACCCCTTACTTCACCATTCAGTCTTATGCATTTGCTTGAGATACTTTCTTTCTCCAACTTCAGCTTTTTTTCAGAGGCAGTTTTCCCTCGCAAAAAATATTTCCAATTGACTGTATAAACCTCCCTCTTACTAAGCAGCCTATCCTGCTTGTGATATAAAATATGACCGTAGATCGTGTGTATGCTTAATGGAGTTTTTCTAATTGTATAAGGCTATCTTTCCTGAAGAAGTGATACCGATAAGTAGGAGGAAAGTGTACAACCGACCCTTCTGATGGAAAGTCTACTAAAAATAAAAGTAATTAAACCGAATAGGGCTATAATTTGGAAAATGAAAGTTATTTTGTGCATTCACTCATGAACAACACTGGACAGAAAGGGATACCACTGATCAAGGATCCAAAGTTACACTAATGAACGAAAAGGAAGTAATTAACGGTTGCCAGCACACTAGGGCAATTTACATCCAAAATCCTGTACAAGATGATGGGAAAGAAAAATATGTATTATTAAACCCATGAGCTCCAAGCTATATGTAAAATAAATAATATTTCACACTCTTAATTTATGCATTTCTTTAGATTTGGATTTTTTCCAGTGACTGATTCTCAAACTTGAAAAATGAAATTGCTTTACTTTAGTCATATACTGAAGCCTCTGTTGTACAACAGTTAATTGAAAGTAGGCTGAGGCTAAAATTCTTAAAAGAGGAATTATTCATTAATAAACTGGCTGTAACTATTCAGTTTGTTTCTTATGACACTCAGTTAGCATATTAGAAAAAAAATGAACAAGAATCCTGCTTGGTAACAATGTCTGGGGGCAATGAGCACACAATCACACTGAGTTTAACTGATTATCATTTAAATAAATCTTATCTATCAAAACACATTCAGTTGTGCTGCTGGGTTAGCCATTAATACTTTCTACCAATGAACAGTCTTACTTCAGTGCTGTGCATACGACGAAACTCAGAGCTGACGACGAAACTGTGTTGCTGGAACTGTTGCTGTTGTTGAAGACGGTAGCATGTTGTGGAGCCACGGCTAATCATACGAACAGGCAATCGTAATTAATACAGCCTCTTCCGCCCGTCCACTGTCCATACTCCTGCTCCAGACATCTAGCCAGCACGCCTAGATGATGCTGCCGAAAATGGTGCTCTCTACTGTGAGAGCATTAACACCACACTACAAGCACTGGAACCCGTCTCTCGCTCTCTCCGCGCGCTCTGCACAACAACTCCCTACTGCTATTATCATTGCTAGTCGATGCAAATAACAATTCCTTTGGCTTTTTCCCAGAGCTTATAAGTTTCACAGTAAAACACAGATAAATACAATCAAACGGCAACAGACTTCTACCTAAATGTACACATACAGTGAAGCAATGTCCTTACTTATTAAAAGAAAGCATTTAAATTACAAATATTTACATACAATTCCAAAAAAAGTTATATCTCGGTAGCAGGTGCCATGCATCCTGCATTTTTGATGTTACAAATGGAAAATGCTTTTCGTAGTCAGTTCATTGATCTTTAGTTACTCTGTTTAATTTCACTAACTGGGCAGTCATTTTCATAGCCACAAGAGTGTGCATTTAGGTGTCTCTGTGGTTGTGTGTGAGTGTATGTAATTTTGTTAGAAAAAGTGCCAGAGCTCAAAAGCTAGTAAACACGGTTTTCTGATATATGTGTATGTGCAACACATTACTCTGATACAGTTGAGTGGTTATCTTTACAGCCAGCAATTTCCATTGTTGTTATGCACGTTTGAATATTTGTCACGATAGGTTGAAAGAAAGTTCCACTGATATACCTTCTGTTTCTGTTTGAGAAATTGCTTATTATGTGAGAGTGTCTCATGAGTATTTTACTGGAAAAATTGTTGACAGCATGTAAGGCTTTTTTTTCCTTTTCTTTCCTTTTTCTTTTTCTTTTTCTTTGTGAGCAGTTAAACTTGAAATTTAATTCATATCTTGGAAACTACACACATCAAAAAAAGTTTTGCATCACCTCGGTTCTGAGAGTTGCGAAACCTGTACAGAAAATTGGAACAGAGATCAACATAAACATCATTTCTGCCCTTTTTATTGCTCATGAAAACCACACATTCCTTGTTATACCACCATACAGCGAGACCTTCAGTGGTGGTGGTCCAGATTGCTGTACACACCGGTACCTCTAATGCCCAGTGGCATGTCCTCTTGCATTGATGCATGCCTGTATTCATCATTGCATACTAACCACAAGTTCATCAAGGCACTGTTGGTCCAGATTGCCCCATTCCTCAGTGGCGATTCAACATAAATCCCTCAGAGTGGTTGGTGGGTCATGTCGTCCATAAACAGCCCTTTTCCATCTATCCCAGGCATGTTCAATAGGGTTCATGTCTGGAGAACTTGCTTGCCACTCTAGTCATGTGATGTTCTTATCCTGAAGGAAGTCAATCACAAGATGTGCATGATGGGGGTGTGAATTGTTGTCCATGAAGACAAATGCCATGCCAGTATGCTGCCGATATGGTTGCACTATCGGTCAGAGGATGGCATTCATGTATTGTACAGCCATTACGGTGCCTTCCATGACCACCAGCAGCATATGCTGGCCACCCTAAAACATCAGGGAACCTCCATATTGCTGCACTCGCTGGACAGTGTGTCTGAGGCATTCTGTCTGACCAGGTTGCCTCCAAACACATCTCTGACAATTGTCTGGTTGAAGGCATATGCAACACTCATCAGTGGAGAGAATATGATGCCAATCCTGAGCAGTCTATTCAGCATGTTGTTGGGCCCATGTGTACCATGCTGCATGGTGTCGTGGTTGCAAAGATGGACTTCGCCATGGACATTGGGAGTGAAGTTGCACATCATGGAGCCTATTGCGCACAGTTTGAGTCGCAACATGACGTCCTGTGGCTGCACGAAAAGCATTATTCAACATAGTGGCATTGCTGACAGGATTCCTCCAAGCCATAATCCATAGGTAGCGGTCATCCACTGCAGTAGTAGCCCTTGGGTGGATTGAGCGAGGCATGTCATCGGCTGTTCCTGTTTTTCTGTATCTCCTCCATGTCCGAACAACATTGCTTTGGTTCACTCCCAGATGGCAGGACACTTCCCTTGTTGAGAGCCATTCTTGGCACAAAGAAACAATGCAGACGCAATCGAACTGCGGTATTGACTGTCTAGGCATGGTTGAACTACAGACAACACGAGCCATGTACCCACTTCCTGGTGGAATGACTGGAACTGATCGGCTGTCGGACTCCCTCCATCTAATAGGTGTGGGGTGATGCAAAACTTCTTTTGATGTGTGTAGTATTTAATATGTTGCCTTATTTTTTTATGAGCTGTACTACATTTTACATTTCCATTTGCCTTTACACTGATGATATCTTGTTCTGTAGCTATTAATATAGAAACAAAATGAGGATGTTTGTCATATAGCTTTAGTCTCTGATTTATTAAATTTTTACTGTAGATCAGCAAAACAGTGAGAGACGTGGGAGTGCAAAGGCATCTCCCAGCACAACTCTGGGTCCAGTGACTGCTTCAGGTGGAGATAAAATAGTCCAGTTACCACCGCTCCGTTTGCCTGGCCGGCACGCAACAGAGCCATGGGCAAAGCCACCTATGCTGCGTTCTCCTAGCAGAGGTAATACCCTAATTCTATGTTTGTTAATGGTAATTAATTGAGAAGAATGTTGGGGGGAGGGGGCAGGAGGTAATTGCTCACAAGCATTTAAATAGGAGCAAATTCAACAGAGCTGAGAAGTACAATAATATTAATAATAATGGCGTGTGACGAGGGCCTCCCGTCGGGTAGATCGCTCGCCTGGTGCAAGTCTTTCGATTTGACTTGCGCGTCGATGGGGATGAAATGATGATGATTAGGACAACACAACACCCAGTCCCTGAGCGGAGAAAATCTCCGACCCAGCCAGGAATCGAACCCGCACCCTTAGGATTGACAGTCTGTCGCGCTGACTACTCAGCTACCGGGGCGGACATGAAGTACAAATTAGAATACATAAAAATAAATAAACTTGACTCAGGATACAAGAAAGAGATGGGGCAATTATTCATCTATGAATCTGTTACTCCCACTTCTTTTGCTACAACATGCATTTCTCCTGAACCACAGCTTCCAATAATGTCTGCTGCTTGTCAACGCCATAACACGAATGATACGAACCCTCGTACCAAAGTAAGGTCTCCAAAGCAGTGGGCCACAGGGAAACTGTTTGCATAATGGTTGCCCACCTCGTTTTGTTCCTTGCTCCCTCCACGCTCTACAGAAACCACCGCACATCCTCTGGAGCTTTCATTCTTGGCTTGGCAGCTAGTTGTAATGGAGGTCACGTTAGCCACTACCACCAGATACAAAGTTCACACAATTATTAGGTTTTTGTGTGCAAAAGGTGTTAAACGAATCAACATTCATCAACATTTGATGGAAATGAATGGAATGTCATATACAGATGTCAGAAATGTTTGCAAGAGGTGTAGAGAGTTTGCAGGTGGTCGTGCTGAAATTCATGACTAGGAAAGAAGCGGGAGACCATCACTCCCCAAAGAGACACTGACAAAGGTTGAACAAATTGTGCTTCGAGATTGGCGGGTCACTCTCAATGAGCACTGCAATGTTCTTCCTGAGGTTTCTCGAAGCACCATGTACTGGACTTCGATTGAAGTGCTGAAATTTCAGAAGATGTGTGCAAGATGGGTCCCAAAAACGCTGACTGAAGACCACAAAGGGCAATGCATTGGAACTTCCTGCCAATTTCTTCAATGCTATGCAGATGAAAAGGACAACCTTTTGGATTCAATAGTCGTGGGTGATGAAACCTGGGCTTTCCACTTTGTACGTGAGACCATACAACAATAACACATGTGACAGCATGCCAATTCACCCAAGCCAAGAAAGTTAAAAAAAAATTGTGTATCTTCTGCCACACCCATCCACTGTATTGTCTGGACTTCGCACCCAGTGACTACTACCAGTTTCCCAAGCTGAAAGAACACTTGGCTGGAAGGTGCTTTAGTGACAATGACGAGGTGAAAGATGAGGTGTAGCAGGCTAGGATGACATGGGCATACAAAATCTGCTACGGCATTTACAAAAATGCATTGATCAAAATGGTGATTGTGTGGAAAAATAGAAAAAAATGTTCAAGCTTCATACCTATGTACAATTTATTGTAAATAAATGTTACTTTATTATTATTTTTAAACTTGAGGCCTTACTTTTGAGATCACCCTTGTATATTAAAATCATTTACCTCATCAGTCCAGAAAGTTTCAAGAAAGTTAAGATCATGGTTTTGATGTTTCAGGTGTTCTATGATATCTCCTGCCAACCTCCACCCTCCCCCTTCCTTGAATACAACACACAGAATGCTTATACAACCACGTGAAACTATCAGAAAAGTTTCAGTGTCAGTTATGTCGTCAAACCTTGCCCCATTATGTGAATTTTTGCAGTTTGTCATCTTGCGGTAAGTTTGTATAGATAACACCATGTCTCATCACCCGTGATGATTTTTTCCAGAATTGTCTCCCATGATGCCATGATAAAGAAATGTAAATGTCATGTGACTAGGGTCTCCTGTCGGGTAGACCGTTCGTCGGGTGCAAGTCTTTCGATTTGACGCCGCTTCGGCGACTTGTGTGTCGATGGGGATAAAATGATGATTAGAACAACACAACACCCTGTCCCTGGACAGAGAAAATCTCTGATGCAGCCGGGAATCGAACCCAGGCCCTTAGGATAAACATTCTGTCGCACTGACCACTCAGCTACTGGGGGCGGACCTGATGCTATGATGATTTTTTCCAAAAAAGAAGTGTCCACATTTTGCATTTCAACCAAGCCATGGAAGGCACCCACACATCATTGCTTTTTTGGAAGTCATGGTGTGTGGTACAAACCTTCCCAGGTGTTTCTGTTCTTCAGAACATTCTTGAGAATCTCTTGAATATTTGTTTTAGAGATATTGCTCCATTGTGTTTTGTGACACAACATTGACAACCTGAAGACACATGTCCATCATTTAATGCTGCCTGCTCACAACCGACTGGTCAAATGCACTTATGTTGTTTACAGTTGTTGATTGAAGCAGCCACTGTAGTTACTGCATTGACTTCACTTATATGCCAGAAATAAAATCAGTCTTGAAACTTTTTGGGCAGACATTGTAAGTGAGGCCTGGCCAACATTTGCCCTTCTGGAGCATGCTCACAGTCCAGGAGTGCAGTCGAGTCTGCTCAGAGTTTAAATTTCCCCCAATTCTGCACTTTTGTGAGAAGCTGTGAGTTAGATGGCTATACGCTGAAGGCAACTCATGCGGGAAAATATTGCAGCATCCTTTACAAGCAAGTGTTTATCATGTGTGCCTATTTTTGGCTTTCTATTTTTCTACCAATGCAATTACTTCTATTACTTGATTAAATAAATACATTATATAGTGCTAATACAGTGAGCAGAACTACAGATTATAAACCCAAACATGCTTAAACCCAAGCATTGGCAGCACTTCATCAATGTCATAAGACAAGAAAAAATGTTGATCAGCCAAATATTGAAATAACTGTAGCAGTTTATCTGTGCAGTCAGGGATATAGCTCTTGAGGTAACATTTTATAAAAGTCTTGAAAATTCCTGGATTGGACAAATAAGTTGTTGAGCTGGGTGCTCCACTGTACGTGTATCACCGCAAGTTAGGAATAATGAAGTACATGAGGATCATAAAGCAAAGGTGGTATGACAAGTAAATAGAAATCCATCTTCAATCATACACTGTCTTGCAATTTCTATGAGAACTCCTGATGAAATATTTCAATTACTGAAATGTATTCAGTTGTATCTTGTCCAGAAATGACTGCCTTGAGTTATGGGGAAATTTTCACGTCATAAACTCGAAACTGATTTCTCCACAGGATTAATTTTTATTTGATAGCATCTATTATGTACAACACATGTGTGACCAAATGATTCTCCACTTGCATTAAGACACTTAATCAATTCAAATAATTTGCAATGTCTACAATAAAAGATTTGTCACAACTCTACTTACTGTGAACTCACTCTTATTCTCTAATGGCCACCTTCAGTTCAGCCAGCATTCACTGTTGTTCATCAGGAAACAAGTGCATCATATCATCTTTGTGGCTGTTGTTGTAATAACAGTCCATTAAATGTTATTCCAGCTCATAATAGTGTGATGGCATATTACTCCCTTTGCTTGGCCTTTAAACAATACGAAAAGTAAGGCAATTCCCATTTGCTTTGAATGAATGGCTTCTCCACTTTTCCTTTTTTGGACAACCGCTTGGGATCTGACAAGGCTACTGTCCAGCTCTAGCGATGTCTGGCTGTGGATTTCCTCTTCCTCCTCACCCCTTAGCCCCAATTGCTGCTGCGATCAGAGCACAAGGCAGGAGTACTGCGGAGTGCTTGCGCTCATGGAGCACTGTTTGACCAGGCCTGGTGTAAATATTTTATTTATTTATTTATTCATCTGTGGAACAATAAATATTGTATGGATGTCGTAAGTTTATAATACATGAGCACACATTTACATTTACAGTGAAACAAATTTCTCATATTTTGTGTAGTTTTTGTAACTAGTCATAAACACATTTATAATTACATCATATTTTGGTGATAATGTCATATGTTGCTAATAATCTACATCTATGTTAAAAAAAAAACTTTGAGGTTTGCCGATGACATTGTAATTCTGTCAGAGACAGCAAAGGACTTGGAAGAGCAGTTGAACGGAATGGATGGTGTCTTGAAGGGAGGATATAAAATGAACATCAACAAAAGCAAAACGAGGATAATGGAATGTAGTCGAATTAAGTCGGGTGATGCTGAGGGTATTAGATTAGGAAATGAGACACTTAAAGTAGTAAAGGAGTTTTGCTATTTGGGGAGCAAAATAACTGATGACGGCCGAAGTAGAGAGGATATAAAATTTAGACTGGCAATGGCAAGGAAAGCGTTTCTGAAGAAGAGAAATTTGTTAACATCGAGTATAGATTTAAGTGTCAGGAAGTCATTTCTGAAAGTATTTGTATGGAGTGTAGCCATGTATGGAAGTGAAACATGGACGGTAAATAGTTTGGACAAGAAGAGAATAGAAGCTTTTGAAATGTGGTGCTACAGAAGAATGCTGAAGATTAGATGGGTAGATCACATAACTAATGAGGAAGTATTGAATAGGATTGGGGAGAAGAGAAGTTTGTGGCACAACTTGACCAGAAGAAGGGATCGGTTGGTAGGACATGTTCTGAGGCATCAAGGGATCACCAATTTAGTATTGGAAGGCAGCGTGGAGGGGAAAAATTGTAGGGGGAGACCAAGAGATGAACACACTAAGCAGATTCAGAAGGATGTAGGTTGCAGTAGGTACTGGGAGATGAAGAAGCTTGCACAGGATAGAGTAGCATGGAGAGCTGCATCAAACCAGTCTCAGGACTGAAGACAACAACAACAACAACATGTTAAATATTCTTTTACAGTATAACAACTTTTACTTACTAAGAAAGTTTTAAGCTTTTGTCTGAAAGTGAGGGGTTCATTTATTTCTTTAATTTCCTGTGGTAATTTGTTATACAGTTTTATCCCATTATAAAATATACTTTTTTTGTGTCTTTGACTTGTTCTTTCTATCTAGATGGAGGTGGTGACAAGCTCTTGTTTCATGGTCATGTATTAGGCTGTTTTTAGTTGTACATGTTGAGATTTTTCTTAATGAACATTATGTTCTGAAAGATATACTCACAAGAAACAGTTAGAATGCCTAGCTTTCTAAATAATTCTAGACAGCGGGCCCTGTTGTTACTGTTTGTTATAATCCTTATGGCTCTTTTTTGTACTTTGAACACAGTTTGTATGTTACTGGCACTTGTTCCCCAAAACATGATCCCATAGCTGAGGACTGAGTGTAGATATCCGTAATATGTTATTTTAAGACAGGTATTATTGCATACTGGTGCAAGGATTCTAAGAGCATAGCATGCTGTGGATAATTTCTTTGCCAAAATGATGACATGGTTTGTCCATTTCAATTGGCTGTCTACATTCATCCCTAAGAATTTGTTACATTCTAATTCATTATTATTAACTTTTATTCTAGTGGCATTGTGTTTTTTGTTCAATTGGAAGTTAATATAGTTAGATTTCTTTACATTTAGGTTTACTTTATTTTTTAATGACCAGTTGTGGACATCATTGAGAGCTTCATTTGCTCTTTCTGACAGCTGTGTTGGAT
This sequence comes from Schistocerca cancellata, assembly GCF_023864275.1. Lineage (NCBI taxonomy): Eukaryota > Metazoa > Arthropoda > Insecta > Orthoptera > Acrididae > Schistocerca > Schistocerca cancellata. The sequence goes on along the minus strand of NC_064626.1, from coordinate 1,128,946,604 downwards.
TTTCACCTGTTATTACTATGTTGCTGTCATCAGCAAAAAGTATTTTTTCTCCATGTCTGATACTTTGTGGGAAGTCGTTAATGTATATAAGAAACAATATTGGGCCTAATACACTTCCCTGTGGGACGCCTATATTCACATGTTCTGGGTCAGACAGATGTTTTATAAGGGAATTGTTTGAAACTTGTGATATCTCAACTCGTTGAACTCTGTTTTCCACGTATGATTTGAACCACTTTTTTGTCACACCTCTTACTCCTATTTGCCCTAATTTATGAAGTAAGATTTTGTGGTCAACTGCATCAAAGGCCTTTGACAAGTCTAAAAAGATACCACTTACATTTTCACCTTTGTCCAGTGCTTCTAAAATTACTTTAGTGAACTGTGCTATAGCAGATTGTGTGCCTTTTCTGGGCCTAAAACCAAATTGGTCATTGGAAAGAAGGTTATATTTATTCAGGTAATTTAGCAGTCTCTTTTTGACTAGTATTTCTATTATTTTTGAAATGATAGACAGTATAGAAATTAGCCTGTAGTTCTCTACATTTTCCACATCTCCATTATTAAGGATAGGTATAACTTTTGCTTGTTTTAGGTACTCCGGAAAGTATCCATCTTCGAAAGATTCATTAATTATGTCTGTTAATGGGCCCTCTATGGAGTCTATACATTCTTTAATTACGCAGACTGGGATTTCATCAAGTCCTACTGAACTTTTATTTTTAGTTGGTGTACTACTAGTGTCACTTCCCTTTCTGTAGTTGGCAAGAGCACCATTGAGTTTGTTGGCTGGTTCTGAGTAGGTAAATCATATGTATCTGGAAATTTCTGCTGTAATTTTTTTGCAATACTACTGAAATATGAGTTTACAAAATCAGATAATTTTTTAGGGTTACCTACTGATACATCTTTGTTTTTGATATGTGAATTGAGGTCCTTTTTAGCAGAGTTAGATGTTTCCTGTTTGATGATGTTCCAGGCTGCTTTGCTCTTGTTTTCAGCTTCAAGTAATATTTTGTTGTTTGAAAGTTTTTTTGCAGCTAGCAGCACCTTTCTGTATATTTTCCTGTACTTTTTGTAGAATTGCCGAACTTCTGGGTTAGACTGATTATTTTTTATGGAGTTGAGATATCTAAGAGTTTCTGAGGATTGTTGATACCTGTAGTCACCCATTGATTTCTCTTTGTAGTTTTAATTTGATAAAGAGTTTTGGGAAATATCTCTTCAAATCTGAGTTTAAAAATTTACATGAACTTGATAAATTTCTGATTTGCATGGGTTTCTGCATAGACTTCCCTCCAATCTTCATATTCTAGCTTGGATTTAAACTCATACAGGGCTGATTTGGAAAACATTCTTTTGTATGTACACAGTTTAGGAGGAGTTTCTACATGAATCTTAGTTTTTAAGATCTGGCAGAGGTGGTCTGATAGGCTCAGGTTTTGGACAACAATATGACATAATTTTTACTATCAATATCTCTAGCTACATGATCTATAGATGAGGAAGATTCTTTCATTATTCTAGTTGGACAATTAACAAGGGAGGATATTCCATAACAGCTTAGAATATTCACATATATGTTGCTAGCCTTATCAGGCTTCATCATATTAATGTTTAAGTCACCACAGATAATTACATTTGCTTTTGGTCCAGAAACCTTGTCTAAGCATTGATTCAGTTTTGAGAAAAATATATCAATGTCTCCACTGGGAGAGCGGTACACACAAAATATGACAAATTTTTTTGCTATGCCAGGTCCTATTATTTCAACAGCGGAAAGTTCAAAATGTTTGTCCTCACCTAGATCTAAAAAATCATATCTAACTTTAAATGACATACTTTTTTTTACATAGATACATGAACCTCCACCATTCATTGAGATTCTGCTATAGTAACATGCAAGGTCATATGAGGCTAATGCAATGTGATCAATTTCCTTCCCTTTGCACCAGTGTTCAGTGATACACAAAATTTGGCTATCAAAAGTTTCCAGTTCTACTTCTAGCTGTTGTGCTTTGTTCTTTATGGCTTGAATGATTTGGTGAAACACTGTTAGACATTTGTTTTCACTTATCTTGGTGGCATCCTTCCCTTTAGACCTGATGCTAAAAAATCCTTTAGGTGAGCTGGTGGCACGGTTATTCTTCTGTTGATGACAGTGGAGGTGAGTCTGTTGCCAGTTAGACTTGGAAGTTGGCGTATCTGAAGGTATCTGCCTTATGTTAGTCTTGTAACTGAGGCCGGGTACCAAAAATCCTGCAGAGTTGTAAGTTTCCTGGTTCTTATGCTTCTTCTGTTTGCTTCTGTTACTGCTGATGATGGTGAAGCTGGTGAAAAGTCTTTCACTGTTGAAGGCTGAGGAGGGGCCAATACTGATGAAAGGTCGTTGGCTGCTGGCACATCAGGCGTGTTTTTTTTCTTCTTGTTAATGATGCAGTTGCGTAGTATGTAGCTGCTTCTGCTGAAGCTGCTTTGGAAACTTCTTTCCTAGTTGAATCATTTATCTCAGCTGCTTTAGAGGAAAGTGGAGATTCTAGTGCTGGACCTGTTGCCAGTGATTCAGTTTCATTTTCTTGTTGGAAATTTTCAGTTGCTGTGTTTGGTGGTGGATGTGGTATGGTCAAGCTATTCTTGTCCTTAACTGCCTTCAGTGCATTAAGGATTTCTCGACTAATGAATGATTTTCCGAGTTTATTTCTGTGAAGCCCATGCCTGGTAAAATGACTTCTCTCTGTAGATGGTACGTCCACATATGTGGCATTTGGGAGGCTTCGGCAGATTTTTTCGAATTTCCTATTAGTAACTGTGATTTCTTTGTTGACACAGGATTGTTCTATAAGATCATGTCTTTGTGGGATTCTGGCAATGAAGAAGTTAACATCTGTAATTTTCTGTAATGTACTTCTCAGAGCTCTTGTGGCGAGTTTGCCCTCATTCCTATAAACATCATTAGCACCTCCTATTATTAAACAGTTGCTTCCCGGCTTCAAAGAATGTTCGCAGTTTTTTAAAACTTCGCGCAAAGGGGCACCCGGTTTCGTTATTCCACTAACCTTGAACATAGTTTGCATGTTACACAAAATGCCGGCTAAGCCCTATCCATGACTGTCTGAAAGTATGAAAATATCTTCTTTGTTCTTCTTGCCTGTATCAGTAGTTATCTTGTTTGCATGATAAGTATGTTCCATGTATTTTCTTGTATTTCCTTTCTTGTTATTACAGGACTTCGTAGGCCTACTGAAATGATTTGATGAAAGTACTTCCTTTCTTTGGCTCTTTTCACATATTTCATATTCATCACACGTTAAAAATTCAGACTTATTTGCTTCTGGGAGACGAAAGTTGTTTTCATTACGATTAACATGACAAAACTTTTTGGGCCTAGTAAAGTTATCGTTATGTTCGTTTACAACCGTTTCACTACACTTTGAATGGTCTATCACTTCTTCCAGCTTCTGTACACTATCTATCACTGCTTCAAGCTTCTCTACATATAGTTTAGCTAACATAAGATAGTATTTTAATGAAGAAGTCATGCATTCTTCTTTGTATTCCATTTGTAAACACACGATATAACGATAGTTACAGTGCACGTTTCCACAGTCACGGGTCATGTTTTTTCCTTATAAGGCATTTAAACATTGACGATGGATCCATTTCTGTGACCACGAACATAATTTAACACCATATTTCACCTTCTTACTACATTTTACACACACAGAATTTAAAAACTCATAATTTTCTGCGGATCAGTTTATTAGTACATCTATATGCGCTGCCATCTTGCATCTTTTACTCTCTTAATGTTTATTACTTTTCTTATGTCTGAAGATTGCAGTTAGCCATTTCTCCAAATGTAGAGCTTCTGCAACTAATCTAAATGTTCTACTGGAGACAACCTGACTGTAGCGAAAACTTAATCTTATTTACTGTCCACTAAGTATGACTAGATAAATGAAAGAATGTAACTGTTACCACCAGCCATGACATTATTTTCTTGATACTTTTTGTGCAGTTATATTTTGGCTCCTGTGGCCCCCCTCTACATCTCCATCTACCCCTACACTCTGCAAATCACTGTGAAGTGTAAGTACCATATTTTAAGATTTCTTCTCCTCCCATTCACAGATGAAATGTGGGAAAATCACTGTTTCTGTGCCTTTATATGAGCTGCTACTTGTCTGGTGTTATATGCACAATCTCCTTGTGATAGATAAGTAGATCACTGAGGAATATTCACAGTTTCTGACATGAAATATTGTTCTTTAAACTTTCGGAGCAGGTTCTTATGAGATATGCAGGACTGTTCTTCAGGTGTCTGCAAGTTAAGATTTTCCAATGATCCATTTACACTCTCTTGTCAGTCAAACAAGCCTATGACCTTTTTTTGTATACACACTATGCCTCCTGTTTGACCGACATGATATGAGTCTCATATACAGGAGTAATTAGATATGGGCTGCACAAGTATTTGGTATGCAATCTCTTTTTTTTTTTGTAAACTGCAGTTTTCCTGTAATCCTACGAATGAATTGTAGTCTGGCACATGCTATACTCACAAACTGAGTCTATGTGGTCAATCCATTTCTTATCTATACACATTGTTACTCCTAAATATTTGTTCAATGTGACTGATTGTAGTCAATCCTGTAGTCAAAGGAAACTACACCATAAGTGTACCCAGGATCTGAGATAAGGACTGGCAACTCCATTATTTTTATGAAAAAGAGAGAGATAAGGGAAGTGAAACACAGATATTTACAATATAAAACTCAAAACTACAAAAAACTATTTTATTCATTACCAGGCATACCAATTATACTACTTTATAATACATCTCTACTTCATGCTGTGCACTTTACTGCGAGTGTATATTTTTGTACATATTATTTTGTTATTAGACAGGTAACATTCAGATACATATGTCCACAGCTCATGGTCTAGTGGCTAGCATTGCTACCTGTGGATCACAGGATCCCGGGGATTTTCTCTGCCTGGGGACTGGGTGTTTGTGTTGTTCTCATCATTTCATCATCCTCATCATCATTCGTGAAAGTGGTTAAATTGGACTGCGTAAAGATTGGGACTTTGTATGGGTGCTGATGACCGCGCAGTTGAGTACCCACATACCAATCATCATCTTCATCAGATATATGTGTGTAGTTTCCATATTCACATTTAGTAAGTTTGACATTGGCTGGTAACATGAGATATTGAAGGTACAATGCTACTGGAAGCTTTTTAATACACAGAGCTATCTGGCACCTTCAGTTGTAAATGATGAAATAGTTTTGAGATTTTGTAGCAAATGGCCCTGGGTGCACTGTGTTGTGACTCGCCGATCATTCAAAGCGCCGCCGCACAATTACGTGCGTCCTCTACATGCGGCGCTGTCAGCCAGCCATGCAGCAGACGCGCCACCTAAACAGCCAACCGAGCAGCGGCCGCTAGACTGGGACTCAGTGCTCATTCGAATGCTAATGTGTACACATGTCTTGCTCGTCAACTTACTCTGTGACTTATATGTGTTGTGTCGTTCTGAAATATATGTGTTAAACTTGACGTTATAACAATTGGCGACGAGGTAGTGGATTTTTCCTTTTCACCATTGACCCACAGGGTTCCATGGCTACTGTCGAGCAACTATTGCAAAATCTCCTCGAACAGCAAATGCTTCTAACAGCGGCGATTCGCGATTTTGTCGCGGCGTCAAATGCGGGGCGTTTCTCGTTGTTGGCTATACTTCCTTTTCCTCCTTACAACAAGATGGCGGAAGACATGTCTGATTATGAAAAACATCTTCGACAGCACTTCTTGGCATTTCATGTCACGGACGAACAACCATGTAAGTCTCTGTCCAACGATCCAACTCCTGTTTTACCCGATCACGAAGGGCCACAGGAATGGGCCGAGCCCGAAAAAACTTAGGCTGAGCAGTGGGTTTGAGCATGATATGAGCTTCAAAGTCGTTTGCACGGCATAACCCAGGAGAAAAAAGGGACGAAAATGTCGTCGACAAGGAATCCAGTTGAGCATAAGGAATAGCATCAGAGACAATATTGACAGAATCATCTATGGAGAACCCAAAAATGCGAAAGGCATCGAAACCAAAAAGATTTTCTGCGTTGCTCTGGTCGACCACAAATATGGGAACAGTGCGAACGATGGATTTGTCTCTGTTGGATAATAGCATCCCGTACCATGGAATCGGCATAGGATTCTTTGTGAACGTCAGTAATAAATTGACACTTTCGGCTGAGGCCGTGAAGTTCAGCAGCCCAAGCGCGATAGGATTGATGTGGCTGTTTTTGACAACGATAAAAGGCAACACGAGAGGTTACCACATGCGTTTGCTTTTGAAAATAGACAGACAGAAGTGAGCACATTTCAGCAAAGGACAAAGACGCAGGATCCTTCAAAGGAGCCAACTGCGACAATAACCGATACATTTGAGGTGAAATCCAGGAAAGGATCGTCTCACTACTTCAGGGGTCTTGCTTCATGTCACTTCCAGTGAGTGGTCCTCTCCTGTCGTTGTTGTGCTAAGCCAAATGGTGATATTCGTCTCTGTGGCGATTTCAAAGCCACTGTAAATGCTCAGTGCCTCATCGACACTTACCCTATGCCCCGTCCTGAAGAACTGTTCACTAAACTTTCTGGAGGCCAGTATTTTTCTAAAATTGACCTGTCAGAAGCTTATCATCAACTTCCTCTCGACGCTGCTTCCCAGCAGTTTCTGGTCCTTAACACGCCTTTCGGCCTTCCCGGCAGTTTCTGGTCCTTAACACGCCTTTCGGCCTCTATCAATACCAACACTTGCCATTCGGGGTTGCTAGCGCCCCTGCTCTCTTTCAGCGATTCTTGGAACAATTATTGCTCCCTGTCCCTGGGTGTATAAATTACATGGACGACATTGTTGTCACTGGCTCCACCACTGAAGAACATCTTCAGAATCTCCACACACTTTTTCATGTCTTACAGACTGCCGATCTTAAGTGTAATCTTCAGAAATCGAAATTTTTTCAGGCATCTATCACGTACTTGGGGTTTCAACTCTCTCAGGATGGTATTCATCCGCTTCAGCAAACTGTTGCTGCGATCGATGCCCTTCCTCGCCCTACATCTGTTAAGGAACTGCAGGCTTTCTTGGGGAAAATAGCATACTATCACAAGTTTTTACCATCTGCGGCTTCGGTGGCTCAGCCGTTGCATCACCTGTTGCATAAAAACGTGCCTTTTCACTGGTCCGCGTCATGCAAAGTGGCTTTCCAGAAATTGAAGACTATGCTGAAACAGGCCCCGTGCCTGACTACTTATCGACCTGGCCAACATCTTGTTCTTGCCACAGACGCCTCTCAATACGGGGTCGGTGCAGTCCTTGCGCACCATTTTTCTGACGGTTCGGAACAGCCCATTGCTTATGCCTCCAAAACGCTCACGGATGCCCAACAAAAGTATTCTCAAATTGAGAAAGAAGCTTTGGCCATTATTTATGCTCTTCATAAGTTTGGTATTTTTCTCTATGGCTCAAAATTTCATCTTGTTACGGGTCACAAACCACTTGTTTCCTTGTTTCATCCATCAACGTCACTTCCCGACAAGGCTGCACACCGCCTCCAGCGTTGGGCTCTTTACTTGTTGTTTGGGTTTCAATTATGAGATTCATTTCCGGCCAACGGCTCAACATGCAAATGCTGATGCTCTGTCTCGCCTTCCCATGGGTCCTGATCAGGCATTTGATAGGGATGAACTTTTGTGTTTCCACCTGGATGTTGTCGAGCAGCGGGTTGTGGATGGTTTTCCCATCACTGGGGACAGGCTGGCGGCTGCTACGGGTTCTGACCCTACCCTCTCCCGGGTTTTACGCTGTATTCAGAAGGGTTGGCCAGATCGCCCGTCAGCTAAGACTTCTGATCCGTTGCAGAACTACTACGCTTTGCGCTACCGCCTCACGGCTAGGGATGGTGTTATCCTCCTCTCCACTGACAATGCTTCATCGCATGTTGTGGTACCTGCGTCTTTGCGTGCTTCGGTCTTGCGCCTCCTTCACCAAGGGCACTGGGGTGTGTCTCGCACAAAATCTCTGGCGCGCCGTCATGTGTACTGGCCTGGCATCGACTCTGAAATAGCACACATGGTCGCTGCCTGCGGCCCTTGTGCGTCACAAGCCGCTGCCCCGAAGTCATCTTTTTCACCGTGGCCTTCACCTGAGAAGCCCTGGGAGCGCATTCATGCTGACTTTGCGGGACCCTTTTTAGGTACTTCTTGGCTCCTTGTAATTGACTGCACATCGCCTACCACCGCGGCAACCACCAGTGCTCTCGCCCGCATTTTTTCTTTGGAAGGCCTCCCCTCTACTCTTGTTACTGATAATGGTCTGCAATTTGCCTCTTCTGAATTTGTGGATTTTTGTGCTCGTCACGGCGTTATGCATGTCATGGCCCCGCCGTTCCATCCACAATCCAACGGTGAGGCTGAACGACTGGTCCGCACATTTAAGGCTCAGATGCGGAAACTGCTGACTTCTTCTGCTGCTGATGATGCGCTTCTCCAGTTTCTGGCGTCTTACCGTTTCACCCCCATGGGCGACCACAGCCCAGCTGAGCTCTTATATGGCCGACAGCCCCGCACGCTGCTTCATCTTCTGCGGCCTTCCGCCTCATGGCCACGGGTGCCTTCACATGGCCGGTACACCGCCAACGACCTCGTCTGGGTACGGGGATATGGCAGGTGGCCAAAATGGAGCCCAGGCCACATCTTAAGACACCGTGGCAGACGCCTCTATGAAATCCAGACGGACACGGGTGTTGCAGTGCATCATTCGGACCAGTTTCGGCCTCGTGTGCCAGCAACGCCTGTTCCGAATGCCGCTACACCACCTTTGGCCCTACCTGATGCTCAGGATCTTGGCATCTCTCAATAGTCACAACGCAGCCCTCTCACTGTCATCGCGATGCCAGCACAAGAACGGACGCCACCAGGAGACGTGCCCACGCAGGAACCGGATGACCATCCTCTGTCAGAGCAAATCTACTCGCCTCCTCCTCCAACGGACGCCGACACATCGCCCATGTCTCCTGTCATATCAACTGGACATGCCGCAACGGGCAGATTGGTGCATGGGGCCCCAGCAGATTCGACCCCTACGTCTCCTGTCATCTCGACCCGTTATCATCGGGGACACTTCCGTCCGTACGGGAAGCCTCCTCCTCGAGACTTTACAGCGAGTCAAACAATGCCTATGGACGTTAGCCATCTCCAGGACACCTCCATCAAGACCAGTGCAACAATTTCAAAGGGGGAAAATTGTTGTGACTCGCTGATCATTAAAAGCACCGCCGCGCAATTACGCACGTCCTCTACGTGCGGCACTGTCTGCCAGCCATGCAGCAGCTGCGCCACCTAAGTGGCCAGCCGAGCAGCAGCCGCTAGACTGGGACTCAGTGCTCATTCGAATGCTAACATGTACACATGTCTTGCTTGTCAACTTACTCTGTGACTTATATGTGTTGTGTCGTTCTGAAATATATGTGTTAAACTTGACGTTATAACACACTGGCTACTAATCAGTGACCATTTCATGTTCTGCTGTTCTTCAAACTGGTACTGAATTGATAGATCTTTCTGTTTGGTGGGACAGTATGTGAGGATTTGCAGAAACCATAATTAAGATTTCAAGGAAAAGCAGTGGGGGGGGGGGGGGGGGGAGGGGAGGCAGGGGAGTTGCAGATTGTTAAGATCTGTGTGGGTGATGCACACTTCAGTGAATGATGATTCCCAGGTTTAACTATAGAATACTTTTATTCATGGCATAAGTTCACAGTGAGTTTGGCTCGACTGACAACTGAAAGATCATTTGTGATCACGTAAGAGTAACAGAAACAAAGTTCACTGGTGTAATGCTGGTTCAGTACAGAAGTCTCATCTTGAGTGACTGTAGGAGCAGTGTCTGTAGACTGTTGCACTGCGTGGCATACTGTGTCAGTGGGTGGAGACGGTGCAGTGGAGATCAGAGCATCCAGGCTGGTCTCGGCAAGTTCCGATTGATGGGCTACAAGGTGTAGTTGGCTTCTGGCCTGGAACTGAGAGAGCAATTGAGTGCTGCTGGTGGAAGCTTAAATATCCAGTAGGCAGAAGTATGTCTGCAATCATGTAACCTGCAGCTGGAATTTGTTATCGCAGCAGCAGCACTGTCAGCTTCCTGATGTGTGTGCTGTTCAGAAGCATGGGCTTGTGTCCCCCTGATGGCACCTGTAACAATCAGTGTATCAACAGACTGTTTATAAACAGTACCATGTCCTCAACAGGCGACGCTCTTGTGATATTTGTAAAGAGTCTCCATAGGGGAGAGATGCCTTCAAGTCAAGTGTAGGCAAACTCTTAGGGTCAAGATGTTGTGCTGGAAGAGTAATGTCGTCAGCCTATGACCAATATACAACACCCCTTCTCCCTACAGAAGGTATCAAACTTGAGGAAAGCCGCAGATCCTGCATCTGAGCTTTGCTCGGATGATGTGAAGGTCCAATGAGACAGGGAATCCAGAATAGCTGCAACCTAATCCCAGGAATCCAAGACCAGAGGTTGGGAAGCATTGGTTGCTACAGGGTGGTGGTGATGGTGGCAGAGGCTCTGGAGGCACTGGGAAACTGGGTGCTACACATGTGATGCCAAGAGCTCGGTGATAGCGTGATAGCAATATCAGAAGTGTTTTAAGTGGGCACTGATCAACCTGTGGATAGTGGTCAGTGGATGTGAGAGGATTGGAGAGGGGTGAGAGTGGTAAGCACAATAGGCCATTAAGGAGCACTATAGGTGCACATAGGGAGTGTGTGAGGTGCACATGAGGAGTGCGTTGGTGCACACGACCAGCACATTTGTGTGGAAGAGGAGCACTTATGTGCATTTGAGGAGCACATTGGTGTGCATCAGGAGCATAGTTATGTGGCATGGAGCCTGGAGGTAGAGAGACCAGAAGCTGGCTGGAGAGAGGCCAGGGGACAGTGGATAGGTTGTCACTATAATAGGTACAGGAGCACAGGACGAATGTGGGCCAGTCCTGACACATTTTCAAGCTATACAAGCTACCTTTGACAACTATCCCTCATGACTTTCTTTCAGTACGGACAGCTATACCAGTGAAGAAACATCCCATGTGACACTGTCTGACAACTGGCTGTGACCTCCAGAAACATAATAAGAATAGTGAACAAACACTAGGTAATCCAGGTCCAAAAGCACAGAAAAGGTACTCGCAGCTTGAAGGTGCCAATCACATGAAACAGTATCAAACATGAGCAATAAAGCAGTGCCTCCTATGAGACTAGAGTGTATGTAGCAGGTAACACATTGTCACCACTGTCAGGCCCCTGTGAGGGATGCACGCTTTAGTGAATGATGATTCCCAGATTGAACTTAAGAATATTTTGTTTGTGCCACAAGTTCACAGTAAGTTTGGTTCAACTAACTACTGAAAGCAGTACATGTTCACATAAAAGTAACATATATAAAGTCTACTGGCGTAATACCAATTCCATTGAGCAGCCTAATCCCGTGTAGCTCTAGGAGGTAGGTCCAAAGGGTGTCGTGCCATGTGGTATCCCGTGAAGCTGTGCAGAGATGGCCCAGTGTAGTTTTCTCGATAGCAGCCCTGCTGGTTTCCTGATGCAAGCATCTCGGAAGTGAGGCTGGTGGCGCCTGTAACAATCAGTGTATCAGCAGACTGTTTGTAAAATATGTCATGTCAACAACATGCAGTGCCTGTGGGGCAAGGGTAGGGCAAACCCACGGGGTGAAGATGTGCTGGGCACATAGCACAGTCGACCTACGACTGATGTACAATAGAGATGCCTTGCTCTGCACTTTGCTGATATACCGTCGTATTACACTTTTATGTTCTGTGAAATGAACAACTTTATATTTTTCTACATTAATTGTTGAGTGTTTGTACCGGACACCCGGTTCCGCTGTGACAGTTCTAGAGTCATTCAAAGGAAGTCTACGGCCAATACCACATAAATACCCAGATCATGTAGTACTAGTTGGAGGTGACTTTAAGCTGCTGAGTATAGACTGGGGTATCTATGATTCATTGTGGAAGGTTCGGACAGACAGTCATGCGAAATACTTTTGAACATGTTTTCTGAAAACTGATGTCATTATAGCAACTATGATTACAAATGTTAATAAATCAGTCAAGAAGGCTATGAGAGTGTTTCTGTAGATAGATCAGATAAACAATTATTAACATCTCACTTAGACAGTGAATTGGCATACTTAGTTCCAGTAAGATGGATGTAGAGGAATTATGGGTAAAGTTTATGGAGACAGTAAATCATAGCCTGGAGGGGTATGTCCATGTGCAAAGCATACAACAACTACCAAGAAAATTCTAGTTGTATGTAAGGCTTCCACTCAGTTCTTTGTTGACCAGTCTGGTGTGGCATTTGAAGATAGGAAAGCGAAAGCCAAAGTTTTAAATTTCACATTCAAGAAATTGTTCACACTGGACAATCATACAAACATACAATTATTTGATGATTGGACAGACTCCTCTATGGATGATATAGTAATAAGCATATCTGGCATAGGGAAACAACTGAAAAATTTGAAAGCAAATAAATCACCAGATCTGGAAAGAATCCCAGTTTGATTTTACAAAGAGTACTCTATGGCATTGGCCCATTACACAGCTTGCTTTTATCATGAATATCTCATGCAGCACAAAGTCTCAAGCAAATGGAAAAAAGTGCAGGTGACTCTAGTATATAAGAAGATAAAAGAACAGACATGCAGAATTACATAACAATATCCCTAACTTCTGTTTGCCGCAGAATCCTTGAATATATTCTCAGTTCAAATGTGATAAACTCTCTTAAAACTGAGAAGCTTATGTCCACAAATCAACACGGTTTTAGAAAGTATCACCGGTGCAAAACTCAGCTTGCCCTTTTCTAACATGATATACTGAGAACTATGGGTAAGGGCAACAAGCAGATTCCATATTTCTAGATTTCCGGAAATTTGACACAGTGTCCCATTGCAGGCTGTTAATGAAGGTACAAGCATATGGAATATGTTCACAGATACTTGAGTGGCTCAAAGACTTCTTCAGTAATAGAACCCAGTATGTTGTCCTCAATGGAGAGTGTTCATCAGAGACAAGGGTATGTCAGGAGTGCCCCAGGAAAGTGTGATAGGACCACAGTTGTTCTCTGTACACACAAATGATTTGGCAGACAGGGTGGGCATCTATCTTCAGTTGTTTGTTGATGATGCTGTGGTGTATGGTAAGGTGTCAAAGTTGACTGACTGTCGGAGGGTACAAGATGAATTAGACAAAATTGCCAGTTGGTGTGATGAATGGCAGGTAGCCCTAAATGTGGAAAAATGTAATTTATTGCAGGTGAGTAGCAAGATCAAACTTGTAATGTATGGATACAGTATTACTAGTGTCCACCTTGACACAATCAAGTCATTTAAATGTCTGGCCATAATGCTGCAAAGCGATATGAGGTGGAATGGGCATGTGAGAACTGTGGTAGTGAAGACGAATGGTTGACTTCAGTTAATTGGGAGAATTTTAGGAAAGAGTGGTTCACTTGTAAAGGAGGCCACATATAGGATGCTTGTGTCACCTATTCTTGAGCACTACTTGAGTGTTTGGCATCCATGCCACGTCAGATTGAAGAAAGACATCGAAGCAGTTCTGAGGTGGGCTGCTAGATTTATTACTTGTAGATTAAAACAACATGTAAGTGTTACGGAACTCAAATGGGAATCCCTGGAAGGAAGGAGATATTCTTTTTGAGAAACACTGTTGAGGAAATTTAGAGAACTGGCATTTGAAGCTGACTGCCGAATGATTCTACTGCCGCCAACATCCATTGGACGTAAGGACCATGAAGATAAGTACGAGAAATTATGGTGCTCTATTTTCAAGTGGAACAGGAAAGTAAATGACAAGCAGTGGTACAGGTTACTTTCTGCCACACATGGTGGTTTGTGTAGTATCTATGTAGATGTAGATATAGATGTAAATTAAGAGTTAGTTGCCAGACTTTGCATGAGGTTATTTATCTCTTAACTGTATATTATGGTCTTTCGTACATGCTAGAGTTTTCTCGTAAATAATGAATCATCTGTGAGAAGCCTGGTTTGCAACTAATACTACCATCTAATTCAGTAATACATAACCAATTACATTCCCCTGGGGCACACACAATATTACTTCAGCGTCTATAAATGACTCTTTGTTCATAATAATGTGTTGTTCCTGCCTGCCAGGATATTTAAATCCAATCACACACTATATCAACATGTTTTCTTTAGAAGGTGTTGGTATGGTACTGCATCAAAATATTTTCAAGAGTGTATCTGTAGCACTGAGGGTATCATGGGAGAAGACCAGTAGTTGACTTTCAAATGTTCAATGATGAAATGAAATTTCCTGGCAGATTGAAACTATGTGCCAGACTGGGACTCGAACCTAAGACCCAGTAGTGTAAGTTAGCTGGAGAATGTCAGTTTTGTGAGGTAAGTGATGAGGTACTTGTGGGAGTAACACTGTGCCAGGTTCAATTACTGGTCTGGCACAAAGTTTTAATCTACCAGAAAGTTTCATATCAGCGTGCACTCTGCTGCAGAGTGAAAATTTGTTCTAGAATCAATGATGACAATTTCTGTGGGGAAGGTTGTTTTGTTCTAGGTGGGTCATAACATTTGAACTCAAAATTTTTTCTAGTATTCTGGCTCAGACAGATTATTCAGGCAGAGGTGAGTGAAACAGTATAGTAATTCTGCATGTCATTTCTCCTTTTTTATTTATAAATATGACCTGTGCTCATTTCCAGTCATAGGGAACATTTCTGTGCTTAAGGGATCTTCCATAAATTATAGTGAAGAGAGATGCTTAATCTGTTCCAAATTCTGTTTAGAATTTTACAGTATCTTGGGGTTTTATTGATATTTAGCTTTTCAGATGGAAAAGACTCACCGTCATTCCAGATGTGCCAGAAAGTTACTATGAAAGCAAAGAGAGCTTCATCTCGGATTTAAGTGAACTGAAAGCTTGTTAGACAAGCAGAAGCTGACTGAAGACAAAATGTGAATGAGGAGACGGCTGCAAAAAGCATTTAATTAGTTCCAAAGTCAAATTTTACCAAACAATCTAACAATAAATTCTAAGATGTTTTGATCTTACATTAAGTCAGAGAGTGGATTGAAATCATCTGTTCAATCCTCAGTGACCATACTGGTGTTGAGACAAAGTTGATAGAGGAGAATGACAAAATACTGAATTTGGTCTTCCGAAATTGTTCCACTGTGGAAGGTCGTAATACAGTTCCTCCTTTTAATCGCTACACAAGTGCTGAAATGGCAGATACTGGGATAAGTAATCATGAATAAATAATCATCTAAACCTGCTCAGCAGTGGAAAAGCAAATCAACCATATGAGATACCTGTGAGGGTCTACAAAAAGGAACTTGATCCTCTTCTGCAGTAGTTTATCATCAGTCACTGGAGCAGTGAAGGGTACCTAGTGATTTTAAAAAAGCACGTCATATATGTTTTCAAGAAAAGTCATCAAAAACTGTAAATAATTATAGATTTATTTTGCTGATGTTGGCGTAGAAAATGTTTTATTTTCATGCATTGTGATGTTCGTGGAGAATGAAAATCTCCCCTATAAAAATAAACATGAATTCTGCAAATATCGATTTTGCAAAACATAGCTTGCTCTAGAATGAGATTTTCACTCTACAGCGGAGTGCGCGCTGATATGAAACTCCCTGGCAGATTAAAACTGTGTGCTGGACCGAGACTCGAACTCAGGACCTTTGCCTTTTGTGGACAAGTGCTCTACCATCTGAGCTACCCAAGCACAACTCACGACCCGTCCTCACAGCTTTACTTCCGCCAGTACCTCGTCTCCTACCTTCCAAACTTCACAGAATCTCTCCTGCGAACCAGGCAGAACTAGCACTCCTGGAAGAAAGGATATTGCAGAGACATGGCTTAGCCACAGCCTGGGGGATGCTTCCAGAAAGAGATTTTTACACTGCAGTGGAGTGTGCGCTGATATGAAACTTCGTGGCAGATTAAAACTGGCGAGCTTCTGTGAAGTTCGGAAGGTGGAAGACCAGGTACTGGTGGAAGTAAAGCTGTGAGGATGGGGTGTGAGTCGTGCTTGAGTAGCTCAGATGGTACAGCACTTGCCCACGAAAGGCAAAGGTCCCGAGTTCGAGTCTCGGTCTGGCACACAGTTTTAATCTGCCAGGAAGTTTCATAACTTGCTCAGTTCATCCATGAGGTCTGTGGTTGGCACTGTAAAAAAAGGTGCTCAGGTTGATGCCATGTTCCTTTACTTCCTGGAAAGCATTCATTATATTTTTGCACTGTTGTTTATTGGACAAAATACAAGTTTATGAATTACTGGTCCAGACTGGTGATTGGATACAGGACTTGCTTGCAGACAGAACTAAACGTATCATTTTCAATAGAACAAACTCCACAAAGATAATTTCAGGAGTACCTCAAGGAAAATTTATGGGACTGCTTCTATTTATATATTAATGAGTGCAAAATAATGGAAGCTCAAAGAGGCATTCTGCAGATGATACTGTTGTTTATGGAATGAGACTGTATTGAAATGCAGGTAGATGATTGATGCAGGGCTGGCATATGATCCTGAATGTAAATAAATGTAACATATTGCACACGAATAGACAAAGAGATTCACTTCATTATGATTACACTGTTACTGGCAAATCACAGGAAATAATAATTACCTCAAAGTACCTATGCATAACCCTTTGGAATGACCTAAAGTGGAATGACCACATAAAACAAATTGTAAGGAAATCAGATGTCACATTGAGAGTCATTGGGAGAGTTATTAGAAAACATAATGCATTTACGAAGGAAGTGTCTAATGAAACACTCTTTCAGTTGATTCTTGAACACTGTTCATCAGTTTGGGGCCTTTGCCAAGTTCAATCAAAAGAAGAGGAGGTCCAACTCAGAGTGGCTTGTTTCATAATGGGATCATTTATTCAGCACGAGAGCATTATGGAGATTCTCACCAAACTCTGATGGCAGATGCTACAAGAGAGATTTTATGTATCAAGGAGAGGTTCACTGTTGAAATTTTGAGAGCACGTGTTCCAGGTTGAGTCGGGCAACATTGTTCTTCCTCCTACATACAACTCACAAAATGATCATGATGAGAAAATTATAGTTCATGCATAGCTTTAGCAGCAGTCATTCTTCCCGAGCACCATTCACGAATGGAACAGAATAGAGGGTTGATAACGGTAGCGGAATTACTCTTTAGCAAACACCATAAAGTGACTGGCAGAATATAGATGTAGACATAGATGTAGATGCATACAGTTGTCAGTAAAATTAGAGTGTCTCATGCCTATGTACTGCATCATGCAGTGTCAGATTGGTGTTTCAGTGTACCTCATTGTCTACATAAGTGCACTATACAGTCTATACAGGACAAGCACATATCAAGCCAGAAGGCTGTCATTGGCACTGATGAACCTGTTGTAACAATCTGAAATATGAATGGATACATTCTATCTATCCTTTCTTGTCTTTTTCTACCTGTACCACTAATTCCACTAATTCTCTCTCATTCTAATTCAGTTCACTTCTCTCCCATATTCTGCCACCTAACTTTAATGATTTTTATCACTACAAATCCACAGCTTTGCCTTCACCATTGAGAGCTACTTGTCTAACTCACTTATCTTCTAAAACGTTCTCCCGTGCCCTATCCCCCTCTGTGTTGGTTGCCCTGCTTCTTTCATCCCCCCCCCCCCTCCCCGTTCATCTCCTTGGATTATTACTCATCAAGGATTAGGGTTGCCAGGGATCTGTATCCAGTTGTATACAAGTGTGTGTGTGTGTGTGTGCAGAAATAGAAGAAGTGTGAAAGGTCAAACTCTACAAGTTATCATCTAATCTTTCTGTAGACCTATGCACCACCTACAGTTTGTCTGCAGGTAAGAGATTTTAATCTCTACAGTGTAGGTTTTTATCTTTCAGATTCTGCATGGGATCTGGATAAATCCTTGGAAGTTGTCCCAGCACCAGAAGGAACTGCTGCTCAGAAGGAAGAAAAGAGTTAGCTGAAGAAACATGAATGAAGTATATCATTCAAAAAGAAAAATATGGCCTAGCCATGAGTTGAGAGACACATGTTCATACTTATTTTTACACATATTTATAAGCAGTGACTCTAGTCATAATATTTAGGAGTTTTTGGAGTGAAGTTCTTTTAAAAAATGTTTACTCTCGTGAAAATTTTAACAAACATTTGCATCTATTTTTGTACTGCACAAAAGTTTCTGTAAGCAAGTAAGGGAAGTTTAATACTCATAATATTTTCAGAACATTGGACACTGTTATTGTAAATTTCAAATGCCTTACAGGTTACAAGGTTGAACAACGCTCTAAATAATATTTGCTTTCATGGTTTTTAAGTTGGATCCTGTTTCAAAAATGGCATGAAGATTCACCCGTGAATTTCATTTCCTACCATGTAATGTAGTGGAAGTAAAAACTAACTTCAGATTTTCATGCACTCCAAGGGATAAGACATATAGCTGATTCTTTACGTGAAACATGTTCACAATTCTTAACTGAATGTCTTTTGTAAGATGTTTAATGCATTTCATTGTAATTTGAAAAATTTGTTACAGTTTTTGGAAAACATTTGTTACCTATGTTCAGTATAGTGTTAAAAAATGGTTTCTGTCCATTGAAACAGGTTATTAAAACAAGTTATTAAAGTTATTATTTTACATTTGAAAAGCGTTGGTGTGCAAAAAAACTCAACACACGAAGTAAACACTGAATCTGAAATGTATGGAACAGGTGGAAAACGAAGGAAGAAAACTTCTTTATTGCATTTTGGGGAAGGATAATAAGTTACATAGTTAACTAGTGAGAGATACCAATGGAAGGGAGACAGAATGAAAAGAGCAATGTATAATTAGACACCAACAATCTGTTGCTAAAAGTTTCTTGTAACTGTAATGTAAGACACCTGTCCAGTCAATAGACTTCATAGTTACTACAATCTGCTGCTGTGCCTGTGTGTCCAACTATTTTGCCCATACAGAAAACTATCATCATACTTGGTGTAACCATCTATTTTCTTGTCATTTTTTCTTTTCATTTCATGTACCTGTTGTGTCATTGGCAGTTCACAGATCTGATAATGACCTTCATGCATCATGTTACTTACTCGTTATTTATAACTAACCAAGTCTGCAACTGGTTACTGTGTTAGGTGATCACAACATACATTCCAAAAAAGTTAAGTCAAGGCTTCTCACATCAAACAGTTCCAAATGTTACCACCATTAAAATTAGAGAATTCTCAAGCACATTACATGTGTATTTGGCAAAGATATCTATACATTCCTTGTGAATAAACAGTGGAAAGAAACTATTTATTGCACCATCTTCTCCGATTAACAACAATATGTCAAATGCAATGTAATTTCCTTTTTGTATGGTGGTTTAATCCCAGGGGGTTTACTGGATCATAATCTTTTATAGGATCATAATCTTTTATAACTGGACCATTTTGTTGCCCCTGCCTCTTTACATTAATTGGTACACCACACTGGTTGCATAGTACCATCACCTTTCTTAAATCTAGAAATAAAACTTCTTCATCCTTGGGAGTCTTTTTAGGGTAAAAGTAAAAAGTGTTAACAAAAAATAACCAGACAATTAGTTGAGCAAATTATCTACATAGAAAAACACAGACCAGTCTTTAAATGTTTCAGTTTCAGTACAGACTGAGTAGCAGGTGGAAAAACTGATAAAGGAGTACATCATAGGATGTACCTACCTTAAGTCTTTTGCCATATCATTTTCTTCCAGATAAATTAAATGTGTTTCAAAAATCATGAAATCCTCTTCCTATTTTTGTTTGTAAGATGGAATTTTCATATTTTATAGTATTCTAGTTGAATTTTATACCATAAAGTGAACAAATTCTGATTTTCCAGAAGTATTGAAACATCAAAGCTATGATGTTTGTCACTGAAGGTGGATACTATTTAAGTTGTTATAAAACCAAAGACTTTTTGTTTTATTGTGTATTTTTTTAGGTATGTAAGATTACTGCAATTGGTATCGATACCAAGTTATAAGAGTTTAATTTTTGTTAGTATTTCTCTTTTGTTGCAAGTATTTGTTTCTGGGTATGTCTACATTGCATAGCTCTCACATTTTATTGTAAAAAGAACAATTTCTAAAAATCTCTGTGATTCAGTAACAATTGGAATACTTGTAACAGAGAATCATGAATTATATTTTCTTCCACATTCTGTGGACAACTATACAGATTTTGAAAATAAAATCATTTGTCTTTTGTCTATGTGCAATATTTCTATCAATAAACATGTTTTGCTTTTCACCATTTCCTCATATTAAAGAAACTTTATTTATTACTGACAGAACAATTACTGATTGTCTGTCTTCTTATTTCTAATGTATTTTTTATTTTCAGTTATATTGTTCTCATTTTTATCCTACTTTTGGAGTAAAGGAGACCACTCATCAACAAACAAAAGTGTTGAGATGCCGACAAGCACACATCAAGAAGAAAGAAAACTTGCTAGCTTGCAGAGCAATACTTTCTTGAAATAGAGCCTGTACCGACACACACTCACACTTGCCTGTGCCCATGCATAATGTGGGCTGCATGCACAGTGCTAGGATTGCAGCTTGGCTGGTGTGTTAGAATGGGGTGGGAAGAGGGAAAGAGGTGGGAGGCAGAAAATGGCAGGTGCAGGGGCCACGTATCTGGTGTACGGGTGTCAGAGCCAGCAGGGAACAGCATGCAATAAAGATGATTTGGAGACATGAATAGAGCGGGGTTAATATGACAGAGGAAGGGTAAACTGTTGGGTGAAGAATGTGGGTATAGTGGGTTAACGGAGATGGAGGCCAGGAGGCTTGCAATAATGAAGGATGTGATAACTTCCATCTGCGTAATTCAGAAAAGCTGGTGATGTATGGAAGGATCCAGGTGGCCAGAGATGTGAAGCAGCCACTTAAATTGAGCTTGTTGTGCTCAACTGCATGCTGTGCCACTGGATTGGCAGTGGGCATTCATTCTGGTGGACAGCTGATAGGTTGTTATACTGACAAAAAAAAAGCTATGCCATGCTCGCTGCTACAGGGTGAGGTGTCCGACTCGCAGGAGAGCAAGAAAACAAGAGCGAGAGCCCAGTGGCAGGTGGCTGGGTATATTTGATGAACCACACAGCTTCCTCCTCCCTGATTGGTCAGCACCGATAAACCTGCAGGGGCGGCAATGATGGAACTTTCCAGAGCTTGGCTTGGTCAGCGATGCCTGGGACGGCGTTACTTCGTCAGCTCACAAGAGAGGCACGTGATCGACGTGCCCTTCCTTGGTGCTGACTTCCTGTTACTAGACCATGGAACGAAAGAATTTACAGGCAGCTGACACTGCCAGCTGTGGGTTGGCCGTAATGGAAAAATGAAGTTACCTCTGGGAGCTAATATAATAAAGTAAAATTTTCCTACGGATTGGCTCATCCTTTACACTCCTCCCCCTTCCATGGGAGTGGAGAACATGAGTGAATTCGCTAAAAAAGTGAGTTATTTAGATGTAGATCATTTTAGGTTGCAAAACAACATAAACATTACTTGGATATGAAAGGCCCTCATGGAAGATGGATATGAAAGGCCCTCATGGAAGATGGCAGGGGTCTTAACCTATGGGAGGGTGTAGAGACTCTAAATACCTCCTAGGGGTCACAAAGGGACTTACACTTATCAACAATATTATGTGTATACAAGAATCATAATAAAACATCAAAGCAAAATTACATTAATGAAACACATTAGAACAAAACACGATAGCTTGAATGAGGCAAACATGCCAAGTGTTCTTGTTGCTAGGCTGAAGTTAAAGTGTCTTTTTTGTTTAAATGTGAACACATCACCAGTGATGTCACATGCAAGGGTGAGCGGCGTGAGGCAGGGTGTTGTGTTGTCCTCAGCGGGCAGTGTGCAGGCTGCCGGCGGGAAGGGGGTATGGCTGTGGCCAGGCCCATTCACTGGGACTCAGCGCAGTGGGGTATAAGGGGAGGTTCACACATTTCAAACACATTTAAAAATGGAGTTGTCACTAAGACACTATGCCACACTAGTTTTTCCACATTAGTTGATATCACAATTACACTCTTAAAACTAAGGGAGGGCACATGCCTGATAGGTTTTCTGCTTAGTTGCTTACTTTAGTTTTTTTTAAGTTATGGGCGATATTTGCCCTGAGGCTGAGGTTCTGGAACCATGGGGGCATGGCCGTAACATTTGCAGAATCCTTTTTTGTACAAAGTCCATATTAGTACAATAATAAGAATGGCAGTGGCTGGAGTTATCGTAGCACAGGGTATAATGGTGGTATGTAGTTTGGTGGCTTTTTGCCATTCATTTAAGTGTGCTAACAGGCGATCATAAGAAATTTGTCCTTTTTCACGTTTTAAGTGGCCATCAATTGACACTACGAGGTGATCATTTCATACATTAGACAATACTGGCATGTTAGCTGACAAGGGAATCATGAATGAGCTTCCAGGTACAAAAAAATGTAAGTAAACAGGCTCAAATACTAAGTGAGTAAGCCATAGTGACATGAAAGGTTATTAATGGTGTAATAACATTACAATAACAACTGCTTGTAACAAGGTAAGGCTAGTGTATAATGTCGTAGTAGCATTAATAAGGCGGGCATCAGTGTGGCGGCTACAATAGAGCAGCACGCTCTAGGTGACTTCAAGGCTACGCTAAGACAGGGTGGCAGCCGACTACAAGGCCGAATCTTGAGCTAAGGCAGAATGACGCATGGCAGATAACTTCCAAGGCCAGCGCAGACGCTATGTCAAAGCTGCACACGGCAGCTGAGGAGCGATGCCGATTGTCAAATGTGGAGCGCAAGCAGTGTGTACCTGTGCTGTGTGAGGAACACAACACAAGGCTGTGCAAAACTTCTGGATTTGATTAGAGGTTTATGGGATTCAGAATGTGCAGTGATGAATATAAATGTTACAAGAAGATGTGTAATATTACTGAAGGATAGATGAGCGGAATCAACATGGTTTATTCAACAATGACTAAGAAAATAATAATTATGGTGCTACATCAAAGCAGCACGCATCAGAAGTGGAATTACGCATGACATCACGCTAAATGCATTGGTACAGTCGGTTCTGTTTAAAATTACATTATGCATTAGTATATTTGCTGAACACCATAAACTGAAAATGACAAAGAAAAGTGACACCAGTTTGGTGCAGATGGAGCATCTCGTTGCCTGGGACTATGAAAGTTGGTTTCTTATTCTTGGATACCAAGACTGTGTCATTGGATGTCAATGCTGTTGATAATTAGAGGAGAAAAACAAAACTCAATGAGAATCTAGAGACTTACATAGTGGAAACAGAAAGCGTAAGGAATTGAATTAGAAACTACTAAATTGAGTGTAATTTCTGAAGGATTTCTCCTTTATGAAGGTAGAGTGCGCGGCACATCATTGACATGATGGTATCACCTGCTTAACTGTGTATACGACAATGCTCTGATTCCAAGATAGCTGCTATGTACTTCATCATAACCCGACATCATCGTCTATCCTATGGTATATCGTAGTGTCCTGAGACACGTTATACAGTTAAGTAATACTACTTCAGTATTCGGTATTCCTTCAGAAAATACAACGGAAAAACAATGTCAAAGAAGGCTCAAGTTTTGAATGGAGATTTACACTTATTGGCGGTTTAGCTGCAGGCTAGACGTGGTTCGCATCTGATGGTGCCTGATCAACTGTCGTCAGAGAGCAGGAACACTGTTCTTGTGAACTCTTCTTCAACATCAAAGATTAAAGTCTAACTGTGTTAGTCCACACGAACTGAATAGTTTTGTTGATAGTTGACAGATGAAAGTGGTTAGGATGGTCTAGGCCGCGAAACCGAAATGTGAAGGAACAACTTTAGACGGCGACCGCGCAATTGCCAGTCACATCATGCCAGTTGCGTGCCCTTGCGGGTGTTGTGCTTGACTTTTCATGTGTTGTTCTGTGAGAGTTATTTATTCCGTTTACATCTTCTACAGTGGAAAGGCATATGGCATGTACCTCTGGGTAAACTTTCAAATACAAATGAAAATAAACCAAGGTTACATCCTAAACTATCCCTCCAAAATAGTTTCTTACCTAAAACATCATTAATAACATTAAAATGGTGGGCAGTACTCGGGAATGTTTGCTAGCTTATGTGAAACCTCATAAACTGAATAGCTATTCTCATAATTCTTGCCACAAAGTAACACATGGAAACATTAGATTCATGGACACATATACTAAGGTACTGGTGCTGGCATAATCTAGCTAAAACTCTCTAAACATTTGATAATAACACACAGACAAAATAAATAATGGCAAAAATAATACGTAGGCAAAATGAATAATTGAACTAATACAGAGACGTAAGTAATTGGCAACTCATCATAGTGATACAAGCGGTGGCAAAACCGCAACAAGAGCAAAAGTTCAAAATATTATTTCCTTTACACAAAATTTCCCTATTCTCCAGTTATGTTTTGTAGCAAAATAAGTGTAAGTATTCTCTGTTATTCCTTTGTGTTCTTGTTTATATTTCCATACATAGCACTGAAAGACCTAAGTGGAAACAAGGCTCCAGCAGTAGACAACATTCCATTTGAACTATTGACAGCCTTGGGAGAGCCAGTCCTGACAAAACTCTACCATCTGGTGAGCAAGATGTATGAGATAGGCGAAATAGCCTCAGACTTCAAGAAGAATATAATAATTACAATCCCAAAGAAAGCAGGTGTTGACAGATGTGGAAATTACCAAACTATCAGTTTAATAAGTCACAGCTGCAAAATACTAACGCAGATTCATTACAGACTAATGGAAAAACTGGTAGAAGCCAACCTCAGGGAAGATCAGTTTGGATTCCATTGAAATGTTGGAACACGTGAGGCAATACTGACCCTACGACTTATCTTAGAAGAAAGATTAAGGAAAGGCAAACCTACATTTCTAGCATTTGTAGACTTAGAGAAAGCTTTTGACAATGTTGACTGGAATACTCTCTTTCAGATTCTGAAGGTGGCAGGGGTAAAATACAGGGAACAAAAGGCTATTTACAATTTGTACAGAAACCAGATGGCAGTTATGAGTCGAGGGGCATGAAAGGGAAGCAGTGGCTGGGAAGGGAGTGAGACAGGGTTGTAGCCTCTCCCCGATGCTATTCAATCTGTATATTGAGCAAGCAGTAAAGGAAACAAAAGAAAAGTTTGGAGTAGGTATTAAAATCCATGGAGAAGAAATAAAAACTTTGAGGTTCACCGATGACATTGTAATTCTGTCAGAAACAGCAAAGGACTTGGAAGAGCAGTTGAACGGAATGGACAGTGTCTTCAAAGGAGAGTATAAGATGAACATCAACAAAAGCAAAACAAGGATAATGGAATGTAGTCGAATTAAGTCAGGTGATGCTGAGGGAATTAGATTAGTAAATGAGACTGATGATGGTCGAAGTAGAGAGGATATAAAATGTAGACTGGCAATGGAAAGGAAAGCGTTTCTGAAGAAGAGAAATTTGTTAACATCGAGAATAGATTTAAGTGTCAGGAAGTCGTTTCTGAAAGTATTTGTATGGAGTGTAGCCATGTATGGAGGTGAAACATGGACAATAAATAGTTTGGACAAGAAGAGAATAGAAGCTTTCAAAATGTGGTGCTATTGGAGAATGCTGAAGATTAGATGGGTAGATCACATACCTAATGAGGAGGTATTGAATAGAATTGGGGAGAAGAGGAGTTTGTGGCACAACTTGACTAGAAGAAGGGATCGGTTGGTAGGGCATGTTCTGAGGCATCAAGGGATCACCAATTTAGTACTGGAGAGCAGCGTAGAGGGTAAAAATCGTAGAGGGAGACCAAGAGATGAGTACACTAAGCAGATTCAGAAGGATGTAGGCTGCAGTAGGTACTGGGAGATTAAGAAGCTTGCACAGGATAGAGTAGCATGGGGAGCTGCATCAAACCAGTCTCAGGACTGAAGATCACAACAACAACAACATATTGACATGGCTTTGGTATGTCTACTTACAGAAAAGCTGTTGTTGAGTTACGTCAGTGTTATGAGTAATGCTGTGGAAGAATGCAGTGTTTTGTTAATACTCTCTTCAGTGAAGTTTAATTTAAAGTAGCTTTATGTCTCCTTCAGTTATCAGACCAATAATTATTAAACATTTTTTATGATATTTCCTGTGTTGATTGGTACTCCTTGTCTCGTAATTGCAAATATTGGTGGTTATCAGTCTCCCAATCAATTGTTCAAGGGTAGGGTTGTTGTTCCCTTTGTTAATTCTCTCACCTACCTACTTCCATATAATCATTATTGGCGACTCGACAAAGCTAGTTGAATCTCAAAGATGTCGATATGACTTACCTGTTGGTACTTTTGTTTTTAATAAAATTAGAGTTATTTGCCATATATAAAGTGTGCAGGAGGGAAATTAAGTTCCTTAGTATTGGAAATGTGCATAAAGTTATTCAAAGGGTTTGTTATATAATGGTTAAGAATTCTGTGTTGAGATCCAGTGCTGCTTGGAGCGGTAAGAGGTGACGGGCGTCTCGCTTGTGAGATTGTAAGTTGCTGACAGTACAGCTGCGAATGGTTTCAACTGGCTCGGCAGCAGTACTGGCGTTCATGCTGGGTCCGTCCTCTTGCTACGTGTTGAGCTTAGTTCCTCGGGACGGTCACAAAATTTCCTTCCAGAGTTTGGTTATGTGGTTCATGACAGTTATTCATGGAGGATGTTTTCAAGGAACTCAGATAACTAAATCCTTAAAGTTCACGAAACTATCATGATGCATTTATTCACTTAGACACTGTGTTCTTCTAAAATTTAGGTTTTATGCTTCTAAATAAACTGTATTTTGCAATGGCATTCCAAACCCAACTCCTTGGCAATTGTTTACAGAATAAATATCACAGCAAGGGCCGGCTTCCTTGACGCCATATAGACCCGTTTATTAACCACAAGACTGGTAATACAACATTGCTGGAGATCGATCTGAAATTCCAACGTTTTTTAATCCTGATGGTTTAGACAATGTGTACAAGGAAAAACTTTTTCTCTCTCATGATTTTTGTTCCTCACTGAAAACTCAAAAAGACGACACAAATATATTCCCATCTTTAGATAAAACTAGTAAAATCTTTGGGGCAATATTAAGCTGGTGAATTTATTTCTATAACTATCCCTTTAGGTTTGCTGGTCACACTGCAATGTACGAATATATGAAGGTGTAGCGTGGAGCTGGATTAGCATAATGGGGCACGCGGCAGGCACGGCAAAGGGAGGCGGCAGTGAGGGGCGAGGGGAGAGGTAGGTTAGTGGAAATGTCTCGGTGTGGGAGAGGGGTAAGCAGTCAGCTGTATGGCTGGGGCGGAGTGGTGGGGAGAGTGGCCAACACTACCTGCGCTATGGCAGAAGCATGGAGCTGGGGAAGGGGAGAGGTGCAGATGCTGCCCGCATGAGAGGCAGTGGTGGCGGACTGGGGAAGGAGGAAATGCAATGGCCACTCACTCGGCAGGCAGGAGGGAGGGAAGGGAAGGGAGCCGCGTCACCAGCTGACAGGGAGGGGCGGAACTCACCGTAGGTGAACAGCTGTAGACAACAGCGGTGGTATTTACGCGACTCCTTCCATTGCATTTAATATGCAGTAACATGTATTACCATAAAAACTTACCTTGTTGACTCTCCATCATTGTCTTATGAAAACATTAAAATAGCACTTAAGGAAGATTCCTTTCACTTTTAGAGTAACACATTTGCTGTTTACTTGGACGTACCTATTCTTGTTATTATCGATGTGATATCATATTCTTGTTATTATCATTGTGTGATCATTTAGCAAAAACATACATGTAAGAGGGCATATTTCAAATGTCAGGTAGATGACAGCATGTAGTCGAGTTCTACTGGCAGTTACAAACACGTATTCCTATCGTATTTTTAGGGTAAAGCTTTAACAGCTATGTTGTTCAGTATTCTCTAAATCAACAGATGAAGTGTGAATTCATTTACAATGATGTTCTTGCGGTCTTCAGTCCATAGACTGGTTTGATGCAACTCTCCAAGCTACTCTATCCCGTGCAAGCTTCTTCATCTCCCAGTACCTACGTATACCTACACATACAACATTAACTGATCCTTAGCTCAGTGTGTCCTATTGGTAAGGACAATTTTCCCCTTAATTCCATTACGATTAAGTATTTGTGTTTTCAATTCTCTAATGATACGATAACATTACTGGAGATGTTAAATGACACAAGACAAAATGATTAGAAAACTTCAATCACTTCCATTAACATGTGACATCATCAGTTCTATTACAAATGGTTGCCAGTTCTTATGTCTACTAACAACTAGCATGCACAACTTAAATAAATGTACAGTAACGATGCTGTTTTCCATCAATTAATTCTCTTTCTGCATGCAGGACTTTTCCAACTGTTTACATGCCATCTTAGATCTAACTCCTGAAACATAAATCATTGGGGTGCTTTGACCTTAGACCATATCTATTTAGCGGTCTGGAGTGGCTCAGGTCCTTTATACAGTTTCAATCTGTCAAAAGGAATGATCACTGTGCATTCTGCTAACTGAATTTCCGCATTTACTGGTGAAGTAAGCTGGATGATACGGTTTGGTGCTTCATAAGTAGGTGTAAACATCTTGGTTCTTCCCTTTTTTACTACTGGATTGCTCAACATAACTAGGTCTCCTACCTTGTACTCAGGTATTTTTGCTTTTTGATTACTTCTCTTTAACTGTTTGGCAGTGGCTTGGGCATTGTTCCCTCTTACTTTTTTCCAAATTGCTTTTAGACACATGCTAAACCTTTCACATCTTTGGATTTAATTCCATGGGGCAATTTGTCTATTTCAAAAGGTGAATTCATAGGGTGCCCATATAACGCTTTTTAAGATGAGTATCCTGTAGCTTCATGGACACAGCTGTTATATGCTGCGTAATGTATTGGACATACCTGTCCCAGTCAGAGTGATGTTTATTAACATAGTAAGACAGCATGCGCATAACGGTGCGGTGGACTCGCTCCAGGCGACCGTTCACTTTTGGGTGGAATGGTGTCATTTGCCACTTTTTAATTCACAACAACTGACAAACTTCTGCGAACAATGCAGACATGAAATTTGCACCTTGATCTGCGAGTACAGATTCAGGACTCCCGTATGGTAACAGCAAATGGGTGACAAATGCACAAGCTATTGTTTCAGCAGACATATTCGGTATACGAACGAGAATCAAGAACCTAGAAAAATGATCTACAAGGGACAAAATATACTGATTATTTTGGGGGCTCACAGGGAAAGGACCGACAATATCTGCTGCTACTACGGCCCAGGGATGAGTGGCTTCTGGTACCTGCTGTAAAGGCACTTTCGTTCGAGGTGGCAATGACCTCTTAATGTAAGGTAAATAATTTTGAATATATTTTTGCATGTTTCTGCTTCTTGGTTCTTCCCTTTTTTACTGCTGGACTGCTCAACATAACTAGGTCTCCTACCTTGTACCCAGGCATTTTTGCTTTTTGATTACTTCTCTTTAACTGTTTGGCAGTGGCTTGGGCATTGTTCCCTCTTACTTTTTTCCAAATTGCTTTTAGAGGCGTGCTAAACCTTTCACATCTTTGGATTTAATTCCATGGGGCAATTTGTCTATTTCAAAAGGTGAAATCATAGGGCGCCCATGTAACGCTTTTTAAGGTGAGTATCCTGTAGCTTCATGGATGCAGCTGTTATATGCTGATGTAATGTATTGGACGTACCTGTCTCAGTCAGAGTGCTGTTTATTAACATAGTAAGACAGCATGCGCATAACGGTGTGGTGGGCTCGCTCCAGGCGACCGTTCACTTTTGGGTGGAATGGTGTCATTTGCCACTTTTTAATTCACAACAACCGACAAACTTCTGTAAACAATGCAGACATGAAATTCGTACCTTGATCTGCGAGTACAGCTTAAGGACTTCCATATGGTAACACCAAATGGGTGACAAATGCACAAGCTACTGTTTCAGCGGACATATTCGGTATACAAACGAGAATGAAGAACCTAGAAAAATGGTCCATAAGGGACAAAATATATTGATTATTCTGGGGGCTCACAGGGAAAGGACCAACAATATCTGCTGCTACTATGGCCCAGGGATAAGAGGCTTCTGGTACCTGTTGTAAAGGCACTTTTGTTTGAGGTGGCAATGACCTCTTAATGCAAGGTAAACAATTTTGAATATATTTTTGCATGTCTGTACGTCTTCCTTCCCAGAAATAATGGGCAGCTATTTGGCAATTTGTGGCATGTAGGCCATTATGACATGCTTGCAGGCTGTCGTGACATTGTGCGATAATCCTGGAACTTAATTCTTTAGGGATTACTACTTGTTTACCAAGTGAGATTTTTCAATATAAAATTCCATCTTCAACAGAAAATTCAGGCAAAGCCCCATATTTCTGACATTCAACATCTCACTGCTGTGCTTCCCTCAAATCTTCAATAGAAACATCATTAGTGACAATCATTCTGACTTTACGGCTTAATGCGTCGGCGTTTTGATGTAACTTGCCCAGTTTGTGTTTTACCTCATACTCAAATTCGCTCAATTTTAAAGCCCAACGAGTTAACCTGCTGCTAGGGTCTTTTAAGCTTGGCATCCACTGTAACGCGGCATGATCAGTGATGACAGTAAATTTTCTCCCATACAAATAACATCGGAAATAAGTTACACCAAACATGAGTGCTAAAAGTTCCTTCTCAGTTGTGTTGTAATTTGATTCTGCTTTATTAAGCTGTCGAGACTCATAGCCAACTGGTCATTCTTTGCCACCTGTCTCTTGTGGTAAAATGGCTCCTACAGCATAATCTGAGGCATCTGCTGACAGTATGAATGGTTTTTCAAAATCTAGTACAGGGGCTCTAGTCAAAACATGTTCAATTTGTTGCACAGCTTCATCACATTCTTTGGTCCAAATAAAACTAACTCCTTTTTTCAATAATTTAGTCAGGGGCTTAGCAATGGTAGCATAATTATTCAAAAAACGTCTGTAGTAGTTTTCAAGGCCTAAAAATGACTGTAGTTCTTTGACATTTGTTGGTGTTTGAAATTCCCTAACTGCTGTGGTCAAATGGGGGTCCAGTTTGACACCTTCCTCCATTTATTATATGACCTAAATATTGTACTTGTGATTGGGCGAAAGCAGACTTTTCTAATTTTACACTCAAATGAGCTCCTTTCAACCTTTCCATAACATCCCTCAGTCTTTCTGTATGTTCTTTTACCATTTTAGAAAAAAAAATAATAATGTCACCTAAATACAGCAAGCATGTTGTAGGTTTCAACCCACACAAAAGCAAATTTGCAAATCTTTGAAAAGTGGTGGGGGCATTTCTCAAACCAAATGGCATTCTTACAAATTCATACAATCCTGTAGGTACAATAAAAGCAGTTTTATGGTGGTCCTGGGGTGCAACAGGGATTTGATGGTACCCAGAATGCAAATCAAGGGTGGTAAAATACTTACAAAATACTTACAGTTGTCCAAATGGTCTAATGTCTCATCAATTCTCGATAAGGGGTACAAATCTGGAACTGTCACCCAGTTTACTGCTCACATGTCGACACATAGGCGATAGGCTTTCTCCCCATATACTGATTTCTTTGGTACAATGACCACAGGAGATGCCTGCACACTCGAGGAGGGCTGTATGATTCCTGCAGCTAATTGCTGTTGAATTGTATCTTCAACTACAGACTGCAAATGGTATGGTATACAGTAAGGTTTTTGTGCAATTGGCCAAGCTTCTCCTGTCGGAATTTCGTGCTGAACCAGATCCGTGGCTGGTAAGAATTGCCTCTCTTCACACAACCAATAAAATTCCTCTAACACTGGCTGCAATATCTTCTTCTCCTCAACATTTAAATGACTTAATTTCGCTGGAAACTGACTCTTTAATGATGACGCGACATAGCACACTTCTCTAACTGAACAGTTCTTTCTCTTCCGTCCCTTCTCATCTTTACTTCACTGCCTCTCAACTCCTATTTCCTCAAAAAATTTCCTGTCCGCTGGCAACAATAGTAACCTTTGGTAGTACAACCTCTTTTACATCAAAATTATCTTTACTTACTGGTATCGCAAAACCCTTCTGTCTCCTTTCTGGTCAGCAGATTCTTCTCTTTATATGTACTGACTGCTGATCTAAAACATCATTCTGGGTGAGCGGATCAACCAGAATCTCTGTCTTAGGTTGTTTTTGATTTTTGACACATATCCAGAAAATCTTTCCACTTGCGCCTTTTATCCTCACAGGGTCAGTGGCTTTTATCACCCACCTCCAAGGTTTTATGGGAGACTGTGAATGATGCCTTTCACATCTCCCTTGCATCTGACAGGGCTGCACATTGCCAAATCGGTGAATTGCTTCACTGAACTGTACAGTCTGTACGGTCTGACAGATGGTGCAGGAACCAGTACTGGGTCCGGGGGACGCGGTGCAGCAGTGCAGAAGCGCAATACATCTTCGCATACTATTGCCAAACGAACGCTTCAAACAGTGAGGTAGGGGAGGATGATTTAACTACTCCTCCGATGTGGGGATCAATACCGCGAAGTGGCATTGTTCTGGATGTCTTGTCAGAAAATTATCTTGAGCAGATAGAGAAAAGAGTTGTGAGGGTAAGGACTTAGACCTTCTGACAACAAACAGACCTGGACTAATCGATTCAGTTAATGTAGAGG
Organism: Schistocerca cancellata; assembly: GCF_023864275.1. Lineage (NCBI taxonomy): Eukaryota > Metazoa > Arthropoda > Insecta > Orthoptera > Acrididae > Schistocerca > Schistocerca cancellata. The sequence continues at coordinate 1,128,913,685 of NC_064626.1, read as the reverse complement.
AAGGTATCAGTGGTCATGAGGCTGTGACATCATTTATAACAATGGGTCCTACAAGGAATGTTAAGAAAAGTAGGAAGATATATTTGCTCAGGAGGGGTAACAGGGTACAAATTTCAGAATATCTCAGCAGTCAGCATCAAATATCCAGTGATGGAGATGAAGATGTGGAGAACAAGTGGAAAAAATTCAAATGCATCATTCAATATGCTCTAGACAAGTATGTTCTGAGTACGGTTTTAAGGGATGGCAAAGTCCAACATGGTTTAATAGCCGTGTTATAAAAGTGCTACAAAAACAGAGCACTTCATCTCAGATTCAAGAGAAGTATAAACCTAGCTGACAAACAAAAGCTGAATGAAGTGAACATGGAGTAAGGAGAGCAATGAGAGAAGTGTTCAATGATTTTGAAAGTAAGATATTGTCAGCCAACCTGAGTACAAACCATAAGAGATTTTGGTTGTATGTACATTAGAGTAAGTGGGTCAAAATAATCTATTCATTATCTCAGTGGCCACACCAGCACCAAAATGAAAGGTACCAGAGAGAAGGGCGAAATACTGAAATCAGAACTCAACATGTCACTCTTACCGGAACTAAATCGAAAGTTGTAAAGGTAATGTCTGGAGTACCACAGGGAAGTGTGATAGGACCGTTGCTGTTTACAATATATATAAATGAGCTAGTAGAAAGTGTCGGATGCTCTTTAAGGCTATTCACAGATGGTGCAGTTGTCTATACAAAAGTAGCAACACCAGAAGATAGTAAGAATTTGCAGAATAATCTGCAGAGAACTGATGAATGGTGCAGGCTCTGGCAGTTGACCCTGAACATAAATAAATGTAACATATTGCACATACATAGGAAAAGAGATCCACAACTGTACACTACACTATTGATGACAAACAGCTGGAGACAGAGTCTGCCATAAAATATCTAGGCATAACTATCCAGAGCAACCTTAAGTGGAATGACCACATAAAACAAATAGTGGGAAAAGCAGATACCAGAATTCATCGGAAGGATCTTAAGGAAATGTAACTCATCCATGGAACAAGGGGCTTATAAGGCACTTGTTTGCCCGATTCTTGAGTATTGTTCATCTATGTGGGATCCCTATCAGGTAGGACTGATAGAGGAGATAGATAAGAACCAATGAAGAGCACTGTGTTTCATCATGCGATCATTTAAGTGGCGAGAGAGTGTTATGGAGATGCTAAACAAACTCCACTTGCAGATGTTACAAGAGAGGCATTGTGCATCACAGAGAGATTTACTATTGAAATTTTGGGACAACACTTTTTAGGAGGAGTCGCACAACATATCACTGCCACTTCCAGAACTTTAATTGACAATATCTTTTGAGATATGAGAAGAGCTAATCATACCACAATAGAAAAAGTCATAAATGGTCTCTCTAATTATGATGGGCAAATATTCACAGTTAATGACTTTAATGCACATCAGAGTAATGTTGGTGCTCTATGGAAAACCATTAGAAACAAGAATGAGGAAAATTTTCAAGAGTTCAAATTATGCTTTCAGGAGACTGCAGGTTTTTTATCTTGCAGGTGGTGCTAATAAAAAATATAATTCATTTACTGATGAAGTATAGGTTGGTTGGTTTGTGGGATTGAAGGGACCAGACTTCTACAGTCATCGGTCCCTTATCAGGTATATTTGAAAGTGTTTTTCCAAAAAAGATCTGTAGACTACAGGACAGGCGATCAGGCAGAAAACCATGGCTCACCAAGGGCATAAAAATATCATGCCAGAGAAAAAGAGAACTGTATACAATATCCAGAAAATCTAATAATTCTCTCCACTGTAACTATTATAGGACAACTGTAAAATTTTAACAAAAGTAATCAGTAAATCAAAGAGTCTATGCATAACTTCTGAGATTAGCTGTTCAAATAATAAAATCAGAACAATTTGTAATATAATAAAAAGGGAAACAGGAACTTCACCATCTAACAATGTAAGAGCTGCTGCCCTAAAAATTAACAATTCAAAAATACACTCCTGGAAATTGAAATAAGAACACCGTGAATTCATTGTCCCAGGAAGGGGAAACTTTATTGACACATTCCTGGGGTCAGATACATCACATGATCACACTGACAGAACCACAGGCACATAGACACAGGCAACAGAGCATGCACAATGTCGGCACTAGTACAGTGTATATCCACCTTTCGCAGCAATGCAGGCTGCTATTCTCCCATGGAGACGATCGTAGAGATGCTGGATGTAGTCCTGTGGAACGGCTTGCCATGCCATTTCCACCTGGCGCCTCAGTTGGACCAGCGTTCGTGCTGGACGTGCAGACCGCGTGAGACGACGCTTCATCCAGTCCCAAACATGCTCAATGGGGGACAGATCCGGAGATCTTGCTGGCCAGGGTAGTTGACTTACACCTTCTAGAGCACATTGGGTGGCATGGGATACATGCGGACGTGCATTGTCCTGTTGGAACAGCAAGTTCCCTTGCCGGTCTGGGAATGATAGAACGATGGGTTCGATGACGGTTTGAATGTACCGTGCACTATTCAGTGTCCCCTCGACGATCACCAGTGGTGTACGGCCAGTGTAGGAGATCGCTCCCCACACCATGATGCCGGGTGTTGGCCCTGTGTGCCTCGGTCGTATGCAGTCCTGATTGTGGCGCTCACCTGCATGGCGCCAAACACGCATACGACCATCATTGGCACCAAGGCAGAAGCGACTCTCATCGCTGAAGACGACACGTCTCCATTCGTCCCTCCATTCACGCCTGTCGCGACACCACTGGAGGTGGGCTGCACGATGTTGGGGCGTGAGCGGAAGACGGCCTAACGGTGTGCAGGACCGTAGCCCAGCTTCATGGAGACGGTTGCGAATGGTCCTCGCCGATACCCCAGGAGCAACAGTGTCCCTAATTTGCTGGGAAGTGGCGGTGCGGTCCCCTACGGCACTGCGTAGGATCCTACGGTCTTGGCGTGCATCCGTGCGTCGCTGCGGTCCGGTCCCAGGTCGACGGGCACATGCACCTTCCGCCGACCACTGGCGACAACATCGATGTACTGTGGAGACCTCACGCCCCACGTGTTGAGCAATTCGGTGGTACGTCCACCCGGCCTCCCGCATGCCCACTATACGCCCTCACTCAAAGTCCGTCAACTGCACATACGGTTCACGTCCACGCTGTCGCGGCATGCTACCAGTGTTAAAGACTGCGATGGAGCTCCGTATGCCACGGCAAACTGGCTGACACTGACAGCGGCGGTGCACAAATGATGCGCAGCTAGCGCCATTCGATGGTCAACACCGCGGTTCCTGGTGTGTCCGCTGTGCCGTGCGTGTGATCATTGCTTGTACAGCCCTCTCGCAGTATCCGGAGCAAGTATGGTGGGTCTGACACACCGGTGTCAATGTGTTCTTTTTTCCATTTCCAGGAGTGTAGTTGATAGCAAACAGATAGCAGACACATTTAACAATAACTTTTCAACTGTCACTTCTCAAATAGATTGCAGTGGTGACCTAAGTAAAGCTGCGTATGATCTGAAACTTAACCTCCCTGAAATTTCTACTGACATAAATGTATCACCCATAACTACCAATGAAATAAAAAAAAATTCACTCGTTAACAAGTAAAAGATCTTCAGGTATAGATAACATCTCTAGCAAGCTGTTAAAATCCTGCAGTAATGAAGTAAGTGTAGTATTTGCTCACATTTGCAACACATCTCTTTCTGAAGGAGTTGTTCCAGAGAGGACGAAATATGCCATTATGAGACCTCTTTACAAGTACAGTGATGCTACAGATGTCATGAATTATCATCCTGTCAACAACATTTTCACAGGCGCTTGAAAAAAGCAGTTTATAACAAGATTGTGGCCCACCTACATAACCACTATATTTTTAACCACAGACAGTTTGGTTTTCAAAAAGGGGTTTCGACAGAGTGAGCCATATACTCACTCACAAATGATATCTTGGAGTCCATTAACAGTAAGAGGGCACCAGTTGGTGACCTTTCCAAGGGTTTTGATTGTGTAAACCATAAGATACTCTTAGAGAAGGTGTATCATTATGGAATCAAAGGGCCTATAGTTAATTGGTTAAAATCACACCTCGAAGAAAGAAAACAAAAGGTGGTCCTACATGACAAAGGATCTCTTAATACTGTGGCTTCTGAAAGAGGTAAAATACAGCATGGGGTTCCCCAGGGATCCGTCCCTGGGCCCTTGCTGCTTTTAATATATCTTAATGATCTATTCCAGTCCATTAGTAAAAAATGTGAATTCACAATGTTTACTGATGATACAAGCGTTCTAATAGATAGTATGTTCACTACTGATCTAGAGCCTGATGTTAATGACATACTCAGAGAAGTTATGGCTTGGTTTACAAGTAATCCGCTTTCAGTTAATATTAAAAAAAAACTAATTTTATTCAATTCCATATTAAAAATAAAAATCCAGAAAACATAGTCCTTGCACATGACAACCAGGTACTAAATTCCTAGGTGTTCATATTGACAGCAGGCTCAACTGGGAACATAATGTGTCCCTGACTCTAAAAAGACTGGCATCAGCAACTTTTGCTTTAAGAATCATTGCTCATTTTGGGGACATCACCATTTTAAAATCAGCTTATTTTTGGTACTTTCACTCATTAATGAGTTATGGCATAATTGTCTGGGGTAATTCACCAGTCTCAAAAAAAAAAAAAAAAAAAAAAAAAAAAAAAAAATAATAATAATCCTAACAGCTCAGAAGAGAGCGGCAGAATTATGTTTGGGGTTTCTCCATGAACCTCATGTAGAAAAATCTTCACACAATTAGGAATACTGACAACAAAAAGTCAGTACATGTACTCTCTGATGAATTTTGCCATTAAAAACTATGTTCAGTATGAAACAAATTGTTCATACCACAACTATAACACTAGAGGTAAAGACGATCTCCATTTTGAACTAAAAAAATTTGTCACTTGTACAGAAGGGTGGAAAGTATGCTGCTATTAAAACTTTTAATGTGCTGCCTGATTATATTAAATGTACAAGAGAAAATGAGATGCTATTTAGATGTACATTAAAGAAATACCTGCTTGATCATCTGCTGTGCTCCTTGGATGAATTCTTTTCCATAAATATTTAAAAGTCCCCATGTACTCTTTTAATGCACTTCTTAAAGAAAAAGATATATCTTGTTATTTAGTTATTAGATGAAAGACACAATTCTATGTTAATGTTAGACAGTGAATTACAATACCAGATAAATGTTAGCTAGTAAATAAGAAAAATTGATACTTACTACTATTTATATTATTTTACTACATTATTATTATTATGTAGTATTAACTGTATTTGTGTAACTGTATTGACATGTTCCACATCCAAGTGAATTATTCACATGTATGGATCCATGCAATACACATACCAAATAAAATAAATAGAAAAATAAAACATGTTCCCCATTCTGAGGTTAATTTTATGCCTGTGACACAGTCTGTTAATGGGTCCCTTTGCTTTTTCATTATGGAAAAAAGCCTCCATCCATGCAAGAGAGTGATGCAACAATACGTTTCTGATCCACAAAGTCAAAGGTTACAAGACACACCCTCCAGATAATTTTCTTGTTAGGCTCTGCTAGCGGTTCATCTGTGAGGCCTTGTATTGCTTTCTTTGTGGAGAATCTTTTAGAGAAGTCATACTGAGAAGCAGTTAACAAGTTCAACTCAGCTAAATATGTCAGTATTCTATCATAGACCAGTTTCTCAAACATTTTGGAAAAAGATTGGTAGGAGTAATACTGGTGTGGAGTTAGAAGTGGTGACCTTATCACAAGTTCTATAGATGGGTATTGCTACAGCACATTTATATCTGCAAGGAAATATGTCCCAAGTCACTGATTAATTTCAAAGAGAGATTAAGGACAATCCTGTCAAATAAGCAGAAGATTTTAATACTCTGCCAGAATCACCACCACTGCCAGCAGAATTACTAGTTTTTAGTAATCTGATGAATTCTGTAATCAACTTAAGTGTTTCATTTTTTGAAACTAATGTCTTCTGGTGGTGCTGCATGCAGTGTCTGTTCAAGTAAATCTAACAAACTTATATTTGGTTGTTTACTACTGGGTGCAGAATTTACTGCCACTGTAAGGAAATAAGAATTGAATTTGGTGGCCCATTTCTTGAAATTTTTACTGCCACTGTAAGGAATAAGCATTGAATTTGATAGCCCACTTCTGTTAATCTTCATGTTTTCGTGGCGTAGAGACTGTTCCATAAAATTTTGGGCGTGCAGCTGCATACATTCAGTTTCTTCTCCTAATATTTTGGCTGAATACCGTCAAGCCACCTTCAGGGTGAGCTGAGGTGACTAACGCTTCAGCACTTGCTCCATCCTTCTAAACTTGAGGACTGAACCACTGCGTATGCGGCCGAAGATACACAAGGCACCAGAGACGTTGATAGGTGGCAAAGAGGTGTAACACATGCACTGCCTTGAATAAGATTTTAAGGAAAGCTGGTGCTGCTATTGTTAAGGAGAGAATCCATTTTACCTGCTGAAAATTGGACCTGGTTTCAGAACAACTTTATTACCCACATCTAAAGATATCTGTGGAGATACCCTACAATTCATGGAACTGGGTTGATGGTATAACGTGGGCCAAGTCAGACTGGGTTCGTGAGGTAGCCACATCGAGACAGATGGCAAAGTTTGGCCAGTTTGAGACGTTTTCACAGCAAGAAACTGTTATTCGACGCTCTGTTATTAATATTAGGGATAAAGATTTGGACAACGCTACTGATGGTCTTAAGTAAAGGACTGAACTTTGCATCCACACAAAAGGTTTTACCAATACCAGCTTTCATCAGTGCCGTTGAAGAAGCTGTTCATCCTCTTTCTGCGGAATCAGCAGAAGAAGTAAGATGCGAAACTTGTCGAGCAGTTATGGAAGCTCGCCCACAAAGGAGTAGCATATCTGTGGAGGAGAGGGCTGCACTATGTAAGCTTAGCCAGGATTCTGAGATGGTGTTTCTTCCAGCTGATAAAGGTAATGCCACTGTCTTAATGTCTTGTGATGACTATCATGAAAAAATGAACAGTTTACTGAGTGACAGCACATATTTGTAGATCAGTAAAAACCCCACCAACCAGGTGGTAAGGAAGACTGCTTCACTTCTGAATGCCTCCCCCCTTCCATCAGAAGTTGTGCAAAGATTGAAACCAAGTGGTGCTGTTGCTCCAAGGCTTTATGGACTTCCAAACATCCACAAGAATGGTGTTCCTCTACGTCCGATAGTGAGTAACATTGGCTCTCCAACCTATGGTTGTGCCAAACACTTAGTGCCCTTATTAAGGCCTCTGGTGGGAAAATGCACTCATCACATACGTAACTCTGTGGACTTCATTGACAAACTGAAATCACTCAAACTGAAAAATTCTGATATGTTAGGCAGTTTTGATGTAGTGTCGTTGTTCACAAAGGTTCCTCTTTCAGAATCATTGTTTCTCATTGGAAAGACTTTCAGTAAAAATATTTCAGCTTTATTTGAACATGTTTTAACCTCAACATATTTTTTTTATTCAATAATGAATTTTATGAACATACTGACGGTGTCGCCATGGGTAGTCCTTTGTCACCCTTGGTGGCCAACTTTTTATGGAGGACTTCAAGGAGAAAGTGCTGGAATCTGCTAGCTTGAAACCACAGTGTTTTGGAGGTATGTTGATCACACGTTTGTGGTGTGGCCCCAGGGTGAAGACAAGCTAAAAGAAGTTTTAAAACATCTGAATTCTATCCACAGACAAATTCAGTTCACGATGGAAATCGAAAACGATGGATACCTTCCATTTTTGGATGTAATGGTAAGGCACAAAGATGATGGCACTTTGGGAAACATAATGTGTCAAAAACCAACCCATATGGATTTATATTTACATGCAAATAGTTGCCACCATCCTTCACAGACGATGAGTGTACTCAGAACTCTAGTACACAGAGTACATGTCATTGCTGACGAGAGCAGTCTGGAGGACAAGCTTCTACACCTGAGAAGAGTTTTTGAAGCCCACGGGTACTCTCCACAGCAGATACATAAGGCACTACAAATGAAATCAACAGTGGGCACAAGAAAAGCGGAAGAAGACACAGAAAATTTTAAATCCATGGCTTCCTTGTCATATGTGGGAAGCCTTTCATCAAAAATAGGACAGATCCTCAGGAAACACAAAGTGAAAGTGATTTTTTGCCCTCAACCAAAGACTGCAGCACTCCTGGGTTCCATTAAAGATGATTTGGTGCTTCGGAAACCTAGGTTTAAAAGATCCCCTGTGAGTGCGGCCCTTCATACATCGGACAGATGACACATACAGTCCAGGAGAGATGCACAGGGCACTGCAGGTACATCCGTCTCTTACAACCTAATAAATCTGTGGTGGCAGTGCACTGTATTGACAATGGGCACTCTATGGTGTACGATAATGTCGAAATTTTATCCTCGACTTCATCTTTCTGGGACTCAGAAGTGAAAGAAGCAATTGAAATTTGGTTGGTGATGAATTTAATTAATAGAGATAGTGGCTTCAGCTTGGTCAAATCATGGAATCTGACAATTTCTGTAATTAAATCACAAAGACATCGCAACAGTACAGCTGTCCATAACACATTGATATCACCGTGTGGATTGACTGCACAGTCATAGATTTAATTTCCATGAATATGTTATATATCTTTGCCACCTATCAACATCTCTGGCACCTTGTGTATCTTTGGCCACACACGCAGTGGTTCAGTCCTCGAGTTTAAAAGGACGGAGCAAGTGCTGGAGTGTTAGTCACCTTGGCTCACTCTGAAGATGGCTGGATGGTATTCAGCCAAAATATTAGAAGAAAAAACTGAAATGTGGCTGCAAGCCTGAAATTTTATGGAACACTTCTGTCAAAGTTATTTTCTGGCAGCTCAATATCATTTGGGTCACTATTGTTGTTTGTTTCATGTTTAACCCATAAGTGATCAGAACTTTTGTTTTAACATGGAGTTATATGATTTTCACTTATGTCATTTATTACTGACTCCAGACAACAACTGCAACAGTAATTTGTAGTTGTCAGTTCTGAAAAGAGGTTTTTTCAGAGGTCCTCACTGACCTCATGGGCACATAAGGTCGTACACTACTGTTATTACCACAAGTTATGAATTATTCAGTAATCATATTTGATGTATACGAAACATAATAATAACATCATTATGCATAACCTCTGCAAATCATTTGTCATGCAACTTTTCATTACACTTGTGGTACATTTTGACACTCTTATTTTCACAAAGTGCAATTCTTCAGATCTGGCCAGAGAGTATAATAAGTTGACTTTGTCGGTACACAGCAGGTTCGTTATCGACCCTCTGGGCATATATTGGTTAACAAAGTTCCAACAATATTTGCCTTTTTCTTTGAGTGTTTTTGTTTTTGAACATAGTACATGAGTTCTGCTTTCTTAATGACAAACTGGAAAATTTTACAATACTGGTGGCAATGGAGTTTCAAAACTTATCAAGCTTATTCTCTGAATTACGTAGAGCATTTATCTGTTTTAGAGGAAAACAAAGACCCAAAATGGTGCCACAGTATAGTTAAGAAGGAACTAAATATTCCATGAAAATAATATTCTTTATAAATTTTACCCTGCTTTCTTCAGTTAGTTTGTCTCTAAACACTGTGATCAGATCATGATTTTTAACTCTGTGAAACAATACTTTCCTTCTGTGACCTGTGTCTAACTGTTCACTATACAGGGTGATTCAAAAAGAATACCACCACTTTAGGAATTTAAAACTCTGCAACGACAAAAGGCAGAGCTAAGCACTATCTGTTGGCGAATTAAGGGAGCTATAAAGTTTCATTTAGTTGTACATTTGTTCGCTTGAGGCGCTGTCTGCAGCTGATAAGATTAAAAGAATCGATTTCTGTGATTTTATCCTTGCTCAAATGGAAACAGATGAATCTTTCGTTTCAAAGATTGTGTTTAGTGATGAAGCAACTTTCCACACTAACGGGAAAGTCAACCGTCACAATGTCTGTATATGGGGCACTGAGAATCCGCGGGAAACAACTCAGTATGAACGTGACTCGCCTAAGGTGAATGTTTTCTGTGCCATTTCAGCCAATAAAGTTTTTGGTCCCTTTTTCTTCGAAGGTGCTACTGTAACTGGACTACAGTATCTGGAGATGTTAGAGAATTGGCTGTTCCCTCAGCTCGAACAAGAAGCACAACAATTTATATTTCAGCACTTATCTGTCCTGAACGTCAACTACCCGAGGCGATGGATCGGCCGCCAGGCAGCCCGTGACAGAGCACTTCATCACTGGCCTCCAAGAAGCCCTGATCTTACCCCCTGCGATTTTTTCTTATGGGGGGGGGGGGGGGTATGTTAAGGATATGGTGTTTCGGCCACCTCTCCCAGCCACCATTGATGATTTGAAACGAGAAATAACAGCAGCTATCCAAACTGTTACACCTGATATGCTACAGAGAGTGTGGAACGAGTTGGAGTATCGGGTTGATATTGCTCGAGTGTCTCGAGGGGGCCATACTGAACATCTCTGAACTTGTTTTTGAGTGAAAAAAAAACCTTTTTAAATACACTTTGTAATGATGTATAACAGAAGGTTATATTATGTTTCTTTCATTAAATACACATTTTTTAAAGTTGTGGTATTCTTTTTGAATCACCCTGTATTTTATTGTTATCTTTTGACCACCATGGTCAGATAAACTGTTCACTATTAATTTTACAGCTAAGTTACCACAGGTTGTTGTATCTAAAAACAAATTGTCAACAGCTGTTGCACCACGCCCTTCAATTGTCAGGCAAATTTTACTAAAGGACTATAATCCAAAGCTGGACAACAACTCCAGGTGCCCTTGCTCAGCACTGACAGAAAATTGACATTAAAGTCTTCACAAACACTGATTCTCCAGTTAAATCTGCATAACCTTATTGCTAGGCTTACCACAGGTCCCTGATTAGCCCAGATGGTACTGTTTATTCAGTGCTGTCTTGGGTCAAGTCTGGGACTGCAAAAACGTGGAGGGACTGAGAATTTTATGGCTAAAGAGGTTTTTTTTTTAATTGTAGACCTATAAGGAACCATGGACCTTGCCATTGGTGGGGAGGCTTGCGTGCCTCAACAATACAGATAGCCGTACCGTAGGTGCAACCACAACGGAGGGGTATCTGTTGAGAGGCCAGACAAACGTGTGGTTCCTGACGAGGGGCAGCAGCCTTTTCAGTAGTTGCAGGGCCAACAGTCTGGATGATTGACTGATCTGGCCTTGTAACACTAATCAAAACGGCCTTGCTGTTGTGGTACTGCGAACGGCTGAAAGCAAGGGGAAACTACAGCCGTCATTTTTCCTGAGGGCATGCAGCTTTACTGTATGGTTAAATGATGATGGTGTCCTCTTGGGTAAAATATTCCGGAGGTAAAATAGTCCCCATTCGGATCTCCGGGCGGGGACTACTCAAGAGGACGTCGTTATCAGGAGAAAGAAAACTGGCATTCTACGGATCGGAGCGTGGAATGTCAGATCCCTTAATCAGGCAGGTAGGTTAGAAAATTTAAAAAGGGAAATGGATTGGTTAAAGTTAGATATAGTGGGAATTAGTGAAGTTCGGTGGCAGGAGGAACAAGACTTCTGGTCAGGTGAATACAGGGTTATAAATACAAAATCAAATAGGGGTAATGCAGGAGTAGCTTTAATAATGAATAAAAAAAATAGGAGTGCGGGTAAGCTACTAGAAACAGAATAGTGAACGTATTATAGTGGCCAAGATAGACACGAAGCCCATGCCTACTACAGTAGTACAAGTTTATATGCCAACTAGCTCTGCAGATGACGAAGAAATTGAAGAAATGTATGATGAGATAAAAGAAATTATTCAGGTAGTGAAGGGATATGAAAATTTAATAGTCATGGGTGACTGGAATTCGGCAGTAGGAAAAGGGAGAGAAGGAAACATAGTAGGTGAATATGGATTGGGGCTAAGAAATGAAAGAGGAAGCCGTCTGGTAGAATTTTGCACAGAGCATAACTTAATCATAGCTAACACTTGGTTCAAGAGTAATAAAAGAAGGTTGTATACTTGGAAGAACCCTGGAGATACTAGAAGGTATCAGATAGATTATATAATGGTAAGACAGAGATTTAGGAACCAGGTTTTAAATTGTAGGACATTTCCAGGGGCAGATGTGGACTCTGACCACAATCTATTGGTTATGAACTGTAGATTAAAATTGAAGAAATTGCAAAAAGGTGGGAATTTAAGGAGGTGGGACCTGGATAAACTGACTAAACCAGAGGTTGAACAGAGTTTCAGGAACAGCATAAGGGAACAATTGACAGGAATGGGGGAAAGAAATACAGTAGAAGAAGAGTTTGTAGCTCTGAGGGATGAAGTAGTGAAGGCAGCAGAGGATCAAGTAGGTAAAAAGACCAGGACTAGTAGATCTCCTTGGGTAACAGAAGAAATATTGCATTTAATTGATGAAAGGAGAAAATATAAAAATGCAGTAAATAAAGCAGGCAAAAAGGAATACAAACTTCTCAAAAATGAGATCGACAGGAAGTGCAAAATGGCTAAGCAGGCATGGCTAGAGGACAAATGTAAGGATGTAGAGGTTTATCTCACTAGGGGTAAGATAGATACTGCCTACAGGAGAATTAAAGAGACCTTTGGAGAAAAGAGAGCCACTTGTATGAATATCAAGAGCTCAGATGGAAACCCAGTTCTAAGCAAAGAGGGGAAAGCAGAAAGGTGGAAGGAGTATATAGAGGGTCTATACAAGGGTGATGTACTTGAGGACAATATTATGGAAATCGAAGAGAATGTAGATGAAGATGAAATGGGAGATACAATACTGCGTGAAGAGTTTGACAGAGCACTGAAAGACCTGAGTCGAAACAAGGCCCCGGGAGTAGACAACATTCCATTAGAACTACTGATGGCCTTGGGAGAGCCAGTCCTGACAAAACTCTACCATCTGGTCAGCAAGATGTACGAGACAGGCAAAATACCCTCAGACTTCAAGAAGAATATAATTCCAATCCCAAAGAAAGCAGGTGTTGACAGATGTGAAAATTACCGAACAATCAGTTTAATAAGTGACAGCTGCAAAATAATAACACGAATTATTTACAGACGAATGGAAAAACTGATAGAAGCCGACCTCGGGAAAGATCAGTTTGGAACACGTCAGGCAATACTGATCTTACGACTTATCTTAGAAGAAAGATTAAGGAAAGGCAAACCTACATTTCTAGCATTTGTAGACTTAGAGAAAGCTTTTGACAATGTGTACTGGAATAATCTCTTTCAAATTCTAAAGGTGGCAGGGGTAAAATACAGGGAGCGAAAGGCTATTTATAATTTGTACAGAAACCAGATGGCAGTTATAAGAGTCGAGGGGCATGAAAGGGAAGCAGTAGTTGGGAAGGGAGTGAGACAGGGTTTTAGCCTCTCCCCAATGTTATTCAATCTGTATATTGAGCAAGCAGTAAAGGAAACAAAAGAAAAATTTGGAGTAGGTATTAAAATCCAGGGAGAAGAAATAAAAACTTTGAGGTTCACCGATGACATTGTAATTCTGTCAGAGACAGCAAAGGACTTGGAAGAGCAGTTGAACGGAATGGACGATGTCTTGAAAGGAGGGTATAAGATGAACATCAACAAAAGCAAGATGAGGATAATGGAATGTAGTCGAATTAAGTCGGGTGATGCTGAGGGAATTAGATTAGGAAATGAGACACTTAAAGTAGTAAAGGAGTTTTGCTATTTGAGGAGCAAAATAACTGATGATGGTCGAAGTAGAGAGGATATAAAATGTAGACTGGCAATGGCAAGGAAAGCGTTTCTGAAGATGAGAAATTTGTTAACATCGAGTATAGATTTAAATGTCAGGAAGTCATTCCTGAAAGTATTTGTATGGAGTGTAGCCATGTATGGAAGTGAAACATGGACAATAAATAGTTTGGACAAGAAGAGAATAGAAGCTTTCAAATATGGTGCTACAGAAGAATGTTGAAGATTAGGTGGGTAGATCACATACCTAATGAGGAGGTATTGAATAGGATTGGGGAGAAGAGAAGTTTGTGGCACAACTTGACTAGAAGAAGGGATCAATTGGTAGGACTTGTTCTGAGGCATCAAGGGATCACAAATTTAGCATTGGAGGGCAGCGTGGAAGGTAAAAATCGTAGAGGGAGTCCTAGAGATGAATACACTGAGCAGATTCAGAAGGATGTAGATTGCAGTAGGTACTGGGAGATGAAGGAGATTGCACAGGATAGATTAGCATGGAGAGCTGCATCAAACCAGTCTCAGGACTGAAGACCACAACAACAACAAGGGGTGTTCAAAAAGAAAAAATTACAGAAACCAGTACCTGAATGTTAGAAGTACTGACCCTGGCTGTTGAGACACTTGTCCCACTGTGACACAAGGCAGTGAATGGCTGTCTCATAAAATTGCCAGGGCTGCAATGTTAACCAGTTGCACATGTACAGCTGGAAGTCATCATCCAATGTGAATCATTTGCCACTCAGAGCCTTTTTAAGGGGACGAGAAATGGCGTAATCACAGGGAGATAGGTCCAGACTGTATGGAGGGTGGCCGAGAACCTCCCATTCGAATTTCTTGAGTGCCGTGACTCTGTTGGCCATATGAGGCTTTGCATTGCGTGGAGCAGAATGACCCCGCAGGTGAGATTGCCCGGTCATTTTGATTTGATTGCTTGGCAAAGGGTGGTCATGGTTTGCAAGTAATGTTGGGCATTCACTGTTGTCCAGTGCTGCAAGAAGTGAATCAGATGGGGGCCATCTTGGTCGAAGAAGAATGTCAGCATAACCTTTACTGCACTCATATGTATGACCTTGGCTTTTTTGGTGGTGGTGGCCCTGGATGCTTCCACTGGAGACTTTGTCATTTTGATTCTGGTTTGAAATGATGATACCATGACTCATCTCCAGCCACCACTCGTGCCAGGAACAAATTCCCTTCCTGAGCACAGCGTTACAGATGAGCAAGACAGTGGGCTATTCTACATGTGGTTGAAGACTGTGGGGCACCCACTGGGCACAGACTTTGCGCATGTGCAGTCTTGCTTCATGATGGTGTGAACACTTCCGACACTCAATCCAACCACGGCGGCTATTGCTTTCACTGCCACTCAGCTGTCCTGGGTAATGAGTGTGTCCACCAGCTGGACGATGTCATCGGTAATGCAGTGTGGTGCTCCAGACCGTGCATCATCGGCTAACGACATGAAGCGCTTGTGCCACGCCTTGATCCTTGCAAGGGACATGCAGTGTTCGCCGTTCACTTGTGACGTTCATTGACGTATGTCCATTCCTCCTACTCCTTCCACTGTTAGAAAATGAATAACATCTCTATGCTCTTCCGTTGATGCCTCCATGTCACTGTTTGCAATGCGGCTTGCAGCATTGGACGCTTAGGGCATGCTGCGCACGCATGCCCTCTAACGGCGGGCTGTGATCTTCCACGCTCTGGTTGGAACCACACCTCATTACACACGCCGGGATATTACCCATCTGTCATCAGTATGTGCATTCCACACTCTGGCTCATTTCTTTTTGAATGCTCCTTATGTATGTTCAACATCATATTCTTAAACATTCTTTTACAGCCGTGCCTCTCTCAGCTGTCTTTGGAGCAAGTCAATCGGGAGGCGTGGCTGGTTCCGCCACAACTTTTCACTTAGTCATTTGGAAACATAACAGGACCAATGTGTGTTATGCTGCTGTGTGTGAAATAACTCATCTACACATTTTTTTTATCATTTTATCTCTAATTCTTTTTTGTCTCTTTGTGCAGCATTGGAAAAAAGAAAGAGTGTGACTAATGTTAGCCTCCAACAGGACTAATAAATCTTTGAAATTGTGTAATGACTATAAAAAAAGATTGCATTTATACAATCTTGTGGCAAAGAACTGCAATGCATTCTAAAAAAAGACTAAAATGGTGCTGAAAAAACAAAAAGTTTTAATCCTAAATTAGAAATTGTGGGTAAATGATTATAAACTCTAGACATATATATATAAAGAATTCAACAACAATGCACAAAAGGCAGATTGCTACTTACTGTAAAGATGACACGCTAAGTTGCAGACAGGCACGATTATAAGATACTGACATACAGCTTTTGGCCACAGGTTTCATCAGTAAAGACACACACACACACACACACACACACACACACACACACACACACACACAAAACATTCTCACACAAGCATACATTGCACACACACACACACACAACTGCCAACTCCAGCATATGGGACTGGCCCAAGATGCTGAAGAAGGCTGTGGCCGAAAGCTATAAGTGAGTCTCTTCTAATCATGCCTGTCTGCAACTTGACATGTCTTCTTTATGGTAAGTAGTAATCTATCTTTTCCTACATTGTGGGAGTTTCCATTTTTTGAAGAATTCAACAGGTATTTTATAGCTTCAAATAAAACTGATGATTTCCCTCCTCCACACATAAATCTCAATATATAGCAACTCAGATCAGGAGAATTCAAATTTACAGTTGTATGCTGCTATGAAGTGACTAACATTATAAAATCCCTAGAGAAAATCTTAAATCTGTGGGCTGGGATTAAATTCCAACAAAAATAATAAAATCAGGTTGTGATAATATTGCACCCCAACTCTGTCACACAATAAATCAATTGTTTGATGAGGGCTGCTTCCTGGACAGTTTGAATATGTGGAAATTTGTCCTATTCACAAAAAGGGCAGACAAGAGGAAATAGAAAATTTTCACCCAGTATCAATATTACCAATTTTTTCCAAAATATTTGAATGAATAGTGTATAACCAATTAGAAAAATATAACAAAAAACATAACATTATTCTTAATAATCAATGTGGACTTAGGAAAGGGCAAAGCACTGTACATGCTATTAATGAACTAATTACTAAAATAAGCAAATGCCTTGATAACAAGACGTGTGTATCCGGTATTTTCTGTGACATCACTAAAGCATTTGATAGGGTATATCATAAGCAGCTGCATCATAGAGGGAGACCAAGAGAAAAGTACGCTAAGCAGATTCAGAAGGATGTAGAATGCAGTAGTTGCTCTGAGATGAAGAAGTTTGCAGAAGATAGAGTAACATGGAGAGCTCCATCAAACCAGTCTCTGTACTGAAATACTACAATGACAACAACAAGCAGCTGCTCCTCAGATTAGCTTCTTATGGCAGATTAGCTTCTTATAGCATCCTATCTCAAAAATAGAAAACAGAGGATAGATATACAACATACAGATGAGAAATCCTAATCTAGTTGTAAGGAAATACAGGCAGGCATATCCCAGGGGTCTATTCTAGATCTGTTACTGTTTCTGTATCATATAAATGACATGTCAGGTAAGAATCAAGAAATGGAAAATCCAGGATGGAATGTAACAATATTGAGTGCGTATGTGTGTCTATTGTTGATAAAGGCCAATGGCTAAAAGCTTTAATTGTAAAAGTCTTTTCATTGTGCTTATCTGCGACTCAGCATCTCTACTATATGGTGAGTAGCAACTTTCCTTCTCATAATATTGTTACATGGCAGGTAAGCTAATTTCAGATACAATTCTGTATGCAGATAACTCAACAGAATTTGTCTGATGTAAAAACATTGAAGAGTTAGCTCAGGAAACAAAACAAACTCTTCAAGAACTAGAAAACTGGATAAATAATAATGCTGTGAAAGTAAACCTAACAAAAACACAAATTGTACTCTTCAGGACTAAACAAACTGCTGAATATATAATGCAGTTAAGTTATGAAGCCAGAGAACTGATTACTGCAGAATCTATTAAATTTCTTGGAGTGACTCTAAACAAAATCTTGTCATGGACTGATCATGAGGACCGCTTACTGACGTGGTTAAATAGCTTTGTCTATACAGTGAGTGTTCTAAATAAAGTAACTGACTTAGCTGATACGAAGATTGTGTACCATGCATATTTTATATTAGTTGTAAAATGAGGCATAATTTTTTGTGGGGTTGAAAAAGGAAACCTTATCAGAATGTTCAAGTTACAGAAAAAATTATCAGAGTTTTGACTGGAACAAACCATAGACAATCATGCAAACCTTTATTTGCAAGCCTTGACTTACTGATAGTTCCTTTTGTGTTTATAGATGAAACACTTCTCTTTGAAATAAAAAACCCCACATCTTTTTGAAGGAAATTCGTTTTCACATGCTTACAAACAAGGCATAAATGAGATTACATGTTACCTTGCCATAGACTGATTGTATCTGAAAAAGCTCCATATTACATGGTTTTGAAGCTTAGCAATAAAATACAGTCAAATCTCAAGGACTGCAAGCTAGAATTCACAGGAGCAAACACTGAAAAATATTTAAAAAGTACATGTTGCTATAGTGTAGATGATTTTTTAAATGAAGAAGACAAGTAGGAGAATTTAAAATTGGTTTGTTTTTCTGTTTTTTCTACTTTATGTTCTGTGTGTATGCAAACGTTCTCTTTTAATGAAAGTATATGTTCTTTTTATATGTGTCCATACTTATAAAATATGTATGTAAACTAGAGGTATGTGTTATTTTTGTGTATGTCTGTATTTATAAAAAACAGAAACAAACATGAAAAATACTTTTAAAAAATTTAAAGCATTGTGGAAATTTTTAAGAAACAGGAATAAATGTAACATGTATTACCTTTTTATTTTCTAATATGTTTATGGGTTATGTATATACACAGGTCAAAAAAAGTTTTGCATCACCTCGGTTCTGAGAGTTCTGGAACCTGTACAGAAAATTGGAGTAGAGATCAACATAAACATCATTTCCACCCTTTTTATTGTTCACAAAAACCACACATTGCATGTTGTACCACCATACACTGAGACCTTCAGAGGTGGTGGCCCAGATTGCTGTACACACCAGTACCTCTAATACCCAGTAGCACACCCTCTTGCATTGATGCATGCCTGTATTCATCATGGCATACTATCCACAAGTTCATCAAGGCACTGTTGGTACAGACTGTCCCTCTCCTCAACGGCGACTCAGTGAAGGTCCCTCGGAGTGGCTGGTGGGTCACGTCATCCATAAACAGCCCTTTTCAATCTATCCCGGGCATGTTTGATAGGATTCACATCTGGAGAACATGCTGGCCGCTATAGTCAAGCGATGTCGTTATCCTGAAGGAAGTCTTTCATAAGACGTGCATGATGAGAGTGCAAATTCTGTCCATGAAGATGAATGCCTCGCCAATATGCTGCCGATATGGTTGCACTATCAGTCGGAGGATGGCATTCACGTATTGTACAGCCGTTACGGCACCTTCCACGACCACCAGCAGCGTATGTTGGCCCCGCATAATGCCACCCCAAAACAGCAGGGAACCTCCACCTTGCTGCACTCACAGGACAGTGTGTCTAAGGCGCTCAGCCTTACCGGGTTGCCTCCAAACACGTCTCCGACGATTGTCTGGTTGAAGGCATATGCGACATTCGTCAGTGAAGATAATGTGATGCCAATCCTGAATGGCCCATTCGGCATGTTGCTTATCTCCTCCATGTCTGAACAACATCACTTTGGTTCACTCCGAGATGCCTGGACACTTCCCTTGTTGAGAGCCATTCCTGGCACAAAGTAACAATGTAGACGTGATCAAACTGTGGCATTGATCATCTAGGCATAACTGAACTACAGACAACATGAGCCATGTGCCTCCTTCCTGGTGGAATCACCGGAACCGATATGCTGTCAGACCCCCTCCATCTAATAGGCACTGCTCATGCATGGTTGTTTACATCTGTGGGCTGGTTTAGTGACATCTCTGAACAGCCAAAGGGACTGTGTCTATGATACAATATCCACAGTCAACATCTATCTTCAGGAGTTCTGGGAACTGGGGTGATGCAAAACTTTTTTTGATGTGCGTACTTTCCTTCAATGTATCCTTTTTTATGTATACTGGATAGGCATAAAATTATTCATTGACAAGTTACCACTGCTTCAATCAAATGATTTTATATAACAAGTCATGTGACAATAAAGTTTCTATTCTATTCTAAAGAAAATAATAATGTTCAGAAAAAGATTCTTCTCAAGCATGTACAATCTTTTTGTAATTCTAGTATCTAATACAGCTACATCTACATATACATTTATACTCTGCAAGCCACCCAACGGTGTGTGGCGGAGGGTACTTTATGTGCCACTGTCATTATCTCCCTTTCCTGTTCCAGTCGCGTATGGTTTGCGGGAAGAACGACTGTCTGAAAGCCTCTGTGCGCGCTCTAATCTCTCTAATTTTACATTCGTGATCTCCTCGGGAGGTATAAGTAGGGGGAAGCAATATATTCGATACCTCATCCAGAAACGCACCCTCTCGAAACCTGGCGAGCAAGCTACACCGTGATGCAGAGCGCCTCTCTTGCAGAGTCTGCCACTTGAGTTTGTTAAACATCTCCGTAATGCTATCACGGTTACCAAATAACCCTGTGACGAAACGCGCCGCTCTTCTTTGGATCTTCTCTATCTCCTCCGTCAACCCGATCTGGTATGGATCCCACACTGATGAGCAATACTCAAGTATAGGTCGAACAAGTGTTTTGTAAGCCACCTCCTTTGTTGATGGACTACATTTTCTAAGGACTCTCCCAATGAATCTCAACCTGGTACCCGCCTTACCAACAATTAATTTTATATGATCATTCCACTTCAAATCGTTCCGCACGCATACTCCCAGATATTTTACAGAAGTAACTGCTACCAGTGTTTGTTCCGCTATCATATAATCATACAATAAAGGATCCTTCTTTCTATGTATTCTCAATACATTACATTTGTCTATGTTAAGGGTCAGTTGCCACTCCCTGCACCAAGTGCCTATCCGCTGCAGATCTTCCTGCATTTCGCTACAATTTTCTAATGCTGCAACTTCTCTGTATACTACAGCATCATCCGCGAAAAGCCGCATGAAACTTCCGACACTATCTACTAGGTCATTTATATATATTGTGAAAAGCAATGGTCCCATAACACTCCCCTGTGGCACGCCAGAGGTTACTTTAATGTCTGTAGACGTCTCTCCGTTGATAACAACATGCTGTGTTCTGTTTGCTAAAAACTCTTCAATCCAGCCACACAGCTGGTCTGATATTCCGTAGGCTCTTACTTTGTTTATCAGGCGACAGTGCGGAACTGTATCGAACGCCTTCCGGAAGTCAAGAAAAATAGCATCTACCTGGGAGCCTGTATCTAATATTTTCTGGGTCTCATGAACAAATAAAGCGAGTTGGGTTTCACACGATCGCTGTTTCCGGAATCCATGTTGATTCCTACATAGTAGATTCTGAGTTTCCAAAAACGACATGATACTCGAGCAAAACACATGTTCTAAAATTCTACTTAGAGATGTGAAGAACTAGTTTTGATAAAGCAGGTATTTCAGTGAATAAATTTATGAACTGAAATTACATGGTCTGGTTTAGAACTTTTATTAATGAAATTATTAAAGGTCCCATAAATATTGATGACCTACTTGATGAATATACATTGTTGAACCATGTAATTCAAAAACAAAGTATAGTTTATGTTTCAAGTTCTGAGAAAGTACTAGATACTACTGAAGAGAAGTTGAAATCAATTTTAAGGTGTTTCAAAAGGGTGATATTTAAAGTTAGAATATTTCTAAAATGGTTGAGACAGATTCCTACTTACCATAAAGAAGTCTCGTTAAGTTTCAGACAGGCACAATTAAAAGACACTTTCAGAAAGCTTTCGGCCAGCCTTAATCAGCAAAATACAAACACACACCATTCATACACACAAGCAAGCACACACCATGCACAGACAATCACCAGCTTCAGCTTCTTGGGTCATTCTGACCTGAGATGCTGAAGATGGCAGATTCATGGGGTGTGCTCATTTGTGTGTAAGGATGGTAAGTGTTTCGCTTTTGGTGATGAAGGCTGTGGCCAAAAACTTTATGTAAACGTCTCTTAACTGTGCTGTCTGCAACTTTATGTGTCTTCTTTATGGTGATTAGCAAACAGTCTTTTCCTAGACTGTTAATATTCCCACCTGGAGTTTCCATTGTCTGAAATGGTTGAGTTTGCTATGTCTTCGCCTGGGAGATCTGCTCCAGTTGAGACAGTTATTTCAGTTATGGGGAACATCTGGTCTGGAGAAAGGGGTAGACTTTCTATATTTAGTTAAACATCTGCTAAATGTTAAACTTACTTTAGAATTTTCTTGTTGTGAATTTTGTGAGGTAATACAGACAAACAAACTGGTTTTTAAAAAGTAATGTTTAATGAAATGTATAACTGAATAAATAAAGGTTAATGTTTCAGTAAACTGTTCAGATTATCAAGAAATTTCAAAAATGTATCCTGGGTTGGACCCCAAAAACTGTAGTAATATGTCCTGGGTTGGACCCAGCGAAATGTAGTAAGACTACTTATTGCAACTGTCTTTAAGCTACTGGTACTTTATGAAACTTAAAATATTTCCTTCTAATGGGATGTAAATTGTCAATACTACAAGCTGAGCCACTATTGTGGCACAGTGTTTAAAAATCTATTTGAAACAACACTCATTAACCTCAAGGGCCTGGGATTTAATTTCATTTTTTTATTTAATTTAATTAATTAATTAATTATTTTTTTTATTTATTTTGCATTCACCACGATGAAGCTGTTCAGCTTCAGTGATTTCCTTCCAATATTCTACTATGCACAACAAGTCTGCTGAAATTCCATCCATCCTTTCATTTTCAAAATGATTAAAAGTTTCTCCTTTATATTTACAATGCTTCTGATTTGATCAGGACTCAAGAATCTCTGTTGGCCACTGATTATACAAGATGACAAAGGTTTTACTGTGGTACATATAGCAATAAAAAATTCTGACATTACATACACTGCATAGATAGAGTTAATATAGAAGCAAGTGAACGTAGACAATGAATGCAGAAGGTGAATGTAGTGTTCAGTACACATTTCAGTTATTAACTTGGTGAATACATTTAACACACAAAACTACTAAATACAAAATATATGAAGACTACACAGGAAGAAAGGACTAAGTCCATTTCATAGATTTTTCAGGAGAGCAGTTTTCATATTTGAAACATTATAGTTTCAGTGTTTAATGGAATACACTTTTGTAATTTATGCAGCACACTGAAATGTCATTCTTTAGTATTCTTTAAAAGTATTAATTTTTTTTTAAGAAACAGGGCCCTACATTTCTATTTGTTTGAATGTCTGCTCCTCAGTTTCTTAGTATGACTCTCAAATCAAGATTGCAAAAGTCAGAATCAAATGTGATATTGAGACAACAAAACGCTATTTAATTTCCATGCAAATTCCATTACAACATTTTATACATCAGATTACCTTCCATTCAGAAAGTGGATGCACTCAGCGACTGTATGTGACTTATAAATTATAGAGTAAAGCAATCAGTTGTCCTTTTTAGATTTTATTATGCAAATCCGATGTGCTACATTTTATTCTTAATGCCTGTAAGTCACTGTTGTTCGGGGATCAGTCACAGTTCTTTGAATACTACTGTATACAGAAGGTAGGCTGTGTGGAGAATACTAGGCAAAATCTGGATTTGCATGATAGAATTTTATTCACCAATGAAATAGTCATCCATCATATTGGGTGTTCATGGCTAACTAGGTTTTAGGAATAATACTGTTTTCTACTTTTCTGTTTTGATTTTGAATGAACTTGAGTAAAGAAGGGAAAGCAGAAAGGTGGAAGGAGTAAGGAGTATATAGAGGGTCTATACAAGGGCGATGTATTTGAGGACAATATTATGGAAATGGAAAAGGATGTAGATGAAGATGAAATGGGAGATATGATACTGCGTGAAGAGTTTGACAGAGCAATGAAAGGCCTGAGTCGAAACAAGGCCCCAGGAGTAGATAACATTCCATTAGAACTACTGACAGCCTTGGGAGAGCCAGTCCTGATGAAACTCTACCATCTGGTGAGCAAGATGTATGACACAGGTGAAATACCCTCAGACCTCAAGAAGAATATAATAATTCCAATACCAAAGAAAGCAGGTGTTGACAGATGTGAAAATTACCGAACTATTAGTTTAATAAGTCATGGCTGCAAAATACTAACGCGAATTCT
This sequence comes from Schistocerca cancellata, assembly GCF_023864275.1. Taxonomy (NCBI): domain Eukaryota; kingdom Metazoa; phylum Arthropoda; class Insecta; order Orthoptera; family Acrididae; genus Schistocerca; species Schistocerca cancellata. The sequence continues at coordinate 1,128,889,473 of NC_064626.1, read as the reverse complement.
TTACAGACGAATGGAAAAACTAGTAGAAGCCAACCTCAGGGAAGATCAGTTTGGATTCCGTAGAAATGTTGGAACACGTGAGGCAATACTGACCCTACGACTTATCTCGGAAGCTAGATTAAGGAAAGGCAAACCTACGTTTCTAGCATTTGTAGACTTAGAGAAAGCTTTTGACAATGTTGACTGGAATACTCTCTTTCAGATTCTGAAGGTGGCAGGGGTAAAATACAGGGAACAAAAGGCTATTTACAATTTGTACAGACACCAAATGGCAGTTATAAGAGTTGAGGGGCATGAAAGGGAAGCAGTGGTTGGGAAGGGAGTGAGACACGGTTGTAGCCTCTCCCTGAAGTTATTCAATCTGTATATTGAGCAAGCAGTGAAGGAAACAAAAGAAAAATTCGGAGTAGGTATTAAAATCCATGGAGAAGAAATAAAAACCTTGAGGTTCACCAATGACATTGTAATTCTGTCAGAGACAGCAAAGGACTTGGAAGAGCAGTTGAACGAAATGGATAGCGTCTTGAAAGGAAGATATAAGATGAACATCAACAAAAGCAAAACGAGGATAATGGAAAGTAGCCAAATTAAGTCGGGAGATGCTGAGGGTATTAGATTAGGAAATGAGACACTTAAAGTAGTAAAGGAGTTTTGCTATTTGGGGAGCAAAATAACTGATGATGGTCGAAGTAGAGAGGATATAAAATGTAGACTGGCAATGACAAGGAAAGCATTTCTGAAGAAGAGACATTTGTTAACATTGAGTATAGATTTAAATGTCAGGAAGTCGTTTATGAAAGTATTTGTATGGACTGTAGCCATGAATGGAAGTGAAACATGGATGATAAATAGTTTGGAAAGGAAGAGAATAGAAGCTTTGGAAATGTGGTGCTACAGAAGAATGCTGAAGATTAGATGGGTAGATCACATAACTAATGAGGAGGTATTGAATAGGATTGGGGAGAGGAGAAGTTTGTGGCACAACTTGACTAGAAGAAGGGATCAATTGGTAGGACATGTTCTGAGGCATCAAGGGATCACTAATTTAGCATTGGAGGGCAGCGTGGAGGGTAAAAATCGTAGAGGGAGACCAAGAGATGAATACACCAAGCAGATTCAGAAGGATGTAGGTTGCAGTAGGTACTGGGAGATGAAGAAGCTTGCACAGGATAGAGTAGCATGGAGAGCTGCATCAAACCAGTCTCATGACTGAAGACCACAACAACAACGAGTAAATTATAACAAATCATAAGTCACTGTGATACTCTAGTGTCCCAACTTTTGCTTCCTTATTAAACCACCTTGCATAAAACTCCCAACAATCATTCAGTCAATCAATCAATCAATCTTTGTCACTTTCCAGATACGAAATTCCTCTAACTGGAAATATGTCATGTATTGATTCATACCACTTTTCATGATGGACAAGATAGTGGATGAAAAGTGTGTGATTTGTAGTTTTAACCCCAAAATGAGTCACATTAAGAGTCCACATTTTTAACTTCTGGATTCAGAGTCATAGTGTCATTATGACGCAGGAAAAAATACTTCATTTCTTCACTATTGTTTCAGGATGAACATAAAAATACTGCATTACTGTCTGAGAGTTAATATATGTTAAGTAGATAAAAAGAAAGCTAGTGTTTATAACTGACAATATTAATGTTTATGTTTGGAAATGGAAGATTCCGTTGAAAATCTAATACATATCTACTCTGTGCTTGTAAACATTCTGCTTCTCTGTCAAGATTGTCTTTTACACTGCCATAATGGATGAGATATTGGACAGTGTAGCTCATATTCAATCTTCTCTCTCTAAATACTATTTTGAGTGTCTAATCTTTCCTTATGACCTGTTGCATGTGTGAGTTGTGCCTCTAGAGTTTTGAAAATTACAGAAAACGTATCACAAGTACTGCATATATCACTTCAAGGGAAACTGAATAAGATATTAAATTTAGCATTAAACATTGTGCAGTAGGTCTCATATGATTCTGAATAGGTTTTATGTGTCTCCTGAAACATCTTTTGATAGTTAGTTCTTCAGGCTAATACAGTTTCACTGTTACATTTATGCTGTAATGACGGGATATCCCTTTAAATGACATGATATGAGTGCAGATATTTTGCTCTCTTACTGCTAAAAGTTTATCAGCTGGATTTCTGTGTTTCCCTCGTTTCTAAATTTCATTTTTAAAGAATTGCTAATTTTTTTAACCTTTTCTTTGAAATATCATGGAGTGATATGAATGCCTTTTGACAAAAAGCCAATTCTGTCATAGTATTATCTTTCATTAATCTTACCTTATAATAAAACATATAATAATGCAAAGTAGCTACTGTCTCATCTTTGTGAGGCCTTTGGCATTGAATATTATCAATAGATAAAAGTCCTGTCAGATGACAATTTTGCTCATTGCAGTCCCTCAGCTAAATAATGAAATTAAACATGAGTTTAGACTTTTCTGTGAAAATTAGCATATCAGTCAAAACCTTCTTACATTAGATGATTAGATTAGTTTTTAATTACATAGATCCATGTTGAGGAGATCCCATGGATGTGGAACATGTCAATTTAAAAAAAAAAAAAAAAAACAAAAAAAAAGCTGAAATAACAATACTAATAGTATGAATATATACAATACATCATTTGTTTCTATTAAAAAATTCGTCAATGGAGTAGAAGGAGTTGGCCACTAGTAAGTCTTTCAGGCTCCTTTTAAGCTGATCTTTATTTGTAACTAAATTTTTTATGTTCGCTGTCAAATTACTGAAGATGAGTGTTCCTGAGTAGTGGACCCCTTTTTGAACTAAAGTAAGTGCTTTTAAGTCCTTGTGCAGATCATTTTTGTTCCTGGTATTGTATGTATGAACTGGGCTGTTTGTTGAAAAAACAGATATATTATTTAGGACAAATTTCATTAAGGAGTAAATATACTGAGAGGCAGTAGTTAGTATACCCAGTTCTTTGAAGAGGTTTCTACAGGACGTCCGTGAATTTACTCCACAAATAATACGTATTACACACTTTTGGACTCTGAAAACTTTTGTTTGACTTGAAGAGTTATCCCAAAATATTATACCATATGATATTATGGAATGAAAGTAGGCAAAGTATGCAAACTTTTTCATTTTTATGTCGCCTATGTCTGACCACAATCTGTTGGTTATGAACTGTAGATTAAAACAGAAGAAACTACAAAAAGGTGCTAATTTAAGGAGATGGGACCTGGATAAACTGACTAAACCAGAGGTTGTAGAGAGTTTCAGGGAGAGCATAAGGGAACAATTGACAGGAATGGGGGAAAGAAATACAGTAGAAGAAGAATGGGTAGCTCTGAGGGATGAAGTAGTGAAGGCAGCAGAGGATCAAGTAGGTAAAAAGACCAGGGCTTATAGAAATCCTTGGGTAACAGAAGAAATATTGAATTTAATTGATGAAAGGAGAAAATATAAAAATGCAGTAAATGAAGCAGGCAAGAGGGAATACATGCATCTCAAAAATGAGATCGACATGAAGTGCCAAATGGATAAGCAGGGATGGCTAGAGGACAAATGTAAGGATGTAGAGGCTTATCTCACTAGGGGTAAGATAGATACTGCCTACAGGAAAATTAAAGAGACCTTTGGAGAGAAGGGAACCACTTGTATGAATATCTAAATCTCAGATGGAAACCCAGTTCTGAACAAAGAAGGGAAGACAGAAAGGTGGAAGGAGTATATAGAGGGTCTATTACAAGGGCGATGTACTTGAGGACAATATTATGGAAATGGAAGAGGATGTAGATGAAGACAAAATGGGAGATAAGATACTGCGAAACAAAGCCCCGGGAGTAGACAACATTCCATTAGAACTACTGATGGCCTTGGGAGAGCCAGTCCTGACAAAACTCTACCATCTGGTCAGCAAGATGTACGAGACAGGCGAAATACCCTCAGACTTCAAAAAGAATATAATAATTCCAATCCCAAAGAAAGCAGTTGTTGACAGATGAGAAAATTACCGAACTATCAGTTTAATAAGTCACAGCTGCAAAATACTAATGCGAATTCTTTACAGACGAATGGAAAAACTGGTAGAAGCCGACCTCGGGGAAGATCAGTTTGGATTCCGTAGAAATGTTGGAACACGTGAGGCAATACTAACCTTACGACTTATCTTAAAAGAAGGATTAAGAAAAGGCAAACCTACGTTTCTAGTATTTGTAGACCTAGAGAAAACTTTTGACAATGTTAACTGGAATACTCTCTTTCAAACTCTGAAGGTGGCAGGGGTAAAATACAGGGAGCGAAAGGCTATTTACAATTTGTACAGAAACCAGATGGCAGTTATAAGAGTCGAGGGGCATGAAAGGGAAGCAGTGGTTGCGAAGGGAGTGAGACAGGGTTGTAGCCTCTCCCCGATGTTATTCAATCTGTATATTGAGCAAGCGGTAAAGGAAACAAAAGAAAAATTCAGAGTAGGTATTAAAATTCATGGAGAAGAAATAAAAACTTTGAGGTTCACCGATGACATTGTAATTCTGTCAGAGACAGCAAAGGACTTGGAAGAGCAGCTGAACGGAATGGACAGTGTCTTGAAAGGAGGATATAAGATGAACATCAACAAAAGCAAAACGAGGATAATGGAATGTAGTCAAATTAAATCGGGTGATGCTGAGGGAATTAGATTAGGAAATGAGACACTTAAAGTAGTAAAGGAGTTTTGCTATTTAGGGAGTAAAATAACTGATGATGGTCGAAGTAGAGAGGATATACACTCCTGGAAATGGAAAAAAGAACACATTGACACCGGTGTGCCAGACCCACCATACTTGCTCCGGACACTGCGAGAGGGCTGTACAAGCAATGATCACACGCACGGCACAGCGGACACACCAGGAACCGCGGTGTTGGCCGTCGAATGGCGCTAGCTGCGCAGCATTTGTGCACCGCCGCCGTCAGTGTCAGCCAGTTTGCCGTGGCATACGGAGCTCCATCGCAGTCTTTAACACTGGTAGCATGCCGCGACAGCGTGGACGTGAACCGTATGTGCAGTTGACGGACTTTGAGCGAGGGCGTATAGTGGGCATGCGGGAGGCCGGGTGGACGTACCGCCGAATTGCTCAACACGTGGGGCGTGAGGTCTCCACAGTACATCGATGTTGTCGCCAGTGGTCGGCGGAAGGTGCACGTGCCCGTCGACCTGGGACCGGACCGCAGCGACGCACGGATGCACGCCAAGACCGTAGGATCCTACGCTGTGCCGTAGGGGACCGCACCGCCACTTCCCAGCAAATTAGGGACACTGTTGCTCCTGGGGTATAGGCGAGGACCATTCGCAACCGTCTCCATGAAGCTGGGCTACGGCCCCGCACACCGTTAGGCCGTCTTCCGCTCACGCCCCAACATCGTGCAGCCCGCCTCCAGTGGTGTCGCGACAGGCGTGAATGGAGGGACGAATGGAGACGTGTCGTCTTCAGCGATGAGAGTCACTTCTGCCTTGGTGCCAATGATGGTGGTATGCGTGTTTGGCGCCGTGCAGGTGAGCGCCACAATCAGGACTGCATACGACCGAGGCACACAGGGCCAACACCCGGCATCATGGTGTGGGGAGCGATCTCCTACACTGGCCGTACACCACTGGTGATCGTCGAGGGGACACTGAATAGTGCACGGTACATCCAAACCGTCATCGAACCCATCGTTCTACCATTCCTAGACCGGCAAGGGAACTTGCTGTTCCAACAGGACAATGCATGTCCGCATGTATCCCGTGCCACCCAACGTGCTCTAGAAGGTGTATGTCAACTACCCTGGCCAGCAAGATCTCCGGATCTGTCCCCCATTGAGCATGTTTGGGACTGGATGAAGCGTCGTCTCACGCGGTCTGCACGTCCAGCACGAACGCTGGTCCAACTGAGGCGCCAGGTGGAAATGGCATGGCAAGCCGTTCCACAGGACTACATCCAGCATCTCTACGATCGTCTCCATGGGAGAATAGCAGCCTGCATTGCTGCGAAAGGTGGATATACATTGTACTAGTGCCGACATTGTGCATGCTCTGTTGCCTGTGTCTATGTGCCTGTGGTTCTGTCAGTGTGATCATGTGATGTATCTGACCCCAGGAATGTGTCAATAAAGTTTCCCCTTCCTGGGACAATGAATTCATGGTGTTCTTATTTCAATTTCCAGGAGTGTAAAATGTAGACTGGCAATGGCAAGGAAATAATTTCTGAAGAAGAGAAATTTGTTAACATTGAGTATAGATTTAAGTGTTAGGAAGTCGTTTCTGAAAGTATTTGTATGGAGTGTAGCCATGTATGGAAGTGAAACATGGATGATAAATAGTTTGGAAAGGAAGACAATAGAAGCTTTCGAAATGTGGTGCTACAGAAGAATGCTGAAGATTAGATGGATAGATCACATAACTAATGAGGAGGTATTAAATAGAATTGGGGAGAAGAGGAGTTTATGGCACAACTTGACAGAAAGAAGGGACCGGTTGGTAGGACATGTTTTGAGGCATCAAGGGATCACAAATTTAGCATTGGAGGGCAGCGTGGAGGGTAAAAATCGTAGAGGGAGACCAAGAGATGAATACACTAGGCAGATTCAGAAGGATGTAGGTTGCAGTAAGTACTGGGAGATGAAGAAACTTGCACAGGATAGAGTAGCATGGAGAGCTGCATCAAACTAGTCTCAAGACTGAAGACAACAACAACAACAACAACAACAACAACAACAACGTCTGCTAACACTCGAAATGCAAATACAGATTTGTTAAGACGTTTCTGCAGTTCTGTGGTGTGCTCCTTCCAACTGAATTTATTATCAAGTTGTAATCCCAGGAATTTAAGACTGTCAACCTCTTCTATCTGCTCTTTTCATACTTTATGCATATGCCTGGTGGAAACCTCTTACGGGTTCTGAATTGCGTATAGTGAGTCTTTTCGAAGTTTAATGTCAGTGAGTTGGCTTTAAACCATTTATTAATATCCATGAAAATATCATTAGCAGATATTTCTAGAACTACACTCGACATACTATTTATTGCAATACTTGTGTCATCTGCAAACAAAACAAAATCTGCTTCTGGCAGTGTAACTGATGAGAGGTCATTAATGTACACAAGAAAAAGCAATGGCCCTAAGATGGATCCTTGTGGGCACCACATGTAATTTCTTCCCATTCTGATGATGACTGATGACTTAATTCACTAGTCCCTTGCACTGACACCCTTTGTTTACTGTTAGCGAGGTATGACTTGAACCATTTTGCAGCACTGCGCGTGACACCACAGAATTATAATTTATTTAAAAGGACGTTGTGGTTCACACAATCAAATAAATGCCTTTGACATATCACAGAAAATACCTGCTGCTTTTAAGTTGTTATTTAATGAATTAAGTACATTTTCACTGTAGGTGTAAATAGCCTTCTCGATATCAGAACCCTTCAGAAATCCAAACTGTGTTCTTGATAATATGTTATTTGTGGCCAGATGGATGAGAAGCTGCCTGTACATTACTTTTTCTAAAATTTTTGAGAATGCTGGCAAAAGTGAAATTGGTCTGTAGTTTGATGGTATCTTTTATCCCCTTTCTTGAATAGAGGCTTAACATCTGCATATTTTAGCCAGTGAGGAAATGTCCCAGTTATAATTGACTGGTTACACAAGTAACTTAGAATTGCACTAAACTCACTAGAATCTGCCTTAATTAATTTTGTTGATATTTCATCGTAACCACTAGAATGCTTTGTTTTTAAAGATTTTATTAAGGAAGTTGCTTGGTGTTTTTTTTTTTTTTTTTTTTTTTTTTTTTTTTTTTTTTTTTTTTTGTGTGTGTGTGTGTGTGTGTGTGTGTGTGTGTGTGTGTGTGTGTGTGTGTGTGTGTGTGTGTGTGTGTGTGTGAGTGACATATTCATGTACCTGAAGCTATTTGTAAAGGCTAGTTTCAGATATTCAAGGGCATTATTTACTGATCCTGACAATCCCATTCTATCAGTAACGAATATAAAGTACTTGATGAATAGATTTGCCACACTATGCCCATGGATACATTTTCCTTTTTGTCTTACAGAAAATCTTTATTCCTTGTATAATCCATGGTTTTGTTATAGACTTCTGTTTAATTCGAGTCACTTTTAGAGGAAAACAGTTTTCAAACATGGTACTGACATATTTTTCATTCATGTCATGAGCACTATAAACATCTTTCCAGTTCATATCTTTGAGCAGTTTTCTAAAACATTCAATTTTTGGTTGACTGACTACTCTCCTGCAGTTGCTATGCTTTCCTGTTTCGTAAGACATAGCTCTTAATTTTTTTAGGTACATCAGATTGTCTACCCCAGCTCTGTCTGTTTCTAGACTCACCACTGATGCTTGATTCTGGACATCCCATAATTAATTAAAACACAGGCTGAAACTGGATATTACACATAATTTAATTCCTCCACATACAATGCAAAGAAGCTAATCTCAAGTCTTCTCTATGTAAACAAAAATCTCAAACTTTGTCAATACGGAAGAAAAATCAACAATGGCACTGGATTTAACAATTCCAACAATAAAACTTTCATAAAACCAGTCAAAAAAATCAGTACAGCTCATAAACCCAGACTTGCAGGACTTCACTCTTTCTGCCCATGGTGTCAACGGACTTGACCCATTTTCTCAGTGTATGCCAAGAAATTTTGACTCAATCCCTTTTCTCCTGTAGTCTTCATATTGAAACAGTAAATACAGTGATTATGTTACTAACTTGGTAAACACAGTTAATATACAAAGGTACTAAATACAAAATATATTGAAACAGAAACTACAGTGATTAAATAATAAATTAATATAAATGATGGACGACAAAATTCTTTAGATAGTGAATACAGTTATTATCTTACATACTAATAACCATTAATTTGTTAATAACTGATAGGCCTATGTGAGCAGAATATGGTTGCTTCTACTAATTGATCTCATCACAACACAAATCAAAAAACTCCTTCATACAGTAAAATGGTTGTCCGATAACTGACTGTACAATCTCTCCTTAAGAATTTTTACATGGATGGCCTGAGCAGTTTGTGATATTTATTGAAGATCTTTAAAGTATTCACTTCATGTGAGTTACCAGCTTTTGTTAGCCTGTATCTTGGTATGTCGTAATCTGTCTTCTCTCTAGAGTTGTAGTCATGAATTTTTTCCTTGACAACACCTTCCATAATGGAAGACACTAAACACTTTTTTGTTCAATATCCGTGGCCTTGTCTAACCTGCAGTATTTTGTTGTGCTAGTAGGCCTAGGTGTTTCAACTGCAACCACACTTATTCTGCAGCTCTGTCATTTTGGATGAATTTACCCTAATGAAGGTGCAGATAACATATTGAAAATCAGTAGTATGACATTCCAACTACTTTAATTAAACTGGGTGCTTCTGGCAATAGGCCTTGCAAGTATTCTTTTACCAGAAGAATTCAGACGTGGACTGTGGTGTCTATAACATAATCGAGTGAGCGGTGATTCATCAGTGTCACCCATGTAAAGGATTCTCCATAGTGAAAGTAATACAAGATCTCTCAAATAAAGTACTGGTAATTCTAAACAAGAAAAATTATTCTGTTGGTATATCGTCTGATCTCTGGGTGGGGACTATTCAGGAAGATGCCATTATCAGGAGAAACAAAACTGGTGTTCTATGGATTGGAGTGTGGAATATCAGATCCCTTAATTGGGCAGGTAGATTAATGTTATATCTTCAAGTTGAACAAATATATTTCAAGGACGACACAATACATGTAAGTCACAGATCAAGTAAACAAAGTAAGACGTATGTACACTTTAACAGTCAAATCAGAATGAGTCCAAGACTAGCGGCTGCTGGCTGGCTGGCCGCTTAGGTGGCGCTGCTGCTGCATGGCTGGCAGACAGCGCCGCACGTAGACATGCATAACTGCGCGGCGGCACTTTGAAAGATCGGCAAATCACAACACTTTTCCCCCCTTTGAAGTTTTTGCACATGTCTTGATGGAGGTGGCCTATAGATTGCTAACATCCATAAGTTTTGTTTGACTGGCCGTAAAGTATTGAGGAGGAGGCTTCCCGTACGGACGGAAGTGTCCCCAATGATAACGGGTCAAAATGACAGGAGACATGAGGGTCGCATCTGCTGGGACCCCGTGCACCAATCTGCCCATTGCAGCAAGTCCAGTTGTTATAACAGGAGACATGGGCGATGTGTCTCCGTCTGTAGGAGAAGGAGGCGAGTAGAGTTGTTCCGACAGATGGTGGTCATCTGGTTCCTGCATGGGCACGTCTCCTGTTGGCGTCAGTTCTTGTGCTGGCACCGAGATGATGGTGAGAGGGCTGCATTGTGAGTAATGAGATATTCCAGGATCCCAAGCGTCAGGTAGAGCCGAAGGTGGTGTAGTGGCATCCGGAACAGGCGTTGCCGGCACACAAGTCTGAAGCTGGTCCGAATGACGCACTGCGACACCTGTGTCCATCTGGATTTCATAAAGGCGTTGGTCACGGTGTCGTAATATGCAGCCTGGACTCCATTTTGGCCGCTGCCATATCCCCGTACCCATACAAGGTCGCCAGCAGTGAACCGGCCAAGCGAAGGCACCTGCGGCCGTGAGGCGGAAGGCCGCAGAAGATGAAGTAGCGTGCGGGGCTGTCGGCCATGTAAGAGCTCAGCCGGGCTGTGGTCGCCCATGGGGGTGAAACAGTAAGATGCCAGAAATTGGAGAAGCGCATCATCAGCAGCAGAAGAAGTCAGGAGTTTCCTCATCTGAGCCTTAAATATGCGGACCAGATGTTCAGCCTCACCGTTTGACTGTGGATGGAACGGAGGGGCCGTGACGGGCACAAAAATCCGCAAAATCGGAAGAGGCAAATTGTGGACCATTATCAGTAACAAGAGTGGAGGGAAGGCCTTCCAAAGGGAAAATGCGAGCTAGAGCATTTGTGGTTGCAATGGTGGTAGGCGACGTGCAACGGACAATGAAAGGAAAGTTAGAGTAGGCGTCAATAACGAGAAGCCAATAAGTACCTAAAAAAGGTCATGTGAAGTCAGCTTCTCAGGTGAAGGCCACGGTGTCAAAGATGACTTCAGGGTGGCGGCCTGTGATGCACAAGGGCCGCAGGCAGCGACCATGTGTACGATTTCAGAGTCGATGCCGGGCCAGTACACATGACGGCGCACCAGAGATTTTGTGCGAGGGACACCCCAGTGACCTTGGTGAAGGAGGCACAAGACCGAAGCACGCAAAGACGCAGGTACCACAACGCGCGGTGAAGCATTTTCGGTGGATAGGAGGATAACACCGTCCCCAACGTCACCCCATGCCTCTCTTTGCGCTCCGGCAGCGCAAGAAATTTCAAAAGGGATAGAACTTCATCTAGAGTCGCATTTGCCAACTGAAGGGCACGTTGCCTAACTTCTTTGTCGGGCGCCAACCGGATAATAGCATCCCGTACCATGAAATTGGCGTAGGATTCTTTGTGAACGTCAGTAACAAATTGACACTTTCGACTGAGGCCGTGAAGTTCAGCAGCTCAAGCACGATAGGATTGATTCGGTTGTTTTTGACAACGATAAAAGGCAACATGAGAGGCTACCACATGCGTATGCTTTTGAAAATATATGGACAGAAGTGAGCACATTTCAGCAAAGGACAAAGACGCAGGATCTTTCACAGGAGCCAATTGTGACAACAACCGATACATTTGAGGTGAAATCCATGAAAGGAACAGAGACTTACATGTTTGGTCGTCCGTGACATTAAATGTCAAGAAGTGCTGTCGAAGACGCTTTTTCATAATCAGACCAATCTTCTGCCGTTTTGTCGTAAGGAGGAAAAGGAGGGAGAGACAATGACAAGAGACACCTCGCATTGGATGCCGCTATGAAATCACGAATCGCATTTGTGAGAAGCGTTTGCTGTTCTATGAGACCTTGCAATAGTTGCTCTAAAGTAGCCATGGAAACTGGTGGGTCAACGATGAAAGAGAAAAATTCACTACCTCATCGCCAATTGTTATATCTTCAAGTTGAACAAATATATTTCAAGGACAACACAATACATGTAAGTCACAGATCAAGTAAACAAAGTAAGACGTGTACACTTTAACAGTCAAATCAGAACTGAGTCCGAGTCTAGTGGCCGCTGGCTGGCAGGCCGCTTAGGTAGCACTACTGCTGCATGGCTGGCAGACAGCGCCGCATGTAGAGGACGCGTGTAACTTCGCGGCAGCACTTTGAAAGATCGGCGAGTCACAACAGTTAGAAAATTTAAAAAGAGAAATGGATAGCTTAAAGTTAGATGTAGTGGGAGTTAGTGACATTCAGTGGCAGAAGGAACAGGACTTCTGATCAGGTGAATACATGGTTGTATATACCAAATCAAATAGGGGTAATGCAGGAGTAGGTTTACAAATGAGTAAGAAAACAGGAATGCAGACAAGCTATTATGAACAGCATAGTAAACACAAAATTGTAACCAAGATAGACACAAAGCCCACACACACCACAGTAGTACAAGTTTATACGCCAGCTAGCTCCACAGAGGATGAAGAGATTGAAGAAATGAATGGTGAGATAAAGAAATTATTCAGATAGTTAAGGTGTACAAAACTTTAATAGTCATGGGAGACTGGAATTAGACAGTAGGAAAAGGAAGGGAAGAAAAAATAGTTGATGAATATGGATGGGGGAAAGGAATGAAGGTGGAAGCTGCCTGGTAGAATTTTGTGCAGAATATAATTTAATTATAGGTAATAATTGGTTTCAGAATCATGAAAAAAGGTTGTATAAGTAGGTAAAAGGGTGAGGGCTAATAGGAATCCTTGGGTAACACAAGACATACTGAATTTAATTGATGAACGGAAAAAAATATAAAAATGCAGTAAGTGAAGCTGGTGAGACGGAATACAAATGTCTAAAAAATGAGATTGACAGAAAGTGCAAAATGACTAAGCAGCAATGGCTAGAGGACAAATGTTATGATTTAGAAGCATGTACAGGAAAATTAAAGAGACCTTTGGAGAAAAGAGAACTATGTGTATGAATATCAAGAGCTCAGATGGAAAACCAGTCTTAAGCAAAGAAGAGAAAGCTGACAAGTGGAAGGAATACATCTAGGGTCTATACAAGGGAGATGAACTTGAAGATAATGTTACAGAAATGGAAGAAGACATAGATGAATATGAGATGGGAGACATGATATTGCAAGAAGAATTTGACAGAACACTGAAAGGCCTAAGAAGAAACGAGGCTCCCGTAATAGACGACATTCTGTCAGGACTACTGACAGCCTCAGAACTCTTCCATTTAGTGCACGAGATGTATGAGACAGGCAAAATACCCTCAGACTTTAAGAAGAATGTAATAATCCCAATTCTAAATAAAGTAGGTATTGACGGATGTGAAAATTACCGAACTATCAATTTCATAAGTCACAGCTGCAAAATACTAACACGAATTCTTTACAGAAAATGAAACAACTTGTAGAAGCCAACATCAGGGAAGGTCTATTTGGATTTTGGAGAAATTTAGGAACATGCAAGGCAGTGCTGACCCTATGACTTACCTTAGAAGATAGGTTACGGAAAGGCAAACCTACTTATGTAAGTGAAACGTGGATGACAATAAGCTTAGACAAAAAGAGAATAGCAGCTTTTGAAATGAGGTGCTACAGAAGAATGCTGAAGATTAGATAGGTAGATCTTATAAGTAATGAGGAGGTACTGAATACAATTGGGGAGAAAATAAATTTGTGGCACAACCGGACTAGAAGAAGGGATCAGTTGGTTGGACACATTCTGAGACACCAAGGGATCACCAACATGGTACTGGAGGGTAGAGTGGAGGGGTAAAACTCGTAGAGGGAGACCAAGAAATGAATACAGTATGCAGATTCAGAAGGGTACAGGTTGCAGTAGTTACTCGAAGATGAAGAAGCTTGTGCAGGATAGAGTAGCATGGACAGCTGTATCAAACCAGTCTTTGGACTAAAGACCACAGCAACAACATTGTTTGACTTTGCCAAATCTGTAGATTATGTGGACCACAAAATTCTGAAGTTTTATGGTATTAAAGGCACTGCTCTCACATTGATGAAATCCTACTTTCGTGACAGAAACTATTGTGTCTCACTGATACAACTAACTTCAAAATGAGGGAACACTGCATGGGTGAACTCGCAAGAATTTGGGACCCATTCTTCCTAACCTAAATAAATGATCTTCCAGTGACTTCAACAGACAGATCAAAACCTCTAATATTTGCTGCTAACATAAGCATACTTATCAAGCAATCAAACTCATCATTACCAGACATGATTTGACTACATCTGAACAGGCCTACAAGTCATTCGCAGATCACTGTTTAGGTCTTAATCTCACAAAGACTTACACTACATGATTTCAAATGAGTCAATATCTCCTGCTAGCACCAAGTGTAGACTAAATGGCCATACACTCAAAAAAACATACTGACTGAAATTCCTTTCAGTCTAGTTGCATAAGAAGTTTGAATTGGGTGAACATATACGTAAAGTACAATAATCTGGAAGCTTGGTTCAGCATGTTTTTTTCCTTAGAACCATGTGACAAAATCTTAAACTACAACAGTGTTGGCTTATTCTGAATATTTTCACTCCTTGGTGGCTCACAGAATTATTTACTGAGGTAGTATGCCTAAAGTCAATAATTTGTATCTGGGATCAGCAGACAGTAAGAACATTGAATGAAGTAGATAGCCATACGTTTTTAAAAACTTTGGAATTTTTACACACACTTCCTAATTCATTTATCTCTTAACGGCCAATGTTGCATAAGAAGTTCAAATCAAGTCAACATACACATAAAGTACAACAAGCACGGAGCTCAGTTCTCCCTGTTTTTACCCTTAGAAGCATCTGCCATTATTTTAACTACAAGAGTGTTTATTATGCATATTTTCCCTCCTTGATGTCTCATAGACTTATTTACTAGGGTAGTATACCTAAAGAAAATAATGTGTGTATCTGGCGTCAGCAAGCATTAAGAATATTGAATGAAGAAGATAACAATACATTTTAACAATTTTGGAATTTTTACATTCACTTCCCAATTCTTTTATCTCTTAATGGTCACTGTTGCTGACAACACCAAAAAATTATTTTAGATAAATCAAACAATGGAAAATCCAAGATGGAATGTAACAATATTATGAAAAGGAAATTTGCTACTCACAGTCACAGATAGGCACAACATAAAGAGAGGGCAGGACAGCAATGTGCAGTCGAGAGGTTAGATTGGGGGGGGGGGGTGCAGGGGAGGGTGGAGGGTTGCAGAAAAGGGGAGAGACAAAAAGACTGGGTGCAATTATGGAATGAGAGCCGTGTAGTCCTGGAATGAGAACAGGGAAGGGCTGGAAGGGTGAGGACAATGACTCATGACGGTTAAGACCAGAGGGTTACTGGAACATAGGATATATTGCAGGGTAAGTTCCCACCTGCACAAGTCAGAAAAACTGGTATTGGTGGGAAGGATCCATACAGCACAGGCTCTGTAGCAGCCATTGAAATGAAGGATGTTGTGTTGGACAGCATGCTCAGCAACAGGGAGCTCCACTTGTTTCTTGGCCACGGTTTCTTGGTGGCCATTCATGAGGATAGACAGTTTGTTTGGTTGTGACGCCGACCAATACTGTAGCACAGTGGTTGCAGCTTAGCTTGTAGATCACATGACTGGTTACACAGGTAGTCCTGCCTCTGATGGGACAGGTGATGTTTGTGACTGGACTGGAGTACGTGGTGGTGGAAGGATGTATGGGACAGGTCTTGTATCTAGGTCTATTACAGGGATATGAGCCCTGGAGTAACGGGTTGGGAGCAGCGGTTGTGTAGGGATGGACAAAGTGTATTGTGTACATTTAGTGGATGGTAAAATACCACATGGGAGGGATGGGAAGGATAATGGGCAGGACATTTCTCATTTCATGACATGATGAGAGGTAATCGAAACCCTGGAGTAAAATGTAATTCAGTTGCTCCAGTCCTGGGTGGTACTGAGTTACGAGGGGAATGCTCCTCTGTGGCTGGATGGTGAGACTTTGAACACTACTTTTCCCAACACCTGACATATTCCAAACCCACAACCTCCTTCCTAGTCACCATGACCAACTATATCCTCACCAACAATTACTTCTCCTTTGAAGGCATTACTTACAAACAAATCTGAGGTATGGCTATGGGCATCCCCATGCCACCATCCTATGCCAATCTATGCATGGCCATCTAGAAAAATCCTTCCTGAACACCCAGAATCCTAAACCCATCAACTAGTTCAGATTCACTGATGACATCTTTGCGATCTGAATCAATGGTGAGGACACCTTATCCACATTTCTCCAGAACATCAACAGCTTCTTCCCCATTTGCTTCACCTGGTCCTACTCAAACCAACAAGACACCTTCCTAGATGGCCTCCACCTCAATGATGGCTACATCAGTACCTCTGTCCATATCAAATCTATTAACCATCAGCAATACCTCAACTTCGACAGCTGCCAACCATTCCATACCAAGAAGTTCCTTCCACACAGCCTAGCCACCTGTGGTCATCGCATCTGCAGTGACAAGTGGTCCCTCTCAAAATATATTGAGGGTCTCACTGAAGCCTTCACAGATCATAATTATCCTCCCAACCTTGTGCAAAAACAAATCTCCCATGCCTTATCTTTGCAGTATCCCACCATCTCCCAAAGTACTACTGTCCAGCCACAGAGGAGCATTCCCCTCATAACTCAGTACCACCCAGGACTGGAGCAACTGAATTACAGTCTCCCCTGAATTTCAAATACCTCTCATCAAGCCTTGAAATGAGAAATGTCCAGCTCATTATCCTACCCACCTCTCCCACGTGGTATTCCACCATCCACTGAACCTACACAATACACTCATCCATCCCTACATAACCCCAGCCCCCAACCACTTACCTCATGGCTCACATCCCTGTTATAGACCTAGATTCAAGACCTGTCCCATACATCCTCCCACCACTTCCAATCACAAACATCACCTACCCCATCAAAGGCAGGGATACCTGTGAAACCAGTCATGTAATCTACAAACTAAGCTGCAACAACTGTGCAACAGTCTATGTGGGCACGACAAACAACAAGCTGTCTGTCCGCATGAATGGCCACCGACAAACTGTGGCCAAGAAACAAGTGAACCACCCTGTTGCTGAGCATGATGCCCAACACAACATCCTTCATTTCAATGATTGCTTCAGAGCCTGTGCCATATGGATCTTCCCCACCAACACCCGCTTTTCTGAACTGTGCAGGTGGGATCTTTCCCCGCATTATATCCCTATGTTCCTATAACCCTCCTATCCTCACCCATCCAGCCCCTTCCCTGTTCACATTCCACCACTACACAGCCCTCATTCCAGCATTACACCCAGTCTTTTTACCTCTCTCCTTTTCTGCAAAGGCCCCCCCCCCCCCAATCTCTCCCCTGCCCTCGTCTAACTTCCCGACTGCACATAGCGGCCCTACCCTCTCTCCACCTCGTCCCTGTGCACTCCCCAGCAGCACTTCATTGTCCCCCACTCCTACCCTACTATCCCTGACTGGACTGGAGTACGTGGTGGTTGTCCCCCTCTCCACCCAAGCTTCCTCCTTATCCCCACCCAGTTACCACTCCCATCGTGCACTGGTGCTGCTGCTCTCAGTGTGGCTTCACTTGCCAGAGACTGCAGTCACGTGTGTGTGAGTTTCATTTGTGTGTGTGTGTGTGTGTGTGTGTGTGTGTGTCAGTCATGCACTCTGACGCAAAGATATTCAACAAGCTATCATCTAATAGACAGCAAGAAACTGGGAACCTTAAAAGACCAAAGGAGAGTTAAAACATGCCTCATTATCAAATGGCTCTGAGCACTATGGGACTTAACATCTGGGGTCATCAGTCACGCCTCATTATCAAAGTGATGTTAGATAAATAGCAAATAGCAGTGAAGCTACATGTCAAGTAGTAATGTATTGTAAATGGGAATCTGTATTTCCAGAAACAGGTAATTAAATTTCTTGAGAAATATCAAGTAAATATTAAGCTACCAATAGCACTTACATACCGCCATGAACCATGGACCTTGCTGCCGATGGGATGGTCAGCATGCCTCAGTGAGACAGTTAGCTGTACAGTAGGTGCAACCACAATAGAAGGATATCTTTTGAGAGACCAGACATTGAAATGTAACAGTCTAATTGAAACATATTTAAACACATAAATTTAAACCATAAACAGTAATTTCTGACATAGAGTTGTATGGAAATATGTACTTGTGAAAAAGTTACCAAGAAAACAATTACGGAATCTTAATTACACTACTGTGTAGAAGTCTGTTAATTGGTAGGAACATTTTATATGATATGAACCTTCTGTAATTAGTAAATATAACAAGTGTATTGTTAATATTTGACACCTAAGCGTTTATACATGCTTCAATTTATATAGAGACTAGAATTAACTCATGTGTTTAATACATAAGAGTCAAGGTAATCATTGAAATATATCATTTGTTTTACGATGAGAGTTTTAATTGTTAATTAATCAAAATATGTTTCTAAACAATGCCGAGGATTGTTCGGGATTGTTAAGAAAGTATAAATAGTTACAGCCATGCTGGCAAAGTCGGTCAGTACTTTGTGTCTTTAATTAATGCCTTTAATTAATTTGAGATTATAATAAATGTTCAGTGGAAACAAAAAACAGGATTAATATTTAAAAATTAACTTTATAGTTTTTTTTTCTTTTTTTTTTCCAGTGACTGGGAATCTAGGACTTCTGCTGTGACAGATTGCGAGCTACGATGAGTACAAACACAACCCTTACAATGTTTTAACACATACGTGTGGTTCCTGAAGAGGGGCAGCAATATTTTCAGCAGTTGTACGGGAAACAGTCTGGATGACTACTGATCTGGCCTTGTAACACCAATCACAATGGTACAGCAAACAAATGAAAGCAAGGGGAAAGTATAACAGTAATTTTTCCCCATGGTATACAGCTCTACTGTAAGGTTAAATACCGAGCGAGGTGGCACAGTAGTTACCACACTGTACTCGTATTCAGGAGGATGATGATTCAAATGTGTCCGGCATCCTTATTTCGGTTTTCAGTGATTTCCCCAAATCTCTTCAGGCAAATGCTGGAATAGTTCCTTTGAAAGGGCATGGCTGATTTCCTTCCTCATCTGAGCTTATGCTCTGTCTCTAATGACCCCATTGTCGATGTGACATAAGACACTAATCTCCTCTTCTTCCTCCCCCTGTATGGTTAAATGATGGCATCCTCTTGGGTAAAATATTCCAGAAGTAGAATAGTCCTCAATTTGGATCTCCAGGTGGGGCAGCTCAGGAAGATGTCATCATCAAGAGAAACAAAATTGCCATTCTATGGATCAGAGTGTGGTATGTTAGATCTCTGAATCAGGAAGATAGATTAGAAAATTTACAAAAGGGAAATGGACAGTTTCCCTTCTAGGGGACACTGTCTTATAGTAGGCACCTTCAGTGCCAGGCGGGAGGGTTTGCATACTTCATTGAAGTTGAGAGCTGCGCCAGCAGCAGTGTAGCTACTGGCCACCCAAACCAGATTTGTCTCAACTGAGGAGCCAGACAAAGTGTGTCTCTCTACAGGCATAGTGAAGCCAGCTTCCCTAGAGGAGTAAACCTAATGCATATCCTGGTCTTCCAGGTTGGGGATTGGGCTTGGGGCTAATAACCTCATACTGTAACAAAAAAGAATATTACAGAAAATCAAATCAACAGAAGCCTCGGAACCTGGATGGAAAACATGTATCATGTGACTGACAAAGGAAACGGATAAAGGATCTGACTGTAGCATCATGGAATGTGAGGACAATGCTTCAGCCTGGAAAAATGAAAGAAATAGCCAATGAAATTTTAAAATTTAAATATGACATTATAGGGCTACAGGAAATAAGATAGCAAGGAAATGGTCAGATAGACAAACTTAAGTACTCATTGGTATATAGTGGACCAGAAGAAAGAACAGGCAAACTTGGAACAGGATTTATAATAACAAGGGAAGTTAGAAAAAGCCTATTAGAATTTGAAATGAAAGAATGTGCAGACTCAGACTAAGAGGGAAATTTAGGAATATATCAATAGTGAATGCACTTGTGCCAACAGAGGAAAAGAGGATACAATTAAAGAACAGTTCTATGAAGACTTGGAAAAAGAATGTTGTGCAGTACCTAAATATGACCTGATGCTAGTAATAGGATATTTTAATGTAAAAATAAGGAGCAATGAACATTCATATGGAGTTTCTGGAAAATATTCACTAGATGAAGAAAACAATGAGAATGGAGACTTACTATGCCAATTTGCAGCAAGGAATAATATGATTATTAAAAGTATCTGCTTCCCACACAAAAGGATCCATCTGGGTACTTGGATGTCTGCAGTGAATGGAGCAGTCAATCAGATTGACCATACTTTAGTGATTGTATGCCACTCCACATCCGTTACGGATGCAAAGAGCTGCAGGGGACCAAACTGTGACTCAGACCACTCTGTGATGAAATCAGTCTTGAGAGAGAAACTGTCACTAACAAATGGCAACAGAACACGAAAAATGATGAAATGGAATACTGACAAACTAAAAATACCTGATAAAGTAAAAAATTACCAAATAACAATAAGTAGAAAGTTGAGCAATGAAGAGACCACAGTTGGAGTAGAAGAAAGGTGGAGCAGGATTGAAAAAGCCATTAAAGATGCTGCAGAAGAAACAATAGGCACAATAAGGAACAGAAGAACCCAGGATGGTATGATGAAGATTGCAGGTTAGCAATAGATGAAAAGAACTGGGCAAGAATGAAAGTACTGCCAAGAGAAACCAGGAATTATGTGGAACAATACAAATAATTAGGGAGAAGAGCTAACAGATTGTGCAAGAGAAAGAAAAGAGAGTGGACTAACAAGTAATTTCAAGAACTAGAAGAGTGAAAGGAACAGAGTGAAATAAGAAAGTTCTATCATGCTGCAGGCAAAATAAAGAACAGATTCCAGCCAAAAATAATGTCATGTTCCAGTAAAGATGGGAAAGTGATAGGGGAGGAAGAACAGATCATGGGAAGATGGACAGAGTATTTCAAAGATATGCTAAGCACCAGCCTAGAAGATGAAGAGACAGCTGCACAAGAGGAAAGAGTGGAGCTCAAAGTAGACAATGATGCCAATGAGGCATGAAAGCCAACACTACAAGAGGTCTCTCAGGCTGTGCACAAGTCTAAAAACGATCAAGCACCAGGGGAAGACAGCATAATCTGTGAATTAATAAAAACTGGTGGTGAGGCTGTAATAAACGAAGTGCACACATTAATATCAGATATATTGGAAACAGAAGCTATGCCAGATAATTGAATAACTGGAATAATAATCACCATTTATAAGAAGACAGAACAGCATGTGAAAACTATAGAGGTATAACAGTCCTAAGATTATAAGATCTTCACAAGTATATTAAACAAAAGGATACAAGAGTGCACTGAAGACATACTAAGGGAATGTCAGTGTGGCTTTCGACCAGACAGACTGATCAAATATTTGTGATAAGACAAATGATGGAAAAGTTCTATGAACATGGCATAGATTTGCACTGCCTATTCATCGACTTCAAATGTACTTTTGACAGCATAAACTGGCAAGAACTATACTGAGTACTGGAAGAAGGTGGTATATGTGCTAAACTAACAAGACTAATTAGAATGACAATGACAGGGACAAGAGAAAAAGTAAAGGTCTTTAGCAGAACAAGTGAAAGCTTTGACTTCAATAAAGGCATGAAGCAAGGTGATAGTCTCTCGATGGTCCTATTCAACATAGCCCTTCATAGTGTCATGAATAAAATCAACAAAAGAGGCACCATATTTATGATAACTAGCCAGATATGTGCATACGCTGATGACATTGCTATAGAAGGAAGAAATATCAATACAATGCAAGAAACATATTGGGCAATGGAAACATTAAACAACTGAGAAAGGTGGAAGAAGGTTGTTGAAGAAGCCACAAGGCTCAACAAGGCCTGGACAGGCTAAATTTAGATGTAGTGGGAATGAGTGAAGTTTGGTGGCAGGAGGAACAGGACTTCTGGTCAGATGAATATGGGGTCATAAATATAAAGTCACGTAGGAGTAATGCAGGAGTAGGTTTAATAATGAATAAGAAAACAGTAATGCAGATAAGCTACTATGATCAGTATAGTGAATGTATTATCATAATTAAGACAGACATGAAGCCCACACCTACCATGGTAGTACAAATTTATATGCCAACTAACTCCACAGATGATGAAGAGATTGAAGAAATATCTGATGAGATGAAAGAAATTATTCACGTAGTTAAGGTAAACAGGAAATTCGTAGTAGGAAACGTACAAGAAGAAAAAATAGTAGGTATGTATGGACTCAGGGAAAGGAATGAAAGAGGAAGCCACCTGGTCAGATTCTACATAGAACATAGTTTAATAATTGCTAACACTTTGTTTAGGAACTACGAAAGGAGGTTGTATATGGGGAAGATTCCTGGAGACACCACAAGGTTTCAGACTTATTATATAACAGCAAGACAGAGATTTCAGAACCAGATTTTAATTTGTAAAACATTTTCAGCGACAGATGTGGACTCTGGCCTCAATTTATTGTTTATGAACTGTAGATTTTAACTGAAGAAATTGGAAAAAGATAGGAAATTAAGGAGATGAGACGTGGATAAGTTGAAAGAATCAGAGAATGATGAGAGTTTCAGAGGAAGCTTACGGAAATAGCCACCTATAACAAGAGAAAGGATTGCAGTAGGAGACGAACAGGTAGCTTTAAGAAACAAAATAGTGAAGCCAGCAGAGGGACAAACAGGTAAAAGGATAAGTCCTAGTAGAAATCCTTGGATAACACAGAAGATACTGAAGTTAATTTGTGAAAGAAGAAAATGTATAAATGCACCAAATGAAGAAGGGGAAATAGAATACAAATATTTTAAAAAATCAGTTTGACAAGACGTGCAAAATGACAAAGCAGGAAAAGCTAGAGGACAAATATAAGGATTTAGAACCATATTTGACTAAGGGAAAGATACATGCTGCCTACAGGAAAATTAAAAAGGCCTTTGGGGAAAAGAGAAGCCACTGTAAAATGAATACTGAGAGCTCAGATGAAAAACCAGTCCTATGCAAAGAATGGAAAGCTGAAAGGTGGAAGGAGTACATAGGGCGTCTCCGCAGGGGAGATGAACTTAAGGCAATATTATAGAAAGGGAAGTGGATATAGACGATGATGAGGTGGCATAAATGATACTGTGAGAAAAATTTGACAGAGGTTTGAAAGACCTATGTCAAAACCAGGAGCAGGAGTAGATGATACACTGTAAGAACTACTGATAGCCTTGGGGAGCCAGCAATGACTAAACTCCTGCAACTGGCATGCAAGATGTATAAGGGAGGTGAAATACCCTCACACTTCAAGAAGGATGTAATAATTCCAATTCCAAAAAAGCAGTTGCTGAGAGGTGTGAAAATTACTGATCTATCAGTTTAATAGGTCACAGATGCAAACTATTAACATGAATTGTTTACGGAAGAATGAAAAAACTGGTAGAGGCCAACCCCAGATCTTTTTGGGTTTTGGAGAAATTTAAGAACAGACAAGGCAGTACTGACCCTATGACTTATCTTAGAAGATAGGTTAAGGAAAAACAAACCTATGTTTATATCATTTGGAGACTTGGAGAAAGCATTTAGCAATATTGACTGGAAGACTCTCTTTGAAATTCTGAAGCTAACATCATAGCCTATCTGCAGTGCTGTTTGCTGATGATGTAATTCTGCCAGAAAGACCAAAGCTCTGGGCAGAGCAGTTGAATGAAATTGACAGTGTCTTGAAAGGAGGATATAAGAAGAACATCATCAAAAGCAAAACAAAGTTAATTGAATGTAGTCAAATCAAATCAGGTGATACTCAGGAAAGTAGAGTAGGAAATGAGACACTTAAAATAGTAGATAGGTTTTGCTATTTGGGCAGCAAAATAACTGATGATGCCGGAAGTAAAGAGGATATCTAATGTAGAGTGGCAATGAGAAAAAAAAACATATCTGAAGAAGAGGGATTCATTAACACTGAATACAGATCTAACTTAGGAAGCCCTTTCTGAATGTATCTGTCTGGAGTGTAGCCATGTCGTTGTTGTTGTGGTCTTCAGTCCTGAGACTGGTTTGATGCAGCTCTCCATGCTACTCTATCCTGTGCAAGCTTCTTCATCTCCCAGTACCCACTGCAACCTACATCCTTTTGAATCTGCTTAGTGTATTCATCACTTGGTCTCCCTCAACGATTTTTACCTTCCACGCTACCCTCCAATACTAAATTGGTGATCCCTTGATGCCTCAGAACATGTCCCACCAGCCAGTCCCTTCTTCTAGTCAAGTTGTGCCACAAACTTCTCTTCGCCCCAGTTCTATTCAATACCTCCTCATTAGTTTGTCATCTACCCATCTAATCTTCAGCATTCTTCTGTAGCACCACATTTTGAAAGCTTCTATTCTCTTCTTGTCCAAACTATTTATCGTCCATGTTTCATTTCCATACATGGCCACACTCCATACAAATACTTTCAGAAATGACTTCCTGACACTTAAATCAATATTCGATGTTAACAAATTTCTCTTCTTCAGAAACGCTTTCCTTGCCATTGTCAGTCTACATTTTATATCCTCTCTACTTCGACCATCATCAGGTATTTTGCACCACAAATAGCAAAACTCCTTTACTACTTTAAGTGTCTCATTTCCTAATCTAATTCCCTCAGCATCACCTGACTTAATTCGACTACATTCCATTATCCGCATTTTGCTTTTGTTGATGTTCATCTTATACCCTCCTTTCAAGACACTAACCATTCCGTTCAACTGCTCTTCCAAGTCCTTTGCTGTCTCTGACAGAATTACAATGTCATCGGCAAACCTCAAAGTTTTTATTACTTCTCCATGGATTTTAATACCTACTCCAAATTTTTCTTTTGTTACCTTCACTGCCTGCTCAATATAAAGATTGAATAACATCGGGGAGAGGCTACAACCGTCTCACTCCCTTCGCAACCACTGCTTCCCTTTCATGCCCCTCGACTCTTATAACTGCCATCTGGTTTCTGTACAAATTGTAAATAGCCTTTCGCTCCCTGTATTTTACCCCTGCCACCTTCAGAATTTGAAAGAGAGTATTCCAGTCAACATTGTCAAACACTTTCTCTAAGTCTACAAATGCTAGAAACGTAGGTTTGCCTTTCCTTAATCTAGCTTCTAAGATAAGTCGTAGGATCAGTATTGCCTCACGTGTTCCAATATTTCTACGGAATCCAAACTGATTTTCCCCAAGGTCGGCTTCTACTAGTTTTTCCATTCGTCTGTAAAGAATTCGCGTTAGTATTTTGCAGCTGTGGCTTATTAAACTGATTGTTCGGTAATTTTCACATCTGTCAACGCCTGCTTTCTTTGGAATTGGAATTATTATATTCTTCTTGAAGTCTGAGGGTATTTCGCATGTCTCATACTCTTGCTCACCAGATGGTAGAGTTTCGTCAGGACTGGCTCTCAAAAGGCCGTCAGTAGTTCTAATGGAATGTTGTCTACTCCCGGGGCCTTGTTTCGACTCAGATCTTTCAGTGCTCTGTCAAACTCTTCACGCAGTATTATATCTCCTATTTCATCTTCATCTACATCCTCTTCCATTTCCATAATATTGTTCTCAAGTACATTGCCCTTGTATAGACCCTCTATATACTCCTTCCACCTTTCTACTTTCCCTTCTTTGCTTAGAACTGGGTTTCCATCTGAGCTCTTGATATTCATGCAAGTGGTTCTCTTTTCTCCAAAGGTCTCTTTAATTTTCCTGTAGGCAGTATCTATCTTACCCCTAGTGACATAAGCCTCTACATCCTTACATTTGTCCTCTAGCCATGCCTGCTTAGCCATTTTGCACTTCCTGTCAATCTCATTTTTGAGACATTTGTAATCCTTTTTCCCTGCTTCATTTACTGCATTTTTATATTTTCTCCTTTCACCAATTAAATATAATATTTCTTCTGTTACCCAAGGAGATCTACTAGCCCTGGTCTTTTTACCTACTTGAGCCTCTGCTGCCTTCACTACTTCATCCCTCAAAGCTACCCATTCTTCTTCTACTGTATTTCTTTCCCCCATTCCTGTCAATTGTTCAATTATTCTCTCCCTGAAACTCTGTATAACCTCTGGTTTAGTCAGTTTATCCAGGTCCCATCTCCTTAAATTCCCACCTTTTTGCAGTTTCTTCAGTTTTAATCTACAGTTCATAACCAATAGATTGTGGTCAGAGTCCACATCTGCCCCTGGAAATGTCTTACAATTTAAAACCTGGTTCCTAAATCTCTGTCTTACCATTATATAATCTATCTGAAACCTGTCAGTATCTCCAGGGTTCTTCCATGTATACAACCAAGTGTTAGCTATGATTAAGTTGTGCTCTGTGCAAAATTCTACCAAGTGGCTTCCTCTTTCATTTCTTACCCCCAATCCATATTCACCTACTACACTTCCTTCTCTCCCTCTTCCTACTACCAAATTCCAGTCACCCATCACTATTAAATTTTCATCTCCCTTCACTATCTGAATAATTTCTTTGATTTCATCATACATTTCTTCAATTTCTTCGTCATCTGCAGAGCTAGTTGGCATATAAACTTGTACTACTGTAGTAGGTGTGGGCTTCGTGTCTATCTTGGCCACAAAAATGCGTTCACTATGCTGTTTTTAGTAGCTTACCTGCATTCCTATTTTTTTATTCATTATTAAACCTACTCCTGCATTATCCCTATTTGATTTTGTATTTATGATCTTGTATTGGTTGGTTGGTTGGTTTTGGGGAAGGAGACCAGACAGTGTGGTCATCGGTCTCATCGGATTAGGGAAGGAAGTTGGCCGTGCCCTTTCAGGGGAACCATCCCGGTATTTGCCTGGAGTGATTTAGGGAAATCATGGAAAACCTAAATCAGGATGGCCAGACGCGGGATTGAACCGTCGGCCTCCCGAATGTGAGTCCAGTGTCTAACCACTGCGCCACCTCGCTCCGTGATCCTGTATTCACCTGCCCAAAAGTCTTGTTCCTCCTGCCACCAAACTTCACTAATACCCACTATATCTAACTTTAACCTATCCATTTCCCTTTTTAAATTTTCTAGCCGACCTGCCCGATTAAGGGATCTGACATTCCAGGCTCCGATCCGTAGAACGCCAGTTTTCTTTCTCCTGATAACTTCATCCTCTTGCGTAGTCCCCGCCCGGAGATCCAAATGGGTGACTATTTTACCTTCGGAATATTTTACCCAAGAGGACGCCATCATCATTTAACCATACAGTAAAGCTGCATGCCCTCGGGAAAAATTACAGCTGTAGTTTCCCCTTGCTTTCAGCCGTTCGCAGTACCAGCACAGCAAGGCCGTTTTGGCTGATGTTATAAGGCCAGATCAGTCAATCATCCAGACTGTTGCCCCTGCAACTACTGAAAAGGCTGCTGCCCCTCTTCAGGAACCACACATTTGTCTGGCCTCTCAACAGATACCCCTCCGTTGTGGTTGCACCTACGGTACGGCCATCTGTATCGCTGAGGCATGCAATTCTCCCCACCAACGGCAAGGTCCATGGGTCATGGGGGGAGGTGTAGCCATGTATGGTAGTGAAAAATGTACAATAAACAGCTTAGACAAGAAGAGTATAGAAGTTTTTGAAATGTGGTGCTACAGAAGAATGCTGAATATTAAATGGGTAGATCACATAACTAATGAGTAGGTACTGAATAGTAACGGGAGACAAGAAATTTGTGGTACAATTTGAGTAAAAGAAGGGTTTGTTTGATAGGACACATTCTGAGACACCAAGGGATCACCAGCTTAGTATTGGAGAGAAGTGTGGTGGGTAAAAATTGTAGATGGAGACCAAGAGATGAATACAGTAAGAATGATGTAAGTTGCAGTAGTTATTCGGAGATGAGGTTTGCACAGGATAGAGTAGCACGAAGAGATGCACCAAGCTAGCCTTTGGACTGAAGAACACAACAGTAACAGCAGCAGCAACAGGTAAGTAGTAGCTGTTTAGTAAAATTGAGGAACCAGCAACTATTTTCAAAGTATTGTACACTAAATACTGAATGGGGTGGCATTGTTTTAAACAGACTAGCCTTGTATTCGGGAGGGTGGAGACCCTAGTTTTCAACTAGTCATGCTGATTTAGGTTTTCTGTGGTGACCCTAAATTACTTCAGGCAAATGCTGGTACGGTTTCTACTATAAGGCTACAGCTGACCACCTGTCCCAGCATTGTCAAGCAGGTCCTGGAGCTATGTAAATGCCTGTAGATATGAATTACACTGTTTTTGTTGTTCTTAAATTGTAATACCAAGACAAGTGCAGTATCCTTGTAAAAGTGATCTATGAATGAATATAACTACTGGCACTACTACTGTTACTATTAGGTACTATTCCTAATACAAAGTAATAGTTCTCCAACAATCTTTCTAGTTTACTTCAATACATTTAGCTACCTTAACCATGACTAACAATAAGCAATATAGTGACAGTTTATTGTTAATACAGTATATGCGTTACATTTTAGTGATTTACTTGTGCATTGTTAACGTACATGTTATGTACTTGTTTCACATCCATGATGGTTCTTCTTCTAGGTAGAATATATAGAATATGATCAGTCAATGAATGAGCACAGTTTGTAACACCTGAGCTCTTTCAAGCCAATCGTGTCAATAGTGGCATGTACAAAATGAAGAAATTCATCATTTAGAGCATCAGTTACTCAGTTGTTGATCAGATTTAAGTTTTTAATCCAATTGTCACATTACCATGGTTCATCAGTTTGGAAAATGGGCTGCCACATTGCTCTTCATCATGCACATTTGTGTTAGCCTTTACTATAGTTGCTTAAGCTAAGTAGGCTACAACTCCATATGAATTGGAGCAGCTGTAGGTCCTTTTGAACACAATAACTGAATTACTGTGTGGTGATCGCAACTGGTGGCTGCAAAAAATTTGAAAACCATTGTTGTTTGCTTTCACTCATATCCAAATGACTACGAAATTAAAAAGAAAATACTTCTGTAGCTTCATATACAATCAACAGATGGCACTGTATTTGTGCAGCTTTATTCTGAGCTGACAAAATCCTCTTGAATATAAATCCAGTCTGTTTAAAATGTAGAAAGTTAGTTCCACACTATCAGTTCATATGTGAACACCTATAACAGCAAACACTATCCACGCCATATAAGGACTAAACTATAATCCCTTTTTTCGTCTAAGAACTCCCTAAGTATTATGTTTACACACGTTTCACTCCACAGCTCTCCAGTATGTGTCAATTGGTGGTTGTTCTGTACTGTGAACGATTTTTTATGTATTTATAACAACATTCTGTGCTGAAAAATACTCAAACAAGAGAGAGATGCACTTTTCACAAAAAATCTGAAAACCTCCTTTAAATCTGCTCTACAAAAGGATATCAGCAATTTAGACACTTTTGTCAGACTTTAATTCCAGAAAAAGTTTTGATTTGTGAACTTGTAATAGTGCACTGTTGCTGTCAGTGATGAATGACAGTGCAGTATTATACTAGTTAAATTTAACATGTTGAATTTGATCATACCTGATAATGGCTATGGCCGTTAGCTCTATGGTTTATCTTATACCTTTTCATACACTCTCGGATAAACATGTCTTCCATACCTCTATGAGTGTATAATCAGCAAATTTATTTTATTGGCATTTGTTTTGCTTATTTGTGGATATCTTCTGTCA
The DNA here is from genome assembly GCF_023864275.1 of Schistocerca cancellata. Lineage (NCBI taxonomy): Eukaryota > Metazoa > Arthropoda > Insecta > Orthoptera > Acrididae > Schistocerca > Schistocerca cancellata. The sequence goes on along the minus strand of NC_064626.1, from coordinate 1,128,859,579 downwards.
ATCTTCCATTATGTCAAACTGCAATTCATTTGTCATTGTGACTAACTTCATTAATCTAAACTTCATTTCATTTATCCATGTATGTAGTACAGTTACTAAAACATCTGTTTTATTTTCACAATAGCTACATATATCTCAAAGCACCTGCAATCTCTAACATCTTATTGTCCCTTCTCATTACTTACAATGTCCTTCTTTTATTGCCTATTGGATAACTACCTTGTTTTTAGGTTTTGCAAGTATTGGATCAATATCTCAGTCCTATGAGGCAGAAGTAATTGATAGTAAACACTGATTACACTTTTTGTTTCAGTCAGATAATAATTATACTTTCAGAGATGGTATTTAATTTCCTCAACCTAAAACTATACATTTTATTTCTATTGTTCGCAAACTTTACTGCTTAGTCTACGTACATTATGCCCCATTTAGTCTTATCATGATTGGTATGTCAACTCTCTCCTCACACTTACTCAACCAAATACTTTTCTTTGTTTGTCTGCAGTCAAAATACACAAAAGAAATTGCAGACAAGATCTATTGATCTGCATTCGTCCATCTACGTTCAGTGATTTCAGAACCTCTTTCAGGGTTGTAGAAAACAGTTCTGAAAAAAACAGACTCATCTTGGATCACTCTTTCAGTTGTGGAATTTCTCCGCTTTTGATATAAGATAACTGAAGCTGAAGTTTGATTATAGATGTTCAAAAATAAACTAATATTTACAGTTTTGCTTCTTAACGCTGGATTTCCGCCAGCTTTGACTTAACCAACTGTATTTTATATGTATAAAACTCAAAGTGGTATTTCATAGCCCTATTTACAACTTGCAGGTTGTCCATGATGCCTTCTCCGCGACAAGAAGATAAACTGTTTGTTACCATGTACCATTCTACGTGCAACATTCGCAGCGTTTAAACTTCGCGCTAGCGCGCCTTTTTGATGTCGCTATGCGCGCAAAAATTGTTCTGCATAAATACAATGTGTCTCTTTAATCGAAACATCAGAAATTAAACCCATGGTGTGATACTCAAGAAGTAATTTCTAACCTTATTCAGATAACATTATCTAGAGAGCATTAGTATCAAGCTCTCGAAAACCAAAGATAGCGCTTGGAAATGTGTGCTATCTTCTTGAACTCTTTGTCCCACTTATTTTGACACAGTCTCGGGAATGGCGTCGTCGAGGTAGGATGTGACAGTAGGGCTCTGTGAAAATCTGTGACCATGACTGCCACCGGTATACTTCCAACCTATCAGAGATTTGTAAACGGTGTTCCTGTGCCATCGTTTTCTAGACGGTCATTCAGACCGAGAGAAAAGTATTTAATTCTCTTAGTGTTTATGACATTTGGTGTTGTGTGTTTCGGTGCGTTCTTTTACCTGCCAGAATTTAGCCGTGCGTCGGGTACAGTGAACAGTGTTTACAAACATATGCAAAAAGCAGGACCGGAGCTTCTGATACCTGCTCCGCCTCATGCTGATGATGTTAGCGAATTGCCAGGAGGGGGAAAGATTATTAGACATGGTGACTTGGGCCAACAAGACCCTCATAGAAGTGAAGATAGGGCCAAACTTCAAGCAAAAATTGAAGAAGCTGAAGAACAAGACAAGATGAGGAACCAGAAAGTGTTGGAGAGACCAGACATCTTCGTAGAACCAGTTGTAAGTGTAAGTGCTGCGCTAAAAACAAACAAACCGGTTGAAAATGTCATTGAGGAAAATGCAGCACAAAAAGAGCAGAAGATTGTAACCATTCCACCAGCACCTAGTGATCGTTATCCAGCTACTTTCGGCGGTGAAGATGCTGATCCTATTGCACGAGAGAGAAGGAATAAAGTGAAAGAGGTATGTCAGCGTTGTTCTGTTGACATTTGCTATTTTTTCCATCCCATACAAATATGTGTTGGGAAATAAATCTGCCGTTGCCAGGTTCATATGAACCCCGGGTATACATTTGTAATTTAATTATGTGTGTGTGCATGTATATGATAAGCTCATGAATTAGTGACGCATGTTGAACCGCCGATATTAACTTAAATATTTTCAAGTCTTTGGCTAAATTTGTTTTAATTTGATGGCAGAAAATAAATATTTCCCAGAAGAACGTTCTGGTTTCGTAGATAATCGTATTAGCTGACAACGAATTGATGTCACTCTGTCAACTAACTTAGACCTTGATGCATTTACTTTAGTTACCTGAACATTCGACTCTTACTCTCATAAACATGGCCTGTGATTTGGCAGCTGTTTTCGAAATTGCTACCGAAATTGTGTAGTGTCTTACGCCAGTACATTACCGGCCATCGTGCAACCCTAGATTCTTCCCTTGCGTAGGTGGTGATCCAAGAGTGATATCAGGTCGTTAGCTCTGAATAAATTAGTATGTCTAATAATCGTTACCCCGCGGAATGTACCGCAAAATTGTACTTCCACTGATAAAGTATCATTGTTCTGCACGATGCGTGGCCATTGCTAAATATTCTTTTGTCTGTGATTGTCAGAGATTTGTTCTGAGCGTCGCATATTTTCAGCTATTTCGGAAAAAAAATGTGTGAAAGTATTGTACACTGTTATGGCATTCGTCATTCAGCTTTTCCATATAAAGCGAAAGGACAAGCACATTGTAAATACAATGCCGGAGTAACAGTATGTCAGAGATGCAATTGGCAAATTGCAGTTCAGCAATTGTTCAAAATAGAAATAGTGGTGGTCAAATTTATGGCTCACTACCTGCAGAACAATTCCTTACTTTTAATAATTTTGTCTGTCGTGTTAGATCCATAACATGCCCGATCTTAGGTTGGCGTTTATAGAACAATAATGAAGATTACCTTTTCGTTGAGGTCAAATGTTGCCGTTAAAGTAACATCAGTTTATTTATGCGTACAATACGTTCCTAAACAGCGTTTGTTATGCTGTTTATCTTCGTCTTATTCTAATGCTTTTCAATAAAGATGGGATAGCATTGAAAACGTGTTGCACCTTTAAAAATTTCAACAGGTCATCGTTACTTATAGCCTTAATGACAGAGGTAAATCAATCTGTATCATTCATGTAAACAAATGCTCTATAACCTTATCAGGATTCATCTACGTTTCGTACTGCAAAACTCGTTTCCTTGTTTTCCCGAATTGCCTTTAAAGATGAAAGACACTGGTAAAAGATAAGGCCCCACACACGCACCAATTTATCGGGTAAGCAACCAACGTTGTGGCCGCCTATTCACGGCTCCTTGTAGTGATTTGTTTATCTTACGTTTATTGTATGTATGTTCTACGAGATTCCGCTTGAGTTTACACAGAAAATAAATGAGATTTTACCATGGCTGTTGGAATCCGATGATTTCCGTAATTATCTCAGAATGGATGAATCATGGATTTCTGACCTAAACATCATGAGACTATTGTGAACGAAAAAGAATACAGTAATGGGAGCGGCTGTTAGCTGCATGAAAATTTCTAGCGACTGGCAGAAGTTAAGAGTATCTCCACAGTTATTAACGAAAATTATTCCTGGAGAAATAAAACAAAAATTAATGTAAAATTTGAAGAAGAAAGACTACATACGGTGGTGCTACGCATCATCAAATACAACAGTAGGTACATAAGACATGAAGCATTTAGCAGACGTTAGACATGTAAAAAAAAAAATCCCACACTGCTCTTCATAGCAGAGAGCTTGGTTATAGGCTGGAGCCTTTTTTAACACAAGGATGAAGCAAGTATATTTTATGAATTAGCGTCCATTGATTGTCGATATTTCGGTTGTAGATTTCATTTCCGATTCTTGTTGGAAATACTGAAGGTCGACAGGCATTTATTCTCACACTTAGCCATTATGAATTAGATAAAAAAAACGAAAAATGCGTTATTCCTTGCATCTATGTTGCTATACTTCTCGCACGGCTTGTTCCACAACATCTGCAGACTTAAAATTTATCTAGAAACTCTGTCCTTAAGGTTTCGTCCGCCTCCATTCTGTCATGCATATTAGTACAGCCATTACTCCCGCGCGCAGTAGCTTAAGACAAACTTTAGTGGGGAATTTGGCACAACAGCGCCACACACGGCACAATTTGTTGTGTGCCGGGTTGGAGGGTTGGTTGTAAGGATGGTACTACCCGCCCGACAAGGAATGTTTTTCGGTCAGTGAAAATGCCTACACACGTCCCATTTTGTCGGTCAGTCGGTTCATGCATGTTTAGGGACTTTAGTGGTGATTTTCATCGATTCTTTCAAATTCTTTTGGAAATGTGACGGAAACTGAAATCTCTGAATCGAAGACAGTTGCGCTAAAGGTAGAATGAGTACCAATTGTGTTTGTTTTGTATATCCATAAAAGCTGCAGTCTGTATTTTACAGTCGGAAAATTCACGATTTATTCCAGAGGTCGTTTTTGTGTTCGCCTCGCACACGGCATTTGTAAAATAGTTGTGAAGAGATGCTGTCATTATTGAAATTCGATGAAACAAATGCGAAACTTCGACTTGAGACCATATTTAAGACTCACCCTTTTCCGATGAGTGATTCTGTTGAATATTGAAACGTCTTGAGATGTAGAACGTAATTAAATGTGTTTTATGTACTGGTGTTGGGCTCTTTTACCGTAGGAGCATATGCGCACTCTACCTTGAGACAATCGAAATTATTTTACCATATGTTATGGAAAGGGCAGAAACTTAAAACTGGCACAGTGAGACGTACATTCTGCTATGCACTTCCCGGTGGTTTGCGGAGCGAAGATGTATATGGGCTCTTTCTATTAAGGGATTTGTAAACTGGGACGTATTGTCAGAGGCGTGAACTGCTTTGTATTGATTATTATGTCAGTGATTAATATGCCCATGCTCTATTTATTTATTTAGCCATCCGTGGACATTTTAAAATGTATGGATGTTGTCAGTTGCGTACATTTATATATTTATACAGTTTGTTGTTGCATGTAGTTAAACATTGTGACATATAAGTTCCGTTTGCGTATTGAAAATTTTCTCGGTTGCCTAATGAAGTTCGGTTTATGTTTTGACATTCTCGAGGGAATGCAGCCGGGTAACAAATGTGTATAGTTTGACAGGTTAAGGATACAGGATACTTGTCTGGCTCTATATAATGGAAAAAATCAACACCGATTTCTTTCAGGCACTTTTTATAATGTTTTACGGATTTTTTGTTGATATCGGGTAATGCAGCACACTTTCTAAACAAATTAGAAGTATTTTGAATATTTTTGAACCTACTTAGGGTTATTAAAAAATTACAAAGAAACTGATGCAATTTTTTTCCAAAATTCTTCCTCTAATAGGGGTATTGTTTAATCCAATGTTACACATTTGAAGGAGACCAAATTTTTACCAGATATGAGGCACTAGACTATTTAATTCCACCTATTATGTATATTACAAGGGTAAAAAAATCACATCTTACATTTTAATTTTTATAATTTTTTTCCCTAATAAGAATGTTATTTTTCTACAATTTCGTTGATTCTGCAATAAAGCTTAGGTCTGCTACACAAGTATAGACTATTGCACGTTACAGAAAAAAATAGAGTAATGCTTTGTATACTTTAGGAAACATTTGTACCTGAATTCTGAAATGTGCAACTTGTGGGAAATTGCAGATGGAGATATGAGTCCAATTAAACTGTGCCTCAGAACGTTCCTGAAGCATAGTCTTCATCCTGTCGCATTTCTTCATCTTCAAGCTTCCTCTTGGCATTTCTTGCTTCTTTGGTATCTTGAAGGGTGAATCTTTCAGTTTCATGCACCTGTTGTCTGTCACAGGCAAGCAATTTATCTTCCTTATTAGAGCCACATTTCATGCCTAAATTTCTCAGGACTTACAACCTCCCTATCACTCCAACATTGAAACATATTACTGCATCTAGTACACCAACTTTTAATGTGTTTAGTCCTTCAAAAACATTCTTGGGTAATCTTTCCCATATGCAATAGTTGAAACTTTCATTTGTATTCTGAGTGTCCCCATGAAGACATTTACTAAGCAAAACAAGGTCACTTGGGTCTCTTAAAATTGATTTTATTTCATTCATAACAGGAAGAGAATGCTTATGATGGTATATTTGACCACTTTCTTTTGCTTTTTGGTAACCATACCAAGAATCTGCTCCTTTGCCCTAAAGTTCGTGAATAGGGTAGTCATCTGTGGACAACTTACTAAGGTAGGTGGCCCATACAGCTTTTCTCTTTGCTGTAACATCATTCAGAGGTGCTGTGTGTCTAATTGCCAGTCCATAATAACTCTGAAGGAGGTCTATTTCAGTTTCTGTCAATCTGCCTTGGCCAGGCAGAGATTTCCCATCAGACAGCAACTTCCCTTTCATTTCTCTTCATATTTTCCTTAATCTAGTACCCATCCTCTTTAGCACATGTCCACTACACTCCAGTTATGTTACCAAGGTATCACCATAAACATTGCACTCATTAATTTTATTGAAAGCTTTAGAGTCCCCATCGCCTAGGTACTTTCTGTATCTTAGGTTATAAATGGGCACCGACCTCTGAAATATTTTTAGAGCTCCATCACGCTCCATACCTCCAATGTAACCATCATAATTCGTAGAACACTGATGTTCAATATGTCCTTCAGTGTTACTATGGCAGGTGTGGCAGTACTTAGATAAGCACTCGACATCAACAACTTTTCCATTCTCCAGAGAAGTAGCACATACAACACCATTCAAGGAATAATGTCCTTGACGTTGCAATGTCCCATCAAGTGCAACAGCACTGTCCCTGGTTCCACTGATATTTACAGTTTCATCTACTGTACGTTTCATAGATGCTTTAGACACAACTGACAAGACACTTTAAAATATTTTTATGTACTTGCTGGACCTACTGAGAGGAGGAGGAAGGTCCATCAAACCACAAAATATTTGAGCAGCCTTCTCTCCTTTTCGTATTGCAAGCATGACATACAACTAACTTCAAATTCACATCATATGAATTATGCAGAATGTTCTAAGTCATTTTCGAGGTAGATTCTACACAGATCTGCAGGTTCTACACAGAACAACTAATTTTCATGTTAAACTCTTCCTGCCACTTTGTTGTTCAGTTATTTCCAGGCAGCCTACACTATCACATTGTTTACATTTCGCCACTTCCTCTATCAAAGAAGATAAGATGCCGACATCAACAACAACAAATCCAATACAAACAGCGTCATTGTTAACACAAAAATTCGAATCACCAGAGGGCATGCCATGTGGGAGTTTCTTCCCTAAAGAACAGATAAACAGGTTATTTTCAACAGTGTGACTTGATTTGTTTGTGAACTGGTTACCACAGACTTTCCTTTTATTGAATTTGTTGATCTGTGGCGTAGTTCGTATTTATTCACACTAAAGGATATGTACTTCCACAAATACATGTAGCACTTGAGCAGCAAACATTCAGCAACACTTGAACAAACTGCTTCAGCGAAACAAAAGTAAATACTAGCAAAGATAATCATTATAGGCATTAGAAACATGCACTGTTACCAACATATACAATGTATCTTACGTATAATTGCTGGAAACAGTAAGTTCGCAGTTCCTTTCAAAACAACACAGGTTTCTGTAACAAATAAAGGGGGCGTGGCGGCATACATGACCGTAACTTTAAAATTATGTATACGTATAGGTCATTTTTCATTTGAAGCTCTATAATGTGTATATCAATGTAATCAGGAAATACTATAGAATTTAATAAAGTCATAGAAAATTTCGATTTGTCCATCATTTATAAGTACCCTGTATCCATAACACACACTCATTTTTCTGCTCAGCTGCATTAGTTTTGACGATCGGGTGAATCCTGTGATCAAATCTTAGTGTGTACCTTCACGAAAACCTAGAATATTAGAGTCGCTCTTTCATCTGCAATTGAAAGGAGACCACCGGTTATTGTTACATTCTATGTGACTGCTATTTTGAGAAGAAAGGGAAAAAAAGAGAATACGTCGATCAGGAAAACAACCCATGGTCGAATGACTATAATGTAGTCACTTAAATGAATGCAACTTTCATATAATAGTGCCATCATTCAATAAATAATATCCGACCTGAGTATGACTGAGTTGGTTGATTTGGGGGAGGGGACCAAACAGCGAGGTCATCGGTCCCATCAGATTAGAGAAGGATGGAGAAGTAAGTCGGCCGTGCCCTTTCAAAGGAACCATCCCAGCATTTGCCTGAAGCGATTTAGGGAAGTCACGGAAAACCTAAATCAGGATGGTCGGTCGCGGTTTTGAGTCGTCGTTCTCCCGAATGAGAGTCCTGTGTGCTAACCAATGCTCCACCTCGCTTGGTGGTGTGGCTGCGTTTGAACATTCTCTGTATTAACTAGTATGGATTCCGAAAACAGCTTATTATGCAACACCCATCTCGCTGACTTTATCCATTGTAATTCTAAGAGCAGTTGCTAACAGCAACTGGATTTACGCTGAGGTGACAAAAAGTTGTGGGGTACTTCTCAATATCCTGTCGAACCTCCTTTTGCCCAGCATACTGCAGCAACTCTACGTGGCATGGGCTCAAGAAGTCCCCCTGTAGCCGTTCATAATTGCAAAAATGTTTGGCTGTCCAGGATTTTCTGCACGAACTGACTTTTCAATTATGGCCCTTAAATGTTCAGTGGGATTCATGTTGGACGATCTGGGTCGCCAGATCATTCGCTCGAATTGTCCAGAATGTTGTTCAAACCAGTCGTGAACAGTTGTGGCCAAATGACATGGCGCATTGTCGTCAATAAAAATTCCTTCGTTGTTTGGGAACGTGAGATTGACTGCACGAATGACTGCATATGGTCCCCAGGTAGCTGAACATAACCATTTCCAATCAATGATCGGTTCCGTTGGACTAGAGGACCCATTCCATTTCATATACACACAGTCCACTCCATTATGGAGCCACCACCAGCTTGCACAGTGCCTTGTTGACAACTTGGGTCCATGGCTTAACTTTACCATCAGCTCTTATCAGTTGGAATCGGGACTCATTTGACCATGCCGTCGTTTCTCCAGTCGTCTAAGGTCCATCCGATATGGTCAAGAGTACAAGAGAAGCGCTGCGGGCGATGTCGTGCTGTTAGCAAAGGCACTCGTGTCAGTCGTCTGCTGCCATAGCTCATTACCGCCAAATTTCGTCGCATGTCCCGACAGATACGTTCGTCGCACGTCCCAAATTGATTTCTGCAGGTATTTCAGGCATTGTTGTCTGTCTGTTAACACTAGCAATTCTACACGCAAACGCCGCTGCTCTCGGTCGTTAAGTGAAAGCCGTCGTCCACTGCGTTGTTCGTGGGAAGAGGTAATGCTAGAAATTTGGTATTCTCGGTACGCTCTTAACACTGCGGATCTCGGATTAATGAAGTCCCACACTATTTCCGAAATAGAATCCCCCATGCGTCTAGCTTCAACTACCATACCGCGTTCAAAGTCTATTAATTCCCGTCGTGCAGAGATAATCACGTCGGAAACCTTTTCACATGAATCACCTGAGAACAAATAACTTCACCAATGTGCGGACCTTTTATACCTCGTCTCCGCGATAATATCACCATCTGAATATTTGCTTATCGCTGTCCCATGACTTCCGTCACCTCAGTGTATATTGCCTCCGAAACCTTTTGTTGCACCATTTGTGCTGTATAAAGAAGATAAAGTAACCTTGGATATCTAACTAGACTCGCGACTAAGTGTCCTTAATGAGAGGCAGAACGCGAGATTTTCGACACAGAGAGTGGACCCTGGATATGGAAAACATTTTGGGTCTGCACTTGAGAAATATGACGGGTCTGCTACTGTTAATTTCATACATAACGAAGTAATACTTATTTTCAAATTCTATCGGTTCGCGATTAGCTGTGACGAAGCATTATTCGAAAAGATAGCGCAAATATACAGTCAGATATTCCATGATGTTTCGGGGTTACAGCCGGATGACGTCCATATCTTGCACGAAATTTCGGCTGACAATCACTCGGTCATCTTAGGGTGAGTGTAAAACAGGATTGTCATCCGAAGTGTGGCTAGATGTCGACGTCTTCCGGCTGCAGTTCCTATAGCTCACGGAATATTCGTTACACCTTGAAAACTTAAAGCATCCCGTCTAATACTGAGAAGAATAACTGGTGCAGTTACTGTAGATAAATTTAGTGCTGAATGCATTACAATTCATAAAATTGTGGTTGATTTTGAGTACTGGATTTATAAATCACAACTGAAATCGGTCACAATAGTTAATTGTCTATTCGTCACTAGATCAGTTTTACGATGTCTTTGGGCACTTCAGTTTTACACGAAAATAAAAGTACTTGAAAAGTTAAGTAATCGGCTCTCCAATGCTCAGTTGTATATAAATTCTCGAAATCAAGGTAGCTAATAAAGTCAGAGCTGTGACTTTAGATCTTAGGACCATGACGATATACCTGCCTTCCATTACATTTGTTTTTTCACCTATTCTACGACCTGTTATGATGGAAGTTCGTTCCAGTTGTAAATATCAGCCGGTCATCGTGATTTGGGAATTCTGCGGCTTTCCAAAATAATGGAAAGTCTTCATGTTTCTTACCATCCGATACCTGAATCTGATACACTACAACTGTGCTAATTGCTGGGTGTTAACTGTCTGCTGTCATGACTTATGTATATGCTGTGACAAACTTTTTTGTGAAATTTTTCACTATACATGTCAGTGCTCGAGGCGAAACGTGTAATATGGAATACATTTATGCTATCTGTACAGAAAAGTTAAAGAGCTACATAGTCGCAGAATTTCTTTTATTAATGCATTCTCAGACTCACTCGAGGATAATGCTGGAGAGATTACTTCGACATGTGGCCAGTTGCCTTCCTCCAACCACTTGAGTGTTCAGTGCTTGGTGTTGAATTTCTGTGTGCTTCAGTATAGACAACCGTTAAACGTTTCTCCCTTCCTGTCAATGCACTTCCAGCTATATATAGATCCTCTTTGTAACTTATGACCTGCCTCTTACAATGATGAATAGACGGTATCCTTCGTCCAACATTTTGATAATCAACTATGCGAATCGCCGTGACGGATAAGGCTGATATTTTGCCGAGATCTAATTGGATTATGCCATTATTATGTGCAGGATTAATTTATATGAAGATCAATTAATAGCATTATCGTGTAACCAGTCTCCTGTGCCAACTCTCCTCTCTTCAGAACATCATCCTTGTGTACACAGATATGCTCCATTAATTCCATCTTTCCAGGAATATCTTGGTCTGCCGTGTCTCCATCTTCCAGGTTGTTTCCATTCAAACATTTTCTTTGGTAACCTATGATCTGGCATTCTCAACAAATATCCATAACATTTTAATGATATTCTTTCACATCTCATCCCTGCATCATTTGTCGTCATTATAGCTCATACTCCACCATTGGCTTATTATTATTATTATGACGCTTGACAATTACCGCCCCGCCTTTCGTCTCTTAAAACAGCGGGTGGAACGACGACACCTATCCTTTGCTGCACGCCACCCTAAGCCGTATGATGCTCCATTTAGTGAGTGGGAATTTCTCAGCGCCCTCGCCGATTGTCGTGACACATCCCTTGGGCCAGACCGCATCTATCGCCAAATGATTAAACATCTGTCAGCGGATTACCAGCGCCATCTCCTTGCCGTCCCCAACTGCATCTGGAGTGATGAAGAATTCTCGTTGCATTAGCGAGAATGTATCATCGTTCCAGTGCTAAAACCTTGTAAGAACCCTCGAGATGTGGATGCCTATCGTCCTATCAGCCTCACCAATGTTCTGTGCTAGCTACTCGAATGTATGGTGACTGGTGGTTGTGTTGGCTCCTTGAGTCTCGCTCAGGTCCTTGAGGCTTGCCGTCTTTTTTGACCTGGCGAAAGCATAGGACACCACTTGGCGACACCACATCCTCGCTACTTTGCACGAGTGGGGTCTCCGGGGCCCAGCCCCGATTTTTGTACAGGTCTTCTTGTCGCTCCGCAGTTTGAGTCCGAGTCGACGGTTGGCCCCATGTCTAGGAGAAATGGGTCCCGCAGGGCTCTGTATTGAGCATACCACTCTTTTTAGTAGCCATTATTGGTCTCGCAGCAGCAGTGGAGTCCTCGGAGCCCTCTTCTAATATGCTGACGATTTTTTGTATTTGCTTCTGCTCCTCTTGTATTGGTGTGGTGGAAAGTCGACTGCAGGGAGCCATACGAAAGGCACAGTCATGGACCCTCATTCACCGCTTTCAGTTTTCAGCTGCCAAGACTTGTGTCCTGCAGTTCTGTCGTCGTCGTACTGTTCAACAACATCCAGCACTCCACCTCAATGACCAACTACTCAACCTTGTGGAGACTTTCCGCTTTTTAGGGCTGGTTTTCGCCGCCCACTTAAGTTGGCTTCCCCATCTTCGTCAGCTTACGGAAAAGTTCTGGTGGCATCTTCATATTCTTAGATACCTGAGTAACACCGGGGTACAAGTCGCCTTACACTGTTGCAGCTGTACAAAGTCGTGATGCAGTCACATCTTGACTATGGGAGCCTGGTGTATGGTTCAGCAATTACCCTCAGCGTTGCTGCTGCTGCTGGACCCTATACACCACTGTTGAGTTTGACTTGTGACGGGAGCTTTCCGAACGAACCCATTCAACAGCCTCGTCTTGGAAGCTGGGGTTCCTCCATTGAAGATCAGGTGACAACAACTGCTTGCGAATTATATCCCAATTACTATCTCCTTTTCCCTAACACAGCGATCCATCTCCTGCAACAGCAGCCCAGATCAGGATTCCCATTGCAGTCTGTGTTCAGTCTTTTCTCACTGAACTCGAGTCTTTCCCTCTGCCACTTTTCCTCCGGGTCCAGTCAAGAACACCTCCATGGTCCATGCCTCGGCCACAGTTTCGACTGGACTTAAAGTGAGCCCTAAAAGACTCGGTTCCTCTTGAGGCCCTCTGCCAAAAATTTTTCTCTATTCTCGACGTATTCTAGGGCTCAGAAATAGCCTACACTGATGCTCGACGTTCACTTTGGCCTTGCTTACGCTCGTGCTGGACATACTGAACAGTGCTCATTGCTGGATGGATGCAGTATTTTCGCTGCAGAGTTGGTAGCCATCTCTCGCGCTCCTAAGCATATCCGCCCCTGCGCAGGTGAGACCTTTGTCATCTATAGTGACTCCTTAAGCAGCCAGGTCTCGACCAGTGCTTCCCTCCCCATCCCTTGGTAATGGCTATCCAAGAGTCTCTTTACGCCCTCGAAAACAGTAGACACCCATTGTCCTTCATGTGGACCCCAGGACATGTCGGGATCCAGGGCAATGAACTAGCTAACAGGCTGGCCTAACAGGCTACCGGTAAACCGACTCTAGAGATCGGCACACCAGAGATTGATCTCAGATCTGTCTTAACGCCGTAAAGTATTTCGGATCTGGGCTAGTGTATGGCGCACCCGCAGTATACCAAATAAACTTCGTGTTGTCAAGGAAACAACGAATGTGTGGAGGTCATCCATGCGAGCCACTCACGGGGACTCAGTTGTCCTTGGCCGGTTCCGCATAGGCCATTCTTGGATGACTCCCAGTCACCACTTACGTCTCGAGGACCCACCTCAATGTCGCTGTGGTTCCCGCTTGACTGTGGTCCACATCTTGTTGGAATACCCACTTTTAGCCGCCCTGGGGCGGACTTTTAACCTTCCCGCCACACTGCCTACGATGTTAGGACACAATGCCTCAACGGTTGATCTAGTTTTACGTTTTCTTCGAGAGCGAGGTATATATTACTCAATCTAAGGGTAGGCATCTGGCCTTCTCTCCCGGGCCTACACCCTCTGTCCTTCTTAATTCTTTCTCGCTCTTTCTTTGATGTTTGTACGCCTTGATGCTCGTCTTTTCCCTTTTGTGTCTCTCTAGACTTCCGTTTTTCGGCTGGAGATTTTAGTGTGTTGCAGAGTGGCAGGCTCATCCTTTTTATTCTTGCGATCAGCCAGCTCAAGTCATGTGCTATATTATTTTAATACCTTCCACCGCTTTTTTCCTGTAGTGCGCGTTTTTCCCTTTTAGTTTGCTTTTTTCGTTCTCTCTTTCAGCGTGGTTCCCATTAAGTTTTACGCCTTTTCACTTTCCCCGACTCCTTTCGGGAAAGATTTTAGCGTGAGACCTGTTCGCAGGAGGAAAAAGGGACTGATGACCCTGTAGATTGGTCTCTTTACTCTCAATACCGAACAACCAATCTGACTCTCCTCCGTAAATAATCCACCTCCACAGCTGTTAATCTTCTTTTGAGGTCAGCATTCAAAAACAATAGTTCAGATCTGTAACATAGGAAAGATTCAACCGTTAACACATCCACTCACTACTTATTGTTGGTGGAAATGATGTTGCCCCATCAAAAAGAGTTCATACACTCTGCTTTCTGTATTACCTTTTTTCTGTAGTACCTAATCCACTCTCGTCTATACATGCTGTAGATTTTTAAATGTTTCTATCGTGCCTCGTAACAGTTCCCTCTTTGAGGCCGGCCGCTGTGGCGCTTCCGTCCGGAACCGTGCTGCTGCTACGGTCGCAGGTTCGAATCCTGCCTCGGACATGGATGTGTGTGATGTCCTTAGGTTAGTTAGGTTTAAGTAGTTCTAAGTTGTAGGGGACTGACCTCTGATGTTAAGTTCCATAGTGCTTAGATCCATTTTGAACCTTCTTTGAGATGTACTTCAAATCTATCACTACCCACTAAAAGACGTTCGGTTTTTGTTGACTCTTCTTTAGTTATTATTTGTCATATTCCTGATGTAAACGTCATATCACATATTCAAGATCATATTCATCTTGGGCTAGACTGGCTTCATCAGCAAAACTACCATTTTTATCAGGCAGAGTTTAATCATAGATAACTTCATCTTTGTAAAGTCTGCAGCTAATTGTATCTTTTCATCCATTAATGTATAACGTGAACATTTACGATCCTGTCACTTTCTCTTGGGGGCGCACCATATATTACTTCAAAGTCTTCTGACGACCGTCCATACAAAATAATGTAGAGGATGGGCGGATCCTAAGGTTTGGCAATTTTTTAGCAAAGTTTCAATCGATTTAGGTACTCCGAAGTCGCAGGGTGTAACAGTCGACTGTCCTACTTGCCCCCTTTTTTTTTCTTTTTTTGTTTTTCATTGGAGAAAAGGAAGACACCTAAATAAGCAGTAATCTGAAAAATATCCAAGCGGCGTTTTTGCCCAAGGGGGCAGGGCATAGTGACCACATAGCCAAAAAGGACTAAACAAACTGAGAAAACAGATTTTAACTTTCGGGTGGGGGGGGGGGGGGGGGGGAGAATTGCGAGTAGGTCTCACGCTTTGAGGTTTCCGTACAAACTTAATTATATCATCATCGTCGGCTTTCTGCTACGTTAGCAGATCCGTTGCGTGTCCATTTCCTGCGATCCTTTGCTGCGTTCGTGATGCTGCTGTATGTGCTGCCGTCCATCACATCACCCAGCATCTGCAAGCTCTTCTTTGTCGCCGCTCCTTTCCTTCCACATAACCTTATAATGCTGCTTTCGTTAAACCCCCCCACCCCCCGTCTTTCATAATGTATGTCTAATCCAGTTTCTTTTCCTCATTATCACATCCATGTGATTGTCTTCGCTCTCCCACTCTCCTCAGTACCTCTTCATTTTTCACTCTATCCATTCAACTTACCCTTTCCATCATCAATGTCCATATTTAAGAAGCCTCCAGCCTTGCTCTATCTATCTTCCTCAGTGTCTACGTTTCAGCACTATACAGGATGACACTCCACACAAAACATTTTAATACACTTTTCCATAAATCTATGTCCATATTGCTGCAGAAAATTTTCCGTGTCTCATAAAATGCCTCTTTGGCCATTGCTGTTCTGGTTTTAATTTCTGTGCTGCTCTCCCAGTCGGTTTCTATCCTGTTTCCGAGATATTTAAGACTTTGTACATGATCTAATACTTCTCCATACGGCATTATCTTTAGCTTTTCATTTTCTCCTTGTTCCATTATTTTTTATTGATTTTCAACCCACGAATCTTTCCTTTAGGTACAGTGCTTCAGTGGTATCCGCTTTATCCTGTGATTCTTTTTCTTATGTTGCGCCAGGAGGACCATGTCGTCTGCAAACCTCAAACATCATATTCTTCTTTCTCCACTTTTTTACTCCGTTGTTATACAGTGGTCAGTTGTCAATCATACGCTCTAAGAATAGTTTTAATTCAGAGCTTCAGAGTACAATAGGATGGAGCAGCACCAGTACCATTTCGTAAAACTCCCTGACATGCACCTTGCCTTGGGGAGTACGTTGCAATGAGCAGTTTGACAATTGGCTGGCCGTCGTGCCCTCCTAGACGCCATTCCACAAAAGTTGTTTGTAGTTGGTAACGGCCCCCGATGAAGCAGTTGTGATCATCGGAATTTGAGGGTAAGTAACCACTCAACACAATTAAGTTAGAAAAACCTATCTTTTGTAAATTTGTAAGACTTACACAAATTCAAATGACCAGTATGTCCACACTGGCCATTATTCCCGCCCTTTCCCTACTACGTCTATAGATAAATTTTCTGACCAGTGGTAAAGCAGAACGTATTTTCTTTACAAAAACAGCCCGACTTTCTGCCTTTTTTTTCGTTTTTGTATGTTTTGAAGGTCAATACTGCCACTCAAGATACGCGTTCACTCAAGCTTATCTCTGTACTACCTAGGTGTGTAGTGCTTTGTAGAAAGTGATTACTGAAGAGATGTTGTTTCTCGTCGCCTTCTCCTGCCGCCCCAGCGTACATCAATTCCACGGGTTGAGAGTTTCGTGCTTTCAAGCGCCGTTCAGGTGGGGCATAGAATCGCTATGTGGAGTTCCGTATGGACAACTGTGCGGCTAGCCGATAGGATAGCCAGACGAAGGCTGCCAGTCCGACAAGGGCAGGCTTGAGTTAAATTAGCCAACTTTCTAACGGAAATAGTGCAGTGCTACGCGAAAGTACACACGCTCGAAGGAACACGAACATGATACACATTCGGAAACACCGATTTTACAATGCAGTTCATCGTGCCTTTTGATACATACAGGCGGAAAAATACTCTACCGTTGTGGATACCGTTTCTATGTAACTAAGTTTTGTCTTCCTTCCGGTGAGACGATTTTTCTTCTTTTTGAGCACACCTGCTGCAAATATTTACAGGATAGAAGTATAAATAGATAAAAAATACTGCGCAGTTTACATGTACAAGCAAACTCTGCAGGCTATTGTACAGTACCGTGTGGGAGGGTGCTTTGTACCATCGCCAGCCACGCCCTATTCAGTTTCAATCGTAAATGGAGCAAGGAAAGAGTGGTTGCCTGAATGCCTCTCCACAAGTCCTAATCTCAATTATTTTGTGCTTGCGCGAGGCATTAAATAATAGTTGTGCAGTCTTTCGCAAATTCTGGTTCTGAAACTCAACAACGTTTCGCGATGTTTTTCTTTATTCATACCAGGAGAGGATCCCAAATAATCGTGCAATACTCTATGTGGTCGGCTCAAGTGTTGCATATAGCCTACGATCTGCTTTAAAGGGTACTTTGCTAAAAAATGGCTCTGAGCACTATGGGACTTAACTTCTGAGGTCATCAGTCCCCTGGAACTTAGAAATACTTAAACCTAACTAACCTAAGGACATCACACACATCCATGCCCGAGGCAGGATTCGAACCTGCGACCGTAGCGGTCGCATGGTTCCAGACTGTAGCGCGTAGAACCGCTCGGCCACTAAAGGCCGGCGTACTTTGCTAGAACTCACCGGATAGTACATAGTCGGCTTTTCGCCTTCCGTGACGTGCTCGTTTAATTTCATGTCGTTTCGCTTGCTTATGCGTAGTTAGGCGACTGAACCCAGCAACATATCGTTAGTAATGTACTCGCGTGTAGTTACACCTGCTGTCACTACTTGTCGCAGATCACCAACTACTATTTGTGTTGTTTTCCTTACAGTACCAGAATTGGGTATGTGGGAATATTTAATCCTTTCACACACAGAGCAATTCTGGGTAAGTCCGCTACATAGTGTCGACGGTATACTGATTAGCCAAAACATTATGACTTCCTACCTAATAGCCGGTTATGTCCCACCTTCGGTACGGATAACAGCGGCGACGCGTCGTAGCATGTAAGCAGTGAGCCCTTGTTAGGTCGCTCGAGGGAGTTAGCGCCATATCTGTACTCACATAAATCACCTAATTCCCGTAAATTCCGGGAAGGGGCGATGAGCTCTGACGCCACGTTGAATCACATCCCAGATGTGTTCGATCGGGTTCAGAACTGGCGAGATGGGGGGGGCAGCACATCAACTAGAACTCGATGGTGTGCTCCTAGAGCAACTCCATCACGTTACTGTCCTTGTGGCATTGCGCTTTATCGTGTTGAAAAATGCCACTGCCGTCGGGAAATAAGATCGTCATAAAGGCATGTTCGTGGTCTGCAACCAGTGTGCGATACTCCTGCGCCGTCATGGTGCCTTTCACGAACTCCACTGGACCCTTGGATGCCCAAGTGAATGTTCCCCAGAGTACAATGGAACCCCCGCCAGCTTGTCTCCGTCCGTAGTAGTAGTCGTCAAGGAGCTGTTCCACTGGAACATGACGGATTCTCGCCGTCCCATCGGCATGATGAAGAAGCTATCGGGATTCATCAGATCATGCAACACACTGTAACTGCACCAACGTCCAGTGTCGTTGGTCACGTGCCCATTTCAGTCTTACTTGCCGATGTCGTGGTGTTAACGTTTGCATACACATGAGTCGTCGGCTGCGGAGGCGTATCGTTAGGTGCACCGTGTGTTCAGGCACACTTCTACTCTGGCTGTTGATATACACTCCTGGAAATTGAAATAAGAACACCGTGAATTCATTGTCCCAGGAAGGGGAAACTTTATTGACACATTCCTGGGGTCAGATACATCACATGATCACACTGACAGAACCACAGGCACATAAACACAGGCAACAGAGCATGCACAATGTCGGCACTAGTACAGTGTATATCCACCTTTCGCAGCAATGCAGGCTGCTATTCTCCCATGGAGACGATCGTAGAGATGCTGGATGTAGTCCTGTGGAACGGCTTGCCATGCCATTTCCACCTGGCGCCTCAGTTGGACCAGCGTTCGTGCTGGACGTGCAGACCGCGTGAGACGACGCTTCATCCAGTCCCAAACATGCTCAATGGGGGACAGATCCGGAGATCTTGCTGGCCAGGGTAGTTGACTTACACCTTCTAGAGCACGTTGGGTGGCACGGGATACATGCGGACGTGCATTGTCCTGTTGGAACAGCAAGTTCCCTTGCCGGTCTAGGAATGGTAGAACGATGGGTTCGATGACGGTTTGGATGTACCGTGCACTATTCAGTGTCCCCTCGACGATCACCAGTGGTGTACGGCGAGTGTAGGAGATCGCTCCCCACACCATGATGCCGGGTGTTGGCCCTGTGTGCCTCGGTCGTATGCAGTCCTGATTGTGGCGCTCACCTGCACGGCGCCAAACACGCATACGACCATCATTGGCACCAAGGCAGAAGCGACTCTCATCGCTGAAAACGACACGTCTCCATTCGTCCCTCCATTCACGCCTGTCGCGACACCACTGGAGGCGGGCTGCACGATGTTGGGGCGTGAGCGGAAGACGGCCTAACGGTGTGCGGGACCGTAGCCCAGCTTCATGGATACGGTTGCGAATGGTCCTCGCCGATACCCCAGGAGCAACAGTGTCCCTAATTTGCTGGGAAGTGGCGGTGCGGTCCCCTACGGCACTGCGTAGGATCCTACGGTCTTGGCGTGCATACGTGCGTCGCTGCGGTCCGGTCCCAGGTCGACGGGCACGTGCACCTTCCGCCGACCACTGGCGACAACATCGATGTACTGTGGAGACCTCACGCCCCACGTGTTGAGCAATTCGGCGGTACGTCCACCCGGCCTCCCGCATGCCCACTATACGCCCTCGCTCAAAGTCCGTCAACTGCACATACGGTTCACGTCCACGCTGTCGCGGCATGCTACCAGTGTTAAAGACTGCGATGGAGCTCCGTATGCCACGGCAAACTGGCTGACACTGACGGCGGCGGTGCACAAATGCTGCGCAGCTAGCGCCATTCGACGGCCAACACCGCGGTTCCTGGTGTGTCCGCTGTGCCGTGCGTGTGATCATTGCTTGTACAGCCCTCTCGCAGTGTCCAGAGCAAGTATGGTGGGTCTGACACACCGGTGTCAATGTGTTCTTTTTTCCATTTCCAGGAGTGTACTTTCCGGGATGTGAGGTCGTGGTCCAAGAACTTTTTCTGCTCCTTACGTTTCGTCCAGGACTGCGCTGGACTTCCTCAGAGGCGCTGCTCCGCTGAGTCTTGCCGACTGACTGGTCGGGTGTCTGAGAGCGACTTATATATTGTGAGACCTCACATCCCGGAAAGTATGTCAACAGCCATGTCAACCGGTCGTGAAAGGCTTCATTCTACACTTCTACTCTGCTTAGCAGTAAAGTCTTACGTTAGTTCCGCCACAGTTCGCCGCCTCCTGTTTTACGAGTCTGCCCAGCCTAAGACTTCCGACATCCGTAATGAGAGGTGGCCGTCCAACGCCACGACGCCAGGAGGTGGGATCATCCTGGTTTCGCCACGTGTTGAAGACACTCACCACAGTACTCTTCGAACAGCCGACAAGTCGTGTAGTTTCCGCAATGCTCTTGCCAAGGCTCCAGGCCATCACAATGTGCGCTCCCCTGTCACACTCAGATCGCGCGCCTTTCTCATTTTACACACGGGCACGGCCCGCGCAATGATACTACAGGGTTATTACAAATGATTGAAGCGATTTCACAGCTCTACAATAACTTTATTATTTGAGATATTTTCACAATGCTTTGCACACACATACAAAAACTCAAAAAGTTTTTTTAGGCATTCACAAATGTTCGATATGTGCCCCTTTAGTGACTCGGCAGACATCAAGCCGATAAAGTTCCTCCCACACTCGGCGCAGCATGTCCCCATCAATGAGTTCGAAAGCATCGTTGATGCGAGCTCGCAGTTCTGGCGCGTTTCTTGGTAGAGGAGGTTTAAACGCTGAATCTTTCACATAACCCCACGGAAAGAAATCGCATGGGGTTAAGTCGGGAGAGCGTGGAGGCCATGACATGAATTGCTGATCATGATCTCCACCACGACCGATCCATCGGTTTTCCAATCTCCTGTTTAAGAAATGCCGAACATCATGATGGAAGTGCGGTGGAGCACCATCCTGTTGAAAGATGAAGTCGGCGCTGTCGGTCTCCAGTTGTGGCATGAGCCAATTTTCCAGCATGTCCAGATACACGTGTCCTGTAACGTTTTTTTCGCAGAAGAAAAAGGGGCTGTAAACTTTAAACCGTGAGGTTGCACAAAGCACGTTAACTTTTGGTGAATTGCGAATTGCTGGAGTTAGCAGTTGGTGGATCTTTGTTGAACTTCGTCCTGAAGTGTCGTTGCACTGTTATGACTGACTGATGTGAGTGCATTTCAAGCACGACATACGCTTTCTCGGCTCCTGTCGCCATTTTGTCTCACTGCGCTCTCGAGCGCTCTGGCGGCAGAAACCTGAAGTGCGGCTTCAGCCGAACAAAACTTTATGAGTTTTTCTACGTATCTGTAGTGTGTCGTGACTATATGTCAATGAATGGAGCTACAGTGAATTTATGAAATCGCTTCAATCATTTGTAATAGCCCTGTACATGCAGCGTGCTTGTGTCTGACTAGCAATCATTCCTTGCCAGGTGACGTTGCTATCGCCTGGACCAGTTAGTATCGATAATAGGGCGGTGGTCATAACGGTCTGGCTGATCAGTGTATAATCTAAAGATATCAAACTGCCTTAATTGTGGCGTTTGCTAAAATTTGAAATTTGTTCCTGAAATTCAATATAACGTAATATGTCTAGATATAGTATATTCCGATTCACGAATGATGGGTGTTCGCGCAGGTCGAGACACGGACTGAGGGCTTGTATTGTCAGTTGCAAGCGACATTTGCGGTACACGTGCTTTGTGTTTGACCAAAGGGTGTAACCTGCAAATTATGTCTTTGTTGCTTGTGGAGAATTTTTCGCTTACCACCACCATCGGTATCACAACTCGCAACAAGTGGAATAAAAATTCACTAAATAACTCATTACGATCACGTTTAACACTCGCATAGCTCACGAAATTCACAAGAGTGTGCTCGGAACATTACTGAACGCTCATTGGCTGTCTGGGAATGCTTGACGTAGGTGCTCAGAACAAGACCAAAGTCGACCGCCATTGTTTGTGACTACAGCTATAGCTAAAGCGACATTGAGCACGCTCCTCTGACCGACCCACACTTCCACACGTCACACATCTATCTATTTCTTCTCGTAGATTATTAATTCATTTACCCACACTCGCGATGCCCGTGAAGTTTTTGAAACTGTACTTCCCCTCAATATAAGTACATATGAGGCGAGAACGGGCCTTTGACGAAAATGACGATAGTCTATGAATTCTTGTTTTATCTGGGAGAATAAATAGGTAGATGTGTGACATGTGGAAGTTTGGATCGGTCTGGGGCACATGTTGGCATAGCATAAGTGGTAAAGCGACTGCTCGCGATAAATGGGAAATCGGAGTTCGAGTCCCGGATAGGCACAAAGCTTCATGTGTCGCTTTAGGCAGTTCATATGTAACTATTACAATTAAGTTGAATTTCAGGAATAAATTTCAATATTTGAAACTGTTGTTCGTCATCAAATATAAATATATTTACTGAGGTGACAGCAAACAGCCCTATGTGGGAAATTGTTAGAATTCATCTAACTCTTTGAAATAGCTTATTTTACTAGCCATTGCACATTTCGAAGCAAAGCTTAATCTTCAGCTGTTAATTAAACGACATCCCCCGGGGTTTCATTGCGTGTATGTTGTTTTGACTTTCGCAGTGGTAGTCCTTTAGTAGTCAGCGAAAGCTTTGAAGATCCGTCTGGAACAATATTCTAGAGCTCGGCTTGCCAAACTTTTCCCCTGACGGAACTCTTTAATAATCCTGGTACTTTGATGGAACACGTTGTTTATTTTGAAGGTTTAAAAAATTAAAACGAAAAAATGTTCTATTCAGTTATGATTTGAATTGCAAATCATAACTAATAAAACAAAAATCCTAATAAAATTATAAAAAAAAGCAGTTGGGAAAACCCTGTCGTAGACCATAATCTATGCACGAATATTGTCGGGTTACACCATGTCAAGTGGCCCTATTCGAGGCATCGACGATACGATCTATGTACCGGGTGATCAAAAAGTCAGTAAAAATTTGAAAACTGAATAAATCACGGAATAATGTAGATAGAGAGGTACAAATTGACACACATGCTTGGAATGACATGGGGTTTTATTAGAACAAAAAAATACAAACGTTCAAAAAACGTCCGACAGATGGCGCTTCATCTCATCTGATCAGAATAGCAGTAATCAGCATAACAAAGTAAAGATGATGTTCTTTACAGGAAATGCTCAATATGTCCACCATCATTCCTCAACAATAGCTGTAGTCCAGGAATAATGTTGTGAACAGCACTGTAGAGCATGTCCGGAGTTATGGTGAGGCATTGGCGTCGGATGTTGTCTTTCAGCATCCCTAGAGATGTCGGTCGATCACGATACACTTGCGACTTCAGGTAACCCCAAAGCCAATAATCGCACGGACTGAGGTCTGGGGACCTGGGAGGCCAAGCATGACGAGTGTGGCGGCTAAGCACACGATCACCATCAAACGACGCGCGCAAGAGTTCTTTCACGCGTCTAGCAATACTTTGTTTTCTCTCTCTTTTTTGTTTTTGTTCTAATAAAACCCCATGTCATTCCAAGCATGTGTGTCAATTTTTACCTATCTATCTACATTATTCCGTGGTTTATTAAGTTTTCAAATTTATACTGATTTTTTGATCACCCGGTATATATATATATATATATATATATATATATATATATATATATATATATATATATATTTCTGTGTGTGTGTGTGTGTGTGTGTGTGTGTGTGTGTGTGTAAATGTGAGAGAATGATCTGCGTTAGTGTTCCTGTCATGTGTTGTATGAAATTGCCTTTTAAACAGATAATGGTTAATTATTCTTATCCCAGATCTTATTACAATCTGCTAAACTGTAAAATCGTAAAAACAGGCTTGTTACACCCATCACATCCGTCTGATAAATAATTATTTCCTTCCAGAATGAGATTCTCACTCTGCAGCGGAGTGTGCGCTGATATGAAACTTCCTGGCAGATTAAAACTGTGTGCCCGACCGAGACTCGAACTCGGGACCTTTGCTTTTCGCGGGCAAGTGCTCTACCATCTGAGCTACCGAAGCACGACTCACGCCCGGTACCCACAGCTTTACTTCTGCCAGTATCTCGTCTCCTACCTTCCAAACTTAACAGAAGCTCTCCTGCAGGAGATTTCACACCATTCACCTAAGAGTGGCGCTGTTACGCTACTATGAGGATGCAAATCCGGATTGCTTTAAATACGCGCTATAACGGTCGTCAGCGTTAGATATTGGACATAATGAGTCGATGTTGGTGAAGAGTGCCTTTAATAAGGCGACAGAGACGCCATTATCAACACTTCACTGAGTTTGAACGAGGTCGTATAATACGGCTACGAGAAGCTGGATGTTCCTTCTGCGATACTGCAGGAATGTAGCCCCTGTACACGATTGCTGGCAACGGTGGTCACTGGAACGTACGGTCACAAGGAGACCGGACTCCGTACGGCCACTTGCCACTACAGAGAGCAAGGACCGTCGTGTTCGGCGTATGGCTATGGCGCATCGTACTGCATCTGGAGCAGCAATTCGAGCAGCAGTCAGCACGGCAGTGAGACAACGTACTGTTAAAAACCGGCTACTTCAAGGACAGCACCGAGCCAGACGCAC
The DNA here is from genome assembly GCF_023864275.1 of Schistocerca cancellata. Classification (NCBI taxonomy): domain Eukaryota; kingdom Metazoa; phylum Arthropoda; class Insecta; order Orthoptera; family Acrididae; genus Schistocerca; species Schistocerca cancellata. Next base: position 1,128,834,617 of record NC_064626.1, on the reverse strand, counting down.
TGTCGCGTGCTTTCCACTGACCTCAAACCAACGCCACTTGCGACTTCAGTGGTGTCAAGCGAGAGCTCATCGAGGTGCGGAGTGGAGGTCTGTTGTGTTTTCCGATGAAAGCCGGTCCTTCATCGGTGCCGGTGATGGCTGTGCGTTGGTTAGAAGGCCATATGAATGCCAGCAACTAACCTGTATGCGGCCTTGACACACTGCCCCTACATCTGGAGTTAAGATCTAGGGTGCGATTTCGTATGACAACAGCAGCATACTCAGTGTTATCCATCGCACCCTGACTGCAAATTTGTACGTTAGCCAGGTGATTCGCCCTGAGCTGCTGTTGATACCAAAGGGTGTTTTCCAACATGATAACGCTCGCACACATACCACTGTTGTAACCCAATATGCTCTACAGTGTGTCGACATGTGGCCTGCTCGATCACCAGATGTTCATATAGATAAAGCTAACCTGCCAATGATCTTCAGTGCGGATGCACTCACATTGCCCGAACTCTTACCGGAATCGGTAGATTGACTGCCGCGAGTAATGAGTATAGTGGGCAGGGGCACTACAAATGTAGTGTATGGGCAGTACGTTGGGAATGTGGGTCTCACGGGGGGCGTGCCTTAGATAAGTCCCTGCAATCGCACTATCATCTGTGTCCTCAGTGCCTCAGACGAATAGAGCGTCTGCCATGTAAGCAAGAGGTTCAAATGGCTCTGAGCACTATGGGACTTAACATCTATGGTCATCGTCCCCTAGAACTTAGAACTACTTAAACCTAACTAACCTAAGGACATCGCACAACACCCAGCCATCACGAGGCAGAGAAAATCCCTGACCCCGCCGGGAATCGAACCCGGGAACCCTAAGCAAGAGGTCCCGAGTTCGAGTCACAGTGGGGGCACGCATTTTAAACTGTCCCCGTTGATATTTATCAACGCCTGTAACCAGCTAAAGGTCTGGATTTCATTGTAATATCATACAGATTTTCCTCCAGTCGAGCACGTATGGTACATCATGGGCAACAACTGTGGTGTCATCCACAATCAGCATTAACTGTGCATGTGTTGTCCGACCAAGTGCACAGCAAGGAACCATATCCCACAAACTGACATCCACCATGTACAACACAGTGCATGCAGTTTAGCATGCTTGCATTCAACATTCTGGCTGTTACATCGTTTATTGATGTAACAGCGTTTGAGATTTGTAATGGCTCATCTGGCGCTTACGTTAACGTTTGATTTTGCAGTGTTAATCACTTAAATGTGTTACCTAGACAAATGTATTATCGAAGTTTCATTACCAGAAATCAATTTTTCCTTAGTGTTTTTTCTGTCGTAGTATTTAGGAGTAATGCTATGAAGTAGAATGAAATGGAAGAAAACGTAAAATTAGAATTAGGGAAGGTGACTGAAGAGTTAGATTAGGTGGAAGGGTCGTGGGAAAGTACTGTGCACCTATCTGTAAAGAAAACTGCATGCCAGACGCTAGCGAGACCATTTCTGTAGTTGGGGATCATTATCAAGTGGGCATGACGAAAGACAGCGGAAGACGTGCTGCGGTGATCAGTACAGTCCAAACGAAAGCGCAACAGAGATGCTAAGCGAACATCAACTGGCTCGTTGGGTGAACTGTGGTGGTGGTCTGGTCTTCAGTTCAAAAACTGCTTTGACGCACCTCACCATGTACGTCTGGCCTGCGCAGGTATCTTCGTCTCTGAATATCGCCTGCAAAACTTCATTCCGTTGAACCTGCGTACTGCACACAAGCGTCGGTCTCAACCTACAGTTTTTACTTACAGTTCCCTCCAGTGCCAAATTAACAGTGTTTCGATGATGCCTCAGGATACGCCCTATAAAGCCTTCCTTTGAGTCAGCTTGACACCACAAACCTCTTTTTCTCCCCACGTCGATTTAACACATTTCAGTTAGTTGCTCGATCAAATCTCCTCTATTCTTCTGGAGAACTAGATATTGAAAGCTTCTATTCTCACATAATAGCCTACTCGTATTCCGTTCACAAATATTTCAGAAAATACTTCCTAACGCTTCAGTCCATATTAGATGCTAATATATTTCTCTTTCTGAGATAAACATTTCATTTCTTGCAGTCGCAAGTCTCGCCCTCTTTACTTTTGCTATTTTTGATTCCCATATAGCTAAACTCGCTACTAATTGTAGTGCCTCATTCCATAATCTAATTCCCTCAGCATAACTTGATTTAATTCGTCTACACTCCAGTGCCGTTGTTTACTTTCGTTATTTTCATTATTTTCATCTTATACCCAAATGTCAAGACGCTAGTTCAGCTGATCTCCCATGTTCTTTGTCGTCTCTTCCCGATCTACATGGGTACGAACTATTCGAGGAAAACATTGTAGCAGTTCTGCTGCCTTCACCCTACATGTCGCATGAGGACTCGGAGAATACGAGGAGAGATCACTGGTATCACCACAACGACACTCTTTCTTCGGGAAGGAACAAATAATATTAATACTAATTATTATTACTATAATTATTATTATCACCACCACTATTGCGCTACACTCTTGTCGAGATATAATCTCGGTAAATTAAAGAACCGCGATAAAATTAACATCTATGTATCAATACATTCATGCGCATATGGCAGTGAAGTCATGGAGAGCTAAGCTTTGAATGACGTGCAAATTATTTGCCATATCCGTCTGTATGTATCGGTAAATAAATGTTCATTTCAGTACTAATCATTATTAAACTTCGCCACAGATGTGTTGCTGTTTTTATTTCCGAATAAACATGATTCATTGTAACGATACAGTTGTTTGGTAGCAGATTAGAAAAGAAAATGTCGAGACTCGAACACACTTTGGGCAGATTTGCATTTAGTCGCCTTAATCACGATTCAGACAGGCGACGTCACAGTCTAAATGCTGCGTTGGCATTAACGGTACGACAGTACGAACTTTGCGTCATCGGTCCGATGCGCATTGACACGGTGTGCTAGGACTTCAACTTACGCTACTAGGAATTTGCGCCTTTCGATCGTCTGTGAGAAAGAGTCTGAAAATTTTAGGCATCCTTTTGTATTTTGTATGATCACTATTACTCAAGGAGTCCGCTGCTGAACGAATAAGCGCGTAGTTTCGTAAGTGCGAGATCTCTGGTTAAAATCTCACTGCCGGTTCTTCCTTTTTTCACTTAATTTGACAACAGATTTATTACGACTGTGAATATCATCAATATTTAACGATTCATGTATTATTTTCATGATCTTTATCCTAAAAAAGGAGAAAAATTTTTTTCGTAAGGAGATTGGATATAAAAACTTTTAATAAAATCAGTACAGCCATTTTATTTATATTATTGTATCTACATTTGTGAAGAGTATAATTTCTACCTATCGAGCACGCCACGAATCAGGAAATACCGATTACAGAAATATGAAAAACAGTAATTATTGCGATAGATAGAACATGTAATGAAAGTTAAGTTTTTGCATGTGCGTAGTTTTTTTCAGTGTGTGTATTGCAAAACAAACTTGGTTTACATTCGTAAACGGTTCTTGGTAATCACACAGTTTCGTCGCGTACCACGCATAACATATCTGTTGCTAGAATTACAGGAAACGGAAAAAAGTAACGTATTCGAGATTCGATCCGTAGACTTCGCGATTGTGAAACTAAGCGCTTACTCGCTCCGCTGAGGATCCCTTGAATACTAGCGACCATACAAAATGTATGAACACGCCTAAAATTTTCAAACTAGGTTTTTCCGAAAACTGTTGAGAGTTAAATCTCTCTGTTTACATGTGCTGAAGTCTTTGTCGTGCCCTTCACACTCTTATCAGTATGAATCAAATCAGTTGGGAGAAGTTTATACGGTCCCCTTCTTAGCCCAGTACCGAACTGTGAAAGTGAGCTTATGAGGTTCCATCTGTGATACAAGAAGTCGGAATTAGTATCAGAGCTAAGGTACCAGCAGTGAGAACGTTTATCAATGTCTAAAGCATGATTGATATTCTTGACAATGTCTTGACTGATGTATCTATAGAAAATGTGTTGTCCAAACATTTCAAAACATCGACATTTATTTGCTAGAGAAAAAATATATTAACACACGCATCAAACGTTTTTTAGAAGGCAATACATATAGCCTTTTTATCTTTTCTATGTAACATACAAGGTCAAAATCAACTGTTTTCCTCCTCCAATAGCGCTGCCGGTGTCGCTGTTACAAGAAGATTATTTAGTGAAAATTGTAGGTGTTTTCTATGTCTGTAAATCCTAAATGTTTTTTTCATTTTCATATAACTCAGCTCTTTAGTGAAGAAGACTCAAAGGAAAAGTATCAAAATCCTCGTGGAAACTTTGCAAGATGTCACAAAAGTCTAGCAAGCAATAAAATACAAACTAAGAAGACCACATGTGCAAAATACACTACAGCTTGCGTCAGCTCGACGAGATTAGGTTAACTTCCGCCAGAGTCTGCCTCCCAACGTCAGTGTCAAAACTTTCTCGCCGAGAAGCCTTGACTTTGACGGTCTGTGTGAACGCAGTCATTTGAAATGCATTTTGGAATGTTTTCGCGTTACGTTCCGTCAAGAGTGAATCGACTATAGCCTGTTACGCTAACGCCATTGCTTAACGGCTGGCGCTCTCGTGTGGCACTCAAGATGTTAGTGTAACTTTGAATCTCGATTTCTGATAACGCTTGAGAAGCCCTTCGTACTGGAGTAGCATTTTTTACATATGATTGTATACTACAATATGCGAAAGATAGGCAAAATCGATGACCTGTTGAACCTGTGCATCCCTTACCAGGCTAATCACACTTTTTTCCATCGTTGAGTGAACTATTTAGTCATCAAAAATTAAACAGTTGCACTGTTTAGCCATCAACAATTACAAAAAAACTGATTTAAAATATAAATGTAAAATTTAGTAGTGTAAAATAAGTAAACAATAATTCTTCAGCTGTAGCAGAAAACTACTTAATTTCTAATTACAGAAGTGATAATTAAGTTTCTCTTTACAAAAAAAGTTTGTACACAGATTTGTAAAGTCACTACTCTCTGAAATATAAAGTTTTTTAATTAATCATTAAAATTATGATTGCGCTTACTTTATAGGTCTGTTGCTAGATTTTAAAATTACTAAAATAAATCTTGTGAGACATAGAGTAACTGCCATATCTTTAGTAAAAGAGCAATAATGCTTCTAGCAAATTCTACTCCAAACATTTTCAGTTTGTGAATAATTGTTCTCTGGACTGCTGGAACTCGGAACAAGCGAAAATTAAATGTTTTCTCCAACTTCTGAATTACTGCAATCACACCTGTCTGAATTTGTTAGTTGTAAGCGTTACAAATGAGAAGGTACACTGCAGTGATTGTATCTCATCGGAATGTTTATAGAGAAATCTCTAAGGTGTGCTGACATGTAATGAAATCAGTGTAAGCGAGATACGTGGGTTGAGCCCAAACATAATATTTTTCATTTATTTGTGTTTAATGTTCCCCAAGCCTCTTCCCACTGGGGCCTGACTTTCGCTTTACCTGATGTAAGAATTCGGCGAATGGTAACTAGATGTCACGGTAACGGGTGTAGCGGCTTTCTTGGCCATCTGGTCTACTGTTTCTTCATACAAAATGCCTGCGTGAGGTTTTATGCGAAGCTTAGAAGTAAATTTATCTCTCTGAGAGCATTCCACTACTCCGTGGGCTACGTCGGCAACAAGTTTATTTCTGTGTTTTCCTCCCGTTCCCGCTCTTCATGACACTGCCAACAGGAACAGTCAAAATCTTTTCATCGTCTCAGAATACTTGATGGCCTCATGATAGCCGCTGCTTCCGTTGTGTGGGAAGAGGTTGGTGACGGAAGCTTACACTGTTCGTCGTGACCAGTTCTTGGGCACATGAAAGCACATACCCGCATTACCTTCTAACGCGATGTAAGTTCGTAGCGTTTTTGTTTTCCATTTTGGTATTCCGGTTGCTTTGGGTTTACTTATCGATTGTCATTTTTTTATTTGTAGTTGCTATTTAAATTTACATATTATAATTGTACTATTTGGAGCTAGTGGAGTGGAGCTGTAGACGCTAGAAAATGGAGTGCCAAGTGGAAAAATCGGAACATTTTCGACATATTCTTCTGTAGAGGGGTGACAACAGCGGAGACAGAAATATTTACGCCGCGAATGGGGATAATGCTATTGGTCACAGCACGGCAATAAAATGGTTTTCTCCTTTTAGGGAGTGTCGTTTTGACGTTAGTGACTCTCCAAGTTCAGGGAGATCTTCAGGGTTTGACGGAGGTCGTTTAAACGCTTTAATCCACAGTGATCTACGTCGTTGTACTCGAGACCTGGCACATGTGATGAACTGTGATCATTCCACCATCGTGCGACATTTGCGTGCAATGGGGAAAGTTCAAAAATCGGATGTATGGGTACCACATGCTCTGAAAAAAAAATGACTCTGAGCACTATGGGACTCAACATCTTACGTCATAAGTCCCCTAGAACTTAGAACTACTTAAACCTAAGTAACCTAAGGACATCACACACACCCATGCCCGAGGCAGGATTCGAACCTGCGACCGTAGCAGTCCTGCGGTTCCGGACTGCAGCGCCAGAACCGCACGGCCACCGCGGCCGGCACATGCTCTGATCTGAAGCCACAAAAATCAGCGGGTGGCCATATGTGCGTCTCTGCTTGGTTTGCCATCAATTGGCTCGAGAACAACACTATTTCTATCCTGTATCGTAACTGGTGACGAGAAATGGTGTCTTTATGGCAACATGAGGAAAAGAGAAGAATAGTTAAATCCAAATAAAGCAGCAACTCCTCGTACAAAGATCTGCGCGCATCCACAAAAGATAATGTTACGCATCTGGTAAAACAGCGATGGCGTGGTTTAGTACGAATTGCTTCCTCGAGGTGTAACCATCATTGCCTGGCATTTGTTGTAAAAGTCTGAGGCGTCTAGCAGACGCCGTCCGAGAACAACGGCCAGGAAGACTGTGTGACCTGACGTTACTCCACGATAACACCCGCCCGCATTCTGCTAGACTGACAAAAATCATTATACAGGAGCTGGGTTGGGAAGTCATTCCGCACCCACCTTATCCACCTCATCTTGCGTCCTCAGATTTTCACCTTTTCCGCTCTTTATCGAACAACATTCAAGGAAATTTCTTTCCGGATGAAAATGCGCTGCGAACGTGGCTAGACGAGTTCTTCGCCTCAAAACCACGTGATTTCTACAGCCGTGGACTCGAAAAGTTACTCCAGCGTTGGCTGACTCTTCTAAATAGTAAAGGAGAATATATTATCGCTGACTGAATTCTCTGTTACGAGTATCTGTTGTGTTTATTAAACTTATGGGAAACCACTACAGCCGGCCTGAGTGGCCGAGCGGTTCTAGGCGCTACAGTCTGGAACCGCGCGACCGCTACGGTCGCAGGTTCGAATCGTGCCTCGGGCATGGATGTGTGTGATGTCTTTAGGTTAGTTAGGTTTAAGTAGTTCTAAGTTCTAGGGGACTGATGACCTCAGCAGTTAAGTCGCATAGTGCTCGGAGCCATTTTGCAAACGCTACGACCTTATGCCCCAACATATTATTTTTGTAAAGGGACAGAATGTCACACCCCCGGACGGAACTGTGTTAGCTACCACGACCTTTAAGAAGGCCAAACTGGGATCGAGATAGTAAGTCATTGGTTCCCAGCCATAGCTCAAAACGATTTTGTCAAGTCTTTCAAGTGTTTTCCCCACACAAGCGCGCAGTGGCCGGCCGGGCGGACAGTTGGAAGCCAGTTGTCGGCCACGGGCTGACCTTGGCCAGTTCTCCATGTATCTACATAATAACGAGCCCGCCACCAGCTGTGCAGGCCGTTCAGAGGCGCCCGCGTGCGTCATCTGGCCGCCACGTACACGCGACCGAAGCGCCGTCCGCTTCAGACGGCGGCGAACGACACCGTACCAGGAGGGAATTCGTCGCTAGTTACATAATCGTGAAACAACGTGTTTTCGTGTTATTACATGCGAGAAATGAAGGCTTTGAAAACGAAATTGTTTGTGACAGAGGTATAGTGTATGCGCGTGTAAGCACGAGAACTGCCACGGGACAACGTTACGCAACACGAGCGCGTGTTCTCTCGTGTCCTCTTCTTCTGTACATTGCTGCACGTCCACAGTCTCTTTTTAATCTTCATCGCCGTCTCCCAGGCTCCCAAGTACGAGTCGCCGTAAACGCAGATAACGACCATGTGTCGTCCCAGCAGAAACGTAAGCTTTCTGAAGTGAAGTGGGCTAGCAGGTTGAACTGGGCGACAGAAATGTTTTAACAACAGCTGATGGCCCGGCGTTGCCATGTTGCTTATTCACCGCAGTGTTGTATTAGATTTGAAAAATATGAAACAATTTTCAGTTCATACTGGAGTTTTGAGCTCAGTTGCCGTGCTTGCAGAAAAAATAATAATGAATTAAGGATGGGTCCGCCTTTTTGCAAGTACACAAGATTTTTGTATCACCAAAACACGTTTCACCAGAGCTGTGGCATCCTCAGTTGGTTTATTATTATTTTCCTGAAATACATACGTACAGCTTATTTTTAGGTTAAGGAGAATGATACACCAGATTTTGTTGCCATTTAGATTGTATGTGCACTTCACATATTTTACATTGTGTGTTCTGTGGCTGCCAATCAAAATAAGCCACAGGTCTAAATTAGTACACCAGGTCATTTGCGAACTTGAACGATTTGTTTATTGTCTGATCTACAAATGTACTTTCTGGAAAAATTAGTTTCCTATGTGCGGTTTTATTTCCCCTTACCATTGTAGTATTTTGTTAGTCCTTACGTATGGCAAGTTTATTTTTATGTACCAGACGTGTCTAGTTTTGTTAACATGGAGTGTGGATTTAAGTGTCAGGAAGTCGTTTCTAAAAGTATTTGTATAGAGTGTAGCCATGTATGGAAGTGAAACATGGACAATCAATAGTATAGACAAGAAGAGAATAGAAGCTTTCGGAATGTGGTGCTACAGAAAAATGCTGAAGATTAGATGGGTAGATCACATAACTTATGAGGAGGTACTGAATAGAATTGGGTGCAGAGAAGTTTGTGGCACAACTTGACTAGAAAAAGGGATCGGTTGATAGGACATGTTCTGAGGCATCAAGGGATCACCATTTTAGCATTGGAGGGCAGCGTGGAGGGTAAAAATCGTAGAGGGAGACCAAAAGATGAATACACTAAGCAGTTTACTGGGAGATGAAGAAGCTTGCACAGGATAGAGCTGCGTGGAGAACTGCATCAAACCAGTCTCAGGACTGAAGATAACAACAACAACGTGTTTTGTGTACTTGAGCTGAGCCTTTGGACATCGATAAACGTTTTGTGAAGTTTAGGTATGGCGAACTAATTCTTATCCTTTGTTATTGACGGAATACCTTTCATATTTTGACAGTGAACACGTTTTCTCCTGTTCGTTTGTAAATACTGCGCCCTGTTATGTTGCTGTGGTTTAGACACACTTTTCACTGCACACATTTGTGTCTCGGGTTGCTTTTTTTTTCCCCCACCCGCGAACTTTGACTATGTCCCGTACGTTTCCATTGTGTGTGTGTTTCGGTAATTCGTTTAGAGTGTTGAACAGTATTTGTTACGTAGTACTGTTCCGTCATTGATAATTTCTTTGTCCTGTGTGGTAGCTTTCTGGATGTGCCACTGGGTGGCGGTTGTCTCTTATGCGGTGGTCAACAAATGTGGGTTAACGCAAAGATAACTTGTATGAATGTATAATAGTAGAAAACCCTCTGTGACGCCACAACTGTAGTGAAACACGTTTGAGCGATGAAACAAGACAACAATTTGTGTACTTGCAAAAAGACAGACTCATCCTTAATTCATTATTAAATGTCAGTTATTTCCCCTTCTAGTGCTGCCGAGACTGCCACCATCCGCCCAGCAACTCAGAAAACTACAGACTTCAACATAGAAGGTACATACGCTGATGAGGCGAAACATTATGACCACCTGCTTAATAGCATGTTTACTCGTCTTTGGAACGAAATACATCAATGATACTGCGTATCAGTTGGCAGTTCGTTGGTCGGTTTTGTGGAGGTATGTGGCATTAGATGTCTACGCACAGATCATGTAATTCGCGTAAATAACGGTCCGCTGATTTGCGTACGCGGTGAAGACGCCTGGTAGTGAGCCACATGGATTCCATAGCCGAATTTGGTCGGCGGGACATAAACATGCGTTCACTATAACGCTCCTCAAACCAGTGTAGCACGGTTCTGGCTCAGAGGCACGGACAATCATACTGCTTGGAAGATGTCTTCGCCGTCGGGGAAGACATCAAGCATGAAGGGATGCAGGTGGTTCGCAGCTGTCAGCGTGTTTCCTATTACTACCACAGGTCCCGTGGAAGCGCAGGAGATTGTCTCCCATAGCATAATACTGCTCCCACCAGCCTGCGTCCGAGGCGGCTGCACATTTGGAGCTGCCGTTTACCTCGGTGACGGCGTATGTGGAAACTACCATCGACCTAGTGGAGCAAAAATGTGATTCACCCGGAGAGCCGACACGTTTCCGTTGATGGAATCCGATGGTCCCGTGCCGACTGCAGTCGTAATTGACGATGTCTTCGGACCAACATGTGAACGCTGAGGGGTGGTCTGGTGCGGAGCTCCTCCTTCAATAGTGTAAAACGAACGGCGTGCTCCGAAACACTCCTGTGTGCACCATCATTGTGCTCTTTCGGTAGAGGTGCCACAGATCACCATGTACCCTACTTCGCAGAGCAGACAGGCCTCCGAACCCCACGTTCTGCGAAGAGCCGTCGACGCCCAACCGTATAGCACCTAATTGGACTGTGTAAAAATTGGACTGTGTAAAAATTGGGACTTGGTACAGGCGCTGATGACCGCGCAGTCCATTTTCTTCGAGCTTTAGATGATGCATAAAATATAAATATTTTAAAAAGTTTTAATACACTCCTGGAAATTGAAATAAGAACACCGTGAATTCATTGTCCCAGGAAGGGGAAACTTTATTGACACATTCCTGGGGTCAGATACATCACATGATCACACTGACAGAACCACAGGCACATATACACAGGCAACAGAGCATGCACAATGTCGGCACTAGTACAGTGTATATCCACCCTTCGCAGCAATGCAGGCTGCTATTCTCCCATGGAGACGATCGTAGAGATGCTAAATGTAGTCCTGTGGAACGGCTTGCCATGCCATTTCCACCTGGCGCCTCAGTTGGACCAGCGTTCGTGCTGGACGTGCAGACCGCGTGAGACGACGCTTCATCCAGTCCCAAACATGCTCAATGGGGAACAGATCCGGAGATCTTGCTGGCCAGGGTAGTTGACATACACCTTCTAGAGCACGTTGGGTGGCACGGGATACATGCGGACGTGCATTGTCCTGTTGGAACAGCAAGTTACCTTGCCGGTCTAGGAATGGTAGAACGATGGGTTCGATGACGGTTTGGATGTACCGTGCACTATTCAGTGTCCCCTCGACGATCACCAGTGGTGTACGGCCAGTGTAGGAGATCGCTCCCCACACCATGATGCCGGGTGTTGGCCCTGTGTGCCTCGGTCGTATGCAGTCCTGATTGTGGCGCTCACCTGCACGGCGCCAAACACGCATACGACCATCATTGGCACCAAGGCAGAAGCGACTCTCATCGCTGAAGACGACACGTCTCCATTCGTCCCTCCATTCACGCCTGTCGCGACACCACTGGAGGCGGGCTGCACGATGTTGGGGCGTGAGCGGAAGACGGCCTAACGGTGTGCGGGACCGTAGCCCAGCTTCATGGAGACGGTTGCGAATGGTCCTCGCCGATACCCCAGGAGCAACAGTGTTCCTAATTTGCTGGGAAGTGGCGGTGCGGTCCCCTACGGCACTGCGTAGGATCCTACGGTCTTGGCGTGCATCCGTGCGTCGCTGCGGTCCGGTCCCAGGTCGACGGGCACGTGCACCTTCCGCCGACCACTGGCGACAACATCGATGTACTGTGGAGACCTCACGCCCCACGTGTTGAGCAATTCGGCGGTACGTCCACCCGGCCTCCCGCATGCCCACTATACGCCCTCGCTCAAAGTCCGTCAACTGCACACACGGTTCACGTCCACGCTGTCGCGGCATGCTACCAGTGTTAAAGACTGCGATGGAGCTCCGTATGCCACGGCAAACTGGCTGACACTGACGGCGGCGGTGCACAAATGCTGCGCAGCTAGCGCCATTCGACGGCCAACACCGCGGTTCCTGGTGTGTCCGCTGTGCCGTGCGTGTGATCATTGCTTGTACAGCCCTCTCGCAGTGTCCGGAGCAAGTATGGTGGGTCTGACACACCGGTGTCAATGTGTTCTTTTTTCCATTTCCAGGAGTGTATTTTTAATTTAAACAGTCTTTGTAAACAATCTTAGAAGTTTGGTTACTAAGAATTTATATTTACAATAAAAACTGCAATTTTTGTGCAATATGTACGAGGGGGAGTTCAAAGAATAATGCAACACTTTTTTTCGGCCAGTTTCTGTTGAAAAAATGCGGAATTTGTTATGAGACATGTGGAATATTCCCGCTTCAGCCCGTGTAGTTTCGTGAAGTTCCGACATGTGCGGCGCCATACGTAACCTTCAAAATGGCCTCTGTAACTGAGGTGCGTCCCAAGCAGAGAGCTGTCACTGAGTTTCTTCTGACAGAAAACCAGTAAACAAAATCACGGTGAGTCGTTGGTCGAAGCGTCTGTCATCTCAACCGAGCGCAGCTTGCAAAACTTCAATGAACTCTTCTTCCTCATCCTACGGCCCGGATCTCACATCTTCCGACTTCAGTCTGTTCGATCCAATGAAGAATGCACTCTGCGGGAAGCAGTATGTGGATGATGGGGATGTTATTGCTGCAGCAAGACCTTGGCTCTGACGTCGACCAGTAGAGAGGTACCGTGAGGAGGTACTGGCCCGCCCAGTAAGGCGGTGTAAGGCCGTCGCATTGAACGGAGATTCTGTTTAAAAATAGGGTGTTGTAGCTAAAAGAGTGGGTAGCAATATGGCGTATTATAATCCTGAATAAACCTGCTTTCACAAAAATGTTGCCTTACTTATTGGTTACCCCCTCGTAATTATATCTAAGAAGATGTGCATTTTTTCATAAAAATTAGAAATATAACTTGCTCATTTACATGCATTTGATGAATTTTATATTTAAATTACGTATAGCAAAATAAGAATTAAAATAATGACGACAGTGAGACTTGAAGCAGCGATCCAGTCTCGAGCGCAAAATTTAATTTTTTTTACGATTCATGGTAATGCTCATTAGAATATGCACCTTTGCTTAAAAGTTTGTGTAGGCGGGATTCTAACACAAGCATCCCACGTGGCAAGGGAACATCCTACCAGCGAACATCATAACCCGTCATAAAGCCGTTCTTGTTTTAGTGACTTTAAGGTGCACGGAAAAGTTCGCAGTCAGTCTTCTCGAGAATTTTTGAGAGTTGCATGGAACTGCTTCGGCCGATCGCTGTTGGGGTTCTGAACTTCACGTGCCATAAATATAAAAAATTAGAATAATTAATTCCCATAAATACAGAAAATTAGAAAAACATATTGCCATGTGGTCTTGCTGTGAGCTAAGTGGTCTGATTTCAGTTCATTCAGTAATATTTCTTGATAACCTAAATAAGTACGTCTGTGTAGCCAGTTCTTTACCCAAACATTTGTTTTCTTTTCATCACGATATTTCTGCAATAATAATAATAATAATAATAATAATAATAATAACAGTAATTGAATAACTGTGGCGGCTGTTCTGGTTTTGTAAGCGCAACATTGTAAACTTTCACGCGCCTATCTGACGACACGACTCTAGTGGAAACACTTCCGCCAGTACTTAACAGCAAGTTTCCGAAATTAACTTGCGCAGGCGACTTAGAGAAGTAAACTCAAGAAAGTTTTTGTTCTAATGTAAACACATCAGCATAGTGCTTGCACATGTTACTTTCTAGTGGATGCACGCTTTTATGGAGTCACCGCTCCAGCCAGTTGCCTGTGCTGCAACACGACTGGCGTCTGGCTTCAAACTCGTGTAAGTTAGCGAGAGAAAATGAGTTTAACTTGTGTACTAACTGTTACACTATGCGTCAGTGGATTGATACACTAAGATTGTCGCCGGCCGCGGTGGCCGTGCGGTTCTAGGCGCTGCAGTCCGGAACCGCGGGACTGCTGCGGTCGCAGGTTCGAATCCTGCCCCGGGCATGGATGTGAGTGATGTCCTTAGGTTGGTTAGGTTTAAGTAGTTCTAAGTGACTGATGACCTAAGATGTTAAGTACCATAGTGCTCAGAGCCATTTGAACTACGATTGTCAATGATTCCAGCTTAATAGAATGCAATGCCTCTAATTCCCTCAGTGTGTACTTGATTTGTACTATTCGGAAATTAAGAATCTATTTGTAGATATTCTGTTGCTATTATTGATGCCACATACTCTTCTGATCATAAAATAAATACCTGCGTGAATGCTGTAAGTGGTTGGAGGTAAAATGAACATATAAACCGGTACTATAGTGAAGTACGAAAACTAAATTGTTGGAATTGCAGCCCATTAAGATCTACATATTTGATCTAAGTTACAGCAAAGGAGGGAAAATACACAATTTGCGGTCGGAGGTAGAACGTACCGCAGCAGAGGCGACGGGCTTGCCTGACGAGTGACCAGGGGCAGCGACGGACCGGCGAGGTGCGCTCAGCCGGCCGCGAGACACGAGCTGAAACCAGCGCAGTGCTTGTATTAAAACGCAGTCCACTCCTCTCAGCCTCTTTAAGCGGAAGTGGGATCTACGAAATGCTAGAAAACACTAAGTTTATGCGCACAATCGATGTATCAGGAATTTTAAATGCATGTAGGATGATGTAACTAAGACAGACCACCCAAAATATACCCTGAACCAATAAATATATCGAGATGACATTATAGCATCAATGTGGTGAATTTCCTGACCTACGCAGGTGTTTTTAGGTTCCATACCTCAATCAATAAAAATGGAAGCCTTATAGGATCACTTCCTTGTCCGGCTATCTGCCTATCTGTTCGACTGTTAAAAACCCCCTAATATCATGAACGGGTGGATGTTGAGTTGAAATTTATGTCACACGCTAAGGCCTACGGTACCTTGGCGGTGAAAAAAGAAATGAACCTTCTAAGTCAGTGGAGTCGAAAGATACGGGCATTTATGTCACACATTTTGATACACGCAGACTCACTCATCAAAACGTGTACGGCACTTCCCGTTGACCTAGACTCATGAAATGAGGCAAGAAGCAAGAGAAGTAAAGAAAAAAATCCGAAAGTTGTTAATTTGTAATGATGTCACACGGAAAATATTTCTTTCGTCATTTGTGATCCGACGTCAAACTGAAATTGAAACATTCTCGAAAATCTTTAAATTCCCGAGACCAATATCTTGCCAGTATCGAATGTCGACAACTGACAAAAACTTTCAAGATTCTCGAGTCCTAGACGGGATAAACCGTCATTTACATAGTTAAGTTTGTATGGAATCCTCAGTGCGCGAGTCCTAGTTGTTCTTGACCAATTTTTTTAACGTTTGAAGCTACCCAACTATGATACCAATTTTCTAACAGAACGATACCCTTTTCCTAAAAATTTGGAAGCGTTCACCATAAACGAAAATAGTATGCCCTTTTTGACGACGTCGATGACTATGATGATGATGATGATGATGATGATGATAATGAATACACCCTAAAGAATTTCTAACGCGTTTATATAAGATCTTAAGTTCCTCTTTTTCATAAATGCTTTTCTTTCTATTGGTGGTCTGCACTTTATATCTTCCCTACTTCGGCTATCATTTTTTCTGCCCAGAATTGGAAAATTCGTCTTCTGCTTTTAGTGTGTCATCTAATTCTTTTCAGCATCGCCCTCATTCAATAAGAATACATTTTATCACCTTGTTTTAGCCCACATGGATAGCCGTACGGTCTAAAGCACTGCTTTCCGGGCGGGAAGACGTGCCGGTTCCCGGAACGAATCCTCCCGGCGGATTAGCGTCGAGGTCCGATGTGCCGGCCAGTGTGTGGATGGTTTTTAAGGCGGTTTTCCATCTGCCTCGGCGACTGCGGATTGGTTCCCTTTATTCCGCTTCAGTTACACAATGTCGGCGATTGCTGCGCAAACACTTTCTCCACGTACGCGTACACCATAATTACTCTACCACGCAAAGATTGGGGGTTACACTTGCCTGGTCTGAGACGTTCCCGGAGGTCCACTGGGGGCCGAATCGCACAATAACCCGGAGTTCGTTGTGGGGCGGCGGTGGGGTGAGTGGATTGCTGTAGCCTGTTGTGGGGTTGTGAACCACTGAGGGCTGCGGCAGGGACGAAGCCTCTCCGTCGTTTCTAGGTCCCCAGTTCCATAAAATACAGTACCTTGTTTTGCTTTTATTGATGTTCATCTTATCTCTTTTCAAAACACTGTCCATTTCCTTCAACGATACCTTCAAGTCTTCAGCCGCTTCTGACTGAATTACAATGTTATTGGCAAACCACAAAGTTTTTATTTCTTCTTCTTGAACCTTAATCCCCTTTCCAAATTTAACCTTGGTTTATTTAACAACGTGCTCACTGTGCAGATTGAGTAATTTCGGGAATAGCCTACATCCCTTTCCCACTCCCTTCTCAACTACAGCTTCCTTTTCATGTTCTTCATTCTTGTCATTGGACTCTGGTTTCTGTACAAGTTACAAAACCTTATGCGCCCTGTATTTTATCCCTCCTTCCCTCGAATTTTGAAAGAGTGTACATTGGGACTCTCTGAATAGCTTCATGGACAAGTTTTGTGATAGCTGCAAAGCAGAGCATAAAGCGCTCAAGTAAACTCACGGGCCGCACCTGAGTTACGTGTTTGCATATGTTAGGCACAAACGAGCAGACGTGTATGGAATCGCTCCTCCTGAAGGCGGGATACTGGCTTGTGGCGCTCTTATCGTGTTACTATTTGTTATGTCGTGCTGGAAGGCTCCTTCCATTGCTACAGTAAAACACAGTCAACGGAAAACCACACCATATAACGAGCATTTCGCGGACGTCGGTAACACAAGTAGGTTTGTGTATAGAAGTATCCTCTTTTGGGAATCTGGAAGAAACAGCGCGACTTTTCACCACTATGTTACTTGCCTGTTATACGTGTTCGACGTGAGGTCAGCATCATGTGTGCGTCCGGCTTCACTATGGAGGACGGGAAAGAGGAACACCAAGGTGTAGCGCGATTTGTGCCCGCAGAAGAAATGCCAGGAAGTGAAAATTCACGCCAGAATGTTCGCTCTGAATGGCACACACAGTACGTCACGTGCGCGTTTATTTTGCGTGGAGTAAACGATGTAGAGAAGGTCGGGTGTCAGACAGCAATCGGCGAGGACAGACATATCCTGTCAGTACCCCATCGTTCATTGCTGCAGTGGGTGCTGCCGCCAGAAATGACCGACAGCGAGCGACATTCGGCTAATGTCGGTCAACTGTCACCATACCGCTCACGCTAACATGACACAACATCTCAAGTTCCGGAAAATCTGCGCGCAGTAGGCTCTCCACAGCTTGACGGACGAGCAGAATCTGAACAGAATGTCGACGTCACTGCAGCACCTGAAACGATATCACGACGAAGAGTATCGTTCCATGCCCCGTATTGTCGCGAGAGATGAAACATTATTTCGTCATTTTAAGCCGGAGAGGAAGCGTCAGAGCCACCAAAGGAAGCTCGTGGATTCATTCCCATGCACGAAAGCTCCGAAAAATTCGTGGTGCCTTTATTCTTTCTCTGCAAGAGCCCGATGGTCACTGACTTACGGAACACGGCGCCACAATCAACGCACAGCAGTACTCGGACACTTTGCAAAAATTGAAGCGCGCCATCAAGTCCAAACGCCGCCACAGGGGGCTTGCCATTCTTTGGTGGGTTCGTGCTTGGCTACCACAGTGCCCCATCCATGCTGCATGTCTATCCTCTTGCTATTCCTTTCCTCCTCCCTTCGGGAACATGTCTGAGGTGTTACTGAGAATGTTCCGCGTTGTCTATCGCTGACATAAGAACAGTCTGACCACTGTTTTTCGCTCCCTTTTCCTTTCTTTGTTTCTTTTCTCTTCTCGTTCATGTACTTCGGCGTTTTAGGTTCCTCTTTTTCTTCTTCCTCCCTGTGTGCTCCTGAAGGCCGGCCCACGCGTCTAACGCTTAACAGATGACTGGGTAAAGCGTAATTCCTACCCCCGGGTCGACAGGTAGGGTTCATACGTACCCCCGGTACAGGCCAGGCCTGCAGAGGGTTGATTGCCTGAGCTGCTATCTTCCCAAACTGCCGATTGGTCCCACTGTCAGGTGTTCAGGAGATGTGACCTGAGGTGTGAACAATATAACCTAAGGTGGGTGCGCCCCCTTGCTAAGGGAAAAGGAACGCGCCACCAGAGACTATGGCAGTCATGAAGGATTTTCTCGCAATGAGCCAATCATCTTCACAATGTCTACAAAACGTAAACGGAATGAGGCTAACGATTCAAAGACCCTTCCAACAGCACCACGGTTCTTTGTGGTCTCACGTACTGAAGACTGTCAGTCCTTCGCCATGGTCAGTCCGTTTGTTATTCAGACAGGTGTTTATGCAATTGCTGGCCCTGTGAAATCCTGCTGTCGTTTACGGAATGACACGTTGCTTTTAGAGACTACTACTGATTCTCAAGCATAACTACTCCTTGCCGCCTCACTTCTCCACAGCTACCCTATTCGCGTCGAGGCCCATAGAACTCTGAATTCTCCCTGTGGTGTAATTTACACCAGGCTGCTCGACCGTCTAACCGAGGCCGAAATCCATTCTTGCCTCTCCGATCAGGGTATCATTGCCGTCCATCGGCTAATGTATAAAGGTAGATTCGTCCTTAGTGCCCACCAACACTCTTTTTCTCACCTTTGATAGAGTGGTGCTTCCATCCGAGATGAAATTATCACAGTCCGAGCATACATTCCGAACCCGATGCTCTGCTACCATCCAGCCAAATGTGTAACCTGTGGTAGGGATGCACACGACGGCGATTGTCGCCTCATTCTCCCCGCTGTATCAACTGCAATGGCGGCCATGCCGCCGCCTCTAGAGATTGTTCCCTGTATCTTGATGACCGGTCTGTCAAGGAGATCCGAGCAAAGGAAAAGTGCCTTACCTGGTCGCTCACAAGTTATTGGCTAGTCACAGTCCCTGCATTATCCCATCTGGCACCAATAATTCCGTTCTTGTTACCCCTCACTCCATGAAGTACATGGCCATGCAACCTCAAACTAGGCTCTGAGGTTGTGAAATCTCCCAGTGTCAAGGTGGCATCGCCATCCCCCTGTCCAACTGTGCAACAAGCCATCAAACTCTCGCCTCAAGGGGCTAAGCCACCAGCAACACAACCGGTAGGCCAGAAAGGACAGTAGTAGTACTCCCGTGAAGACTTCTATGTCCCTCCAGCCACAGAACACCCATGTCTTCCTCTTCTAACTGGGAAGGTTCGTAGAAGTTCTGGCCTCCGTGTCGCCCGTGTGCACCACCAACCGTTTTTCTGTGTTGGACTCCACAGACTGACAGCACAAGCAAGCCGGTGTTTCTGTGGACCTCAGGGAGCAGGATCCTCCTGCTTCTGTGCCCTGTAGCAGCGACTCTTCGCATGCTGTCACTCTTCAGCCTTCATCTCTTTGTCATCATGACTCTCCTCCAATGGAACGTTCGCGGCCTTCGGTCCCACAAACAGGATTAATGGCTGCTTTTAGCACCGCAGTGTTCCTTTGTACTCCGCCGTCAGCAAAAAAAATTGCATACTCATGACCACTTTGAACTTTCACATGTCTTCCTGGTTGATTTTGACCTTCCCCCTGAGGTCGGCATTCCATCTCATTGGAGCGTCTGCTGCTCATATGCGATGACGTTCATAGTCAACCGATCTCCCTGACTACCCATCTTCAAGCTGTTGCAGTTCGCCTTTTCCTTCCTCACCCGACTTTTTCCCTCTGTACCATTTATGTCCCTCCGCCATTCGACGTCACCAGGGCATACTTCCTTCAGCTTATTGGGAGCTACCTCCCCTATTTCTGCTACTCCCAGAATCTGTCAGTGTGTGCCCTCATGGCTGATTTTCTTAATCAACTCAACCTTCTCTTAAACTCTAGAGCATCCACATTCCTTTCCAACTCCTCGCACACCTATTCCCATTTGAACCTATCCATTTGCACTGCCCAGCTTTCTCATCGTATTGAGTGGTCCGTTCTTTCTGACACCTACTCCAGCGACCATTTGCCATGTGCTATCCGTTTGCTGACTCCTACCCCAGCTGCACGCACACCCAAATGGCAGCATACTAAGGCTGACTGGCGGCTTTCCTCCTCCCTGGCGACCTTCGAAGAATAGAGTATACTCAGTTGTGTTGACCAGGTGGAATACCTCACAAACATTACCCTTATTGCTGCAGAATGTTCCATTCCTCGGACTTTCTCTTTACCACGCCGCGTACGAGTACCTTGGTGGACTGAGGCATGCCGCGACGCAGTTTTGCGCACGGAGATGTGCTCTCCGCGTGTTTAACTGTCATACTGCGAAGGAAATCTGCATTCGTTATAAACAGATGCGTGCAAAGTGTCTTCTTGTTCTTCAGGATAGCAAAAAAGCTAGCTGTATTTCCTTCACTAATTTTTTTAACAGTTCCACCCCTTCCTCTGTCGTGTGAGCCAACTTCCGACGGCTCTCTGGGACCAACATCCATTCGCATATTTCCGGCCTGACAGCAGACGATGTTATCGTGGATCCTTTTGCTATCTCCAACACCTTGGGCCGCCATTTTGCGGAAATTTCGAGCTCTTCCCACAACCACGCTGCCTTCCTCCATAGGAAACGATACCCGTCTCTCCCCAGAATTGTGAGTGCTGCAATGCCGCGTTTACTATGAGGGAGCTAGACCATGCTCTCAGTTCATCCCGATACTCCACATCAGGACCAGATGCTGTCCACATTCAGATGTTGCAGCACCTTTCTTTTATTGGGAAGCACTTTCTGCTTAACACGTACAACCGCATCTGGGTAGAGGGCACATTTCCCGGACACTGGTGTGAAGCCACCAACATACTCATACCTAAACGCGGTAAGGACAAAAACCTTCCTTCTAGCTACCGCCTCATCTGTCTCTCACCAGCTGCGTTTGCCTGGTGATGGAACGTATGATTCATGCTCGGCTGGTATGGTGGCTCGAGTCTCGCAATTTACTAACGACTGCACAGTTTGGCTTTCGAACGCGGCGTTCTGCAGTTGTCCATCTCGTTACTTTGTGCACCAATGTCACGAACGGTTTTCTGCGGAAATCCCAGACTGTGGCCGTGTATTTCGATTTGGAGAAGGCGTACGACACCTGCTGGAGAACTGGTATCCTCCATACTCTTTACACGTGGGGCTTCCGTGGCCGCCTGCCCTGTTTCTTCAGGAATTTTTAAAAGAGCGTGGCTTTAAGGTGCATGTGGGTTCTGCCTTGTCAGATACCTTTATCCAGGAAAATGGTGTGCTTCAGGGTTCCGTCCTGAGCGGCGTCCTCTTTGCTGTCGGTTTTAACCCTGTAATTGCCTGTCTCCCGCCATCTATTGCAGTTCTCCGCGGACCTTATAACACCCCTGCTTCCCGGGATTTGCGAAATTACTAGTTGACAATGACCGTGAATTATGAATTTTGACCCGCGTCGGGATAAGGCATCCGAATCCGAAGTAAATAACGATTATTCCGCGGGAAACAGGAGACGTTATAACTTGATCGTTATTGAATGAGTAATTTCATTCAATAACGATCGGTAAATGAAATAATGGAAATAATTTGGAAATCAATTTTGCCGAAAGAAATGATTAAGTTGTAAAAGCAATTAAAAAATCGGCCACCAGCTCAACTGAAGAGCGACAGTACTGTTAAGTACGTGAATAATTGTGTCAAAAATAAAGTTTACCTGTTTGTAGCGCAGCAGGTGGAACGGGAACTTTTACGTAAGTGCTGTGTCAGGCTCAGTAGTCACATAAAACAATGTCATAACAAGCTAACTACACTTAAACATTAATGGTTAACTTTCAATAAGTATTTTGATAATTCTTTTGTTCATAATTTCTCAGCTAAGTGCAATGCTGAGAACACAGATAATTATCTATAGAGATTTTGAATAATGGACTGTCATTCTGTCTTTAAAATTAGGTACTTTGCACAGTTTAATCTACTGATAATGAAATATATTTCCAATAATTGATTAATTATGTTTTGGATGATAATAATTCATTAATTGGGGGATTGTCAGGTGGAATGAGCTTTATAGTTTCATGAAATATCCTTGAACTAACTTCAGCTGAATATGCATTGAAATAAATCTTAATAATCAAATTTATTACTTCAGTCTGTTATTAAGTTACTACGGTTGGCGTAAGCTTATTAAGTGCAGCAATTAACTATGATAACCATAATTAACATATTTTCTCTTGATAATGGCGTGACACACTCCGTTCAATAAGGTAAGGATCGGAAGGAACCTACTTGGTGTTATTGTCAGGTGGAATGTAACTGCAACACTTCGGTTATAAAGCGCTTGTTATTAATTGTTCAACTTCAGAGAAAAGCACACACACTGGCAAGCCTTCTACAATTTTATCCTACGAAAATTACGTAGATCTTACTTACCTCGTTGTCGGTGGATCGACGGATTCCACGGCAGCGACACAATGTAGCAACGGGCTTTCACTGTTGCGACTTGGGCCCACAGTGCGCTTCACATTTAAGTCCTCGTTTCTTCAGCACTATGCCCATTAATCCATAATAACTTGCCCGGCCATGCTTCTAAATATGCCGACCATTACTTTCCCGTCGTACTTAGATCCACACACTAGCCGTTAGATGTAACAAAGCTAGGAATAGCAGCACCCGACCGTACGTCTTACTCAGAGCACGGCGTCACTGCTACTACTGCCCGCTGGCGCGCTCCCGCACCCATCGGCACGACAAAACAATCTCTCTGACTTCAACGTTAACTAAATATGCCCTGACTTGCCAGTGTTAAATATTACATAATTTAACATAGTATTTACAATTCATATTTATACTAGACAATACATCGTATACAAACAGTTTCATGTGTTACGTAAGCGAAAAAATTCATAGCAAGGACTGCGTTGTAGCGTCACAACCTGTCTCACTGAGCGGCGACTTCAGCGATGTCTTTACTCCTAGATCACAGACAATGGCTTTAGTTTTTCCACTGACAAAACCGTCTGTATGAATTTCTCGTGGCACAATTGGTTTCTCCCACCATCTTTACATCTTGGGCCTGTTGCTCTTCCGTTCGTCGAAACTATGAACCGATAGGGAACTCTGTTGGTCCTTCCATGTATCTTACCTGGCGCCCTCAGTGTCCTACGTGTCCTCAATGGTACTTTCTGGGGTGCCGATTGAACCAACCTCCTCCGTTTGCACCAGCCCCTTGTCCGTTCGAAACTCTACTATGGGTGCTTTGTTTATTCGTCTGCACGTCCATCCCTCTTATGCTGTCTCAACATTATCCGCCATAGTCGCATCCGTTTCGCCAATGGCGCCTTTCACACTAGCCCGGTTGAATGTCTGTATGCTGAAGCTGCTGAACTACTACTGTCCTACCGCCGTCTTTCTCCTCAGCAGGTATGTATGCCGTTTGTCTGCCATGCGTGACCACCCATTCTATGCCCCCTTCTTCAATGATTCCTTTGATCGCCAGTATGGGGCGCGTCCCTCTTCTCTGTTACTTTCTGGAGTTTGCTTTTGCCGCTTGCTCCGGCTGCTTGAACTTCACACTACCTGCAACTTTCCCAGCGGGTATGAGCCCTTCGCCACCTTGACGCGGTGAAGTGGCCCGTGTTAACCTTGGCCTTCATTCGCTTTCTAGGGACACTACTCCAGCCTTCAGTTTCATGACCTTCGCATGGAATTTCGCGATAGTACCTTTATGTACACTGATGGCTCTCGGACTAACCGTCGTTTCGGGTATGCCTTTTCCATTGGCGCCCACGTTTTAGATAGCGGCTTCCGGCATACTGCTCAGTATTTGCAGCCGAGCTCTTCGCTCTGTATCAGGCCACGGAGTACATCTGGCGACACAGACTTTTCAATTATGCCTTCTCCTCAGACTCTCTCAGCGACCTGCACACCGCCCATCCCCGCCGGCCGCAGGTGGCCGAGCGGTTCTAGGCGCTTCAGTCTGGAACCGCGCGACCGCTCCGGTCGCAGTTTCGAATCCTGCCTCGGCATGGATGTGTGTGATGTCCTTAGGTTAGTTAGGTTTAAGTAGTTCTAAGTTCTAGGGGACTGATGACCTCAGATGTTAAGTCCCATAGTGCTCAGAGCCATTTTTGAACCGCCCATCCCTTAGTGCAACGGGTCCAGGAAAGCTGTCACTTGCTCGCTCTTGGTGGAGTCAGTGTGATGTTTCTGTGGGTTTCTGGTGATGTCGGTCTGCCAGGAAACGAGGCTGCTGATACTGCTGCCAAGGCTGTAGTCCTCGCATCTCAACCCACTAGTTCCTATATTCCCTCCAGTGATCTCTATGTTGGCGTCTGTCAGCAGGTGGTGTTCCTTTGACATCGCCATTGGTCTTCCCTTCTTGGGAAATAAACTCCGGCTTATTAAGCCTCTCCCAGCGGCTTGGACTACCTCCTCTCGGCCCTCCCGCAGGGAGGAGGTCATTTTTACTAGGTTGCATATTGGGCACTGCCTTTTCAGCCATCGTCATTTGATAAGTGGCACTCCTCCACCACTTCGTACATATTGCGCCGAAGTTTTAACTGACCGCCACTTCCTGACTGAATATCCAATTTTTAACCGTTTACGTTCTCACTTGGGTTTACCGTCGGAGTTACCGGCCGTTTTAGCAAATGCTGCGCGGAGTGTCGACCGCGTTTCCTTTTTATCCGTCAAAGCAGTATGGCGAAGGCCATTTAATTTTTAGTTTTGGACCGCCGTTTCCATATGGTGGCTTTTGTAGCCCTTTCTCCACGTTCATGTTTTTAACTGTCTTCTCTTATGTCTACTGGGATTGACGTTTAGTCGTTTTTCAACTCCTCTATTTTCGTGTTCTATAGTTTCGACTTGGGCGTGTAGGACCACAGTTGTTTTTGCGCCCTAGAACAAAATAAAACAAAGAAGCCCAATCGTCCAGGAATGTTGATGGACGGCATCATACTGTTGCAGGATAATGCCCTCCTACATGTTGCCAAGGTTGTTTAGACTACGCTGCAAAAGTTTCGCTGGGAAGGCCTTACACATCCTCTATATAGTCCCGATCTCTCCCGATGGGATTTCCGTATTTTTGGAGCCCTTAAGAGAGGCATTAGTGGCCGCCGAGTTGCTTCGGACGATAAGTTGCACGCCTGGGTGCAATTATGGTTCCGTAGGCAACCTCAAACATTTTTCTATGAAGTTATTGACCGTCTTATCTCACAGTGGGATAAATGTATTAACAATCATAGCGATTATTTTTTGAATAATAAAGGTTTACATACTATTATCTCATATGTCTCATTTTCATTTGACTGCGCCTTACAGCTCTGTGAAAAAAAACTTGGGTGATAATTTGGCAGCTGCAAACGTTAAATATTACTTTTGTATGTCAGAAAAAATTCGCCACATTGTCTGCTACATCTTAGTGAAATCTCACCCCCAATTTTTTTATTTTTCCAGGATTTGTTTGGGGTAGTGTGTCCTAAGTTTTACATTCTGTATATAGTTTAAATTACTGATGAAATTACTTCGTAGATAAATTGTCTGCCAGCCTTTCGTAGGAGCTATTTTTCCTTATATAGGGTGTAACAAAAATGTACCGATAAACTTTGAGCGATTGAGAATACTGACTGCTTTGAGGAACAGATTGAGGATAGGAACCAACCTCCGGAAAAGTCATCCAACGACGTTGCAGAGCATCGAAGTTAACAGCAAACGCTCGCAGACCGCAAGCTGAGCTGCAAGGCATAGGCTTTGACAGCATTTAGAGAACGTTAGGTGTCGGCGAACGCGTCCACGCCTATGTGAACACTGTAGACCAAGCAGGGGGTATTGAGGAGTGCTGCCGAAGGGATCGCGTAGCGGCGGGTGTTGGCTCCTGTAATTTATAACTGGAACACACTGTAACGCCAGGGGACCACGCTTCCAGATCTGGATCCGCGTCGCCAATTTGGCTCTTAGAACAGCCTCTACAACTCGTGGAAGTTTGTCGGCTTATTTTTGTTACGTCCTGTAGATATGGAAAATGTGTTCCCTCTTATAGAAGACTAAGGCGTCTCACTAACATAAGTTTTACGGGGAAACAAGGACTAGACCTGCCCTTTGCCCCCCCCCCCCCCAATTCTTTAAAAGAATCGAACTCCTATGTATAAAACTTCATAACTCATCAACTACGTGTCGTAAAGTGACGTAATTTTGGGGTCACATTCAGCTGTGTATGTGGACACTGTCTGCGAAATGCGTTACGAACAGAGTTAGTAGTAAAGAAATAATAAATTACAATGTTATTCCTGATGCTGAAGTTTTGATGCATAAACAGCGAAAATCTTGTAAGCCGAGCGTCTTTTTCCTTCCATTAATTTTTGGGGGCCATCAGCGAGAAAGAGTTTCGCAAAGGCTTGAAATTACGTGTGAAGTTCGTTAGAGGTCGCTGAGTGTTCTCATTCTCAGAGACTGTATCAATATAGTCTGGGTTAATAGGGCGCCGCGATTTACACTGCCTCAAGACACGTACACCGTTTCTAACTCGTACTTTACTTACTGTGTTAAACCTTCAGTTTGAGATTATACCTCTTAATGAGTAGATCATGACAATATTTTAAATTTTTAAATGCGATCAGCAATTACGTGAAATACTGAAAATAAAATGTTTGTTTCCCCTGGAAGCCGTTTATAGGCAACCAGCAACTGAGATTTTGTGGCCGTTTTAGCCATTTAGCAATAGTATACAGAATTAGTTTCTGTCACGTGTCCTGTTACCGCTTATCAGTGTGGTGGGAAAAGTGTGTGCGTTATTTGGGAAGTGAGCCTCGCAGATTATGGGTGTGGACCTCTGGCTATCTGTATCAGAACAGGATGGAGAGTGTTGACGGTACCCAGTCCGGGTGTGCAGCCGCTGGCAGCGGCAGGGCTGCTGGCGCCAGGTAAACACGTACGGCGCTCGATACGGTCCGGCCCGGACTGTAGCAGCCAGCAGCTGTCACATACAGGGGTTGGGGGAGAGAGAGAGAGAGAGAGAGAGAGAGAGAGAACGCTGCTCACGGAGCAGTTTTTTCGCAGGTGCTGTGGGAAAAGGGGGGGGCGGCTTTCATGCCATTTCAGTCGCAGCCTCCTTTTGAATATGGAGCGATGGAATTGTGCTATGGGGTCCCTGATCCCGGGGAAACCTCGCTTCCTCGAATTCCTCATACAAGATGAAGCATTTGTATCACTTCAGATATCTGTCGATAGGATAAATATATGGAGAATCTATTTTTATTTTATATGAAGATGCTATCTTATCTTTATATGTATATAGTTAAGGCTCACCGGCCATTTGACCATCTTCTTCCGTGCGTATGCACAAACAGTGTCCGAACTCTTACGGGAATCGGCAGTAAAGCTGCGAATAATGAGTATCATGGGCAGAGGCACTATGAATATAGCGCGGGACAATAAGTTACGAATGTGGGTCTCACGGGAGGCGTCCCAGAGGTAAGTCCGTGCAGCCACACTATTCCTCTGTGTCCTCGGTGGCTCGGATGGATAGAGCGTCTGCCATGTAAGCAGGAGATCCCGGCCGGGGCACACATTTTCAACTGTCCCCGTTGACTAATACCAATGCTTCTATGCAGCTAGGGATATTCATGTCATTGTTATTTTTATTTTGTCTAATAGTCGCTATGCTCTGATGAAATAGCGAGCATAAAGCTTTCTTAACCCTATTGAACATGTAAATGCAGGTACCGATTTTTTTTTTACTTTTTCAAATGAAAATATGTGGATTTGGATTGCAGAATAATTATTTTACGCTTCTCTGTGCACTCTTTGTAAATTAAAAAACTCTCAAAAAATTCGTCATTAATACAAATTTTTGTAGGTTTATTAAAACATTTACAAGTTAATAGTACTACGACACTAAATATTCGAGTAGCATAAAGCAAATGAAAATCGACATATGTCCTTATACGCCAGATCCACACAAATTGGAATCCACTGTACTGCATTTAGTTCCTCAGAAGGGCAGTACAGCGTAATCCAGTTTATTCTAACTCAGCGAATTGTGAAACTTCCTGGCAGATTAAAACTGTGTGCCCGACCGAGACTCGAACTCGGGACCTTTGCCTCTCGCGGGCAAGTGCTCTACCATCTGAGCTACCCAAGCACGACTCACGCCCGGCCCTCACAGCTTTACTTCTGCCAGTATCTCGTCTCCTACCTTCCAAACTTTACAGAAGTCTCGGTCGGGCACACAGTTTTAATCTGCCAGGAAGTTTCATATCAGCGCACACTCCGCTGCAGAGTGAAAATCTCATTCTGGAATCAGCGAATTGTGTTACTGTTCTGAGAACCATAAAATTCTGGCGTATTCAACACAACAGCATCAAGAACACGTAATCCATTAAGCGGCATTCCCGGAATCCAGTACCAGTTGCAGGTTGTCTGTCTAAAGATATCCAGGGGCAACAAAAATTTGATTTTCAACACTTCGCAGAATTATTGATCGAATTTACCAATCCGAGTTGCTGTCATAACTACTCGTTAAGAGAGATAATCTTATGTTAAAAGTGTACATAATAAGACATGTATTACCGTTAGAAACTGTTCTCCAGTATTAGTGAATGAGAGAGTGTTTCGTGGCTTCCAACAAACTTACGCATAATTTCACACACACACACACACACACAAAATGATGACAAAATGCATCGCTTACATTTTCGCTGTTCGTGCAGCATAACTTCAGCATCAGACATCCTGTTTTAATTGTGTATTTGTTCACTACCAACCCTCTTCGCAACACAGTTCGCAGTCAGTCTCTTCATATAATACTTAATGTACCTGCAGAATTATATCTTTTTGCGTGAAAAACTTGCTTTTGCTTAAAATGGAGCGCCAATTAACCACATTATATTCATCCAGTTTTTCGTAAAGAGAGCACTTTGCGACTTCCAATAACCTTTGCATATAATTTCAAACCTTTTCTAAATTTTCTTTCTCGCTTATATGCTTAACGCCAAATATTCAATATATTAACTCATTTGTAAATTAATCAGACTTTCGAAGCTGTTCTATACATCGGATTTCGATTCTTTAAACACTCGAGGGTTTACCGGTAAGAGGATATATGCGGCTCACAGACGTTTTCGATTCGATACTTTCACATTTAATTACATTCAGAAATTTTCATGTAAATGTTTTCATTTTCATACTTCAAGTCTTCATTTTTTTACGCTCGGCGTTATAATAATTTTTGTGCTATCGTTGTATATAACTGTCTAGATTAGACGTTCCTCCATCTGTGGCACAAACAAGCATATATAAGGGCCACAACATTATGACCCTTTCCTGCCGCGAGAGTGAATACTGCGTGATGGCCTTGCAGGCACGTGACGCAGTAAGGTAATTATATAAGCGGAGCAGGCACGATACGGAACGCAAATGGGAAAGTCCATTGACGTAAGCGACTTTGACACAGGACAGATTATGATCCGGAGACTAGGGATGAGCATCTAGAAAATGGCAAAGTTGGTTGGATGTTCTTGTGCTAGAGTAATGAGCATCTATGGAAAATTATGGAACGGCAGTATAGCCGCAAGTAGATAAAAGGTGTTGGACGCCTCTGCCTCATCACAGAAAGTAGAGGTCGGTGGTTTAACCACTCTGTAAAGCAGGATAGGCGTCGATCTGTGACAGATTTAACGGCATCATACAGTTCCCATGGAGGCACAAGTATTTCGAAAAACACGGTTCAGCGTAGTGTTGAACATACGGCTCTGCAGCATATGACTCCATGTTGGCAAATTGACATTGTCAGTTAACGATTGGAGTGGGCACGGTGTCATCCAGATTGGACCGTGGAGCATTGGACTCGTGTTGTAGCCTGATCGTATGAATCGCTATTTCTTGTTACACCAGTAGGATGGCCTTGTCATCCAGGGGAACTGTTGACACCACGACGTGGACACTGGCCGATGGGGCCAGCATTATGCTAGAGGACATTCACCTGAGCTTCCATGTGATCTGTAGTAGTAATTAAAGGCACCAGTGACAGCTGTGAACATTGTTGAGCACCCTTCCATGCAAGTCGCCTCCCCGATGGCGATGGCATCTCCCAGCAAGTAACTGTCCAGTCACAAAGCCAGACTCGTGCTACAATGAGGAATTTGATAGTGATCTCGCATTAATGTGTTGGCCACCAAATTCGCTTGATCTGAAATCGATAAAATACATCTGGTATACTGTGGGACATCAGCATAGCGCTTAGAAATCACCAACCCGTAATTTACGGGAATTGCGTTATCTGTGGTTGACTTCTGGTGCACATACCTTCTGGAACCAACCCGGTAATACCCAACTCCTCTAAAATGGCACCAAGAGGGCTGCCTAGCTTAACACCCCTGTCCGACGGACGGATAGTCAACAGTATTCACATACATTCATTCCATGGTGCACTGCGGAGTTCATCTCCTCTCCCCTTGCTGTCTAAGTAATAGTGATCCTAATTTCTTCCACAACGAGGATTCGAACTGTCTACCCCCGCCGTGCGGTTCTAGGCGCTTTAGTTTGGAACCGCGTGACCGCTACGGTCGCAGGTTCGAATCCTGCCTCGGGCATTGATGTTTGTGATGTCCTTAGGTTAGTTAGGTTTAAGTAGTTCTAAGTTCTGGGGGACTGATGACCACAGATGTTAAGTCCCATAGTGCTCAGAGCCATTTTGTCTACCTCCAGATCAAGCGCCACCACAGTGTCGTGCGCTAGCAGCCTCGGCTACGGAGGCGGGTAAACAAAAGGTTAACAAAATAGTCGTAAATGAATAATACGAAATGTGGATTTTCTATACCACAACGTCTACACTCTGCTTTAGTCAGTTATAAATACGACGTTGAAAAGAAGCTTTTTTTTTAAAAAAAATTCTTCGAGCTTTCGATGGCTTTTTCCCCTGTCATCAGGAGGGAAACTATAAACTACCTGGCTGGCATGGTGTTCTGCTTGCGTAGTTGAGGTAGCAGCATTTAGAACATTCGTCATTAAATAGTCTTATACGAAATACACGTCTAATACTTCATAAACAAAAGCTCTCATTACATTTCCGGGTAGATTAAACCGTGTGCCAGACTGGGACTACGAACCAAGAGCACTGCTTTTCGCTGGTAGTACCTCTCTCCTACTTCCAGGAGTGCTGAATACCTTGAGGAATGCAGGGGAGCTTCGATGAAGTCTGGATGACCAGGGGTAAATGAAAGTAAAACTGAAGCGGGTCGTGCTTCGGTACTTAAGCAATAGGAGTATTGCTGCTGGTAAACCTTTCGGAGTATAAGGTAGTTGTCCACAGAACTCTTCTGTTCCTAACATTTCGTCCAGAACCGCGCTGGACATCTTCAGAGACGTTGCTTCTCCGTTGAGTCTTCAGTCGACAAGACCCAACGGTGGAGCATCGCTTCTGAAGATATCCAGCGCGGTTTTGGACGAAACGTTAGGAGCAGAAGAGTTTCGTGGACCGCGACCTTATACCGCGGAAGGTTTAATAGTAGCAAATCATCCGATCACGAAAGCCTTCATTCTATCAATAGGATCTTTCCCCATAATAGGCGAGGGTCGAGTTTGAGTAGCAATTCGGCACGCTGTTCTAACTTTCGAGAAAGTCTTAAAACAGCGCCCAGTTCTCTGCTGAGTCGAATACTCCTTGCGACAACAAAGCAAAGTCCTCAGCAAGTTAGTGTACTCAGAGACATCTAAATCTCCGCATGGATGAACGCGCCCGTGCCCTACTGTGATTCTTACCGAGTTCGTGTTGTGTCGATTTTACCCAGAGGCTGCATTCCGACATCCATTCCTCGTCTAGCTTTACCTGTTGCGATATTTAATCCAAGCGGCAACCAAAACATACATGGAAGCGATTATCTGAAGTTCGATCGAATTTAAATAATAATTATGGTAACCTCCATGTGCAAAACCATGATCAACCCGCGGATGGATGGATCTGATCAGTAATTAACCTTGTTGTACAAGGCTACGGTTTGGTTTTGATGACACGTGCTGCGTTTCGTCCTTCACGGCAGCGGACATAAAGAGTGTCGCTCAGTTCTTTAAGAGAGTTCAGGGGATTGGGGCTGGGGGGGGGGGGGGGGGTACAAAGAAACCAGAATTCCTTTCCTGCGGGCAGATGGGTGTTTGTACGGGTTTTCATAAGTGCTTCTACGCCGCTGTTTTCAGACAGGTGACCATGCAGAATCGTCAGTTAAGACGGAGAGTGATAGAAAAACCATTATTTTGATACAGTTCGTTCTATTTTTTCCTCATAAATACACACACTTAAAATCTGAATAATTTCTAGAAACAATTCTTTCAGTATGTCTGTAGCTCGAAACTTGGTTTTGGAAGGCTTAAACAACGTCGTGAGATGACGAAATCACTGCACACCATACAAATTAATGAAATGAAAGAAGTTTATCGCTTACACGTTTCCGCTGTTTTCGCAGTAACATTTCGGATTCAGGCTAGTGTTTCAGTTTATTACTTCTTTATTACTAACTCTATTTGCAAAAAAAAATCTATATATACCACTGAATGCATCTGCAAAATCATGTCATTGTACGACACAAAGTTCAGGAGACATAACAACCTTATAGACATTGAAAAGCGTGAAAAACTAGCTCTTCTTAAATCATACTACAAGGCGTGCTGTCTGCGAGATTGATTCTTTGAAGAATGGGGGTGGGGGGGGGGGGGGTTACGGGTATCGCACTTGTAGTTCAACTGCTGATCACAAAAATTTTTTATCAATACATCCGGTGCACATAGTAGCTAATAGTAATATGTAAGGAACAGAAATCTATGAATACTTTTTACTGGTAAATGGATAGTTGTGACACATTATCTTCGTCTCTTTCACAAAGTTACATGCACTACGCCATCAATTTACATGAAAAAATATCTCCTCCTGATTTTCATTAAAAAATAAATAAATAAACACACACATACAAAGGCGATTCTCTTTTGGGTATCCTTTGGATATGACTGTTGATTTTTCCTTAATGGGAATGCTTTCATAACGTCGACTTCAGATATTATTGTGGTCTTCAGTCTGAAGATTATTTTTATCTAGATTTCATCGCTTATTTATCCTGTGCAAGCCTCTTCATCTCTGCATAACTACACCAACCAGCATCCATTTCAACGTGCGTACTGTAGTCAAGCTTTGGCCTCCCTCCATTACCAAATTGACGATTTGTTGATGCCTTGCCTGCTGCTGTGGCCGAGAGGTTCTAGGCGCTTCAGTCCGGAACCGCGCTGCTGCTTCAGTCGCAGGTTCGAATCCTACCTCGGGCATGATGTGTGTGATGTCCTTAAGTTAGTTAGGTTTAAGTAGTTTTTAAGTCTAGGGGACTGATGACCTCAGATGTCAAGTCCCATAGTGCTTAGAGCCATTTGAACCATTTTTGTTGATGCCTTAGGATGTCTCCTATCAACCGATTCCTTTTTTTAGCCAAGTAGTGCCATACATTTATTTTCTCCCAAAGTCGATTCAGGATCTCCTCATTAATTATTCGATCTATACTCTGATATTCAGCAATATTTTGTGTGACATCACATTTCTCACAACCTGCGACGTATGACGACGGCGGTCAAACAGGTAATTGATCAACTCTCCGCCATGTGTTATGTCGTCGAAACGAAGGGATGTGGTTTTGGATGGTAATAGTTAATGTGAAAACTAACGAGGAAGTAACATCCAACTAACAATATGTAGCAGTTACAGCTAGAATGAAAATTATCCCAGATTACAGCGGACAAAGACGTCGTTATCAGCAGTATCAGCAACATATACTGGGTGGTCCATTGATAGTGCGGGCCAAATATCTCACGAAATTAGCATCAAACAAAAAAAATAAGAACGACAAATCTGTTCGAGCGTGACAGGGAAAACAGATGGCGCTGTGGTTTATAGATGGCGCTGCCATAGGTCAAATTGATAGAAAGTGCGTTTCTAAAAATAGGTACCCCCATTTTTATTACATATTCGTATAGTACGTAAATAAGTATGAATGTTGGATTTCTAACATTTGTTTCGCTTTGTTATTAATGGCGCTGTAATATTCCAACACTTATAATATGCCTCACCCATTTAGATGGATAGTTCGTAACGATGTGGTTTTTTAAATTAAAGCACAAAAGTAGCTACATTTGGACTTTATTTCTGTTGTTTCAATTTGATACATTTACTTTTGTGACATTATTAGAAATTATGGAAAGGCATGCTGTTACTGTGTGAGCAACCGTAATAAGCTCATTAATATAATAAATGCTCAAAATGATGTCCTTCAACTTCAGTGCTTTTGGCAATACGCTTAACGAAATTCCTCTCAACAGCACGTAGATTGCCTTCAGTAATTGTCGCACGTGCATTGACAGTGTTCAATATGTTCAAATGTGTGTGAAATCTTATGGGACTTAACTGCTAAGGTCATCAGTCCCTAAGCTTACACACTACTTAACCTAAATTATCCTAAGGACACACACACACACACACACACACACACACACACACACACACACACACACGCGCGCGCGCGACCGCGCGCGCGCGCGCGCGCCCGAGGGAGGACTCGAACCTCCGCCGGGACCAGCCGCACAGTCCATGACTGCAGCGCCTCAGACCGCTCGGCTAATCCCGCGCGGCCGCATTGACAGTGCGCTGACGCAGATTTTCAGGCGTTGTCGGTGGATCGCGATAACAAATATATTTCAGTTTTCCTCAAAGAAAGACGTCCAGGGTTGTAAGATGCGTTGAACGTGCAGGCCATGGTATGGTGCTTCTACGACCAATCCACCTGTCATTAAATATTCTATTTAATACCGCTTCAACTGCATGCGTGCTAGTGCCGGACGTCCATCATTCTGAAAGTGCATCGCCATTCTGTCATGAAATGAAATGTTTTGTTGTAGAATCGGTAAGACTTTATAAAATCGGCGTCATTGCGCCATTTAGATTTTCATCGATAAAATAAATGCCAATTAGATGTCCACACCATATATTAACCTGCCAGGGTCACTGATGTTCCACTTGTCGCGGCCATCATGGATTTTCCGTTGCCCAGTAGTGCATATTATGCCTGTTTACGTCAGCTCTGTTATGTGAATGGCGCCTGTCACTAAATAGAACTCTCAGAAAAAACCTATTATCGTCTCGTAATTTACTTTGTACCCAGTGGCAAAAATTGACACGACGTTCAAAATCATCGCCATGCAATTCTTGGTGCTTAGAAATCTGGTAAGGGTCGAACGTATGATGATGTAGAATTGCTAAAAACCGGCGTTTTTGTAATGCCCGATTCCCGCTCAGTTTGTCTGCTACTGTCGTGTGGATTAGCCTCAACTGCAGCTAAAACACTTATTTGGACATCTTCATTTGTTGCAGTTCTTGGTTGCGTCTTCTTCTTTGGGTGAACACTTCCGGTTTCTTTAAATACATTAACTATCCGACGATCTGTCCGGTCACTTGGATGCTGTCTGTCAGGATGACGATCAACGTACATAGTACAAGCATTTTGACCACAATACCCATAAATAAACACCATATCTACCTTTTCTGCGATTGTTAAACGTTCCATTTTAACAATATTATGTCTTCCGCGTAATTGTTATGACTTGACGGGCATATTATCATACCTAGTTTAAGTAACGAATTGCATACAATGCTATCGGGTGCGTTGCTGCATTTGTGAGAATATTACAGCTCCATCCATCACAAAGCGGAACAAATGTTCCAAGTCACACATTCATGTTTGTTTACGTACTATTCGAACATGTAATAACCATTTCTTTTCTTCCATCACGCTCGAACAGATTCGTTGTTCTTATTTTTTCGTTTGATGCTAATTTCGTGAGGTATTTGGACCGGTCACTAGCAATGGACCACCCTGTATATCTACATGCTGCAATCGCAGAGCGCCGGCCGCGGTGGTCACGCGGTTCTAGGCGCGCAGTCCGGAACCGCGCGACTGCTACGGTCGCAGGTTCGAATCCTGCCTCGGGCATGGGTGTGTGTGATGTCCTTAGTTTAGTTAGGTTTAAGTAGTTGTAAGTTCTAGGGGACTGATGACCACAGCAGTTGAGTCCCATAGTGCTCAGAGCCACTTTTTTTTTTTTTTTTTTTTTTTTTTTTTGCAATCGCAGACGATAATTTATGTAACAGAGTGTGGAAAATTATGTATATAATCAGTCGGTCTTTTAGTATATCCTGTAATACATAAATAAACCGAAATGAGTTACTCACAACTCTCAGAAAAGAACATAGAGAACAACGTCATGGAAAAAGTTTAGTTTTATGTAAATTTCATCATGTGTTGATTCACTTCGATTTCAAATAAACTCTGTGTTATATGAGCCAAGCCTGGATTCAGAAAAATAAGAAGTAATCGTAATTTTAATACTTCCGTAAGCACAAGTTATGCGCCGGACCCATGGCAGACACAATTCCGAAAATAATTTCACCAGTTGTACACCTGTTTAAAACCAAACAGCAACTCTCGCTTTCAAATCAACTACAGAACGAAAGCTAAAATATGGCATGTAATAAAGGTGTGCAACAATACAGTCGTCAACGACGAACACTCACATACACAACAAATGTACATCTAATTTTAATTATAATCTAGCGCGTTAAAGGCAAAAAGTTCAAATCCCTGTCAGATAAATAGTGGACTTGTAAGCCTCTCCGGTTTATTCCCAATTGGGAACCCCTCCTGTCCACT
This sequence comes from Schistocerca cancellata, assembly GCF_023864275.1. NCBI lineage: Eukaryota > Metazoa > Arthropoda > Insecta > Orthoptera > Acrididae > Schistocerca > Schistocerca cancellata. The sequence continues at coordinate 1,128,797,571 of NC_064626.1, read as the reverse complement.
GCCAGCTTGTCTGGTGTTTCGCTGAAACGAATCGTCATTCTATAAGTGGGCCGGATCTAAAACAGCCCACTCCACTTCTTGCAGCGGAGAATTCAGAAAAAAATCGTGGTATTGCACCAAAGAGCGCGTTAAATATCCTAGCTGATTGTCTGTGTTCTCTCTCTCTCTCTCTCTCTCTCTCTTTCTTTCTTTCTTTCTTTCTTTCTTTCTTTCTTTCTCTCCCCCAAGGTCCAACGTACGGTCGTTGTGGTGCAGCGAACATGATAGGCTAAACACGAGAGCACTGGCGGAAGCCGCGGCCAGATAAGTTTGCAAGACGTGTCGCTGGCGGAAATGCGTCGCCCAGCAACTAGACCGCCTGTTCATTTCCGCGACCGCACTTTGCTGTCTTCCACTGTCTTGTTCTGTCTCGTGTTTCGATTCCCCGTGGTGTTTTCCTCGACGTGTTGTACGAATCCAGTATAGTACCACAGTTCACAAAGACCACAATATTCATCGCTGTATGTTCTACTCGGTCAGCTACGTCTACGCTACCTTTAGTCCGATACATACAGGGTGGCGCACGAAATGTGTTACCATTTTGTTTTTGAATTTAAACTTTGTCAATACAGTCTGAAAGGAACATATACTACAATGAAGAGCCGTCCATGGAGATTGGTTCTAACTCAGCGCATGCTCAATATGTCCACCATTTCGTTTCCTAACTTCCTTCAAACGAACACTGAAGTTAGTGATTACCCTACGGCACATGTCTTCCGTAATTTCACTGCAAGCTTGAAGAATAAGTCTTCTGAGCTCCATTAAATCACGTGGACGTTTCGGGAAAATTTTTCCCTTTAGGTACCCCCAAAGAAAAAAGTCACATGGATTGAGGTCTGGACTACTGGGGGCCAATTTTGTCCGTCACTGAAGCGACCGGGAAACCTGAGTGAAATGATCTGCATGTCGAAATGCTCGTGTAAAAACTCCAACACAGTGTTTGCAGTATGTGGTCTTGCTCCATCTTGCATGAACCACAGCGTGTTGAAGGGCAAGGCAGTCTGTGGAATGAGGCTATTGCGAAGCATACTCAGATAACGCTCGCTGTTCACAGTTTCTTCAAAGAAAAAGGGTCCAATAAGTCCGTGACTGGAAATTGCTGCCCACGCTGTAATCCTCGGAGCATAATGTTGTCGTTCATGAAGCACTTGTGGGTTTTCAGTGGCCCAAAAGCGTACATTTTGTTTGTTAACCACACCGTCTAAATGAAAATGTGCCTCGTCTGAAAACCAAACGTTGTTGAGAGTTTCTTCCCTATCCTCCGCCCACTGAGCAAACAGTATTCTTCAGTGAGCTTCTGTGCACAGGTCATCTTGTATGGGTACATATGGAGGTCACTTTTAAGGATGCGTTGAACGGAGCGTCTGGATATTCCCAGTTGCACTGCTGCCTTTCTACACGATTTCCCGAGACTTTTCTGTACAGCAACTCGTACCGCTTCAATATTCTCCGGCGAACAAATAGGCTCAGGCCGAGGTCGCTTCGCTTCCAATACTGTTCCTTCCTGTACAAATTTATCGTACAATCTGTGGATGGTCTTCTTGCAAGGGACCGGTCGTGTGTTAAACTGTTGTCGAAAACGCCTCTGAGTCACAACAAGGCTTTTCGTTTCATGAAACAGTAACACAATTGCCGATCGTTGCTGTGTCATCAGTCTTCCATTGTCAGCCATTGCTGCTTACTAGTCTCCTAGCGGCAGTATCGTGAATTACACGTCATTTCGTAACTCATTTGTTTTTCCAAGCTCTGCTGGTACTGCTGCAGAGATCCCAGCGGGATACCTAATGTGCGTCGTAAATTGTGAAAGAAACAATTGGTAACACATTTCGTGCGCCACCCTGTACATACGACTCGAAGGACGGTGAGGAGGTCGGCTATGCATTTACCGCTAAAAATGTTTGAGTAGCACACCCCATTTTAGAATGAACTCGCAAATTGCGATTAGGGTTCCGCGTTATTTGGAGAATATTTCAAAGCAATTGAAAATTGTTGTTGGACCGGGACTCTAACCGGATTTCCCGCTTGTCGCGAGCGGTCACCTCAACCACTTCAGCTGTCCGAGCAGCACCCAAGTCTCCATTTAGGAAATCCGGATTCGGGTCCCGGTCCAGACCAATTTTCATTTGTTGTGAAATATTCTGTAGTTGACGTTGAACCATAATCCAAGTTTGAGAGTTGATTTGTAATTGAAAGCGGCTGGTGATTGTCAACACTGTGTGCCTCAGACAAAGCACTGCATTATCTCACGCCATAGTAAGGCAATGGCGACTGAAAGTGTGTCTCCCATCCTGGGCGGAAATCACGGCAACATAGTGCGAGCGCAACGGAGAGTAAACGCCAGGCGATGTACGGGCACCTGCGCAGATCTGCATCCTCACTTGCTGATTACCTCAGTTCACAGTTGTCCGTAAAGTCACTTCTTGTGACAGCGCCACACCTCGTCGATTATAAGGATAACTGAAGTAATGACCACGTTGTTGAGTCGCTTGGAAACCCCCAATCAACGTCATCACCGTATGGCAGTTACATTAGTGGCTTGAGACATGGTAAACAGACACTGGAATATGGCGATGGAGGCTTTGTCGGCGAATTTCATTGACGAGATCTTATCGGGTTACCAGCCGAGCCTCTGCTGATAACTTAAAAGTTACATCAAGGCACGCCAATGTTTTAACTTGCTGCTACCTACCTAGATACGGGTACCTCATGATCTTCGTAACCCTTGTTAAAAAGTTTTTCATGGTCACAGCCGCGTAAAGATTGGTGCGAGGTACTCTAGTAATTTTGTCCAATGCACTAAACGCTGTCTAAACGGGAGGGATTCAAACACTGCACCAAAAACTACCACAACGCGCATGTTGGTACTAAACGTGTAACGGACTTCCCAGCGTTTCAGATCGTACTTGTAACTGTCAGATTTGAATTATATTCACAAAAATTATAGGAATGTAAATACTGAGGACGGTGTCACTTAAAGGAAAGGGCGTGCCATGCATTCAGAAATACTGATAAGAGATTCTGCATTGAGACCAATTTTTCACAAATGTTCCATTCTGAGGGCCACACTCTTGCTTGAGACTTGGCTTAGTCCACTGCAGAAATGAATTTGAGGAAAATAGGTGTTTTGCTGCGGGAAGGATGGTGGAATATGGGAAAACTTTGGCTGGTTCTGTAGAAGCTGAGGGTAGCGATGACGGTAAGCGAACTGCCTTCGGTCGGCGTTGAGAGCCTCCAGAGTGTCAGCGGTGCTGCCGGCTGCTACACAGGTCTCCAGAAGCAGAAGTGGGGGCGTACATGCCGGATCTCTGCACAGTGCACCGAGGTAGGACTGCAGTCCAGCCAGGCGGTGTGGGCCTGTGCTGTCTTGCTCCCGTTACGTTACGTCCCGTTTCTCTGCCCACTGCCTATACTGCTCTCTCCATCGGTATGCATACGGCAGCATGCGCACCTAATATGTTCCAAAACACCGGGCGTAAAATATGGTTTTTCCGGTGCTCATACTTCCGGTTCTATTGGTGATGAAAAAGGTAGATCAAGTACTATAATAGCCGTTGTAAGTATTGTCATAGTGTCGCTGTCTTACAGTACAGGACCAAAGCACGAATGGTACACACTTCCTCCTAGTTAGGCAAATGGAACAAATAGGTTGGTTCCTTTTACGTTTGATGTGCCCTACTGTGGGCTTGATGGGACTTACGGAGGCCCCATTAGCTTATGGGCAGTTCCCTAGAAAACCCAAAAAGGGATTTTTTACTACATTTTATCGTCACGAGCGGTCCAAAACCCAGCCGAGGATTCCAAGGCAACTATGCGCATCAAATGCTGAAATTTTTACGATATCTTCCTAAGATCCCGATCTCGAACAACCTTGAACATTTTCTTGATATCTGTGTCTATTTACAAAATACAGAGGTTCAAAGTTCCTCTACGTGAACGCGTAAAATAGGCACATAAAATTCGGTATAGGGCGAAAAAGTAGCTTAAAAACTGACGCAGCGCGGAGAAATATGCTGTAAAGTGCCTCCGTTATCATCTGGGAACCCCATGTTGTAATACTGAAGCACATGGAATTTTTTCCCCCACGTAAAATGCGGTGTAATGTGTAAAATTGGTTTTGCGGTATTTTAATTTCGCTTAAGAAAACAATCGAAATTTTACTGACCAATATATTTCTTTTCATATGAGTTACGTGCCCTGCTGCAGCAGGGAAAAGAAGGGAACCAGCGGAAAAATCCTCGTATCTGAGCACAAAAAATGCGAATATATTCCTGTTTATTTAAGAGACTGTGACTGAAAAGTCACATACCAGCTGCCTTATTTTACCTTCCTGAGTAGCTTTAAAAATTTTGCAATTCGAACGTATTCACGAGTTTTTATGCTGAGAGAGAGGAAGACAGTAGCAGTAACAGGGAGACCGAAAAGGAGAGAGAGAGAGAGAGAGAGAGAGAGAGAGAGAGAGAGAGAGAGAGAGAGAGAGGGGGGGGGGGGGAATGTAAGAGTATTAGCAGTAAGAGAGAGCAAGGAGGAGACAATGACAGTGTGAGGAGACACCAATAGTAGGACAGAACGAAGGGGACTGTGCATATGACACAGGAGGCAATGATAGAGACACAAAGAGATAATGACAATGCGTTGAGGTAAATGACTGAGTGAGAAAGGGCAGTTTAGAGTAGATAGGTATGAGCGACACAGCGATGGACTAGTGTGTGGAGTGAGTTACAGTTAGGGAAGCCTGTGATAGTCAGAGGTGAGTTGCATGTTAAAAAAAGCTCTAATATTTTTGCGTGGCATAATTTTTAAGAAAATTTTTAAATTACTGAGGAAGGTACAGTGAGACAGCTGGTACCCCATTTTTCAGTCAGAGGCTTTTAAATAAACAGGAACATATTCGCATTTTTCCACTGGTCTATCTTCGCTTGGGGCGTGTCTTGGAATGTCTAAATCACTGCCACCTTATTACGCAACCGAACTAATCCTCCCCCTGTAAATGACCTCCAAATGGGCGGAAAATTGCATTCGGTTTCCTTCAGTGTTATTTGTATATACAGTTAAGCACACCTGTATTGTATTGTATGGAACTGGAGACCTAGAAACGACGGAGAGTGTTCGTCCCCGCCGTAGCCCTCAGTGGTTCACAAACCCAACAGGCTACAGCAGTCCACTTACCCCACCGCCGCCCCACATCGAACCCAGGGTTATTGTGCAGTTCGCCCACAGTGGATCCCCCACCTCGGGAACGTCTCACACCAGACGAGTGGAACCCCAGTGTTTGCGTGGTAGAGTAATTATGATGTACGCGTAGGTGGAGAAAGTGTTTGCACAGTAATCGCCAACTTAGTGTAACTGAGACGGAATAAGGGGAACCGACCCTCATTCGCCGAGACAGATGGAAAACCTCCTTAAAAACCATCCACAGACTGGCCGGCACACCGGACCTCGACAGTAATCGGCCGGGCGGATTCGTGCCGGGGACCGGCTCGCCTTCCCGCCCGGAAAGCAGTGCGTTAGACCGTACGGCTAACCGGGCGGATAAGCACACCTGACAATACGTTAGCGATCTTCTGGCAACGACACGTTCCAGCCTTGATGATGGCCTCAATTCGGCGAATAAGAGTCTCCACAAGTTTCTTCATGTATGCCACATCCAAATTAAGGAACTCGTTGATCAGATACAGTACAGCTAACAAAGTGCGGAGATGCCGATAGATTTGTTTCATCTGTATTTTCTGTGGGGTTAATAATCGAGTGATTTAGCGATCAAATCGAATTGCAATAGGTTGCGTAAGTGTTCGTTAAACAAGGAACGTATGTATACAGGCGTGGGATCTCAGTGTTGTCATGTTGGAACATGGGAGTGTAGCAGTATACTACCGTGGATATTCAGAAGAAAGAGCAACACGTGGTCACATATATGGTTGAAATAAACAACCTGGTTCCACGGAACCGACTCCGGCCTGAACTACACCCTTGACAGGTCTCTGGTTAAATGCCTCATTCGACAGTCGGTGCAGTCGTCGCCTTGCGTTATTTGAAACGACACAAGATCGCTTCTCGTCGGACCGCACTGCACACCACCAGCCACTCTTTGCAGTTCGTGTTGATGTGTCGCTGTGAAACGTGGCCTTCAGCAAGGCACCAGATTCCAAAGATACATAGCATGCAGTTCCTTACGCAGTGATCGCTCTGAAACTGGTTGTAACGCTCCTCCATTCATTGGCAGCAGCAGTTCGTGGCGGATTTGAAACAGATTGTCATTGAGAAGGCGTGACAGTCGCTTCCGGACTCTGTTCTTATGCCGTGTCACATCATTGCTTCCAGACACGCTAGGCAATCCGTGTTGATAAACAACAAATCAGACTTCATTCACAGAGCAGTTACGATTACATTCAAACACGAGACCTCTATAATGCTTTTATGTAACGGCTCCACTGTCTGCCCATACTGCGCTGATTCCATACAACCGATTGACACACACACACACACACACACACACACACACACACACACCACTTCAGTGCCACGTCTTACGTCAGTCTTGAATGATTGAATGGCCACCTAGTACGATTTTTGCACCGTTTCTAAAACTCCAAAGCAGTGTGGTCTTTAAAGGATGTGGGCAAAGTTTTGTCCGGTGAGCGTATTCATATTGATGGGCTCGCCTGATACTTGATTTGTTAGTGAAAGACTCAGTATTTGTTAACACTTAAACTACTCAGTTGTACCCTTGCATTACTCACTTGGGCTAGTTGTTCATGCGCTTCTAAGTTTTTCTAATTGTTATTCCTCTGCTGTTTTGCATGGTGTGCTGATCATGTCTCAGAAGTGTGCGTCGGTCGTGAGCATCTGATACACTAGTGTATCTTTTGTGAATAGTATTTTCCACAGCTACTCTTGCTATTGAAATATTCATAGTCTGTTTTTTGACTCAACAATTACGCCTACGATCATGTTCTTTCGTTTAGCGAATGTCGAAAAGATGAATGGTGCAGATTAGGTGTACCGCTGTTGAACAGAATTAAATTACAAGGGGCCGGCCGGAATGGCCGAGCGGTTCTAGGCGCTTCAGTCTGGAACCGCGCGACCGCTACGGTCGCTGGTTCGAATCCTGCCTCGGGCATGGATGTGTGTGATGTCCTTAGGTTAGTTAGGTTTAAGTAGTTCTAAGTTCTAGGGGACTGGAAACCTCAGAAGTTAAGTCCCATAGTGCTCAGAGCCCTTTGAACCATTTTTAAATTACAGGTATACAGAAACGAGGTTGCAGTTAAAAGAACCGAAGGACATGAAAGACAGGCAACAATTGAGAAGGGAGTGAGGCAGGATTGCCACGTATTCCCGACGTTACTCAGTTTGAACAATGAACAAGCAGCAAAGGAGACTACTTGTACATTTGGAAAGAGAATTAATGTTCAGACAAAAGGAGTAAAAAGTTACCATTGGCCTATGACTTGGTAATTCTTTCATAGCCAAGACCATGGAAGACCAGTCGAACGGCGTGATAGTGTTATGAAAACAGATCAAGGAAAGTTGATTTTGTAATTGAAGGAAGTTGGGGAGACACTTTAAAAGATGTTGCGAAGGTAGACCAGTGGTTGGATGCAGTAGGTCATTTCAAATAAATTTTGGTTGCATTAGGTGCGCCTATATGAAAAGATATGCACGCGATAAGCTAGTCGTTGGACTAAAGTCTTTTAAAATAAAATTGTAGTTAATGTGTCCACCTCACGCAAAAAAAATTTGGACGCTCCACTCAGAGTTTGTATTTCAGTCTTTTTAAATGAATGTTTGTTAAACCCTCACTACGTGTCACATTTTAGTAATTACTGTTTTACTGCCATCGTTTTATGAAGTGTAGACTCTTTTTCAGCATGTGCTTCACTTCTCAATGGTTACCGTATAACAAATGGACGTTGTATGAATAGTATTGAAGTGAATTTGTGATGGTTGAACTTCAGAATTGCTGTAGCAAACTCGGCGATTACGTGCCACCATTTCTCGAATGTACTCACAGATTGCGTTAGATGACACACATCATGCGATGATGAATCTAATATAAAGCGGAAATACTTTGTATCCTTATTTAAACTTCAGGTAAATTCATACACATGAACTTACTTTTTGTACGGTCTCCAGAATGGAAAAAAATGTACCCAGCGGCAGTTTCTTGACCTCGATTTCGTAAAATGGACATGGCTGTGGCAGCAGCTAGTTGCACACAGACACTTCGACAGCGCCATCGTCGTCATATCTGTGCTCAGACAGCTTCCTTTAGCGGTTCAGATAATAGAAATAGCAGGGCGATAAGCATTGAAGTGAAAAAAGAAGTGAAGCGGCGCTTTAGACTTCCGCTGTATGTTGTATTGAAGCCAGAGTGGGCGGAGCCTGTCGCCCAAACATTGACTGCTGTTTACGATTGCTTCTTGTTCATTATTTCTGTCGTGTGCACGTGACAGCTGTTTTTAAATACTAAAATTACAGCGCTTGCATGAATAACATAGTGCAAACAGGGCAATTTCGAACGTTTTTCTGTTCTTGAAAGCGTATTTCTTCTAGTGATACGACACATTTGGCCTCGTTGATGTAAAAAGTTTCGAATAACCATGACGAGAAGGATGTGATAACAATGCTTTCGTGATGCATTTAATTCCACTTTTACTTTCTATCGATAGGAAATGACGTTGTAACTCCAAAACCAATAGCTGTCTGCTCACTGGTACTGCTTCTTGTTCACCATATTTTCAGCTTTCAGCTCGTATGCACAACATTTTTAATGTTCTCGTTTGCATTTACCTTTCCTAAGTGTTCTTTAAATGTGGTGCTACAGACGAATGCTGAAGATTAGATGGGTAGATCACGTAACTAATGAGGAGGTATTGAATAGAATAGGGGAGAAGAGGAGTTTGTGGCACAACTTGACAAGAAGAAGGGACCGGTTGGTTGGGCATGTTCTGAGGCATCAAGGGATCACAAATTTAGCATTGGAGGGCAGCGTGGAGGGTAAAAATCGTATAGGGAGACCGAGAGATGAATACATTAAGCAGATTCAGAAGGATGTAGATTGCAGTAAGTACTCGGAGATGAAGCTTGCACAGGATAGAGTAGCATGGAGAGCTGCATCAAACCAGTCTCAGGACTGAAGACCACAACAACAACAAGTGTTCTTTGTTAGCTCATAAACGTATACATTGAGGAAAGAAGCAAGGCATGCTATCGTATGGTTCAAATGGCTCTGAGCACTATGGGACTTAACATCTGAGGTCATCAGTGCCCTAAAACTTAGAACTACTTAAACCTAACTAACCTAAGGACATCACACACATCCATGCCCGAGGCAGGATTCGAACCTGCGACGGTAGCGGTCTCGCGGTTCGAGACTGTAGCGCCTAGAACCGCACGGCCACTCCGGCCGGCTGCTGTCGTATGTTTTTCATGTCAGCAAAGTGAGTGACTATTGAAATGTCGAAGAAACAGAACTACCTAGAGGTGTACCTCCATGCAGAATAGAGTTCTTGTTTTATTAGTTTGTCGCTGCATTAGTCTCACTGTAGTGTACACATCTTCTCAATCTGAAATCTTATTATGATGCGCTATTCAGAGCTTGGTGAACAGGATGAAAAATGACAGTTTTTTTAAACATGTTCCATCATTGTGCAAGGCTATAAATCAAGGGAACGGTCTCAAATACTGAAGTTCCCTAAAATGTATGTCTTACCTTAACAAGTATACAACTTTCTTTTTTGCCTAACGCGTCTAACATAGAGGCCTATCTTTCCAACAGTAGCCTATTTGCTTATTTTCCCGGAATATTTACTGTCAGAATATTTCTGTCAGTTTTTCAGAAATAACCAAACATATCACAATTGGAATGTAAAGCTACTTAATCATCTGCTTGATTTTACTTTTGAGTTTAATATTGAGGTTTTCAAAGTATATACGCCTACATCATGATTAATGATATACCAATAGTTAGTTTCATGTTCCATGTGTCATTTGCACGGTAAATCGTGATGATGTGAAACGAATCATTTTATAGTAACATCAATTATTTTTTTTGAAATATTCCTCGATGCTGAATATTCATTAGTTTTTTATTTAAAAATACACAGATGTTAGTAATTCCTACCCTTCACCGTTTACACGTTGCGGTAATAGATGGTCTTCTGTGGAATAGGGGGAGTTCTCAAAGAGGAACGTTTCCAGTTTAGTGTCAAATTCTATTTTGCTGTCTGTCAGACATTTTATGTCAATGGGTAAGTGGTCAGAAGTTTTGGTTGCAGAATTGTGAACCCCTGTTTGTGCCACAGACAACCAGAACATGATGTAACGAATGTATTTTTTTTTTCTTCTGACACTGTACATCAACAATGACAAATAATCGGTGGGAGGGATTTAATTTAGAGCATGAGGTGCTCGACCAACAGTCAGCGAGCTTACGTAGCTGTGTTTTGTGCGGGGACGAGGCAGTTCATACAGTGTGGCTCGGCAGATACCGGAGCGTTCGCGGTTTGGAAGGCAATGAAAAGCACAAGAAACGAGAGAAAGATCCGGCACTCAGTAAAGGAAATCGAAAGTCAAATGACAGAAATCGAACCACTACAATAAAAGTAAACGGCGCAACCATAATTCTTGTATATGAAAGAAAATACTGCTTGAACGGCTCCACTTACGAATGAAAAGTGATTGCTTTAATCTTTAGATTAAGATCGGATCGATTAGTAACACCCGTAATCGACGCAAGTTGGCATTTTTTATGAAACAACTACGTGTCCACACAAACGAAGCACCCATCACGGACGGAACTGGGCACGAGCACGTCAGAGTGCGTCACAGGGAAGTATCACCACGGTGAACCATTAAGTATAAATGCGGTGAACCTAATGTTTTGAGCTATGTAAGATGGCGGTCGTCGGCTTCAAGTTTGTGACGTAATTGTATGGAAGATGTTCTAGTGTGGTCCAGAAATATTCTTGAATTTTTGTTGAGTTGGGGCAGCTGTGTGGAGTCGAGTGTTGTCATGAAGAACGATCACAACCAGGAATGGTGCACGTTATCTTTGATCCAAAAGTGTGCACAAGCAATCAGCCTTCACAGTACGACGTTCGTGGAGAAAATCGATGTGAACAAATCTTTTCAAATCAAATAAGATTGTTGCAAGAACTATTCGCGCGGAGAGACGATTTTTAACTTTGACGGGTGCAGAATCGTCCGTTTTTTCGCCATTCAGTGCTGCCGCTTTTTCTCCCAGTTTGTAAGGCGCACCCGTGTATCATCATTAGTCACAATACAGTGCAAAAAACGGTCCGCCTCAGTTTGGTAGCGTGTCAGTAGTCGTTTGCATACCGCGAGGCGATGAAATTTGTGCTATGCAGTGAGAGGATGAGGCACCCGCCGTGCGGATGCTTGCCTTAGTACCTTATTACGCCAACATCAGTTCTCCTCAGTTGTGCTGGTCCTCGTAAAAACTGTTACATACTTGCACTTGAGTCATTCTACCAATCTTTTCCTTGAACTATACCGCAAGTCTTTTCAAAATTTTGGACTGTTTTACGCCCTCTGTTGTGAGAAACAGTTGCGCAACAGTTGACGCATCTTGCTCCGACATTGCGTCTGACGAAAGAAGCGGTGCGACATCATTCTAGCTGCGGAGAACAATCACTGAAACGAAATCAACATTAAGCAGAAATCGCGCCGTTCTCAGTTTACAAAAAGGCGTGTAAAACAAAAATTCCAGTTTATATTTTGATTCAAATACTTCACTGGTGCCACAGTACCTGTTACGGTGGTGCTAACGCATCTTAGCGTAGTGAATGTGTTCTTAATCGATAATGGATCCTAAAGTGAGCGCTCTGCTCGTGATAACATACATTAGCAAAGAGGCTGCTGCATGTTCTGTGACCATTGGTCATTGACGGCAGCTACGAGTAATATTGTTTGTGTGTTTCCCACTGTGCAGTTGTGACACTTCGTGTTCAGTATTTTATCCATCATGGCATCAGAACGCAATCACTGTCTAGAAAACATATTGATGAGAAAGAAACGCCACGGCCACCCACATCTCTGTCTTTCCCTTACAAATTAGTGTTTTCCTTTGCAGCCACCAGTTTGTAATTGAGACGCGTTTCAGGAAGCGGTATAAATTTCTTGTGCACATTACATTCGCTGTAGTAAAGCAGTTCTGTGATGATGATGACGACGACGACGACCTGGGTGGCCGAGCGGTTCTAGGCGCTACAGTCTGGAACCGTGCGACCGCTATGGTCGCAGGTTCGAATCCTGCCTCGGGCATGGATGTGTGTGATGTCCTTAGGTTAGTTAGGTTTAACTAGTTCTAAGTTCTAGGGGACTGATGACCTCAGAAGTTAAGTCCCATAGTGTTCAGAGCCATTTGAACCATTTTTGACGACGACGACGATTACGATACGAATGGATATATTACGTAAAAAATTGGGAATGCGTATTGAAGTACAGCGTAAGTAAGTATCGAACTGATTAAGACAGCTGGAGCAAGTGTTCGCTGTAGGCAAGGGCTTGGCAGTTAGGCTTCTTCGAGTGAACTTCCTAGTTATGACTGGATGCAGTCATAATCAGCATCACTGTGAGTGCATTCGTTGCTATGTAGGATAAAATGGTTCGCACAGTGTTAACAGACACATCATGTGGCCAGTACTGTAACACCAAATTGCAGCTACACGCTTATGCTTGGTTACGGATGCTGGTCTTCACTATTCGAAGGTTTTGTTCTTTGAGGCGGATCACACTGTAAGGAACGACCTGTTTGTGAGAAGCTAGCGACCTTTAGATAACCTCCACGCACTCGTATCAGAGCTTCTGAGCTGTTCCAGCGCCGTGCTGACGGAAAGAACAGAACACACCAAGACGTCGCCACAGCTAACAAGAATGGACTTAGTCCCATTGATGCCTTTCCCGAGTACATGTCTATTCATTCTAGTATTCGAGGTATGAGACTAGCGAAATACCTTCAGACTTCGAGAAGGCAGGTGCTATCCATATTGTGAATGTTACCGAGGCTCAGTTTAATAAGCTGTGATTGCGAAGTACTAACACACGTTATTAAAGATTGATGGAGAAAACAAGTAGATGTCGACCTCGGTAAATAAGGGTTTGGGTTCCGCGGAAATCTAGGAAAATGTGAGGCAATAGTGGGCCCACGTCCTATGTTTGCCTCGTACGACTAAGAGAACCACGGAAAACCAAAATGTGGATCGCTGGACGTGAATTAGAGCCCCGTTCCTCTCTCGCATGCTAGTCCAGTGCTTGAACCAGTGCGTCATCTTGCTCGGTTTTACAGTTCGGAGCCAGTAAGCTAACCATATTGTAAGTATGTTCTGCTGCCAGCAGGTAATAACTGAAAATATTTCACTTCCTCCTTTCATACTGGACAAGTAGTAAAGCTTGCGGTTTTTTGACATTTTATGTACGTACCATGGAGCCAGCACATTATGGGTGGTACGTATATGATTAAAATAAATTTAAGTATATACAGAACACATGGTAGGCGATAACTGACTATAAACAGACATCAAAATAATCGGTAAAATATAAATGTTTTAGTTTATTCAGAAAAAAAGCATATACACTAATTAATTCTTAAGTTGCAATGCGAATTAACTTCTGGTTATGCGATGGCTTCCAAAAGGTAATGTTTAAACAATATGCAAATATTTCGCCTGACAAAGAGTGGAATCTACAGTACAGAATCTCACAGCAGGACGAGACAATTTATATATGTAGCTTAAAAAAGCGATGATTATGGTTCTAGATCATGTAAGTCTAGTTTCTGATGCGAAGTTAGTGGTGATATTAGTGAGACTTTAGTGTTTCAATTTGTTTACCGTCTTGTACGTAGTTGCTTACTGACCGCGGCAAAAAAATGTATGTGTAGAGGCTCTGAAATTACATATCGATACAAGCTCAATAATTTATAAGGGCTTCATTATCTGATTTGATAATGTGGTAATCGGCTAATAAAAGAATGAAAATGAAGTTATTTGCAACAAGTATTGCACTGAAATTTAAAAGTTAAGATCAATCTTCCATTCCTCAATGAAATTTTGAGGGTATAAATTAAAGCGTTAGTGATGTATTACACCATTATCGCACCCCATTTTTTTTATTAATGAATGCCGATTCTGTGGAAGTGTTTATCGCGTCCCGGTGTAAATCTTCCATCACTGTAAGCAAAATCCAGTAGCACATTTCTTATGTTCATTATCTTCATTTCATAGTTTTCTACTGAATATACTGTCAAAAGGCTTCGAATGACTACAGGGTTTTTTTTTAGAAAAAGAGTCAAGACCTTAGGACGGAGATAGATCGGGTCTAGGCAATCATTTTAAGTAAATGAACGTGTGGTCTACGAATCTTAGTTAAGGTACTAAGTGATGCGTAAGCGCATTCTTCAGTCTGGAGGAAACGCTTATGTTAATTATTTATTACACTAATTGCTTTGTATGGGCTAGAGTGACTTCGGTTTTACCTTCTTTAACTAATTTAATAGATAGCACCACTGACGCTGTCGAACTAAGGACCATTGGACGTTGGTATCTTTTGCCATGTGCTTGACCTTGGACGCCCTACTAGCAGCAGCGGTTGGAGATAACATTTCCTCCTCGCTGTTAATAGGGCTCTGATGCACATGAGCGCTACTGCGCCGCAGAGGTAAAAATAAAGTGGCAAAGAAATGAATGATCTTGCTGGACAGTTGTCACACCCACTTTGGCCATTTCAACCTTCAGGGTACGTAGCGTTCAAGAATCCTCTCCTGCGTGTGTGAAATGAGCGGCTGCTCTTCCTACTGGAACCACACACTCTAGTCTTCTGATATGAAGCGGCACGTCTTAAAGAAGACGTGGAAGTACAGGGTGGTTGTAACTAAACTTTAACTACTTGAGATGGCCCCCATGACAAACAGATCAATAAAATTTTTAGAAAGCTTTCTTGATTGGAGAACAACGTTCGGTATAAACTGTTAAAAATCAATAAAAAGTTTCTTTCGCGTTTTTAGCTTTTTTAGTTATTAGCAGCCGGTTTCGACCCTTTCCGTAGACCATCTTCAGGCTTATCACCGCCATTATGGCTGCTGGTGGCGGCAGAGATCCGTAAAAGTACGGTTGTAACTGCTCAGGGCAATGAAACTTCGTGGAAACGTGCGGAAGAGAAATAACGAATAAACCATTGAAGCAGCTCATTTTAATTTCCACGTGAGACGGTAACATTTGTGAACTGCGAACCACGTATACTTCCAGGTTGAAAACGTTAGTCGGTGAGACGACCAGCTCCATCCACGACAGCCTGGAACCGCACTTCATATTGCTCTACAGTTATCCGAAACAGCGGTGGACCATGGAATGTTTTGCTGTCGTGACACAGCTCGTGCGCTGCTTGAGTATCGCATATTGCGTCCAACATTATCAAGCTAAGCAACAGCAACTTGTTCAACAATTTATGACGCAGTTGGCCGTCGGCCTCTCCGAGTAGCAATTTCCAAATCGCTAGTTAACTTGATCTTCAGAATCCTGTTCAACACCTGTGCAGAAAGCGGACCTCTCCGTATCGGTAGGCATGCAGTACCCATGTTCCAAAACGCAGCGCATAAAAACGTGATTTTTCCGGGCCTCAAACCTCGGGTTCTGTTGGTGCTAGAAAGGTAGGGTCAAGTGTTCTGGATAGCCTTTGGACTAGGGACCATTTGTACGTGCAACAGAGGAATAGTCTTACTGTAACTATTCTACAGTACAGGGTCAAAATTTGAGTATTGCACACTTCCTCCACCTTAAGGAAATGAAGCAATGGGTTGGTTCTCGTTGCATTAGATGTGGCCTACTGTGAGCCTTAAGGGGCTTACTGAGGCACTATTTAATTCATGGGCGGTTCCTGAAAAAACTGAAAGTGTTTTTCACCATTTTTTCGCCGTCAGAAGCGGGTATTGAAATAACTGCAATAAATTACTCGAATTTTGACTGTATATTCTCGAGGCATTTGCTATACTGTCGAAAACTAACACCTTTAGACTGTGACTGTGTGCAAAATAGCGTATAGGTTGATTCTTTCAAAGAAGACGACGGCAACCAGCCGCATTGATAATGCTATTTATTTGTACAAATAGCGCCTTTCCCATTTTCAAAAATCTTTATACGTTATCGAGAAAAACCCCAAGAAAATTGATTTCGGGTACCAAAACCGAGCCGCGGATTCAAAGACGGCTGTGCACGACAGACGGCTGTAACTTTTACGATGTATTCCTAACAAGGGAACCTCCCCATCGCACCCCCCTCAGATTTAGTTATAAGTTAGCACAGTGGATAGGCCTTGAAAAACTGAACACAGATCAATCGAGTAAACAGGAAGAAGTTGTGTGGAACTATGAAAAAATAAGCAAAATATAGTAACTGAGTAGTCCATGCGCAAGATAGGCAACATCAAGGATTATGTAAGCATAGGTGCGCCGTGGTCTCGTGGTTAGCGTGAGCAGCTGCGGAACGAGAGGTCCTTGGTTCAAGTCTTCCCTCGAGCGATAAGTTTACTTTCTTTATTTTCGTAAATTTATGATCTGTCCGTTCGTTCATTAACGTCTCTGTTCACTGTAATAAGTTTAGTGTCTGTGTTTTGCGACCGCACCGCAAAACCGTGCGATTAGTCGACGAAAGGACGTGCCTCTTCAATGGGGACCGAAAACATTTGATCGCAAGGTCATAGGTCAACCGATTCCTCCACAGGAAAACACGTCTGATATATTCTATACGACACTGGTCACGGCATGTGCGTCACATGACAGGAATATGTTGTGGACCCACCTAACTTGTACACTTGGCGAATGAGTAAAAAGATTCTTCTATCTTTCTCGATTTAGGGTTTCTTGTGGATATGATAATCACTCCCAAAAAGTGATAAAAACATAAGAGTTTGTGACATAAACTGAAAACAAAAAATTAAAATTTCCGCTCGAGGGAAGGACCTCTCGTATCGCATCTGCTCACGCTAACCACAAGACCACGGCGCTTCTGAGCTCACCTTCTCCTTGATTTTACTTATGTTGCACATGGACTACTAAGTTTGTATATTTTGCTTATTTTTCATAGTTCCACACAACTTCTTCCTGTTTTCTCGATTGATCTGTGTACAGTTTTTCAAGGTCTATCCACTGTGCCAACTTCGAATTAAATCTGAGGGGGTTGCGATGGGGAGGTTCCCTTGTAAGTTCTCCATCTCGAATACTTTGAAAATTTTCTTTATATCCTTATCCGTTTCGAGAATCATAGGTTCAGAGGTACGTAGCACGGAGAGAGATGCTGTAAAGTGCCATCGTTATCCTCAGTAGGGTGCTGGGAACCAAGTGTTGTTGTACTGAAGCACATGCTGAATTTTTGTGTGCGTTAAATCTTGTCTGAGGTGTAAAATTAGTTTTACGTTATTTCGGTTTCGCATGAGTAAACTATCAAAATTTCTATGTCCCATAAAATTCTTGTCATTGAGTGACATGCTCTGCTGTGGTTCCTATCGGAGCACAAAAAGGCGAAGATGCTGCTGCGTAAAAGATTCTGACCGGAAATTGGGGTACTATTTGCCTCATTCTACATCCATCACCATCTTTAAAATCTTCCCAAAAATTTTGCCATGCGAACATATTCGCGCTTTTTTATGCTAAGAGAGGAGAAAATAGTCGCAATGACATAGAGACTAAAAAGTAAATATTGCAAGACAGTAGATTAGATTAAGTTTTCGTTCCATAGACCCAAAAAATGAGATGTTTCCTGTGGGTGTGGAACATGTCAGAAAGTATAACATAAAAACATAAAACATCTGAATATAATACTTATTACCATGATAATTTGTCGGGAGATTGTCAAAATAGGTTAATACAATGCAGTAAACTGGAACAGCTAATATTTACAGAATTAACACGCTGTCAGAATGCAACACGGTGATCCACTATTCGTAAATTTATCATATACAAAATACCTAATCTTGACTGTTGTAACCAAATGCTGTCAAAACTGAAATCTAACAGATATTTTACTTAAGCTGACTTAACAGTCTCTGTTAAGATAACCATCTATGGAGTAGAAGGAGTTGCCTCTCAAAAGTCTTTCAAACTCTGTTTAAACCGTGCTTTATCTGAAACCAAGTTTTTAATAGTTGCTGGCAATTTATTGAAAATGAGTGTTCCTGAATATTGGACTCCTTTTTGGACCAAGATAAGTGATTTTAGGTCTTCATGTAGATTTTTCTTATTCCTAATATTGATACTATGTATTGAGCTATGGGTTGGAAATAGAGATATATTACTTCCAACAAATTTCATTAAGGAATAAATATACTGAGAAGCAGTGGTTAGAATACAAAGTTCCTTGAACAGGCTTCTACAACATGTTCTCGAATTTACATCACAAATGATTCTTATCACACCCTTTTGCATCCTAAAAACTTCTGCTCTGTTTGATGAGTTACTCCAGAATATGATCCTGTATGACACAATATAATGAAAGTAAGCAAAGTACGCAAGTTTTTTTTATGTTTATGTCTCCTACATCTGATATCATTCTCACTGCAAATACAGACGTGTTTAGCCGCTTCAGCAATTGTGTGGTATGCCCTTCCTAACTGAATTTATTATCGAGTTGTAATCGCAGAAATGTAACACACTCTACTTCTTCGATCTGCATGTCTTCATATGTTATACTCATGTTGGAAGGAAATCTCTTACAGGCTCTGAACTGCATATATTGGGTCTTCCCAAAGCTTAATGATAGTGAATTAGCTTTAAACCACTTATTAATGTCAGTGAAAATTTGAATAGCAGCTATTTCAAAATCTGTACTTTGCTTGCTACTTATTGCAATGTTTGTATCATCTGCAAACAAAACAAACTTAGCACCTGGCAGTGTAACAGATGACAGATTATTAATATACACAAGAAAACGCGAAAGTAGACAGCGGTTGTGTTATAGAAAGAGCCAAGGAGACAAAAGGAAGAGTGAGAGAGACTGGGGAGACAGTTGCAGTGGTACATACGAGGCCTGTTCAGAAAATTTGGGAACTTTGTCCATAAAACTTTTCTACTCTTAGATTTTACTTATTGTGCATGGTCTCCTTCGAAATACACTCCTCCACAATTGGTACGCCGTTCCCACTTCTGGATGTAGTCATGCTACTCCTCTTGTTGGAAACGCTGACACCTTGTAACATGGCTTGTAGAATTGATAATGGCCTCAATTCGTCGAGGAAGAGAGAGCCCAAGTTTCTTCAGATATGTCATACAGAGCTGCAGCCACTAATTGACAGATAACATAGAGCTAGCAGATTGTGGCAGTATTGATTCCTACGTTTCACCTGCTGTTCCAAACAGCCCTGGACATTTTCTAAGGGGTTAAGATCCTGCAATTTAGCAAACAAGTCAAGGTACGATAGTCTAGGTGAGTAAGCTTAAGCCAGCTACTTACGCGTGCAGCCCTGTGAAAACGGCTGTTGTCATATTGGAAGTCGGGAGTGCACGCATTATAAGCATTATGAAAATAGAGAACAAGAGGAACATTTGGTCGCAGAGAATGTTGAATTAAACTCCCTGGTTTGTGTTCACATTGACCTGGGCGAGTGGGTCATGGTAAAAAAAAAAACACACACACACACACACACACACACACACACACACACACACACACACACACACAAACCACCTCTGGCCTGAACTACTGCCTGTGCACACTGCGGGTTAAAAGCTTCATTGTGTTATTGGTGAACTCTAAGCCTTGCTTCGTTTAAAACGAGGCAAATATTACGATCAGTCGGACCACACAACACGCCTCCAGTATGTGTTGTTTGCCCCTTTGATTAGCGACTCCAAAGTCCATTGCAAGCAGTTGGCTCTTCACAACGTCGCTCGGAAACCGGTCGAGATGAACTTCGTTTCAGTGACAATAGCATTTCCTGTCGAGGTTGAAACGGATTGCGATTGACAAGGCGTCACACTGTTTTCTATTCCCTGTCGGTTAGGATCTTGTTACGACCGCTGTTCTTACGCCGCATTATGTGGCTGCGCAAATCACACCAAACTTTATACACACATTGGACAGTTCGCATTGATACACAAACATTGCGGCGACTTCATTCACGACGCGTTCGTGGACACGTCCGTACACGATATCTTCTTTCACGTCTCTGCATCTCCTTACAGTTGATAGGCACATACGAGGGGTGTTCAGTAAGTAATGTAACACATTTTTTCTCGACTATTTTCAGTTGAAAAATGCATAATTTGTTGTGGGTCGTCTTATAATATTCGGGCCTCAGCCCTACAGATTCATGACGTTCCGATAGTTGGCAGCGCTATACTAACATTCAAAATGCCGTCTGTAATGGAGGTTCGATCCAAGCAGAGCGCTGCCATTGAGTTTCTTTTGGTGGAAACTATAACATCGCATATATGTATTGGAAATTGTTGAATGCCTACGGAGACCTGGCAGTGAACAGAGGAATGGTGATTCATTGGGCGAGGCGTCTGTCACGCCGCAACAAGGTCGCGCACACCAGTCCGGCCTCCTGCGTGACAGCCGCCCAATGAAGGCAGCACTTCGCGGGAAGCAGTACGTGGAGGATGATTAAGAAGTTTACTGGTGCAGCAAGACGTTGGCTCCTACGCCGACAAGTAGAGTGCTACAATGCGGGCATACAGACCCTCCCGAGTAAGATGGCGTATGGCCGTGGCGTTGAACGTAGATCGTGTTGAAAAATAGAGTTTGTAGCCAAAAGAGTGGGGGATAATATTGTGTATTGGGATACCGAATAAAACCAACCTGCTTTGAGGAAAAAATATATTGCATGACTTACTGAACGCCCGTCGTACATACACACAGCTTCACTTGTTGCAGCGCTCCACATCGTCCACTGTACACGTTTGAGGAGCTGTCTATTATTTTTTCCGCCAACGGCCTTGCCGCAGTGGTAACATGGGTTCCCGTCGGATCACGAAGTTAAGCCCTGTCGCGCTTGGCTAGCACTTGAATGGTTGACCGTCCGTGTCTGTAGAGCTCTGTTGGCAAGCGGGGTGCACTCAGAGCCCTTATGTGGCCAATTGAGGAGTTATGTGATTGAGAAGCAGCGGCTTTGGTCACGAAAACTGACAACTGCCGGGAGGGCGGTGTTAACCACATGCCCCTTCATATCGTGATTTCCCTAAATCGCTCCAGGCAAATGGCGGGATGGTTCCTTTGAAAGGGCACGACCGACTTCCTTCCACGTCCTTCCCTAATCCGATGAGACTGATGACCTCGCTGTCTGGTCTCATTTCCCAAACAACCCCCCCCCCCCCCCCCGTTTTCATGTCTGCAATCAGCGACGCCTATCAGCTGAGGATGACACGGCGGCCGGTCCGTACCGTGGGCCTTTCGAGGCCTGTCCTGACGGAGTATTGTTTTGTTTTGTCCCTGCATCATCCGGTGAATTGATGGACACACTCAAATTAGTACCTTACGCAAATAAGAAAATTGCTACAATGCCCGTAATGCCCCGTAATAAAATCCGTATTAGAGTGTTGGTTCTGTTGTGGGAAACTCTAAACGTTTTATAGCTCCAGATGGAGAGGAGGGATTCGGAACTTGAAGAATGCAGATTTCTTCTTCTACTGCTTGTAGTTCAGAGTGGGCGGAAGTAGGGCAGAGTGGTTAAGGGAGGACAGGGCTACTAACGACCCGGCGGAAATTCTGTACAACTTAATGACGTGACGTGGCCGGATATTAAACAGGAGGCAGAAGCCCGCTAAGTGCATCGGCGGGTCTCCGCCTGCTGCCGCTCGAAAACGAAAAAACGCAGATTCTTTCAAAGGGGCTCGAAATAGGTTGTGGTGTGGTTTTAATATCAAAGCATATCATATGTAACCCACTTATGACTATACCGGCAAAAGCATTCACCGCTGTCATTTCGAGGGCTCAAACTACAGTGATGATTGTTGTTTACACGTTAATTACTACTGATTCTTAGCCGCAGTTACTACTGGCTTGTTTAAATAAAGCGTTATTCATTGTTCTCGCAATTTTAGACTTCAGTATGTTGTTGCATAAATACACATGTTGCAATAAATTACTTTCACAATTGACTGAAGCTACGGATTAGATAAGGGAAATACAAACTGAAACGCACTGTCAAATAATAAATAAGTGACGTGATGTAACGTACCGTGATTCCGAATAACTTGTTATAAGAAAAATTTGTTCTTCAATATCTTGATCAACATCTTATAGGACTAACGTTGATGAAATTTTATAAATGAGTTCCACGTATAATATAAATTAACGGGAAAACATTAAATAACGAATTTTAGCGTCCCATACAAACGCGGGTCCACCCGGGTTAAATTTTTCTTTCAGGTACGGGAAATGTCTTACAATACGAGACGGTTGGAAACCCTAGCTGAAACCTCCATCCTAGCCATCCAGATGTAGATTTTCGGTGCAATCGCTAAATTGATTAAAGCGGAGAGTGGTTCTGTTGAAATGGACGCAAATCATTTTGTTCTCCATCATTAGCCCGTCAGATTGTGTTCAGGCTCGTAGGACCAAGTCGTCGGTGGGGAGTTAAATCCTAACCTCCCTTCCAAGCCTTCGTTCCGTGCAATATGGCAGATTCAAATGTGCCGGGATGGTGGCAGTGTGTTGTTTGGTTCCAACTATTCGAAGGTGATAAAGGTATCAAAATTTCAGTTGTGATTGGTTTGAGGGAGGGGACCAAACAGTGAGGTCATCGGTCCCATTGGATTAAGGAAGGATGGGAAAGGAAATCGGTTGTGCCCTTTCAATGGAACCATCCCTTATTTGCCCGAATCGATTTAGGGAAATCACGGAAAACCTAAATCAGGATGGCGGGACGCGGGTTTGAACCGTTGTCCTCCCAAATGCTTTCAGAAGGCAATTTTCTATGCAGAACTGGGTTCGAATCACTTTTTTGGTACAAAAAGATTATATGATTGTCTTAGCAAACTGCTTGTATCACGAACTAATGGGGTCGTCAAAAGTTTCATGAAGATAAAATTATAGGAATGAAATAGCTTCCTATGACACTCGGTAACCGTTTTGTAACAAAATAATTCTGATGTTACTGTGTTTTCCTAACTCCTGTACGAAGTGGACAACTTTGTTCTTTCATTTTCATTGCGTTCATCCCCTCTAGTACGGGGCCCACATTATCAAAATTTGCCAAATTTTATTTTAGTATTTTACTTTGTGACCGGATGTGCCCTTCCTGACGCCACAATCGTCAAGCTAACCCGAGGGAGGGAAGTCGTGTGTGCTATCTGCCCGTGAATGGTGTAAACTATGTCCTGCGTAATTTTAGCGAATGCAGACATGATTGGAGACAGGGGCTGTTATATTGTACAAACTGTTACTGGTATACAGCCAGCAACCAGTCAGAAACTGGTTTTTGCTGTGCTCTTTTGGAAACAAAAAAAAAAAAAAAAAATACTGTAACCGAGTTCGACTGATCCAGTTCATCAGACGACTTGCATGCTTTCGTCAAAAGAATGTTACGTTGTTTCAAGGTGAGTTGCCCTAGGGTAAACAACGTACACAGTTAAAAACGTGTAATAATGATGGTTGTACTACAGACTTGTATTAGAGTGCAACTTTCGTCAAAAGTCCGCCTGGAACATGTGTTTTTACGGGTTTTCTTCAGCGAATCATATTCATGTTGTTCGTATTCTCTCTCTCTCTCTCTCTCTCTCTCTCTCTCTCTCTCCCCCTCTCGCGTAGCGCGCTGGTTTTAATTATTATACACATGCGTTGGTCCAACAATTTACCTCCACGCAACACGTGTTTTAACTTATCTGCATCATGTTAAAACAAAACTCACAATAAATTCAATGCGTATTAGTGTCACATATGTTACGATACAGTGATACACACGAACATACATTTTGGGAAAAGGAGGCATATGCTACTGTCTGTGTATCGCAATATTGTCTGAGGCGGAATTTGGGAACTGGCTCAGCAGTTACCTAAACGAGCGCGAGAAACCGCTAAAAAGAAAGAAAAAGAAACTCAGGCTGTTCGGTGTACACACACACACACACACACACACACACACACACACGTATCCAGCGGTCACAGTCCCTGCAGACCACGCGCTGCTTTCACAATCTGTTTTATTCCTTTGTGTTTTGTGCTCGGTTCCTACAGGTGTCTTCACTCCCGGGCTGCCAGGTCATCCTGCCTTGGTCGTCCTGTGGGGCGTCTCATGTTTGGTTTTCCCTCATACGCTTTCTTCGACTGTCCTTCTTTTGGAACACGGACTAATGGTGCGGCCACGGTATTCTTTTGCCCTTCAACTTCTGCGGTACTGTTAGTTTGCATTAAAAGGCAGATTTCCTCATTCCTCCTCCTCCTCCTCCTCCTCCATTCTCCTTTATCTACAATTGGTCCCCATATCTTCCTCATTACTATTCTTTCAAATATTAATAGTTTCTTTTCGAATTTGTCATACTCCAAGTTTGGGAACTATATATCTCTGCTGGACACTGGGCATATCACTATGTTACAGATTCTCATCGTCCTATTCGCTGATATTGTTTTTGAACTGTGCGTCTCCCTGGGCGAATACATGCATTTCCACTGCTATTCTTTCGCTAATGTCCATTTCTGTGATGATGTCGGTAGTAAAGCAAGATCCTGAGTATTTGAACTGGTGAACTCTCTTGAACCCCATGCCATCTACCTCAAAAAATTCTTGTTGCTCTTTTGTTCTTGCATAAGCTCTGTTTTGTCTTAATTCACCATTAGCCCAACCTTCTGCTCGTATTTGTCAGTTTTCTGGTATATTTTTTTCAACTCAGGGATAGATTCACTTAACAGTACTATATTACCTGAAAGTACCATCCATCTATACCCCTGCCCCTTGTTACTTTCTCTTACTTGGCGTTGAACAGAAAACATTCCCTTGTCTGAGACACGTTTCATCCTCGAACATTTCTGACGTGACTCCTCAGAAACACACTGCTGCCCTTGATCCGTTCATAAAATTTTGCACAATTCTCACGCTTCTCAGGGTTTCTGAAGTCGCGCAGTGCGTTGTGTAGGCTATTCATGTGGATGTTGTCGTATGCTCTTTGAAAATCTACGAACAAGCGATAGACATTTTTACCATATTCCCAGTGTTTTTCAAGCAGTTGTCTTAGCGTGAAAATGTGATCTATGATCGATCGGTTTGGTCGAAAGCCAGCCTGGTACTCCTGTACGTTTTTCTCTATGAAGGATTGTAATTTTCTAAGGATAGTGATTGACAGTACCTTGCAGGTTACATTCGGCAAGCTGATACCTCTGTAGTTACCACATTCAGTCATCCATCTCATCTTGCATATCGGGCATATTATGGCCAGCTGCGATTCTTCTGGCAATGTCTCATTCTTCCATATCGGTTGGGTCAGTTTATAAGTGCAAGCTCTCACTTCGCTCTTTAATTAATTTTCCTGTTATTCTGTCCTCCATTGGGACCTTATTGTTTCTCAGCTTCTTGATTGCAGTCTTCACATCTTCTTCGTCTGTCCTTTCCTTTGTGATGTCTGTAGATAGCATCTCATCTGGGTTTGGACGATTCAAGAGTTCTTAGAAGTATTCTCTCCATCTTTCTACAATTCTTTCCTCGTCATTTAACAAGCTGCCGTTCTTATCACTAATGAAGCGGGTTGGGCTTTCAAATTCACGTCTGGGATTTCTGATCATCATCATCATCATCATCATCATTTAAGACTGATTATGCCTTTCAGCGTTCAGTCTGGAGCATAGTTCCCCTTATAAAATTCCTCCATGATCCCCTATTCAGTGCTAACATTGGTGCCTCTTCTGATGTTAAGCCTATTGCTTCAAAATCATTCTTAACCAAATCCGGGTGCCTTCTCCTTCGTTTACCCCGACTCCTCCTACCCTCTACTGCAAAACCCATGAGTCTCTTGCGTAACATTGCTTCTCCCATGCGTGTAATATGACCCCACCATCTAAGCCTGTTCGCCCTTACTGCTACATCTATAGAGTTCATTCCCAGTTTTTCTTTGATTTCCTCATTGTGGACACCCTCCTGCCATTGTTCCCATCTACTAGTACCTGCAATCATCCTAGCTACTTCCATATCCGTAACCTCAACCTCATTGATAAAGTAACCTAAATCCACCCAGCTTTCGCTCCCATACAACAAAGTTGGTCGAAAGATTGAACGGTGCACAGATAACTTAGTCTTGGTACTGACTTCCTTCTTGCAGAAGAGAGTAGATCATAGCTGAGCGCTCACTGCATTAGCTTTGCTGCACCTCGCTTCCAGTTCTTTCACTATTTTGCCATGCTGTGAGAATATGCATCCTAAGTACTTGAAACCGTCCACCTGTTCTAACTTTGTCCCTCCTATCTGGCACTCAATCCATTTATATCTCTTTCCCACTGATATTACTTTCGTTTTGGAGATGCTAATCTTCATACCATAGTTCTTACATTTCTGATCTAGCTCTGAAATATTACTTTGCAAACTTTCAATCGAATCTGCCATCACAACTAAGTCATCCGCATATGCGAGACTGCTTATTTTGTGTTCACATATCTTAATCTCACCCAGCCAGTCTATTGTTTTCAACATATGATCCATAAATAATCTGAACAACAGTTGAGACAGGTTGCAGCCTTGTCTTACCCTTGAAACTACTCTGAACCATGAACTCAATTTACCGTCAGCTATAACTGCTGCCTGACTATCTATGTAAAGACCTTTAATTGCTTGCAAAATTTTGCCTCCTATTCCATAATCTTGTAGAACAGACAATAACTTCCTCTTAGAAACCCGGTCATATGCCTTTTCTAGATCTATAAAGCATAGATACAATTCCCTGTTCCACTCGTAACACTTCTCCATTATTCGCTGTAAGCTAAAGATCTGGTCCTGACAACCTCTAAAAGGCCTAAACCCACACTGATTTTCATCCAATTTGTCCTCAACTAATACTCGCACTTTCCTTTCAACAATACCTGAGAAGATTTTACCCACAACACTGATTAATGTGATACATCTGTAGTTGTTTACAATCTTTTCTGTTTCCATGTTTAAAGATTGGTGTGATTACTGCTTTCGTCCAGTCTGATGGAACTTGTCCCGACTCCCACGCCATTTCAGTTATCCTGTGTAGCCATTTAAGACCTAACATTCCACTGTATTTGATGAGTTCTGACTTAATTTCATCCACCCCAGTCGCTTTATTGCACTGCAATCTATTGACCATTTTCTCCACTTCCTCATATGTGATGCTATTTCCATCATCATTCCTATCCCATTGTACATCGAAATCTGAAACGTTACTGATCGTATTTTCACCTACATTGAGCAACTCTTCAAAATATTCTCTCCATCTGCCCAAGGATATTCCCTCCATCTGCCCAAGGCATCAACAGGATTCACCAGCAGTTTTCTTGACCTGTCCAAAATACTTGTCATTTCCTTCTTACCTCCCTTTTGAAGACTGCTAATTAAACTCCAGAATGGTTTTCCAGCAGCTTGACCCAAAGTCTCCAACCTGTTTCCAAAGTCTTCCCAAGATTTCTTCTTGGATGCTGCAACTATCTGTTTGGCTTTGTTTCTTTCTTCAACATAACTTTCTCTGCCTACCTGAGTTCTAGTATGTAGCCATTTTTGATAAGCCTTCTTTTTCCTTTTACAGGCTGCCTTGACTGTATCATTCCACCAAGCTGTTTGCTTCATCCTACCTTTACACACTACTGTTCCAAGACATTCTTTAGCTACTTCTAGTACTGTGTCCCTGTACCTTGTCCATTCCTATTACAATGACTGTAATTGACTACATTCAACTAACTGGTACTTTTCTGAGATCACTGTTATGTACTTGTGCCTGATTTCCTTATCCTGAAGTTTCTCCAGTCTTATCCTCCTACATATGGACCTGACCTCCTGCACTTTCGGCCTCACAATGCCAATTTCACTGCAGATTAAATAGTGGTCAGTGTCATCAAAGAATCCTCTGAATACACGTGTGTCCCTTACAGCCTTCCTGAATTCCTGATCTGTTATTATATAGTCAATGACAGATCTGGTTCCCCTGCTTTCCCACATGCATAGGAAAAATTGTCTTAAATTCTTGTTGTGGCGCACTGCTTCAACTTCTTTTCATGTACGTGTTAGATATATCCTCTGTTTTCAAGATTCGCTTTGTCTCCCTTCTGATGTTAAGAAAGTGTTCCCGTTTTTGCTCATTCTCCCTGTGAGCCAGCCACTTCTCCCCCACGTTCCTTCTCTTATGTGCAGCCTTCTAGCATGTCTCGTAAACCATCCTCTCTTCTTTAGTCCCTTCTTTCTTCCCAACATATCTTCCGTTACACGTAGTACCATGGCCGTTATTTCTTCTCTCTTTTCCTGTACGTTCTCTCTTTGTTCTAGGGCCTCAAAACGGGTTTTAGTTACTATAGCATATAGTTGTTTATTTGCACTTACACGCATTTTTCCAACTTTCAGAGCAGATTCTAGTGTGTCCTACTTCCTATACTTGTCGGTGAAAATCAGTTTGTTTACACACAACGAGGAAGTGGTCTGACGCACAGTCGGCTCCTCTGTAGGATCCTATATCCCACGGTTGTATCCAATCTGGGTCTGGTTCAGCTCCCTGTCTCGCGAGCTAGGGCGCTGCGCGTTACGCTGTACAAGTGGGTACATAAAGTTGGCAACAACACAACATTAAGTGGAAAATGTTTTCACGGCTTTTGGGGATGGTCAGTGTAGTCATCCACAAAATTCACCTGTGTCTTGTGGCAGCATTACAGGATATTGCTGGTTCCTCTTTAAGATCTTTTTCTTCTTTCACGGAGAAGAGACAGAGATGATGCCACAAAGAAAATTTTATGTATAAGGGAAATCCACTTTAGTGTCTGAAGCGTAATTCTGTTACACAAAGGCGCATGCGATTGAGGACGGGGAGCGCGTCTATTGAAAAGGAAAACGAATATCTGAGAACAAGAGGCGGAAGTGTTTGACACGAGAGCTTCGGGCCAGGCGTATCTGCATTTCAAAGGCGGTTGTTTTGAGGCGGGAATATGGCATGCTTTAAGGAGACCTCTGCATACATGTTTCATCCGTCTAACACCAAACATGAGGTTGGGCGCCGTTTTAAAGAAAAATTCTCTACTTTATTAGCAACGCACTCACTCTAGGTCAGATACCAAATAAATGCCCCTTCCCCTCCTACACCCACCAGCTATACGTTTTAAACAAAAAATTACTATTATTTTTTAAAGTAAGAACGTAACAATTAGTTAACAAACGAGGATCATCCCGAAACTGGTGCTTTCTATTTTTTGTGTGAACTTTAAGTGAACTGGCCAGATTATCTCGGTATGGTGCTAACTTTTGATTCTACTTGTTATTATCCTGTTCGTTTCGCTACCCTACAACAGATAGCAGCAGCAGCAGGAGGTAAATGTTCAAAAATTGCGTGTGATATTGAAGTGCGTATAAAGCAGAAACGTATCTCTGAATTCTTCAGCGCTGAACAAATTGCACCGAAGGAATTCCATCGACACTTGTAAGGTATATGGACACGATGCAGCAGTGTGTTGAGTGATAGTGAGAGTCAGTCATCGAAGAGGATTTTGACGTAAAATAATGGGTCGACAGCTGCAAAAGTCACTGCAGAACAGAATGTCGCACTCGCAAATTGTGTCAGCACCAAACCAGGAAGGGATCTCCTATAAATGGCAGAAACTCGACGCGGAATAACCTCCCGCTTTATATTAGAGAATAACAACTCGAGCTTCAAAAGACAGTTAATGACATGCCTACAAAGCAGTAATGATGACTGCCATTGTTCCTAAATGCATACGTTACCCCTTGTAACACCGAAAGCTCACTATTAACTTCAGTCACTAAATTAACTTTCGATTTTCCTGTTTTATTAATTCTTTTGCTAAATTAAGTCAGAGTGTAGCGAAATTTATTACTTCTGACAAACTTTCAGTTTTCACACTACACGTGTCAACCTTCAGTTGCCACACTTCTAGTGCTAATTATATGTGTAATAACCTTTCTTTTTCAGTTACTATAGTAATTGTCCTTAGGACTGGCGACCGTAATTTCCCCCAAATCTCAAATATCTAATTACCGCTAGTTAATTGTTAACGTAACGGCCGCACATTTACTTTCTTTATTAACTTTACCCCTTTTCCAAAATTAATTTCCACCAGTTTCATTTGCATTTTTCCTTTCATTTAGATGTAACCCTTTCCTCCCTCTTTACCGACAGGTTAACTTCGGTGACGATTGCTTTTCCAAAATTCCCATTAGGTACACGCGGTTTCATTTTTCACTGTCATTAAGGTCGATAAGTGAGGGGGAGGTTACACCCTGTACATTCTACTTTCATCTTTCTTTTTTTCCCAGTATTCTTAGCTAGTGGAGTCGTCTTAAATTTCCTTTCCCCAGAACTCGTAGTATCAGAAAACATCTATTTTGTACAACTGTCATAATAATAATAATAATAATAATAATAATAATAATAATAATAATAATTATAATTATTATTATTATTATTATTATTATTATTATTATTATCGTCATCGTCATCGTCTTCATTATAATTAGTGTCCGCAGCTGCAGTCGTAGAAGTATTGCCAGTATTAACTGTATTAGTTAATACTATTTTTTACTCACGTTATCGCTCTAGACACTCGGATCATTTTAATACTATTAGTCACATTGTAATTGATGTTTATTCGATAAAAATGACGCAAAACTGAAACTGTGTGTGACACCCTGATCCGATGTTAGACGGGGCCGATGGCCCTATTCAGATCAGACTAAATAAATAAATAAGTTGGGATTTGCAGGGGGAGCTAGAATTGCAAATCACACACCAATAATGCAAATGCCCGTAACAGGAATACGTGGTGGTGATGCCATAAAATCTGTCCTAAGGAGCTAAGGAAAAAAGGCATTTATTTGGTCGGATGAGTCTTACTTCACACTGTTTCCACCTTTGGCCAAGTTTACGTCCCAGGAGTGAAACATGGTGGTACACTGATGAATTGGGCAACCTTATCGTGGGCTTCATGAGTGTTCTTAGAGGTCCCATTATTGCCAAGGATCATGTGACCATTTTGATTGATCAGGTCCATCCATTAGTCCAATATTTGTACCTCAAAAGCGATGTTGTTTTCCAAGACGACAAGACCACTGTACGCACAGCTCGCATCGTCCAGGCCTCTTTCTTGCGAGCACGAAGATAAATTGTCGCATTTCCCCTAGCCACCACAGTCACCAGAACTCAGTATTATTGAGCCTTTGTGATCCACTTAGGTGAGCAGGGTGCGTGATCGCTGTCCACATCTTCATCGTTATCGGAAGCTACCACTATTTTCCGGAAGAACGGTATAAGATTCCCTTGAAAACCATACAGGACGTATATTGATCCATTGCTGGACGACTGGAAGGTGTTTTGAATGTCAACGGTTTTTCCTCCACCGTATTAGGCATGGTAATACGTTGTATTTTTGGTGTTCCCATATTTTTGTTCACTCCCCTACATGTATAAGTGGTATATGGACTAAATTAGTAAGTGGAGTAGTTGAGTTATTTATTCAGTGCGCGCTTTTCAGTAAATCGTGCAGTACACGGTCAGCTTCTACCGCTCTTGCTTAACAGTAGCGTACAACTTGAACCCCGCCTGTTTAACTGAAGAGCGTCTTCATTCTGCACTGTTTAATCACTCATCGTTGTTTATCATGGATCAGAAGTATGACACGCGCGACAGTTAAATCTATTACTGGTCATGTGCTAATGCTCAGTAGTAGGAATGTATTTGGACCAGATGACGTAATTCGAAGGCTCTACACAGAATATGGAAAGATTTTGGGCCAATGCTAGCAGCATTGGAGCATCGAAGGGTACCAACCTATTGGTAAAAGCCACAGGGCAACCTTGTTTTCAAGGACAGTTGGGCACATGCCCATAATTATAGGTCTATTTTGTTGACGTCGATCTCTTGTTGAATTATAGCCCATGATGTATGCTAACGAGCTATGACGTTTTTGGAGATGGAGTCTTTCTAAAATTCAACATGCATTCTGTACTCAGAAATCTTCGGACACTCATCGGACTCTATTCGTCCATCAAACCCAGTACACCATAGACAACGACTGACAGGTACATGCCGTGTTCCTTAACTTCAGGAAGACTTCGATACAATGTCCCATTGTTGTTTAGTGAACAAAATACGAGCTTACCTAGTATCAGACCAGATTTGTGATTGGATATAGACTTCATTGTAGTCAGAACTCAAACGACATTTCACCGGAACATAACTGAATGTTGGAAAAGTAACTTCGGGAGAAAGTACCCCAAGGGAGTGCTGTAGAACAGTTGCTGTGATGTCAATGGGGCTGTTCGTAGACGATGCTGATATCTTTATGAAGTTTGCTACTCCAAAAGACAGTAGCGAAACGCAGGAAGACCTAAGGATTGACGACGAATTCAGAGACAGGCAGTTGATCTTCAACGTAAATAAATGCAACGTAATGCGCATAATTAGAGGAAGACGCCAATTACTGTTCGAGTACACTATTGGCGACAAATAATTAGAAACTGAACAATGAAGGCCAGCAGAGGTTACAGAGGTTATCGAACGCTCCTTCGATGTCCACCATCATTCCCAGGGCATACGCATCTGCTGTACCTTCTACAGTGATTAATGCTTGATTAATGGCATCATTGGTTTTTCATAATCCCTAAATCCATAGTGGTTTTCAGTGAGTCCTCTCAGTTCTGCCGGCTCTGTTGGTCTTTTGGTGAGCTACCTCACTTGCACTTCCAAGGTATTTAATAGCCATATAGGCAGACAAGACGTCGCCCATTTGGGTACCTTGTCATCTTGTTGCGTGGGGATGACCAGCTATACTAATGTCCATGAATTTGGGAGTCTCTCTTCCAACGTACATTCGTTTAACAGACTTGTCAAATAAGGCACAGTCTTATCATCGACTGCTTGAACCATCTGGCCAGGAGACGTTTTTTTCTTTAAACCATTACTTCCCACAACTTTTTCATTTTTTCAAAAATTTTCACATTAATGTGATACCCTGTTTCGAAAAAATTCAGTGTATTAGTACAAAAGTTACGGACCATCCCATATTTGGGGCATTAACAAAATTTTCTGTCAATATGCACAGTATTAATATAAATACAGAAACATCTTGAACAAAATATAAACACTGTGATATTACTGAGTGTGTGTTCGGTATGAAATGAAACGAAAACAATTGTCATTTACACCAACATTGCAACTATCACACATTTTTGTCGTTTTTTCTTGCAGTATGCACACTCCTCTCCTTGTGGTCCTTTGTATTTCGGTACGGATTCTGTTTTTTTTTTAAGGTATGTCACTGTTCTCTCCTTCGTACATCCAAAAGTGAGAGCTTCTCATCTGGGTTAGCAATTTGAGACGCGCGCCAAGTATTTATTACGCACATATCAGTCAAAAAAAAATGGTTCAAATGGCTCTGAGCACTATGGGACTCAACTGCTGTGGTCATAAGTCCCCTAGAACTTAGAACTACTTAAACCTAACTAACCTAAGGACATCACACACATCCATGCCCGAGGCAGGATTCGAACCTGCGACCGTAGCGGTCGCACATATCAGTCATCTGGATGAATAATGGCCGCCATTACTTCTTTGATCTTGTCCTCGTCCTATTAAGCGATATCTGCTTGTACCAGAAGGTAAACGTCTGTGCCCAGTAAATACTCTCATGGGGAATCTTATGACACCCACTCAGAAGTAATATACCTACAAAGGATTTTAGCGCTTCTTTGACTAGAAAAAAATTATGTTGCTCTATTGGCAGTCATATTATTCTGTAATAGTTTTCACTAGTTCCGCAGGAAAAAATTCCTCAAACACCTGACGCACTGTCGTATTTGCCAACCATTCCGCAACATAATTTTCATTGCTCTTACCTGGTTGATTAGTGTTTGTTCACGTTGGTTCACATTTATACCACCTACATTCGTGTTAAAGTGTGTTTCGTGTTTTCCATTCCATGTTCTAATGCAGGGCTTCCCAACTTTTTCAGCTGGTGGACCCCTTCTTCAGTTGAAAATTCATGGCGGACGCCTAGTCTGTTCTCAATGATCCCCCCCCCCCCCCCCCCCCGAAGTATCAATAGTCTTTGGTTTAGAGATGAATGAAAACAACTTGAAGGTCAAAAATCGACTTATGAAATAGGTAGTGCACTGACAAAGAAAGTTTAACATTTAATGATGCCTGGGGCCGCATACGTGCCAGCAAGTGCTGTGATTGGTCGACAAAGCTCGCTCCGCGCATGCGTAAAAGGCTTCAGCGCATCTACCGCCGTGTGCCAGCGCACAAACGACCCCCTTCTTGTTGCGAAACAGTCGATCAGAGAAGCCGCATTCTCCGGCACTAAACTGTGTATGCGTTCTCACTTAGGAACCGCAAAGGCTGCTTGGGAATACGACCTGAAGTAAAAGTAAACATTTTTTTCACGCTAAAAAAAAGTGATGAATTTGATTTTTACATTTTTATTCAATAATTTTACTCATTATTTTACATGATTTGGTGAAGGGTGGCCCCGGACCACCTAGAAAGAGCCGGCGGACCCATAAGGGGTCCGCGGACCACACGTTGGGAATCTCTGTTCTAATGCTTTTCTTCGCTTAGCTTCTGGCGGAAAATCGGCAACATTAGCTTCATCCCTTACTGTTAAGTTCTGAACTACCTGCTATACCATGTACAATATAGTCATTGTTCCGTGCATTTTCTTCAATATCTTCATCTGTTTCGTACGTTGTGTGGAATCGTCATCAGTCTTAAGTCATCAGCATCGTCTTCACTTATTTCATAGCTCTCCAGATATACTGCAACTTCTTCAGTTGCAAGTCCATGCGGCATGTTTGGAACCGTAATATGTGAAACAGAATATCTCATTCTGCTACATAAACCTAGAGAAAATGTCACACAACGTAAATAAAGCGGATCTCAATAATGTAAATAGTAAGTTTTATATATAAGATGGGTACAAACAGGCGCATCTACAAATGTAGCGTGCTATTTTCCCATAATTGTGATACAGAAAATAAATTGCTGTTGCTCTTCGGGAAATCTAGAATATATTGAATGTTAACATGGACATCACAACAAACACACACAGATAACTAAATCACAATTTATTGTTGTGAGGAAACTACCATTAGGCTTACAGCACAGCCAAATGCGAAGACAGAAAATTGGCATATTAGTTCCATTCCTAAAATTAGATAATTAGAGAAAAATTATTTCTTTTGCATTTGTAGGCATTACAGCAGTCATTTCAATCTTTAGGTACAACAATCGAAGCTATAAGTTTCATTGCGTATGTAGATATGAAAAAGGGGCAATGGTAAATAATGGGTTAATAGGCATATAGACAGTTTTACTTACTCCTCTGCAAAGGACACTGCTGCAGTACGTGTGACATAATCAGCGTACATTTCTTATCGCAATGTGCTCCGATTTTCATCATACTCCTCTGTATCAACTAGTAGCTGCACCTGCGTAAGTAGCCCGCTCGACTCTTCTCATTCTTTCATTAGCTGACCATCTTCAGTTCTCAAAGATGGAAAGAGTGTAGATACTCTTGTTTTGGTGCCCAGGAATTTAAGCTCAGTTCACTTTAAACGTAATCCATACACCAATCATTACAAACTTCATTTTTTTCCTTCTGTTTCTGTGGCTTTGCTGTATCAATTATAACTTCTCTCCCCCTCCCTCCATTCCTCCCTCCCCCCCTCCCCCAGCCACACCCCTTATGCTCGCTATACATCTTGCGACACAAGACGGTCCCCCTTCGTAAGGTAACTAATTCTGAAGTTCATGCTACCCTCCACTGTAGGCTACTATGGCTCTAATTTCGAGACTGAGACCATCCTATAACTCTTCTGGAAAGTTAAAACTTCCTCTTGAAAGTGACAAGTAAACGTTTTGGATTTTGTACTGACGAATCCCATACGCCTGAGCGCCTACGTTTTGTTTTATGTTCCGCGACTATGGATATTGTGCTGTGATCGCTTGTAGTTGTTTCACCACCTGGCCATCACTCTATGATATACGCTTGTCTTCAGTCAGGTGTTTCGTCAATATCGGAACTAGCTCTTGTTCTATTCTGGTACGTTAGTGCGTTGTTGGGCATGTTCACGATCGTTAAATAGAGTTCAGTGGGTGCGTCCACTATGTCTGTTCCCCTAGTGTCAGTGCAGTTACTATTCTGCAATATAGAGCGCACACTGGCGGCTATAGTCACGATATGTTTTTTATCTGCCTGACACCGTAATTGAACTCTACATAGCCATAATTCTTGTTACACAATTATGTCAGCCGTGGAATACTGACTTTGCAGTAGAGCTGTTACTTTATTTAGTGGATTTACGATTTTGCCTTTTCTGTTGTATGGCTCCTGCGTGAGTACAAAATCATTCCGCTTCTCTTCTTCTAGGTTGAGTGGTTCATTCACAACCGTAGCGCTTTCTGCAGCTCTATATGCAACAGCTGATTTTGGTCTGGTAGCCAGCTTTTGGATGCGAAGATGTACTTTCGTTGGTAGTCGGCTGAGAGATGCCACCTATTAAACGTCAGTGAGCTTGAACAAAATCTCCGTATACCCCATCCAGATCGCCTGTAGCAGTTCGCGTTTTTAATGCTGTAAGCATAAAGATCAAGAACCGCTTTCACATTCTGAGGTAGGTTTTTACTGCTCATACAAAGCAAGTCTGCTGCCTCTGACACCGAGAACGTAGCAGACTTGTTTGAGAACGACCTAATCTCAACACACATCACAATGCAACAAGGACAATATCCGGTTCCTCTGTACTTGTTAGCCTCATAGCGTGCTCAGTGTGATTGTAAAACTCCTTTGAATCCGCATATTCTTATAAAATTCCGCGAACATCGGCTTCAGAGCAGTCATTGTTTACCTCCGGGAGAAACTCTGAGACACCTAATTTTACTTAACTCTACGAATTGGATAAACCCTCTATAGTTGCTTACCAAATTCACTGTTGCTAAGTTGTACTGTTATCCGTCTTTATATATCCAAGCAATAATCAGTGGTTACTGTCTTACCAGTAATCTGTTCGTAATATTTCTGTATTTAATAGCGTGTGATAGTTATCACAATATTTCCCATGTTTTCCACATTTCTTGAGCATTAATTTGCGAGGAATACAAAATGCAGGATATGTTGTCTTTTGCAGCCCTTCTTCGTATGATCCTTCTCCCCATAGTGTGAGCACGCCTTTTCTGTAGCCGTCCAGAATTAGTTCCAATAGGATAAACGTTGTAATAGATGTATTGTTTACACTGATGTGTATCTTGACGAACGAGTGGTCGACTTGGTTTTCTTGTTTGGTAGAAGTACTGTATCACTCGACAGACATCAGAGATAAAACCCGTTCCTTGTCGAAATATATTTACTACATCAACCAGAAACAATTTGTAATCAGTGACTGGGTCGTGATGCAGAGCACAAAGCCATTTCTGTTCACTTAGACGTGTGAGCTACGAGCGTGAGTGATAAATCAGTATTACTCAACTTCTGGAGAGGCGTTGCTGTTGACTTCGTGCGGCGTGGCAGAAACATGATTCACAGGAACGTGTGGCGTGTTGAGCCACTGGCAAGACAGCTACTGCTTAGATAGACCGTGACGAAGCATGTCCCGTCCCTGAGTGCCTCAAAGCCGAAGTTACACTAGTGTGCACTTGCTTACAAGCAGTTGGAGACACAGTAGATTGTAGAACGTCGATAATCGAAAGTAACACATGGGTGTCCCGAAAACTGGTTAATTCGGATTATCGAGCTGTATACTTTTATCAAAGTACCGATGAAAAGTACGTAAACATGAATCTCTCTTACAAAGGCAAGTACAGTAGGAACGTATGTAGTACAGCATAATAAACAAAAAATATGTAATACGCATTTAGCGTATGTAGTACATCTATGCATAGAATTAACGCTTTAAAAGATATTTAATTTTGTGGTGTCTAAGCAAGTTTACCTGTTTACGAGCTACTAGGGCATGCACTTGTTTCAGGACAGGTATCTGATACAGGTCTCTTCCATCTTGAACCTCAAACAATTGCTAAGCTGTATCTCAACAATAAATGTTTCAGAAGCAGCTGATGTATTTTCGTCTTCATTTTGTGAACCACTAGTTGATAGATGCGGGCGCCGCCAGCTTTATCATTGACGAGGTTTACGATTTCGCTGTCTTGCATGATTTGGTGCCCTGGACCAGTATGTCCACACTCACCCATTCTTGAACGTCTTCTTCATAACATTTATGGCAGTTGAGTTCCAATTGAGTTCTTTTAGCACATGATGTATTTTGGACTTAGCATTCTGTTCGTCATTGTCAATTAAACATTGACAACTTTCCGCCATACCTAAAATTTTATTTTAGGTGTTTCTCAAATTATATTCCTTTACATTATCACATGCTGCTCCGATCATGCTGCACACATCTTTAAAATCAATATTTTTATGGTTTCTTGACAGATTTTTCTGTAGTGCCGTTTCAGAGTCTCAATAACGTCTTGATCCATGGTCTTAATAATGAGATCACGTTAGGTGGAAGAAACATCACATTCGTGAACTTGTTCTTTTCGTTAAAGATAACACGTGATGTATGAGTTGTTGTGTTGTCAAGGAGCAGTAATGTTTTTCCCCTTTTCCCAATCTTTAATTGATGGGTGCTCGTATATCAGGTGTAAACAATAGGTGTCGCAGAGATATTAACATTTTTTTAAGCACCACAGTTTTTTACTTTTCCTAGTGACAAGCATAGACAATTGGTGGCTATAGTCCATGCAGGATACCGTGGCCGATGTGCAGTAACCAGTTCTCGGCCAGAGTGGTGGAAGAGTTGATTCGTTTGTTAGAAAGAGGAGGCAAACAAGTGTTTGTCACCTTTCGGCCAGTAGGGGATGACAGAATCCAGGCGCATGCCCTGCAGTCTTTCTCAGG